>NC_092711.1:296056440-296778626 GCF_047496885.1 Scyliorhinus torazame | reverse complement strand
AAATCCTTAACCTTCCATACAATAAGGATAAATGCGTGTTTAGCACAGACCGTCTAGCCATTCTCGGCTACGTAGTGCGAAATGGAGTTATGGGCCCCGACCCTGAATGCATGCGCCCCCTTATGGAGTTCCCCCTCCCTCACTGCTCCAAGGCCCTGAAACGCTGCCTAGGGTTTTTTAGCTACTACGCTCAGTGGGTCCCCAACTACGCGGACAAGGCCCGTCCCCTGATCCAATCCACAGCTTTTCCCCTGTCGATAGAGGCCCGCCAGGCCTTCAGCCGCATCAAAGCAGACATTGCAAAGGCCACGATGCACGCCATCGACGAGTCCCTCCCCTTCCAGGTCGAGAGCGATGCGTCCGACGTAGCTCTGGCGGCCACCCTCAACCAAGCGGGCAGACCCATGGCCTTCTTCTCCCATAACCTCCATGCTTCTGAAATCCGCCACTCCTCAGTTGAAAAGGAGGCCCAGGCCATAGTAGAAGCTGTGCGACATTGGAGGCATTACCTGGCCGGCAGGAGATTCACTCTCCTCACTGACCAACGATCGGTGGCTTTCATGTTTGATAATGAACAGCGGGGCAAGATAAAAAATGACATGATCTTGCAGTGGAGGATCGAACTCTCCACCTACCACTACGAGATCTTGTATCGTCCCGGGAAGCTAAACGAGCCTCCTGACGCCCTTTCCCGCGGCACATATGCCATCGCACAAGTGGACCGCCTCCGAGCCCTCCACGAGGACCTCTGCCACCCGGGGGTCACTCGCTTTTTCCATTTTGTCAAGACCCACAACCTGCCCTACTCCATCGAGGAGGTCAGGACAGCCACCAGGGACTGCCAAATCTACGCGGAGTGCAAACCGCACTTCTACCGGCCAGAGAAAGCACACCTGATAAAGGCTTCCCGTCCCTTTGAACGCCTCAGCATGGACTTCAAAGGCCCCCTCCCCTCCACCGACCACAACACGTACTTCCTGAACGTGATTGACGAGTACTCCCGGTTCCCATTCGCCATCCCCTGCACCGACATGACCGCAACCACCGTCATCAAGGCCCTCCATAGCATCTTTGCACTGTTCGGGTTCCACGCTTACATACATAGTGATAGGGGGTCCTCCTTTATGAGCGACGAACTACGTCAATTCCTGCTCAGCAAGGGCATCGCCTCGAGCAGGACGGCCAGTTACAACCCCCGGGGTAAAGGACAGATAGAGAGGCAGAACGGAACGGTCTGGAAGACCGTCCTACTGGCCCTACGGTCCAGGAACCTCCCAGTCTCCCGCTGGCAAGAAGTCATCCCGGATGCCCTCCACTCCATCTGGTCACTGCTTTGTACGACCACCAATCAGACACCTCACGAACGTCTCCTCTGGGACCTCACTCCTGACCTGGCTGGCAGCTCCCGGACCTATCCTGCTCTGAAAACGTGTCAGCAGGGTGACGTCTTTGTGAATTATAATCTCCTGAGTCCCACACGCCCGCTGCCAGACCCTCGCCCACTAATAGGGGGGAAGTAGCACGATGTCAGACCCCAGGAGGCTGCCACTGAAGAGCCTCATTGGGTGTGGGGGAGGGGAAGCCTGAAGCAGAACGCCTAAACTTTCCTCGTGGCATCTTCAGTCTGATCTGCCTATTTAAGTAAGGACTTTGCAGGAGGGCCCACCCACCCGCTCAGAAGAGCAGCTTAAATTGCAGGAAAAGAGCCGGAGCTTGGTAAGTCTCTGGAACACAAGCTGTGGTGTAAATGTTCCGTCGTGCCGGCCCGATTACCTTATTTTATTTGTTTATCTGCCTTAATTTTAAGAATCGTTCCATTTGTCATTCAGGGCAGTAAACGCAAAAAAGGCTCAAATACGTAGGTACCTGAAACAGTTCAGCTGACGGAAAGCCATCTACTTGGGGGGGGGGGGGGGGGGGGGGGGGAGGCGGGGGGGGGGAAGGACCTAGATACCAGCTTTGGATTGTCATCTTACCCTTTTCTCCTTTCCTCCCGACGGGACCAGGGAAGAAGCCCGGCCTTCCTGGGCTGCCCGTTTCTCCCGGACGTCCATCAAATCCTGGCCGGCCTTCTGGACCAGGCAATCCTGGGAATCCAACCACGCCAGGAGAACCCCTCTCACCTGTGGTAAATCAAGACACAAAAGGATAAGCAATACCGACTTCAATCTGTGGGCAAACGTATAGCGATGAAATTGAAAAAGGTAGTAACTGTTGAAACCGTAACAATATGGTTAAGAAGTACTGATAAGTGATATAGTCCAGGATTCACCATTCCTCGCCGCTAAGATTGGGAATCCCAATCGGGCGGAGAATCTCAAGTCAACACAAAAATAGTCTCGGGGCCGGGCGGCACATCCCCAGTCTCCGCTCCCACCGGCAGGCCACTGGGATTCCCACGTTGGCGGGAACATGCAAACAGCTCCTTAACATTAATTTGAATGAGATTAATGGGCTGGAAGCCCAAATCCCGCCCCCCCCTCCCCCATTGTGCACGGGCACCCACAGCAGGAACTCCACCGGGCGGACCTTGGTGCAAATATTGCCATGTGCAGTCCTGCCGCGCTGGGCCCCAAGGGGGGGGTCAGAGGATTAGGTCATTGCTTGTGTGGCCCTCTGCTGCTGTCAGGCAGATCTGGGGGTTAGAACCATGGAATCCATACAGTGCAGGTGGATGCCAATCAGCCCATTGAGTCTGCACCTACTCTCTGAAAGAGTACCCTACCTAGGCCCACTCCCCAGGCCCTATGCCTGTGGCTCTGTAACCTCACTTAACCTGCAGAACTTTGGACACCAAGGGGCAATTAATCATGGCCAACCCACCTAACCTGCACATCTTTGAACTGTGGGTGGAAACTTCACCACCCGGAGCAAACCCACGCAGACAGGGGGAGAACGTGTAAACTTCACACAGTCACCTAAGTCCAGAATTGAACCTGGGTAGGCGGCACGGTGGCGCAATGGTTAGTACTGCTGCCTCACAGCGCCAGGGACCCAGGTTTGATTCCGACCTTGGATGGGGAGTTTCTCCCCGTGTCTGTGTGGACTTCTTCCAGATATTCCGGTTTCATACCACAGTCCAAAGATGTGGAGGTTAGGCGGATTGGCCACGCTAAATTGCCCACTAATGTCCAGAGGTTAGCTGGGGTTTCGGGGATAGGGTGTGCTGTGAGCCTCGGTGAGGGTGCTCTGTGGAGGGTCTGTGCAGAATGGCCTCCCTCTGCACTGTAGGGATTATATTCATTCAATTTCATAGTGGCTTTAACGAGCCTTTAATTGACAGCTTACTGGTTTAAACACAGCTGCCAGGAAGGTTGTTTATTTATCTTTCCCTTCACGTTTGAAATGACAGTGCCAAGGTGCCACGGTGGCATTTTGCACGGTCCGGGGTTGCCCTGCCCATATTAGGTGGAGTGCGGAGTGGGTCCTTATATCTGTACTAATCTCAACAGGGTTGTGACGGGGTTGAAATAACTGGCCCCAGCCATCTGGTTTCTAGACGCAGGTCAATACTCGCAAGTGAGATAATCAAAAAGAAACAAAAAGCAAGTCATTGATTGATAGTTCGCATGGATTTCTTAAAGGAAGGTCTTGCCTCTCAAGAAAGCACAACATCTTTCTAAGGAGACTAAGGAAATTTGGCATGTCCACATTGTCCCTTAGCAGCTTTTACAGGTGCACCATATAAAGCATCCCATCCGGCTGCATCACAGCCTGGTATGGCAACTGCTCGGTCCAATACCATAAGAAACTACAGAGAGTTGTGAACGCTGCCCAGTCCATCACGCGAACCCGCCTCCCATCCATTGATTCTGTCTACACCTCCCGCTGCCTGGGGAACGTGGGCAGCATAATCAAAGACCCCGCCCACCCGGCTTATTCCCTCTTCCAACTTCTTCCATCGGGCAGGAGATACAAAAGTCTGAGAACACGCACAAACTAATTCAAAACCAGCTTCTTCCCCGCTGTTACCAGACTCCTAAATGACCCTCTTATGGACTGATGGACTTATGGACTGATCAGATCTCTTCACACATCTTCTCTGCTGAGTAGTACTACACTCCTGTATGCTTCACCTGATGCCTGTGTCTATGTATTCACATTGTGTCCTTATGTTTGCCCTGATTTTTTTCTCATGTATGGAATGATCTGTCGGGACTGTACACAGAACAATACTTTTCACTGTACCTCACGGTACACGTGACAATAAACAATCCAAAGAAAATCCCAAAATTTGATTGAATTCTTTTGAGGAAGTGCAACAAGGGTTGATGAAGTTGATGTAATGGATGTGGTGTACATGGGTTTTAGCAAGGCAATTTGGCTCAGTAACAGGAAACAAAAGGTAATAGTCGATGGCAGCCCTTGCAATTGGAAACTTGTTTCAAGTGGTGTTCCACAGGGCTCGGTGTTGGGGCCCTTACTGTTTGTGTTGTATATTAACGATTTGGACGTGAACGTGGGGAGCACGATTGGGAAATTTGCAGACGGCTCAAAGATTCACCAAGTGGTGGATAGTGTAGCACAGTAGCACAGTGGTTAGCACTGTTGCTTCACAGCGCCAGAGACCCAGGTTCGATTCCCGGCTGGGTCACTGTCTGTGTGGAGTCTGCACGTTCTCCCCGTGGCTGCGTGGGTTTCCTCCGAGTGCGGCGGTTTCCTCCAACAAGTCCTGAAAGACGTCCTTGTTCGGTGAATTGGACATTCTGAATTCACCCTCAGTGTACCTGAGCAGGTGCACAGTGTGACGACTAGGAGATTTTCACAGTAACCTCATTGCAGTGTTAATGTAAGCCTACAGGTGACACTAATAACAATTATTATTATTATTAGGATAGTTATAATCTTCAAAACAATGTAGATGCATTGATGGAGTGGATGATAATGTGGCAGATGGAATTTAACACAGACAAGTGTGAGGTTATGCATTTAAGGAGGTCAAACAGTTCTAGGGAGTACACAATAAATGGGCAGAGTAAGAAGTCTTACAACACCAGGTTAAAGTCCGACAGGTTTGTTTGGAATCACTAGCTTTCGGAGTGCAGCTCCTTCATCAGGGGTGACTTAATTGAGTTGTACAAAATTGTAAGGGAAAGAGATAGGCTGGACAGGGTAAAATTGTTTCCCTTGGTGGAGAATTCTAGAACCAGGGTTAATAGATTCAAGATAAGTGGCAGAAGGTGTAGAGGGTACATGAGGAAGAACTTTTTTACACAGAGGGTCGTGGGGGCCTGGAATTCACTGCACGGGTTGGTGGTGGAGGCAGGGACCCTAAACTCTTTTAAAATGTACCTGGATCTGCATCTTAAGTGCTGTACGATACAGGGCTATGGACCAGGTGCAGGAAGGTGGGATTAGAAAGGACACCTGGGTGTATTTGGGCTGGCATGGAGAAGATGGGACAAATGGCCTCCTTCTGTTCTGTAACCTTGCTCTGATTCTATGATTCCATCAAATAGCCAGTGAAGGCTCAATGGGCTGAATGGCCTCAATCTGTTCTCTAATTCTTGATGGGTCTCTGATTTCTGGTTGTGATTTCAACACAGAAATTAGGCAGAAATGGTGGGTGCAATTCTCCCAGAAAATTACTAAGTGAGGTCGGCAAACGAGGTGCAATTCCCGCCAGGTGGATCTGTGCGATCCAGACTGCAATTCACCCACACTTAGACATCCTTTTGGAGCGAGGGGTGAGTCACGCTGTGGGACCATAAGAAGCTGGCAAGGCCGGATTCTCAGAGACAGAGGTGCCATTTTTAAAGATGTCAGAACATGACTACAGCAACCCCTCCCATCTCATCCCTAACATTGGCAAAGCACCTCCCAACCACTGGCAAGCTCGCCACCCCCCCCCCCCCCCAAATTGCTGGCAGGGCCCCCTTCCCCAAATATAATCTTTATCTTTATTATTAATGTCACAAGTAGTCTTACTTGATGCTGCAATGAAGTTACTGTGAAAATCCCCAAGTCGCCACACTCTGGCGCCTGTTCGGGTACACTGAGGGAGAATTCAGAATGTCCAATTCACCTAACAAGCACGTCTTTCGGGACTTGTGAGAGGAAACCGGAGCACCCAGAGGAAACCCACACAGACATGGGGAGAACTTGCAGATTCTGCACAGAACGTGACCCAAGCTGGGAGTCAAACCCGGGTCTCTGCCACTGTGAAGCAAGTGAGCCACACCCCACAATGGGTTCGAAAAAGGCCCCCCTCTGCCCCTTCTCAGGTCCCCCCCACCCCAGTCCCCCCTTTCAGTGCCCACCCTTTGGCAGTGCCAAACTGGTACTGCACCCTGGCAGTGGTAATCAGGGTGCCAGGGCCCAGTGCTAGGTTGGCACTGCCGGGATGCATCTGCTCTTTCTAGGAAACACTTCAAAGTTAATGGACCATGAAGAGCTATAAGAACAAACAAAGTCCTTCTTTGGAGTAGCCTGAACTTGTCAATCAAGGGGCTTGTCACTGGCGCCTGGTCCCCACTTTTAAGGACCAGTCGTGATTTGCGCCTACGGGGCTTCCAGCAGGGGGCAGGCGGGAGCATCCCGGGGGGCTGCAGCATTCCACTTCAATCGTGCTAATGAGATTGGAATGGATGCTAATAAGCTCTGATCAGGTTCTCGCTGTTTCTGCACGAGAACCTGATCTCACCAGGCAGCGAGGAGCAGGAGACATGCAACGGGTTTGACACCCAATTCAATGGGCCAACGGGAATCCCAGCAAGGGCTAACGGCCCTGGAGAATCACCGCCAGTCTTTTAAAAATAATTCATGGTAAATGGGCGTCGCTGGCTAGGCCAGCATTTATTGCTCATCCCTATTTTCACTTGAGAAAGCGGTGGTGAGCCACCTTCTTGAACCTCTGAAGTCCATGGTGTAGGTACACCTACTATGCTGTTAGGAAGGGGGTTCCAGGATTTTGATCCAACAGCAGTGAAGGAATGGCAATATAGCTCCAAGTCAGGATGGTGAGTGGTTAGAAGGCAACTCGCAGGCGGTGGTGTTCCCTTGTGTCTGTTGCCCTTGTCCTTCTAGGTGGCATAGGTTGGTGGGTTTGGAAGGTGCTATCGCAGGATCCTTGGTGAATTGCTGCAGTGCATCTTGCAGTTGGAGTACACTGTTGTATGCTGTACGTCAATGTGAAGGGAGTGAATGTTTACGGTGGTGGATGGGGGGCCAATCAAGCGAGTTACTTTTACTTGAATGGTGTTGAGCTTCTTGAGTGCTGACGGAGCTGCCCTCATACAAGCAAGTGGATATTCCAGCATACTGCTGACTTGTGCCTTATAGATGGTGGGCAGGCTTTGTGGAGATGGGAGGTCAATTACTCGTCACAGGATTCCTAGCCTCTGACCTACTCTTGTAGCCACAGTATTTATATGGCTAGTCCAGTTCAGTTTCTAGTCAATGGTAACCCCCAGGATGTTGATAATGGGGAATTCAGTGATTGTAATGGTTTTAAATGTCAAGGGGAGATGGTCCGATTCTCTGTTTTTGGGAGTTGGTTATTGCCGGGCATTTGCGTGGCACCAATGTTAATTTACACTTCCAAGCCCGAGCCTTAATATTGTCCAGGTCTTTCTGCAGCTGCAAAGATTGTTGCCCCCATTAGAATGCAAGTGCTCCAGCAGCTCGTAAGATAAGCACCGGTGGTGAATGAGCAATAAGGCAAACAATTGGAGTTTTGGTAAACAGTCGAAAAGGTTTTGCTCCAATTGCTATGCTCTGAGTATAATTTGTGTGTAAAGCCCAGCTTCACTTCAAGGTGAAGTGGAGGAAGGCTGTCTCCACCAGGAAGGCTTGCTCTACTCAACTCTGACATCAGGACCATTCCAAGCAGATTGTTATGGGCCAGGATTTGGAAAACTCCAAAGAATATCATGGAGTTCACCTGACCTACAACTGTTTATAGATTTTGGTTACGATGAGTACAAGGGCCTGCCTTTCCTGTGTTATTCAACAAGTTCTTTCAGCACTTTTAATCAAAAAACAAGCTTTATTCTACGAATTTAGTTAACATTCTTATAAACACACACAGTAAGCATTTTTATCAACTACAAACATAAATGCCCCACACAGTTACAGTAATCTATATATCATCCTTAATAACTTCCCCCCTTGAACTGTTCCAATTTAATAACAAGATCCCAGAAACCAGAAACCCCTTTTCAAAGGTGTGGCCCAGCACACAGCACTCAAGACCTGGTATGGATACTTCTTGTTTCCTTTCTCTAAACAGCAGGTTTGAATTCCTTCCTGAAAATAGTTATCACTTTTAAGTTATCAAGTAATCTGGAAACAGCTTTTAAACTGAAGGTCCTTCTGAGTCCAGCAGCCAAAAAGCCCACATGAGCCACAAAACAGCCCAAACCAAAACAAAAGTAAAACTCAGAGCCACAGCACAGCCAGCTCCACCCGCACAATGACATCACAGAAGCCATGTGACAAGACAAAACATTTCTTAAAGGGGCACTCCCATGACAATATGTACATTCAAAGTATGTGCAAAGCTTCACACAGGTTCTTTACAGGTACAGAGTGTAAAAAACTTTAGAAGTTTGGGGGAGTGGGGGCTTTGTTGTAGCCAAAACGCATGAGAGAGATGCAGCAGCCCTTCACCCTCAAACCGTTTCCGATTTGTTTCTTCCTTCAGGGTTTGAAACGGGCAGCCAATTTTGTGCCCAATTTGCATTTTCACAAAGTCAAATTTACATGCGAACATATTGTGATATCCCGCTCGGGACCTATGGAGTGGGAATGATTATCTACCCTGTGGTCCTTGCAGAATACGAGCTCCTCCACTAGGGCCAGGAGAATCTCTAATTTTTATTTTAAAATAAATATTTTATTGAAAATTTTTGGTCAACCAACACAGTACATTGTGCATCCTTTACACAATATTATAACAACACAAATAACAATGACCTATTTTATAAACAGAAAATGAATAAATAATAAATAACAAAAATGAAAACTAACCCTAATTGGCAACTGCCGTATCACAAGTAACACTCTCCAAAAATATAATTTAACAGTCCAATATATAATTATCTGTAGCAACGACCTATACATATTATACAGTATATATTAACAACCCTGAGAGTCCTTCCCCCGCCCTCCCCCCCCCCCCCCCCCCCGATCCTGGGCTGCTGCTGCTGCCTTCTTTTTTCCATTCCATCTATCTTTCTGCGAGGTATTCGACGAACGGTTGCCACCGCCTGGTGAACCCTTGAGCCGACCCCCTTAGGACAAACTTAATCCGCTCTAGCTTTATAAACCCTGCCATGTCATTTATCCAGGTCTCCACCCCCGGGGGCTTGGCTTATTTCCACATTAGCAATATCCTACGCCGGGCTACTAGGGACGCAAAGGCCAAAACATCGGCCTCTCTCGCCTCCTGCACTCCTGGCTCTTGTGCAACCCCAAATATAGCCAACCCCCAGCTTGGTTCGACCCGGACCCCTACTACTTTTGAAAGCACCTTTGTCACCCCCATCCAAAACCCCTGGAGTGCCGGGCATGACCAAAACATATGGGCATGATTCGCTGGGCTTCTCGAGCACCTCGCACACCTATCCTCCACCCCAAAAAATTTACTGAGCCGTGCTCCAGTCATATGCGCCCTGTGTAATACCTTAAACTGAATCAGGCTTAGCCTGGCACACGAGGACGACGAGTTTACCCTGCTTAGGGCATCTGCCCACAGCCCCTCCTCGATCTCCTCCCCCAGCTCTTCTTCCCATTTCCCTTTTAGTTCTTCTACCATAGTCTCCCCTTCGTCCCTCATTTCCCTATATATATCTGACACCTTACCATCCCCCACCCATGTCTTTGAGATCACTCTGTCCTGCACCTCTTGTGTCGGGAGCTGCGGGAATTCCCTCACCTGTTGCCTCGCAAAAGCCCTCAGTTGCATATACCTGAATGCATTCCCTTGGGGCAACCCATATTTCTCGGTCAGCGCTCCCAGACTCGCGAACTTCCCATCCACAAACAGATCTTTCAGTTGCGTTATTCCTGCTCTTTGCCACATTCCATATCCCCCATCCATTCCCCCCGGGGCAAACCTATGGTTGTTTCTTATCGGGGACCCCCCCCAAGGCTCCAGTCTTTCCCCTATGCCGTCTCCACTGTCCCCAAATCTTCAGTGTAGCCACCACCACCGGGCTTGTGGTGTAGTTCCCCGGTGAGAACGGCAATGGGGCTGTCACCATAGCCTGTAGGCTAGTCCCCCTACAGGACGCCCTCTCTAATCTCTTTCACGCCGCTCCCTCCTCCTCTCCCATCCACTTACTCACCATTGAAATATTAGCGGCCCAATAATACTCACTTAGGCTCGGTAGTGCCAGCCCCCCCCTATCCCTGCTACGCTGTAAGAATCCCTTCCTCACTCTCGGGGTCTTCCCGGCCCACACAAAACCCATGATGCTCTTTTCGATCCTTTTAAAAAAAGCCTTCGTGATCACCACCGGGAGGCACTGAAACACAAAGAGGAATCTCGGGAGGACCACCATCTTAACCGCCTGCACCCTCCCTGCCAGTGACAGGGATACCATATCCCATCTCTTGAAATCCTCCTCCATTTGTTCCACCAACCGCGTTAAATTTAACCTATGCAATGTGCCCCAATTCTTGGCTATCTGGATCCCCAGGTAACGAAAGTCCCTTGTTACCTTCCTCAACGGTAGGTCCTCTATTTCTCTACTCTGCTCCCCTGGATGCACCACAAACAACTCACTTTTCCCCATGTTCAATTTATACCCTGAAAAATCCCCAAACTCCCCAAGTATCCGCATTATTTCTGGCATCCCCTCCGCCGGGTCTGCCACATATAGTAACAAATCGTCCGCATACAAAGATACCCGGTGTTCTTCTCCTCCTCTAAGTACTCCCCTCCACTTCTTGGAACCCCTCAACGCTATCGCCAGGGGCTCAGTCGCCAATGCAAACAATAATGGGGACAGAGGGCATCCCTGCCTTGTCCCTCTATGGAGCCGAAAATATGCAGATCCCCGTCCATTCGTGACCACGCTCGCCATCGGAGCCCTATACAACAGCTGCACCCATCTAACATACCCCTCTCCAAAACCAAATCTCCTCAACACCTCCCACAAATAATCCCACTCCACTCTATCAAATGCTTTCTCGGCATCCATCGCCACTACTATCTCCGTTTCCCCCTCTGGTGGGGCCATCATCATTACCCCTAACAGCCTCCGTATATTCGTGTTCAGCTGTCTCCCCTTCACAAACCCAGTTTGGTCCTCGTGGACCACCCCCGGGACACATTCCTCTATTCTCATTGCCATTACCTTGGCCAGGATCTTGGCTTCTACATTTAGGAGGGAAATAGGTCTATAGGACCCGCATTGTAGCTGGTCCTTTTCCTTCTTTAAGAGAAGCGATATCGTTGCTTCAGACATAGTCGGGGGCAGTTGTCCCCTTTCCTTTGCCTCATTAAAGGTCCTCGTCAATACCGGGGCGAGCAAGTCCACATATTTTCTATAGAATTCGACTGGGAATCCATCCGGTCCCGGGGCCTTTCCCGCCTGCATGCTCCTAATTCCTTTCACCACTTCTTCTACCTCGATCTGTGCTCCCAGTCCCACCCTTTCCTGCTCTTCCACCTTGGGAAATTCCAGCCGATCCAAAAAGCCCATCATTCTCTCCCTCCCATCCGGGGGTTGAGCTTCATATAATTTTTTATAAAATGTCTTGAACACTCCATTCACTCTCTCCGCTCCCCGCTCCATCTCTCCTTCCTCATCCCTCACTCCCCCTATTTCCCTCGCTGCTCCCCTTTTCCTCAATTGGTGTGCCAGCAACCAATATCTCCCCATATTCGTACTGTACACCCTGTGCCTTCCTCCATTGTGCCTCTGCAGTGCCCGTAGTCAGCAAGTCAAATTCGACATGTAGCCTTTGCCTTTCCCTGTACAGTCCCTCCTCCGGTGCTTCCGCATATTGTCTGTCCACCCTCAAAAGTTCTTGCAGCAACCGCTCCCGTTCCTTACTCTCCTGCTTCCCTTTATGTGCCCTTATTGATATCAGCTCCCCTCTAACCACCGCCTTCAGCGCCTCCCAGACCACTCCCACCTGGACCTCCCCATTATCATTGAGTTCCAAGTACTTTTCAATGCACCCCCTCACCCTTAGACACACCCCCTCATCTGCCATTAGTCCCATGTCCATTCTCCAGGGTGGGCGCCCTCCTGTTTCCTCCCCTATCTCCAAGTCTACCCAGTGTGGAGCGTGATCCGAAATGGCTATAGCCGTATACTCCGTTCCCCTCACCTTCGGGATCAATGCCCTTCCCAGCACAAAAAAGTCTATTCGCGAGTAGACTTTATGGACATAGGAGAAAAACGAGAACTCCTTACTCCTAGGTCTGCTAAATCTCCATGGGTCTACACCTCCCATCTGCTCCATAAAATCTTTAAGTACCTTGGCTGCTGCCGGCCTCCTTCCAGTCCTGGACTTCGACCTATCCAGCCCTGGTTCCAACACCGTATTAAAATCTCCCCCCATTATCAGCTTTCCCATCTCTAGGTCCGGAATGCGTCCTAGCATCCGCCTCATAAAATTGGCATCATCCCAGTTCGGGGCATATACGTTTACCAAAACCATCGTCTCCCCCTGTAGTTTGCCACTCACCATCACGTATCTGCCCCCGTTATCCGCCACTATAGTCTTTGCCTCGAACATTACCCGCTTCCCCACTAATATAGCCACCCCCCTGTTTTTCGCATCTAGCCCCGAATGGAACACCTGCCCCACCCATCCTTTGCGTAGCCTAACCTGGTCTATCAGTTTCAGGTGCGTTTCCTGTAACATAACCACATCTGCCTTAAGTTTCTTAAGGTGTGCGAGTACCTGTGCCCTCTTTATCGGCCCGTTCAGCCCTCTCACGTTCCACGTGATCAGCCGGGTTGGGGGGCTTCCTACCCCCCCCCCCCCCCCCTTGTCGATTAGCCATCCCCTTTTTCCAGCTCCTCACCCGGTTCCCACGCAGCCGTATCTCCCCCAGGCGGTGCCCCCCCGCCCATCCCCTCCCATACCAGCTCCCCCCTCTCCCCAGCAGCAGCAACCCAGTAATTCCACCCCCCCCCCCCCGCTAGATCCCCCGCTCGCGTAATTACTCTCCCCATGTTGCTCCCAGAAGTCAGCAAACTCTGGCCGACCTCGGCTTCCCCCCGTGACCTCGGCTCGCACCGTGCGACGCCCCCTCCTTCCTGCTTCTCTATTCCCGCCATGATTATCATAGCGCGGGAACCAAGCCCGCGCTTCTCCCTTGGCCCCGCCCCCAATGGCCAACGCCCCATCTCCTCCACCTCCCCTCATCACCACCTGTGGAAGAGAGAAAAGTTACCACATCGCAGGATTAGTACATAAAACTCCTCTTTCCCCCCTTTTTAACCCCCCTCTTCGCCCCCCATATTCGCCCCACCACTTTGTTCAAACGTTCTTTTTAATAACCCGCTCATTCCAGTTTTTCTTCCACAATAAAAGTCCACGCTTCATCCGCCGTCTCAAAGTAGTGGTGCCTTCCTCCATATGTGACCCACAGTCTTGCCGGTTGCAGCATTCTAAATTTTATCTTCTTTTTATGAAGCACCGCCTTGGCCCGATTAAAGCTCGCCCTCCTTCTCGCCACCTCCGCACTCCAGTCTTGATAAACGCGGATCACCGCGTTCTCCCATTTACTGCTCCGAGTTTTCTTTGCCCATCTAAGGACCATTTCTTTATCCTTAAAACGGAGGAATCTCACCACTATGGCTCTGGGAATTTCTCCTGCTCTCGGTCCTCGCGCCATCACTCGGTATGCTCCCTCCACCTCCAACGGACCCGCCGGGGCCTCCGCTCCCATTAACGAGTGCAGCATCGTGCTCACATATGCCCTGACGTCCGCTCCCTCCACACCTTCAGGAAGACCAAGAATCCTCAGGTTGTTCCTCCTTGCGTTGTTCTCCAGTGCCTCCAACATTTCCACACATCGTTTCTGATGTGCCTCATGCATCTCCGTCTTCAACACCAGGCCCTGTATGTCGTCCTCATTCTCGGCTGCCTTTGCCTTCACGACCCGAAGCTCCCGCTCCTGGGTCTTTTGTTCCTCCTTTAGCCCTTCGATCGCCTGTAGTATCGGGGCCAACAGCTCTTTCTTCATTTCCTTTTTGAGTTCTTCCACACAGCATTTCAAGAACTCTTGTTGTTCAGGGCCCCATGTTAAACTGCCACCTTCCGACGCCATCTTGGTTTTTGCTTGCCTTCCTTGCCGCTGTTCTTAAGGATCCACTGCAATCCGGCCACTTTCTCCTCCTTTTTTCATCCGTATCCAGGGGGGATTCCCTTCTGGTTTACCGCACAGTGTTTTTAGCCGTCAAAATTGCCGTTGGGGCTCCTATCAAGAGCCCAAAAGTCCGTTTCACCGGGAGCTGCCGAAACGTGCGACTCAGCTGGTCATCGCCGCACCCGGAAGTCGGAGAATCTCTAATAACCTCTGTATAAAAGGTCAGCCAGTAAGGCACTGATCAGAGAGGAACCCAGTAGGGATCTACCGGGCAGTGTAAATAAAACGTTTCTTTGTTTTACTCGGTGTTGACACCCCGTATCCTTATTAAACTGGAATCCAAATAATACTGTAACAGTAAGAAGAAAAGATTGCGTACCTTTCGGTCCATATCGATGATGGCGGCCTGAGCGACCCGGCTCTCCTGGAAGACCACGGAGACCTGGTGACCCAGGGTGACCTCGATCCCCTGGAAATCCTGGAAATCCCTTCATACCAGACGGACCTAGGGGTCCACGATCTCCGACTGAACCTTTTGGGCCGGGGAAACCTGCGGGCAAGACCATTAACTTTTCAAAGTCAAAACTTGGGAGGGAAGAAAAAGCTGGAAAGATGTACATTTTTCAACTACTGCAAAGCAGGTAAGCAACTAACTTCGACAGCACCTTTCAGCTTCTTGTTGGTTTAACTGGTTAGCATTTGCTGGGGTGACGAAATCCACTCTCTCTGTATTGGTTCTTTTAAATTTGGTTCTACTAAGTGTGTATTTCTCTCGTTAAACATGTCCTGAGGTTGTAAGAGGCACTACATAAATGTAAGTTTTTTTTTCATCTGTTCAAACTATTCCAATAAGCATTCTCCTACTAGTAGGTCATACAGGAACACACATTCACCATCCTACAATACCTACAACCACTTAAACTTAGCCAGTGAGTGTTCACAATTGCATCCATTCCTGCCCTCACCAAAGCCCACACATACAGAAATTAGGGATTACCTTTGTTCACCCGAGTACAGAGGGACTGCCATTTCTCTTCCCACAACTTCTGATATTGTTAGCTAGCTCAGCGCAAACCAGGATCGAACCTGACACCTTTTGGCCCATGTGATTCAGTTCCATATTGAACACTTGATGTTCCAGTTGAGGAATCATTGAGACCACAAGTAAGTACACCCGAAGAGGTCTCTAATAAATAGCAGATATATGTGTGTGAAATGAGGTTGTCTTGTGGCGCAGTAGTAGCTTGCCTTCCTGTGGGCTAGAGGCTGTGAGTTCAATTCCCGCTTCAGGACTTGTTGGCCACGTACGGTTTGTTCATAATGCAGCTAAACAGGTCAATAAGCAGCCTGAAATTTGCCTGATGGCAGACAATGAGAGCAGGCGAGTTTCCTGTTCAGCCACACTGCAGTATTTTGCCAGGCATAATCTGTCGTGTTAAGCACACTGAGATAACACGGGCTGCAGCTATAACTGAAATATACTCGACCTTGAAGTTAGTTCAGTTTGATTTATTGAACCTGTCACACAGTTACCTCAGTTCTCTGTGAGTTCGACTCTCTGCTAACCTAAGTGTGATTACTCTGTCTGAACCAGACTAGCTCTTAGCCACGTGCTGTAGGTGTTATGTGATATATACACCTGACTCACTCTGTAGATGTAGTGGAAAGAGGCGGAGTGTGAGTGCCTCGTGCCTTTTATAGTGGGAAACCATTCCCAAGTGTTTTGCCTGCTGATTGGTTATGTCCTGTTCTCTGTGTTCATTAGCTGCCTGTCTGTATCTCATTATGGGCATGTCTGCATCTCATGACGTAATCATGGACCAATCCAAAGGATCTCCATGGTCACCAACAGAAACAGAAAATGCTGGAGAAAGGCAGCAGATCAGGCAGCATTTGAGGAGAGAAAAACAGAGACCAGGGGCGGGATTCTCCGACCCCCCTCCGGGTCAGAGAATCGCCAGGGACTGGCGTGAATCCCGCCCTCGTCGGCCGCCGAATTCTCCGGCACCGGATATTCGGCGGGTGCAGGAATCGCGGTGTGCCGGTCAGTGGGCACACCCCCCCCCGGCGATTCTCCGGCCCGTGATGGGCCGAAGTCCTGCTGCTGTCATGCCAGTCCCGCCGGCGTAAATCAAACCACCTACCTTACCGGCGGGACTGGCGGCGCGGGCAGGGCTCCGGGGTCCTGGGGGGGACGCGGGGCGATCTTGCCCAAGGGGGTGCCCCCATGGTGGCCTGGCCTGCGATCGGGGCCCACCGATCCGCGGGTGGGCCTGTGCCGTGGGGGCACTCTTTTCCCTCCGCCTCGGCCATAGTCTTCAGCATGGCCGATGCGGAAGAGACACCCCCCCCGCGCATGCGCGGGTTGACGTCAGCGGCCGCCTAGCCCCTCACGGTGAAGGTTTGGCCCCTAAAGGTACGGAGAAATCCGCACCTTTGGGGCGGCCCACCGCCGGAGTGGTTCCCCCACTCCATCCCACCGGGACCCCCCGCCCCGCCGGGTAGGGGAGAATCCCGGCCAATACTTTGAGTCTAAAACGACCCTTATCAGAACCAGGGAGAGGTAGCACGGTGATGAGTTTTATGCTGTTGAAAAGAGATGAGAGGGCAGTTTGAGCAAAAGAGGTCAGAGATAAGGTGGAGGTTTGGAGAGATTAAATGACAAAGATGCCATGGAACACAAGACAAAGGAAGTGGTAATGATAGTATTAAAGACTAAAGCCAATGTTAATACGGAATAAATATCAGCACTCTCTGAAAGCAAAGAGCAGAATGTGTTAACAGCAGAAAAAGGTTCAGCACTCTCTGAAAGCAAATCATGAGAACAAGATACAGAATGGGGGTGGGGTTGGGGGGTGAGAAGGGTATCAAAATGGAGGATAGAGTTCATGGTCTGAAGTTGTTCAACTGAATGTTGAGTCAAGAAGGCTGCGGAATGCCGAATTGGAGATGAGGGGCGGAATTCTCGCCCCCCACGCCGGGGGGGAGAATCGCCCGGGCGCCGCGCGAGTCCCGCCACGCCGCCCCAACGCCTGCACGCGATTCTCCAACCCCCCCCGCAAACCGGCGTGGCGCAAATCACGGCTTCCCGCTGGGAGAATCGCTGCTTGCCGTTGGTAATGAGCGAGCGGCGATTCTCCGGCCCGGATGGGCCGAGCGGCCTGCCCAACACGACAGGTTCCCGCCGGCGCCGTCCACACCTGGTCGCTGGCGGTGGGAACAGCGCGGGAACGCTGGAGGGGCAGCCTGTGGGGGGACGAGGGGGGTTCGTGCACCGGGGGGGGAGGCTCAAAGAGGCCGGCCTCTCTGAAGGAGGACCTCCTTTCCTCTGCTGCCCCACAAAATCCATCAGACATTGTTTGTCAGGAAACTTGACCCATTTCCAAACCACCTTTAAAATCCCAAGAACTCAATTGCTGAAGTTTATCCCGACATCAGGAAACTTGGCCTCCCAATGAATTAAATTTCCCTGCCCAGTAAGGTTCTCACTGCTGCTGGTGGCACCAGTGAATCCTGCCCATTTTCTCAGCGTCCCAGTGCTCTGCACTATCACATTTCATGTGACTGCTTGGGTTTGTTGTGTGGATGTTGCCTACATGTGGGAGGGTTGTGCATCAGAGCTAAGAGGGAAGTCTTCAAAGGATAGCCCTTGTCATTCAGCAGCCAGCATCGAAGCTGTCGTAATGGCACAAATACAGATGACATAGTCATCCAAGAGCCGGTGCAGACTTGATGGGCCGAATGGCCTCCTTCTGCACTGTAAATTCTATGATAGTGGATTACTGAAGGCATCATGACTGCTCCCAGGACACTGGGAATTGACCTGCTTTGGGTAAGATACAGACAGGCCACTGAGGGAAGTACAATCCCTCTCAGCTGTTTTACAGCTGTTTGGAGTGGACGTGCAGAAAAAAGATTCAGCATGCATGCTGTCAATAGTATCCAGCACCATGGGACGTCTGCAATCCTTGGAAAGAGTGCTCTCTCTACCTGCTTCCCTCTAACAAGAGAGAATGAGATATGCTCAACTCCTTTGGCATACACAGCCTCAGTGCCTTCCTTAATGCTACTGTTCCAGCACCGCAAGGTTCCAGATGCAAACAGTTTGTGTTGAATACACATGACAAAGTCCTTCAGTACCTGCCATACCACTCCATGTAGACTTCAGCAACTATTAAAAAATATTCTGGAAACTACCACTCTACAATCACAGCAAGAACCAGTATCAATGAATCAGCAACTAACTCCAAAGTAGGTGATGATTCCTTTACCTAGCACTACAAAGAAGGGTAAGAAGTCTTACAACACCAGGTTAAAGTCCAACAGGTTTATTTGGAATCACGATCTTTCGGAGCGTAGCTCCTTCATCAGATGAGTGGACTTTAACCTGGTGTTGTAAGACTTCTTACTGTGCCCACCCCAGTCCAATGCTGGCAACTCCACATCATGATTACAGAGAAGGCCCTTCCTGCTGCTAAACATACGTTCAGTTGTGCAGCAGCTCTAGCACTGAGCTCCAAAATGGCAGCAGAAGTGCCAAATTAGCATTATACTCTGATTAACGTCCCAAGCTGTCTCTAACTATTTCTGGCAGACGCTCCCTGCACGTGCTAACACTCTTAGCAAAACGTCATCTGGCACAGATAGCACCAGAGGTGTCCATGCATGCTAAGAATGCCATTTTGGAGGCAAAGTAGCATCCGTGCTGAAAAACAGCATCAAACTCAATCTAAAGTGTGCCACAGCGTTGAAGGTAAGAAAGACAGTGATCAGTATTGAAGGGAGAGTTAGGGGGTGTGACAGAAGGTCTGCTTGGAGGGAAAGATCTTACAGAGGCTTTTTGAAGAGGTGAAGAAGGCAGCAAGGCAAAGAGGTTTGGACACAGAGTTCCAATGTGCAGAGGCAAGGAACCTTCTTCTTGGCACCTTCATCCTGGCATATTGTCATCCGATATCACTGGCCTTTGGGTGGAAAGAAATTCCAATCTCCAGTGTGTGGTGTTGGGTGTTCTAACACACAGAAGAGCCAACACAGTTGCATATGGTACAACGCTTGTTTATTTAAACTCACTATTTACAACTTGGTCTTTGCACTCTGCACGTGGGGGGCTCCCTGCTTGTGGTGTTTCAACAGCTCTTTCATGCTTCCTTCTCCCCAGACCTACCGACCTCCAGGTGTCGTGCTCGTGCTTTTTATGTGGTTGGTGTTCTTGTCTGTGATTGGTTGTGGTGTTGTGTACTCTGATTTGCCTGTTAGTGTGTCCATCATGATGTGTGTGTTTGAATATCATGACATCCCCCCTTTTTACAAAGATATGTGCCTACGTGGTAATAAATATGATCGTGACGTGAGTGCATCTAAGAGTGTGTGTGTGTCGTGTGCAGCATGTGTCTATGACGGAACTATGTACATGGGGCGATGTCGAGTGCGTCACATGAATCCAGTTGTACCATAACATAACAGAAATGCGAACGAGAGAAGAAGAAAAAAAATTTTGAACAGTTGTCCAGTCAGACGACATCTGGAACGATAAACAACAACAGGTTATCATGTAAAATTGTCCAACTTATTAAACATATGAACTGTATTATAAGTCCATTCTAATGGGTTTGCGACGAATTCGGGTTGACCGCCTTAAGGGTGGATCAAGAACCACCGGCTGCTGTGCAGGCATGGCCATGGGTGGCGATGGAAAGGGCGTGATGTGCGGCAGCTCCACAAAGTCATCCTCGGAAGCCTGTTGAGGATCTGGCGTGTTGTGTGGCTGTGAACGTGGAAGTCGGCGAAGGGCGCGCCGATTGCGGCGACGCACGGAACCATCCGGCATGCGAACCAGGAACGAGCGGGGAGCCACTTGTCGGAGGACTTCGGCCGGTGCTGACCAGCCACCATACGGTTGATGGACGCGTACTTTGTCTCCGGAGGACAGGGGGGGCAGGTCCGTCGCTCGTGTGTCGTACCGACCTTTCTGGCGATCACGCTGCAGTTGCATGTCCCGAAGAACCGCCTCATGGTCTGTTGTCGGTGCCAGGACGGAAGGTACCGTCGTCCTGAGGGAGCGACCCATTAGTAGCTGCGCTGGCGAGAGGCCCGTGGATAACGGGGCCGATCGATAGGCCAGCAAGGCAAGGTTAAAGTCCGATCCGGCATCAGCCGCCTTGCACAGGAGCCGCTTTGCGATGTGGACACCCTTTTCAGCCTTCCCGTTCGATTGTGGATGCAGAGGGCTGGATGTCACATGAGTGAAACCATATGCTGCGGCAAAGGACGACCATTCACGGCTGGCAAAACAAGGTCCATTGTCTGACATGACAGTCCTTGGAATGCCATGGCGAGCAAACGTTTCCTTGCAGGCCCCAATGACTGCGGACGACGTCAGATCATGGAGAGGCATGACTTCCGGGTAGTTTGAGAAGTAGTCTATAATAACAATGTAATCTCTGCCGAGCGCGTGAAATAGGTCAACACCCACCTTCGCCCAGGGGGACGTCACCATCTCGTGTGGTAGAAGTGTTTCCGGAGGTTGCGCCGGCTGAAACCTCTGACAGGTTGTGCAGTTGAGCACCATGTTGGCTATGTCTTCATTAATACCCGGCCAATATACCGCCGCCCGGGCCCTTCGTCTGCATTTTTCGACACCCAAGTGGCCTTCGTGTAGTTGACGAAGAATCATCTGGCGCACACTGTGTGGAATGACGATCCTATGCGATTTCATAAGGACCCCGTCTATATTGGTGAGATCATCTCGCACATTATAAAACTGGGGGCACTGCCCTTTTAGCCACCCTTCCGTCATGTGGCGCATCACTCGCTGCAGCAGAGGGTCAGTCGCCGTCTCTGCGCGTATGTGGGCCAGACAAGGATCATCAGCTGGCATATTTGCTGCTGTCAGAGTCACGTGTGCCTCAATTTGACGCACGAACCCCTCCGCATCTGGTGGTGTGCTCACTGCTCGGGAAAGAGTGTCCGCCACTATGAGTTCCTTCCCCGGAGTGTAGATCAGTTCAAAATCGTACCTCCTGAGTTTGAGTAAGATGCGCTGGAGGCGAGGAGTCATGTCGTTCAGGTCTTTGTTAATGATGTTGACCAGGGGGCGGTGGTCAGTTTCGACCGTGAATCGTGGCAGGCCATACACATAGTCGTGGAACTTGTCCAGTCCAGTTAACAAGCCCAGGCATTCTTTTTCGATTTGCGCGTAGCGCTGTTCGGTAGGGGTCATGGCTCGTGAGGCATACGCAACCGGGGCCCATGATGACGTGCTGTCTTTTTGCAGGAGTACCGCTCCAATACCAGATTGGCTGGCGTCTGTTGAGATCTTTGTAGGGCGAGTCGCGTCAAAGAAGGCCAGCACTGGTGCCGTGACCAGTTTGTGCTTGAGCTCCTCCCATTCCTGCTGATGCGACTGGTGCCAGTTGAATTCCGTCGATTTTTTTACGAGATGGCGCATGTTTGTTGTATGAGAAGCCAGGTTGGGAATGAACTTCCCAAGGAAGTTGACCATGCCCAGGAATCTTAAGACAGCCTTCTTGTCAGCCGGTCGTGGCATGGCTGTGATGGCGCTAACCTTGTCTGCATCGGGACGGACCCCGGACCTTGAGATGTGGTCCCCGAGGAATTTCAGCTCCGTCTGGCCGAAAGCACACTTCGCACGGTTGAGACGCAGGCCATTTTGCCGTATGCGGGTGAAGACACGTCGAAGACGATGCATGTGTTCCTGCGGAGTGGTGGACCAAATGATGATATCGTCCACATATACACGTACCCCTTCGATGCCTTCCATCATCTGCTCCATAATGCGGTGGAATACTTCAGATGCCGAAATGATGCCGAATGGCATCCGGTTGTAGCAGAATCTGCCAAAAGGGGTGTTGAATGTGCATAGTCTTCGGCTGGCCGGGTCCAGTTGGATCTGCCAGAATCCTTTGGACGCATCCAATTTAGTGAATATGTTGGCTCGCGCCATCTCGCTGGTGAGGTCTTCTCGTTTCGGGATGGGATAGTGTTCCCGCATGATGTTGTTGTTCAGATCTTTTGGATCTATACATATACGGAGCTCGCCAGAGGGCTTCTTTACACAGACCATGGAGCTGACCCATGGCGTGGGCTCCGTGACCTTGGATAGGACCCCTTGGTCCTGAAGAATCTGCAGTTGTGCCTTGAGGCGGTCTTTGAGAGGCGCAGGAACCCTGCGAGGTGCGTGAACGACAGGGATGGCGTCCGGTCTGAGTCGAATCTTGTACGTGTGTGGCAATGTCCCCATGCCTTCAAAAACCTCCTGGTTGTGAGCGAGGAGGGAATGGAGATTCGCGTGGAACTCAGCATCCGGGAAGTCGGATATCTCATCTGGAGAGAGAGACATGATGCGCTGTACCAGGTGAAGGACCTTACACGCTTGTGCGCCCAGTAACGAGTCCTTTGATGAGCCCACAACTTCGAAGGGGAGTGTGGCCGTGTACCTCTTGTGAGTCACCTGTAGCTGGCAAGATCCTACGGACGGGATAACGTTCCCGTTATAGTCAACCATCTTAAGCCGGGATGGTGTGATGAGTGGTTTGACCTTCATGGCCTGGACTGCAGAGTAAGCAATCAGGTTGGCGGATGCGCCGGTGTCCAGACGGAAGGCGACGCGCGATCGGTTGACCGTCAGGGTGGCACACCACTCATCGTCTGGATTGATGGCATTGACCTTGTTGACATCAATGACGGCAACTCTGAAGTCATCCTGGTCATCTGCATCACTTAACTGGAAGTCTTGATGCGTGGGCTGGACGGTCCTGACTCGTGTGCGAGGTTGTCGAGGATGCGCCGGATCCATGGGTTGAGCCGCACGACAGCGGGCTGCGTAGTGGCCTATCATGGCACATCTGTTGCACTGTTGGTATTTTGCAGGACATTGCCCTTTTAAGTGTAGACCTCCACACTTGCTGCACGTCATGACGTCACGGCGTTCGTTGCGCCACTGCGCATGCGCAGTGCGATCTTGCGGTGGGCGCGCCTGCGCAGTGCGTCCCTCGTTGTGGCCGTTATTCTTGGCGCGCACCTGCGCGGGAGACCGCGAAAAGCGCGGGAAGCGGCCGCTGTCGTCCGGGCCGTGGGGCGGGAAGAAATCGACGGCCTGGATGCGTTCAACGTCGTGGGCGGCCTGGCTTGCCGATTCGACGGCTGGGGACCCCCTCCGTGCCAACTCGGACGCCTGAAATCGGGCAAAACGGCAGGCAGCATTCTCATGGAGGACACAGGCTTCCACAGCAGACGCTAAGGTGAGGCTCTTTATTTTAAGAAGCTGCTGGCGTAGGCCACTAGAGGCAACGCCAAAAACAATCTGGTCCCTGATCATGGACTCTGTGGTGGTGCCGTAACCGCAGGACTGCGCTAGAATCCGGAGGTGCGTCAAAAAGGGTTGAAAAAGCTCCTCCTTACCTTGCAGGCGTTGCTGAAAGATGTATCTTTCGAAAGTTTCGTTTACTTCAGTTTGAAAGTGCTGGTCCATTTTGAGGATGACCGTGTCATATTTGGCCTGGTTTTCGCCTTCCTCGAACACCAGTGAATTAAAGACATCATTTGGGTGGGGGCCTGCGTAGAAGAGGAGCATTGCAATCTTCGAATCATCCGAGACATTCTGTTTTTCGGTGGCACGGATGTACAGGTCAAATCGCTGCCTGTAGAGCTTCCAGTTGGTGCCTAGGTTCCCCGTGACTTGCATCGGCTGCGGTTTGCCGGTGTGGTCCATGTCCAGAATGGCAGGTTGGTAGGCAGGTATCGATCCACTCCTGTACCATGTGGTGTTGGGTGTTCTAACACACAGAAGAGCCAACACAGTTGCATATGGTACAACGCTTGTTTATTTAAACTCACTATTTACAACTTGGTCTTTGCACTCTGCACGTGGGGGGCTCCCTGCTTGTGGTGTTTCAACAGCTCTTTCATGCTTCCTTCTCCCCAGACCTACCGACCTCCAGGTGTCGTGCTCGTGCTTTTTATGTGGTTGGTGTTCTTGTCTGTGATTGGTTGTGGTGTTGTGTACTCTGATTTGCCTGTTAGTGTGTCCATCATGATGTGTGTGTTTGAATATCATGACACAGTGGTTGCGGGTGGCAGTGATCGGGCAAACCTTCTATTACAGCTGGTGTCGGACATTTCATCTCCCCACCTCGTAGGCAGAGCAGCTAAATTATAAATAAATGACCAGGCCATGCCTTACGGTGGGGGTCAGCTTATATTCAGGTGAAGGTAGCACCCACCGAGTGATAGTCTTGACAACACAGCACCAGAACTATATTAATTGGCTCTGCCAAGCCTAATAAATGGAGGCTACATAATATTGTACTTTTCCCTTCCACTTTTACCCAGCCACTGCTCCGGGTAAAAATTATAATCTTCACAGGTAAGACATTGGAAAAGAGACCAAATAACAGGAAAGACTTTGAAGTGAGATTCATGGCTTGGCATTTAAAGATGATTTTATGATATTACGCAGAAAATGTTTAGGATAAGTTATAAGGTCTCATGTAATAATTTTCCAAAGTATACTGTGACATTGGTCGCACGTAACATAATTGCTGCCAACGCTTGAAATGGAAATAACTAATGAAGAGATAATCTTGGAAGAAATGATTCTGCCACTATAGGTGAAACTGGAGAACACTACTGACATTAAACAGTCTTGTGGCGCAGTGGGCTGTGTGCCTGCCCCAGAGCTTTAAGGTCAAGGAAGGTGTATTCATAACATGGCTACGGTTTGATTGTCAACCTGCAAATGCCTCCAACGCCCACCAGTGGCAGCCGATAAGAGCAGGAGAGATTCTTGGTCAACCATGTGATGGAAAGAAAGTTGCATCCTCCATCATCACTGTCCATAGCTCCAGACTACAATGCATGTTGCCACAGCAATGAGTGATCTGTAACACACCAACACACCAGGGATCTGTATTGGCAGCGTGCATATGTGAAACACTTACTAACCGCAAGATTAATTTTATCCAGGATAGTCTGTGCTGGGTACCTTAATGATTGATTTAGATAAATGACATAGATGCCTATGTGGGGGTGGGGGGTGGGGGGGGGGGGTGGGGGTAGGGTCAGTAAGTTTGCGGATGACTCAAAGATTGGCTGGGTGGTTAACAGTGAGGTTGAGTGTCTTGGGTTACAGGAAGATATAGAAGGGATGGTCAAATGGGCAGAAAAGTGGCTGGTGGAATTTAACCCTGAAAAGTACGAGGTGATACACTTTGGAAGGAATAATGTGACAAGAAAGTATTCAATGTATGGCATGATACTGGGAAGTTCCGAGGAACAAAGGGACCTTGGCATGTTTGTCCCTAGATCTCTGAAGGCAGAAGGGCAGGTTAATAGGGTGGTGAAAAGGGCATATGGGACACTTGCCTTTATCAATTGAGGCATAGATTACAATAGCAGGGAGGTCTGGAGTTGTATAGAACTTTGGTGAGGCCACAGCTGGAGTACTGTGTGCAATTCTGGTCACCACATTATAGGAAGGATGTGATTGCACTGGAGGGGGTGCAGAGGCAGTTCACCAGGATTTGCCTGAAGGGAACATTGAAGTTATGAAGAAAGGTTGGATAGGCTTGGGCTGTTTTCACTGGAGCAGAGAAGATTGAGGGGCGACCTGATCGAGGTGTATAAGGTTATGAGGGACACGGACAGGGTGGCTAGGGAGCAGCTGTTCCCTTAGTTGAAGGGTCAGTTACGAGGGGACACAAGTTCAAGGCGAGAGGCAGGAGATTCATGGGGGATTTGAGGAAAAACAATTTTACCCAGAGGCTGGTGACGGTCTGGAATGCATTGCCTGGAAGGGGGAGTGGTAGAGGCGGGATGCCTCACATCTTTTAAAAAGTACCTGGATGAGCACTTGGCACGTCACAACATTCAAGGGTATGGACCACGTGCTGGCAAATGGGATTCGGTCGGCAGGTCAGATGTTCTTCATGTGTCTGTGCAGACTCGATGGGCCGAAGGGCCTCTTCTGTGCTGTATTGTTCTGTGATTCTGTCTCACTGCACAGAGGTCTCTTAAAGGGGAAAATCCAATATTGGCCTCTTGGACTTTGTATGTGGGAGTTTAAATGGTGATCCACCTTCTATCTCGCAATGGCAGTAAGCACTTTTGGTTGTTGACACATTTGAGCTACAGAATGGACTTGAATATGATTTTGCACGTTGTATAAAACTGTTTTATAAGAAATTGTCCGAACATTGTAAAGAAGGATTTTATAATAAGCCGGCTTTGAAATTAAGATGAAAAGAAAGAACAAATGAAATTAGTTCGAATCATTAAAGGGAGATAGGATTGTGACAGTAGCACCACAATATTTCAATATTACAGTCAATTAACGTTAAATATATTGTTTTATGACTTCAGGGGCAGGATTCTCCGACCCCCCGCCGGGTCGGAGAATCGCCGGAGGCTGGAGTGAATCCCGCCCCCGCCGGTTGTCGAATTCTCCGGCACGGGATATTCGGTGGGGGTGGGAATCGCGCCGCACCGGTTGGCAGGCCCCCCACCCCCGGCGATTCTCCGGCCCGCGATGGGCCGAAGTCCCCCTGCTGGAATGCCTGTCCCGCCGGCGATAATCAAGCCACCTTTTGAACGGCGGGACAAGGTGGCGCGGGCGGGCTCCGGGGTCATGGGGGGGCGCGGGGCGATCTGGCCCCGGGGGGTGCCCCCACGGTGGCCTGGCCCGTGATCGGGGCCCAACGATCCGCGGGCGGGCCTGTGCCGTGGGGGCACTCTTTTCCTTCCGCCTTCGCCATGGTCTCCACTATGGCGGAAGCGGAAGAGACCCCCTCCACTGCGCATGCGCGGGGATGCCGTGAGCGGCCGCTGACGCTCCCGCGCATGCGCCGCATGGCAAAGTCATTTCCGCGCCAGCTGGCGGGGCACCAAAGGCCTTTCCCACCAGCTGGCGGGGCGGAAATCAATTCGGCGCGGGCCTAGCCCCTCAAGGTGAGGGCTCGGCCCCTCAAGATGCGGAGAATTCCGCACCTTTGGGGCGGCGCGATGCCGGACTGATTCGCGCCGTTCTTGCCGCCAGTCGGCGGACATCGCGCCGATTGCGGAGAATCCTCCCCTGGTTCTCAATGAGGAGCTTTGCCCACATGCCAGAAACGTGGGGACATGCTGCAGATGGATATATGTGCTCAAATATCTCCCAAGATTCCGCTGGGGATACCAAATTAGAAAATAGCCCCTTAATAATACTCAAAGATGTAAAAGAAACCAGCAGGTTCTGGTACTTCCATTGCTTACACTGTCATTTGTGTCATTGCATCTACTGGTAAATTAGTATGCCTAATGTAGGGCAGCACGGTAGCATAGTGGTTAGTGCAATTGCTTCACAGCTCCAGGGTCCCAGGTTCAATTCCCGGCTGGGTCACTGTCTGTGCGGAGTCTGCACGTTCTCCCCGTGTGTGCGTGGGTTTCCTCCGGGTGCTCCGGTTTCCTCCCATAGTCCAAAGATGTGCAGGTTAGGTGGATTGGCCGTGCTAAATTGCCCTTAGTGTCCAAGATTGCCCTTAGTGTTGGTTGAGTGGGGTTGGTGGGTTATGGGAATAGGGTGGTGTGGGCTTGGGTGGGGTGCTCTTTCCAAGAGCTGGTGCAGACTCGATGGGCCGAATGCCTCCTTCTGCACTGTAAATTCTATGAAATAATGTCAAAGTTAACGGGCGAAATTCTCCGGAAACGGCGCGATGTCCGCCGACTGGCGCCCAAAACGGCGCAAATCAGTCGGGCATCGCGCCGCCCCAAAGATGCGGAATGCTCCCCATCTTTGGGGGCCGAGCCCCAACCTTACGGTCGGCGCCGGACGAATTTCCGCCACGCCAGCTGGCGGAAAAGGCCAGGTGCCCCGCCAGCTGGCGCGGAAATGACATCTCCGGGCGGCGCATGCGCGGGAGCGTCAGCGGCCGCTGACGGCATTCCCGCGCATGCGCAGTGGAGACAGTCTCTTCCGCCTCCGCCATGGTGGAGACCGTGGCGAAGGCGGAAGGGAAAGAGTGCCCCCACGGCACAGGCCTAATGCGGATCGGTGGGCCCCGATCGCGGGCCAGGCCACCGTGGGGGCACCCCCCGGGGCCAGATCGCCCCGCGCCCCCCCCCCAGGACCCCGGAGCCCACCCGCGCCGCCTTGTCCCGCCGGTAAGGTAGGTGGTTTAATTTACGCCGGCGGGACCGGCATTTTAGCGGCGGGACTTCGGCCCATCCGGGCCGGAGAATCGCGGGGGGTGGCCCGCCAACCGGCGCGGCGTGATTCCCGCCCCCGCCGAATATCCGGTGGTGGAGAATTCGGCAATTGGCGGGGGCGGGATTCACGCCAGGCCCCGGCGATTCTCCGACCCGGCGGGGGGGGGTCGGAGAATCTCGCCCAACATTCCAGATTTGATGCTGATCGGTGCTGAGTTATCTCTCAACTTAGTCAGCAGTCGGAGTCTTCTGGTGTCCTGAGCGAGGGAGCTGGGGCACATGGGTTTGGTTTAGATTGCAACACAACTCAAATGGAAAGTGTGAGTATTTGGGAAGACAAGGATGGAGTTCATTCCAGATTGCAACACTCACTACACAGCCTCACACATTAAGAATGCTGACATCTCGCTGAGGACCCGGGTTCGAATCCCGGTCCTGGGTCACTGTCCGTGTGGAGTTTGCACACTCTCCCCATGCCTGCGTGGGTTTCACCCCCACAACCCAAAGATATGCAGGTTAGGCGGATTGGTCACGCTAAAATGCCCCTTAATTGGAAAATAAAAAAATAATTGGGTACTCTAAAATTTTAAAAATAGAATGCTGACATCTAGACTCAGTCCTTGCAATGATTAAAATGAACCATTATCCTTGTTAGCACCTTCAGAACAGGAGGGGTGAACTGGGAACAGCAACAACAAAGTCCGCCTTCTTGGTCATTTGCTTTTTACAAATGAAATAACCTGGCAGCAGTTTCAGACTATCAATCCTGCTATTGTTTCCTCATTATGGTAGAGAATCATTCAATCCAGAAACACTGCTGATGAAATAAAATAAGTAAATGCCACAGTGCCAACAGCTGGTGCGGTCTGTTAGTGCCCTGCACCAGTCATGGCAGAAATTAGATTTAGAGCCTCATCGTTTAAGCTAAGTTCAACCCTTTCTTCAAAAGCAAAGCATGGAGTGAACACAAAGCAATCTCCAAAGGCATAGAAGAGAAGATAAAATAACTCATCCAAACCACTGGACTACAACCTTTCCATAAGTCATTTAACTGTGGAAAAAAATCAATTTCAAATCAGGAAAGTGGCAACTTGTCTCTCAGAACGAGTGTGAATATCACCATACCAGACAATGCTATCACCACCAGAGATATTTAAGCTGTTATGTTAAAAAGCCAGGACAGTTTGAAAACAAGCATCACATCAACAGTGGTAACTTAACTGTTATAAGTTAAACGCATGTTCACTGCTGTGGTTGTCGACCCATTGGTATAGCTTTAGCCACAAGCATGATTACAGTGGAGCCTGCTCATTTTTTTGGAGGGAAAAAAAAGTGAAGCATTATGAATTGGCAGTTTGGTTTCAAAAAACCCAAATAATGACTGGATCTTCAGTTCAGTCTGCAAGAATCAAAAATAATTGTGTTCATCGTTTTAAAAGGGGGCATCTCCACACCTTATGGACAGGTTATGGTTCAGGTGTGGTCAGACACAGGTGTCAATTCCCTTCTTTTGTCTGCCCACACCGAGCCATTGTTTGTTTTCCTCAATCATGTCACAGTAATTTTGGAATATTTTTGTTTTCCTACAACTTGAACTAGAGTCATTAATGTCTTCTCTAGCTCCCTTGTTCCCCATCCCAACCTGCACTGTAAAAAAAAACTGCAATTCTTCAGCAAACTCCAACATGCCTTTGGTCACATGAAAGAGGCAGTTACCGTACCTCTTGAAAAGCATTGGACGTATAATTAAGGTAAAGTAATAAGCGGGCTCCACTCTACAGGCAGAACGATTACAGCAACGGTCAAAGCTTGATAAAGCAGGAGTGTTAGGCCATTTCGCTTGACGCTACAGACAACCCCCTCTCACCTCTGCAGCCTACATGCAGTAACCGCACCCATTCGATTGAGACCAGGTATGGAAAGTTGGTGGGTGATGAATGGAACAGAAGCATGGAAGAATACAACATGTGTGAACAGATGAACCACTCAGAATTAAAAGACATGCAATGACCTGTTATCTCAAGCAATTACAACCCTGGCTGCCAACCAGAAGGTGGCGAGATCAAGCCACAGAGCGTTCCGTGATGTACATGTGCATTCCTCAGTCAGACAGGCCAAGACCAATAAATGTCCATGCTAAAAGCATTCTAGTTACATCACCAGCATCAGAGGAGAAGCAGAAAAAGATTCTTGACACCGTTCACCTCACCCCATTTCACTGAGGACCCCTACACATAGATCATGGAAAGACACTGAGAGCAACCTGTGAAGAAAATCTGTAACCAGAGATCTGTGGAAATCCCTACAGGAGAAGGACAATGGATGAATGATCCAGAATATTTAACCCACCACCATCTGGCTGACACATTGTGATGGATGGCCCAGATCGGTCTGCTATTCCACATGAAGGATGATACCTAGTTTTGGAATGACCTGAGTATTCAATGTTTCACCGAGCCCTCAAATGAAAGATGATGCACGTTGAAAGTCTGTCAGCCCAATTGTGGTTCCCTCTTAGCCTCCATGATAGTTAACATTAGAACAAAGGCGGGCGACTCAGTGGCACAGTGGTTAGCACTGCTGCCTCGCGGCGCTGAGGACCCGGGTTCGATCCCGGCTCCAGCTCACTGTCCGCATGGAGTTTGCACGTTCTTCCCGTGTCTGAGTGGGTCTCACCCCCACAACCCAAAACGATGTGCAGGGTAGGTGAATTGGCCACGTTAAGTTGCCCCATAAATGGAAAAAAATAATTGGGTACTCAAAGTTTATTTTTTTTTAATTAGAACATAAGGCTGTATGAAATAGGTGCATACAGATTCCCAACTCTCTGAGAGAAGAAATTCCTCCTCACCTCCGTTTTAAATGGGTGACCCCTTATTCTAAAAACTATGCCCCCCAGTTTTGGCATCTAGTGGTTGATTAATCAGGCAGCTACATGGAATGCAATGCATTGGTCACCATCTCCCAACCGCCATCCGATGCAAAGCAATACTGAGATCAAAATGGATGGAGTAAATTGTCACTCTTCCCCCAGCTGAAGAGCTAATTACTCTGGGGAGGAGTCCAGGAAAGAAAGCAGTGGAAGAAACTGAAAACAAAACAAAAAAGCAGAAAAACTTTAACTCTGAAATTTAGTGCACTGAGATATGAGACAAATTCTCCTTGGGCTGTGCATCCTAAGGTGACGCCAAGCCAATGGAACACAAACTGGAGTTGAGCTGCAAAGTCCTACTTTCATGGAGCTCACCAACAACCCCTGGTGGTAGAAATTAAAGCTGCAGTAATATAAACCATAAGATATAGGAGCAGAATTAGGCCATTCGGCCCATCGGGTCTACTCAATTCAATCATGGCTAATACGTTTTTCATTCCCATTCTCCTGCCTTCTCCCCATGACTCCTGATCACCTTCTTTTTTTAGTTTTCCATCTGTCATTTTTGTTCGATTTATTAATGCTTTTTGTTCTAATCAAAAGAGTATAAATTGTTTCAGAATCATTCATTATGAACCATATATTGATTCAGCCTAAACCATATATATTCATTCATCATGAACCAAACATTCATTCATCATGAACCATGTGTTGAGCATGTAAATTCTGTTTGTAAATAGCCTGAACTTTAATCCTAATACAACTCTGGGTGCTGTAATTATACAAGTTTAATCTCCATGCATTCCACCTGCTGGTTATTCCAGTCAACTGGGACTTGTAAAAGGTTTAATTTCTCAGACAACTGTTCGTGGAAGCCAAGCCCGATTAATCTGGTTGACGTCAGCCAGTTATTCTGTGACTTACCTGGTAGTCCGAGCTCACCGGGCCTTCCCAGTTCTCCTGGCAAACCTGTTAGGACATCTGGTCCACCATGGCCTCGGGCTCCTGGCAAGCCTGGAGAACCAGGGTAGCCTGGATTTCCTCTTTCACCTTTTTGACTTCCAAATCCTGGTCTACCGGTAACACCTGGGAGAAAATAGATTTGTTTCTTCTTTAAAAGGAATCTCATTAAGTAAGACTTTTTCAAAGCGTGAACTCTATTCTTTAAGAAAAAAATTAACTTGGCTCACATAATTTCGGGCGAGATTCTCCGATCCTGCAGCTATGTCCGAAGGATCGGTCTGGACTTACATCCAGAAAGTCGGTGCCACCCCCGCACCGATCCTCCGTCCGGTGGGGGGCTAGCAGCCGCGCAGTGTAAAGCCCTCACCTTTACCTGCGGATACGGCCGCAGAATGGCCGGGTCCGTGGCCGCACATGCGCGCGGCAGCGGCCGCGCCGTGCAACATGGCGCGGCCGTGCATGGATCCGGCCTGCCAAAAACTGACCCCCTGTAACCAGCCTTGCCACCCCTGGACCACCCCCCACCAGTACCCCCAGGCCCCGATGGAGGCCCCCATGCCAGTGGAATGGCCCCCCCCCCCCCCCCCCCCCCCCCCCCGACTGTGGCAGCGCTGGACTCAGTCCGCAGCCGCCAGATGAGAACCCGAACCCTGTGAGCACACGTGCCCCATGCCGTCGGGGACCCGGGCCATCGGCGGCAGAGCATCGGGGGAAGGCCTCAGGCGACGCAGGCCGTCCATACGGCGTACTCCCCGAGTATGCCATTTTTGAGGGGGCGGAGCATCACAAAAACAGCACCGCCCCTAATTCCGGAGTAAACGGGGATTGTTTGGCCGATCGCGATTTTGGCGTCGGCAATCGGAGAATCCCGCCCTTCATTTCAAAAAGTGTGCAATTCAAGAAATGATACAAATGGGCAGCGATACTTCAGTGTAGTGTTATTGTCACTGATCCAAGGTATTGCTCTGGGGGCCTGTGTTCGAATCCCATCACAGCAGAGGGATGGATTTTGTTTTTAAATTGGAATTAAAATGCTAGTGTTGACTGCGGTAAAAAAACATCTGGCTCATTACTGTTCGGAAATCCGTGTCCTTACATACATATGACTCCACACCTAAACAACGAGGTTGACTCTGAAGTGGTTTGAGAAAACTGCGTAGTTCATGGTAATAAATGGTGTTCCAGCCAGTGATGTCCACATCCCATGAATTGTGCTGCCAATCTGTAGGAGCCCCTGAAGGTTCATTGTAAAGTGTTACGTCCCTTCTATTCAATCATACCTTCACATCAAGGTCAGAGGATCACTGCTGGGGATTTCAGTTGACCTAAGCTCACTCCAAGACCTCCCTTCCTGCCCACCTATCCCAAGGCAAATTTGAGGGGGTCACTTCCGGGCCAATTAAAGAGGACGGGGGGGGGGAGCGAGAGAGAGTTGGTCAACTGGTGAGCTGTCTCTGGATGCTGATTGGGCTCCACAGATCCCTGTAATTATGGAAGTTTTTGGTTGGGCCTTGGGTTCAGGCTCGTGGCTCGTGCTTCTGGCCTGTCACCTTCGTCAGGCGCAAAAATAAGCCTAAATCAATGTGTAACCCATTGTGAGTTAATCGTACAAGGTTTCAGAGATCTGCAAGGAAGTTGCAGCGAAGTGGAAGCTTCATGAGACAAAATTGGTTTTAATTGTGAAGCCACAGCAGCAAAATAAACACATCTCGAACTTTACCTTTAGGTCCTGGATAGCCAGATTCTCCTGGGGTTCCTTTCAATCCCGGTTTTCCTGGTTGACCTGGTTGGCCTGGAGTACCTGGTTCTGCACCATACACATCACCTGGGAATCCTTTTTGACCTGGAAATCCTGGAACACCCATTTTCCCTGGAGAGCCTTCATTTCCATCGAGCCCTGGAAGACCTGGTAGTCCCTGATCACCACGTGGTCCGTGAAACCCTGTAAGATTTCATAACAAGACATCAAACTTGTAAGGAACGAATGAGAATTGCAATGGTGGTGGTGTGCAACCAATCACTCAGGGGTCTGGGTTGCTGTGGCGACATGAGCTTTTGCATGCACCTCGTAGTCAGGAGCCTTTGGATAGCAATGGTGGAAGCGCCACGTTTCTTTCCATCACATGACTGAATATCTCCCGTTTTTACCCCCTATCCTTGGACCTGCTTTGCAAGGATCTGCAGGTTGATAATCAACCTGTTTGGCTGTGTTACGAACACACCTTCCTTGGCCATCGAGTCGTGAGGTGGGACTTGAATCTGGAGCTTAAGGCTCAGAGGCAGGGCCTCTACCCATTGTGCCACAAGAGTGTGTTGGAATACTCTCCATTCGTCTTGCTCCAACAACACTCAAGAATTTTGACACTATCCACGACAAAGCAATTGTGTGATTGACACCCCTTCCGCAAACATTCACTCCCTCCACCACCGATGCACAGTAGCAGCAGTGTGTACCATCTACAAGATGCACTGCAGGAATTCACCAACCCTCTTTAGGCAGCACCTGCCAAACCCACGGCCACTACCATCCAGAAGGACAAGGGCAGCCGGTGCACCCCGACCTGGAGGTTCCCCTCCAAGTCACTCACCATGTTGACTTGGAAATATATCACCGTTCCTCCATTGTCACTGTGTCAAAATCTTGGAACAGCCTCCCTAACAGCGCTGTGGGTGTACTTACACCACAGGGACTGCAGTGGTTCAAGAAGGTAGCTCACCACCACCTTCTGAAGGGAATTTAGGGATAGGCAATAAATGCTGGCCTGGCCAGCGTGCCCACATTCCGTCAATGAATTTAAAAACTAGATCCCATTGTTGGCCTCAATTCTGCTCAGGAAGCCGGAAATAACCATTGCATGATATCAGTTGTGATCTCTCTGGGGACATCAAGTTAAGAAGCCATCCCCCTGAGCCGCATCCAATTAAAAATGGCTTGTGCACAATGGAAACAGGCGGTCCAATTGGAGAGTCTGTAGCGATATCCATTCAACAGTCTCAACGGGAGAGGTAGGCGCTACTGGAGCAGGCAGGAGACTATGAGAGTAACACAAGTGGAAAATCTCTCTGCACCATTGTGAAAAATTAAAAATTACACATGGCTAAAGTTATCATGTCATCATAATCGAGGTGCAACCCCTCCACAGATTAGCCTGTGGCTCTGGCTCTGGCTCCCAGCCGATCTATCTGGGGTGAGTGAGAGGAAGCATTGATGAAGGCCCTGATCTGCCACTGGAAAGCCATTTTCCAGTTAAATGCGGCTCCAGTCACAGCGTGGGATCCATCCACCGTTAGGGAGGTCCCACTGGTGCTATCATCCTTGCCCCAGACCTCCCATCAATGGGCCCTAATGGGTTACCCACCGCTGGGTGGGCAACTGCTACCAGATTGACTCATCTTCTGACAAGGTCACTCTGAGCCAAGAATGCATCAGCTGGCCAAACCAATATGTTATTTTACAACTTTGCTCCTGATCTCACCTCCTAACCTGCCTCACTGGGACCGAGGAAAATTGCAACCAATAAATCCAAATAAACCATCAACAGTAAAAGCCTCCTGCCAGTCTCAACTGGTAAATCAGCAGCAGACTAGCTGTAAAAAATAAATTCTATCAGGGCTTAGAATCCTGAAAGCTTCACTGCAGAATTCCAACACACTCCAAAACGGCAATTGAGCGAAATATTAAACTGTCTTCCATTAGAACAAGGTTCAGAAATATCTAGAATATAAATCTTTCACCCTGACAACTGGTTTTCCCATCAGCAAGAGTTTTGCATAGTTCAATAGCGATCAACATCCCAGGTCTGGAGGCATAGGACACTTTGAACGCTTCTAATACCAGCTTGGGTATTTAGCAGGACTCAGCCTGAAAAGGATGCTACTGCAACTGGATTATAAGGCATTACTTCCAGTTGTTCCTACAGCTGACATCCAGTCAGTAGTTGGCTTCCTACTGGGTTTTGACTCCATTAGAGACTGGCAGCAACGCCAGAGCTATCTGATCAGTGAGGAGGGAGATGTAACTTCGCTCTCATGCACAAACCTTCCCTTTTCAAATCATTGACCGCTGTTATTTATGACCCCAATGCAGTTCTTTGCGAGGCATTGCAGAATCTCGTTTAGCACCATTAACAAACTGATGGTGAGAAACAGGTCAGGATATTCCTTTGCAGTGGCATATGCCCACCCAACTACCGTTTCTGGTGACAGGTTTGGTTTGACACGTGGCCAACACAAGATGGCCACCGACAGTACTTCTGCAAATGCACAGAATCCAATGTGACTCACAAGAGATGCAAATCCACCCTCATAAACGATGACAGCTTATTTTTGACAGTCTTAAAATTTTAATAATGAATCTTACTCCATTGCCCAAGTATCACCAAAATAATTAACACCACAAAAAAAATAACTCAATCAGGTGGACGTCATCACTAGGAACCCACCATTTCCCAGTCTCTGCCTCTCCTGCTTACTCTTTCTCTCGCCAGCCATTTCTTTCGATATTTCATCTCTTAATAAATGTTTAAAAGGACACCAGTGTGATGTGTCACTGGGAGTCGAGGGTGAGATGGGCGGGCAGAATGGGTCCCACTTGACACTTGCTCTTTCCAGACCTGTCTGTGAGGTTTGGGGTGAGCTCTGGGATGGAGGTGATTGATAAAAGTGTTAACTTGATGCTGCCGGTGCTGTAATATTTATAATTCCAGGGCCAGTGATGGCCATACATGTCCCCTTGGCGCATTGCCCCCTATAAAGATAGCAGCCACGCATACACCTGTGCATGTGTGGCATTGGCAGCAAATGCAGCCTAGTTTGAATCATTTTGAACAGGTCCAAATCACTTCACCTCCCATGTGTGGGAGCTGCAGAAAATGGTTGCTGCTGAAAATCCCAACACGTTAAGCACATTGACAAGGTTTCCATCCAGTTCCCTCCATTTTGACCCACAACTGATGGAGGACAGGATATTGGACAAGTCTCTTTTTCCAAGTCCCTGCTGAGTTACTTTAAAGTTGCTGTTGTTTGTTTTGGGTCAGGACTTTCCGGTCTCCCTGTGGCGGGGTTGCCCCGTGGCAGATGCGACGTCCCATTCAAATGTCCAGACAATTCAGGCCTTGCTGTCTCGAAATGCCGAATGGTTATGGCATGACTACCATTTGGTATACAGGTGTGACTAGCACTTGCTGATACTGGGGTGACAATGGCGTCACTCCATACTTTCCATCGTATTCACATGTCTGACCCACCTTTTCACCCCACCTGCCCAAACGACGGCAGAGAAACCAGGAGCAAATTCCCACCTGCAAACTCAGACACGTAATCAATGCCCAGGGAGTTCTCAATCTTTTGCAAGTTCTGGTTAAGTACTTACCTGGGCGGCCGGATTCTCCCAATAAGCCTGGAGCTCCAGGAGGTCCTTTCGGTCCATCAAATCCGGGTCGTCCTGAACTGCCTGGAAAACCTGGTCCACCCTTTGAACCTATGAGGTATTGGAGAATGAAGAATGAGTTAAAAATTCAAATTGGAAAACATTTTTTGTCTTGATTCCTTCCCCGCTAACTGGTACAGAAGAAGAAATACAGATATACTCGAGGTGCCACTTTTAAACTTGCGCACATTCCCTCACACCTCTCTTTTCCACATTGCTTGATCGTCACTTGCTAATACCACACGGCAGTAGATGTTGGTACTCTCCCTCAAAGCAGGAAAGCAGTCTATGGTCATCTGGGACAATGGTGGCTGCAGTAGTTAGCTGCTGAAGTTGCTTTACCCATTCTGACCAGCAATATCACAGCAGAATGTGTAGGAACAGACTACCATTACATTTTTTTTAGAATAAAGGTCATTAAATCTACTGAGCTCATTTCATTCCCAAGAAATCATACGCTCAATCACATTGCCAAAGTCAGCATTTAAGAATCCTGTGACATGCAACGTAACTGTGAAAACAATGGTCAGCATCCAGACATTCTTGTTGTCAACTGAATAACAAACAATTATTTGGGACTTCCGGGTGCGGCGATGACCAGCTGAGTCGCACGTTTCGGCAGCTCCCGGTGAAACGGACTTTTGGGCTATTGATAGGAGCACGGGGGGAAGCCGAGGTCGGCCAGAGTTTGCTGACTTCTGGGAGCAACATGGGGGGAGTAATTACGCTAGCGGGGGATCTAGCGGGGGGGGGGGGGTGGGAGGGGGGAATTACTGGGTTGCTGCTGCTGGGGAGAGGGGGGAGCTGGTATGGGAGGGGATGGGCGGGGGGGCACCGCCTGGGGGAGATACAGCTGCGTGGGAACCGGGTGAGGAGCTGGAAAAAGGGGATGGCTAATCGACAAGGGGGGGGGGGTAAGAAGCCCCCCAACCCGGCTGATCACGTGGAATGTGAGAGGGCTGAACGGGCCGATAAAGAGGGCACGGGTACTCGCACACCTTAAGAAACTTAAGGCAGATGTGGTTATGTTACAGGAAACGCACCTGAAACTTATAGACCAGGTTAGGCTACGCAAAGGATGGGTGGGGCAGGTGTTCCATTCGGGGCTAGATGCGAAAAACAGGGGGTGGCTATATTAGTGGGGAAGCGGGTAATGTTCGAGGCAAAGACTATAGTGGCGGATAACGGGGGCAGATACGTGATGGTGAGTGGCAAACTACAGGGGGAGACGGTGGTTTTGGTAAACGTATATGCCCCGAACTGGGATGATGCCAATTTTATGAGGCGGATGCTAGGACGCATTCCGGACCTAGAGATGGGAAAGCTGATAATGGGGGGAGATTTTAATACGGTGTTGGAACCAGGGCTGGATAGGTCGAAGTCCAGGACTGGAAGGAGGCCGGCAGCAGCCAAGGTACTTAAAGATTTTATGGAGCAGATGGGAGGTGTAGACCCGTGGAGATTTAGCAGACCTAGGAGTAAGGAGTTCTCATTTTTCTCCTATGTCCATAAAGTCTACTCACGAATAGACTTTTTTGTGCTGGGAAGGGCGTTGATCCCGAAGCTGAGGGGAACGGAGTATACGGCTATAGCCATTTCGGATCACGCTCCACACTGGGTAGACTTGGAGATAGGGGAGGAAACAGGAGGGCGCCCACCCTGGAGAATGGACATGGGACTAATGGCAGATGAGGGGGTGTGTCTAAGGGTGAGGGGGTGCATTGAAAAGTACTTGGAACTCAATGATAATGGGGAGGTCCAGGTGGGAGTGGTCTGGGAGGCGTTGAAGGCGGTGGTTAGAGGGGAGCTGATATCAATAAGGGCACATAAAGGGAAGCAGGAGAGTAAGGAACGGGAGCGGTTGCTGCAAGAACTTTTGAGGGTGGACAGACAATATGCGGAAGCACCGGAGGAGGGACTGTACAGGGAAAGGCAAAGGCTACATGTAGAATTTGACTTGCTGACTACGGGCACTGCAGAGGCACAATGGAGGAAGGCACAGGGTGTACAGTACGAATATGGGGAGAAGGCGAGCAGGTTGCTGGCACACCAATTGAGGAAAAGGGGAGCAGCGAGGGAAATAGGGGGAGTGAGGGATGAGGAAGGAGAGATGGAGCGGGGAGCGGAGAGAGTGAATGGGGTGTTCAAGACATTTTATAAAAAATTATATGAAGCTCAACCCCCGGATGGGAGGGAGAGAATGATGGGCTTCTTGGATCGGCTGGAATTTCCCAAGGTGGAAGAGCAGGAAAGGGTGGGACTGGGAGCACAGATCGAGGTAGAAGAAGTGGTGAAAGGAATTAGGAGCAGGCAGGCGGGAAAGGCCCCAGGACCGGATGGATTCCCAGTCGAATTCTATAGAAAATATGTGGACTTGCTCGCCCCGGTATTGACGAGGACCTTTAATGAGGCAAAGGAAAGGGGACAACTGCCCCCGACTATGTCTGAAGCAACGATATCGCTTCTCTTAAAGAAGGAAAAGGACCCGCTACAATGCGGGTCCTATAGACCTATTTCCCTCCTAAATGTAGATGCCAAGATCCTGGCCAAGGTAATGGCAATGAGAATAGAGGAATGTGTCCCATGTTAGATGGGTGCAGCTGTTGTATAGGGCTCCGATGGCGAGCGTGGTCACGAATGGACGGGGATCTGCATATTTTCGGCTCCATAGAGGGACAAGGCAGGGATGCCCTCTGTCCCCATTATTGTTTGCACTGGCGATTGAGCCCCTGGCGATAGCGTTGAGAGGTTCCAAGAAGTGGAGGGGAGTACTTAGAGGAGGAGAAGAACACCGGATATCTTTGTATGCGGACGATTTGCTACTATACGTGGCAGACCCGGCGGAGGGGATGCCAGAAATAATGCGGATACTTGGTGAGTTTGGGGATTTTTCAGGGTATAAATTGAACATGGGGAAAAGTGAGTTGTTTGTGGTGCATCCAGGGGAGCAGAGTAGAGAAATAGAGGACCTACCGTTGAGGAAGGTAACAAGGGACTTTCGTTACCTGGGGATCCAGATAGCCAAGAATTGGGGCACATTGCATAGGTTAAATTTAACGCGGTTGGTGGAACAAATGGAGGAGGATTTCAAGAGATGGGATATGGTATCCCTGTCACTGGCAGGAAGGGTGCAGGCGGTTAAGATGGTGGTCCTCCCGAGATTCCTCTTTGTGTTTCAGTGCCTCCCGGTGGTGATCACGAAGGCTTTTTTTAAAAGGATCGCAAAGAGCATCATGGGTTTTGTGTGGGCTGGGAAGACCCCGAGAGTGAGGAAGGGATTCTTACAGCGTAGCAGGGATAGGGGGGGCTGGCACTACCGAGCCTAAGTGAGTATTATTGGGCCGCTAATATTTCAATGGTGAGTAAGTGGATGGGAGAGGAGGAGGGAGCAGCATGGAAGAGATTAGAGAGGGCGTCCTGTAGGGGGACTAGCCTACAGGCTATGGTGACAGCCCCATTGCCGTTCTCACCGAGGAACTACACCACAAGCCCGGTGGTGGTGGCTACACTGAAGATTTGGGGACAGTGGAGACGGCATAGGGGAAAGACTGGAGCCTTGGGGGGGTCCCCGATAAGAAACAACCATAGGTTTGCCCCGGAGGGAATGGATGGGGGATATGGAATGTGACAAAGAGCAGGAATAACGCAACTGAAAGATCTGTTTGTGGATGGGAAGTTCGCGAGTCTGGGAGCGCTGACCGAGAAATATGGGTTGCCCCAAGGGAATGCATTCAGGTATATGCAACTGAGGGCTTTTGCGAGGCAACAGGTGAGGGAATTCCCGCAGCTCCCGACACAAGAGGCGCAGGACAGAGTGATCTCAAAGACATGGGTGGGGGATGGTAAGGTGTCAGATATATATAGGGAAATGAGGGACGAAGGGGAGACTATGGTAGATGAACTAAATGGGAAACGAGAAGAAGAGCTGGGGGAGGAGATCGAGGAGGGGCTGTGGGCAGATGCCCTAAGCAGGGTAAACTCGTTGTCCTCGTGTGCCAGGCTAAGCCTGATTCAGTTTAAGGTATTACACAGGGCGCATAAGACTGGAGCACGGCTCAGTAAATTTTTGGGGGTGGAGGATAGGTGTGCGAGGTGCTCGAGAAGCCCAGCGAATCATACCCATATGTTTTGGTCATGCCCGGCACTACAGGGGTTTTGGATGGGGGTGACAAAGGTGCTTTCAAAAGTAGTGGGGGTCCGGGTCGAACCAAGCTGGGGGTTGGCTATATTTGGGGTTGCACAAGAGCCGGGAGTGCAGGAGGCGAGAGAGGCCGATGTTTTGGCCTTTGCGTCCCTAGTAGCCCGGCGCAGGATATTGTTAATGTGGAAAGAAGCCAAGCCCCCGGGGGTGGAGACCTGGATAAATGACATGGCAGGGTTTATAAAGCTAGAGCGGATTAAGTTCGTTCTAAGGGGGTCGGCTCAAGGGTTCACCAGGCGGTGGCAACCGTTCGTCGAATACCTCGCAGAAAGATAGATGGAATGGAAAAAAGAAGGCAGCAGCAGCAGCCCAGGGTCGGGGGGGGGGGGAGGAACCAGAAGGACTCTCAGGGTTGTTAATATATACTGTATAATATGTGTAGGTCGTTGCGACAGATAATTATATATTGGACTGTTAAAATTTATTTTTGGAGAGTGTTCCTTGTGATAAGGCAGTTGCCAATTAGGGTTAGTTTTCATTTTTGTTATTTATTATTTATTCATTTTTTGTTTATAAAATAGGTCATTGTTATTTGTGTTGTTATAATATTGTGTAAAGGATGCACAATGTACTGTGTTGGTTGACCAAAAATTTTCAATAAAATATTTATTAAAAAAAACAAAAAACAATTATTTAATTTGAGTTCTGAAGAATCATATTCGACTCAAAATGTTGGGCGCGATCTACCGGCCACGTTATGCCACAAATGGGGACCAGACAGAACAGCACTCAAGGGATTAGAGGTCCCCAGGTGCTTGCCCTCTAGGAAGGGTGGCACCCTGGCACTGCTGGTGCCACCTGGGCACCTTGACAGTGTCAGCCTGCCCAGGCTGTCAGCTGGCAGGGGCATTGCCAGGCTGCTGGTGCCAAGCTGGCATGTTTCCTGTGCTGCAGATCGGGCCCAGGGCTATCCTGTGCTGGTGTGGGGAGTTGTGGGAGGGGGGCTGAGGACCCTCTTACAGGTGTTTGGAATTTGAGGTTTGCCATTTTTAAAATGGCGTCACAATGTCCTTCTGCACTGAGGAGTTCCAGCGAGCGGAGCTCCTCAGTGCAGGAAATGAGACTATGTGCGGCCTGGTCAGGACGTTCCCCGCTGAGGCCCCATATCTACCCAAAGGGGAGTTCAATAGTGTGGCGTTTCTCAGCGTGGTGTTTAGCCATCCAGCTAAACACGCTCGCTACTGCCCAAAAAGCCCGGTGTCGACAAACTAAAACATTGCCTCGTCCACAGCCATGGCAATTCCGTTTTCAGTTCTCCGTACAGGTTTTAGGTTCCAGCAGATATCTCTGTCTCGTTGCAGTAAAGTTGCCACAGTTAGCAATGACGGGTACCGGCCTGGGAAACCTTTCAGCTGAGCTGTACAACGCATGCACAGTTCTGCGCAGTGAACTTACCTGGGAGTCCTGGTACTCCGGGTTGCCCCAACGGGCCTCTGCTGCCTGAGACCACACAGGGCAGAACAATTCCTGCAAAATCGCACAGGAAAAGAACTTCAGGAATATTACCACTCAAAATAATCTCAAAGCCGGCACACGTGTGCACAAAGAACAGACATATATACAAAGACTTACGCATGCACGTATGCATGCAGGCACATGCATACATAAACGTGAGCAGGCCCACACTGATACATTAGCAGTGTATTAACATACTCTAAATTATTTTCCATAGTGAAGTAACACTGTGCTCATGGCTGATTCATGACTGTGAAAACCATTTGCACACAGTGATTGCAGTAGCTACAGAAAGTGGTATATATCACAGTGACACTGTGCAGAGTGGCTGAATGAAGACAAACCATGATAAAATCTGGATGACTAATGCACTGATTTACACACCATCTGAAAAGTCCTCAATGGGAACAAAAATCTAGTTAATCTCTCATTTTGTTTTTGGCGAAGCAAGGTGAGGGCAATGGGAGGATATTGTGCCCTATGCTTGGATACGTAGTAAAACACAATTTTAGAGTCATAGATTCTGCTATTATTTTAATAATTTCTATGTCTATATTTGGAATAGAAACTTTCTGTTGTCATGTTGCAATTACGCAGTTAGGTAGGTAGCATTTCCATTGACAGGTGTGTGTAAATACAGTGGGACAAATTTACCGTGGCGATTTCCATGATCAATACTGACATGGAAATGTATAATAAGTTGACAAAGTGTGGGCAGATGTCAGATGTTAAGCTACAGATACAGCTTATCCCATTTATCTTCTTCAAAAATGTTACTCTAGTCTTCATCCTTTTTTGGAGTCCAAAGATATGCAGGTTAGGTGGATTGGCCATACTAAATTGCCCCTTTGTGACCAGGCATTTTGCGGTTTAAGTGGGATTATGGGGTTGCAGGGATAGGAGCCTGGTTCGGGTGCTCTTTCCGAGGTTTGGCATGGACTTGATAGGCCGAATGGCCTCCTTCTGCACTGTAGGGATTCTATGATTTAAAAGTTTGGGAAGGGAAACTTCCTACAGAAGTGACTTGCTATATATTGCTGAGCCTCCCCTAATGGTTAAGTAAACCAGCAGGTATAATATTCAGCCATGTTGAATGGAAAGGACCTTGCCTTATGCTGTGAGCTGACCTCAATTATGCAGTAACATTAAGTCACTATGACCACGGTCAGCATTGCAACTGCCCTCAATGACCCTGGCTAGGGTGAGATGGCTGGGAAAGAATAATCTCCCAAGCGCTGAGCAACCAAGTAAGCTGATCACAGATCTGATTATTTCTGATTTTGCAGAGTGACTCCCCCCCCGCACTGCAAGTGGAGGCTGCCATCATGATGGAGACAGCTTCCATGTGGCAGGCTAGAGGGTGGGGTGGGGATATTAAGTCCACTTCAGGGAGGATTACACAGCAGGTCAACACCGCTAAGTGTGGGCTTGGTGGTAATGGGATGTTAATTATGCTGCAAAGATACACAGGTGAAGGGTATTGCTTAATTAAGTGCTTAGAGTACTTGTAAAGAAAGACTGCTGGGACACTGGGTTAGTAGGTAAGAAGCAGACATATGTAATGCTGCACTCTATGAATAAACCTATTATCAAGAAAATAATTAATGTCTAGTTTTATATTTCACCAAGTGGCTTGGGATTGATAATAACACTCGGGACTCCTATTTCATCCCAACATCAAGATCCCGAAGCCTGCTGGGATCTCAATACTGAGAATGGCCAGTTCTAGTAGCTCATGATATGTACACATTCATGGAGCAATCGCCCAAAATTTCCATGTGAGATAAGAAGGCTGCAAAAGCCCATGGGATACATGGTAACTAGAGGTTTAGGCACTCCCGCGGTCTCTGCTTGGAGGATTGGAATTGGAATGGTCTATGCTCAGACAGGGAAAATTGCTGCTCGGGCAAAGCACTGGGGATGGGGGATCAGGCTACATAACACCCATAGACAGTATCCCAAACCTGGGGCGAAATTCTCCGGTATCGGTGCGATGTCCGCCGACTGGCGCCCAAAACAGCGCAAATCAGTCGGGCATCGTGCCGCCCCAAACATGCGGAATGCTCCGCATCTTGGGGGGCCGAGCCCCAACCTTAAGGGGCTAGGCCCGCGCCGGACGAATTTCCGCCCCGCCAGCTGGGGGAAAAGGCCTTTGGTGCGCCGCCAGCTGGCGCGGAAATGATATCTCCGGGCGGCGCATGCGCGGGAGCGTTAGCGGCCGCTGACGGCATTCCCGCGCATGCGCAGTGGAGGGAGTCTCTTCCGCCTCCGCCATGGTGGAGACCGTGGCGAAGGCGGAAGGAAAAGAGTGCCCCCACGGCACAGGCCCGCCCGCGGATCGGTGGGCCCCGATCGCGGGCCAGGCCACAGTGGGGGGCCAGATCGCCCCGCGCACCCCCAGGACCTCGGAGCCCGCCCGCACCTCCTTGTCCCGGCCGGTAAGGTAGGTGGTTTAATCTACGCCGGCGGGACAGGCATTTTAGCACCGGGACTTCAGCCACCCGGGCCGGAGAATCACGGGGGGGGGGGGGGGGGGGGGGGGGGGGGGGTTAGAGAGCCAACCGGCGCGGCGCGATTCCCGCCCCCGCCGAATATCCGGTGCCGGAGAATTCGGCAACCGGCGGGGGCGGGATTCACGCCAGCCCCTGGCGAATCTCCGACCCGGCGGAGGGTCGGAGAATCTCACCCCTGATTCAGCATCTTCAGGATAGGGCAGACAGAAATTGGAGGGCAAGGAAAAATAATTTTGAAGAAGAGAATGGTTGGTCGAGCAGGAGGTTGATCCACTTGAAATCGATTGTTTATATTTTTCCACTAATGACAAAGTCACCCATTTCATGACAGGCCAGTAATAATGCAAATGAAATTAATTTGTAGATTGACGCTTTCATCCATTTATCCAGATGGAACATAGTAATTTAGTAGTCTCTAGAACAGTGTGCACTGACAGCATGCATGAAAGAAGATAGTAAAATAGTCTTGGTGCAGTTATTTTCCATTTAAAAAGAGTTACTACTGCAGTGTACAGCTGTAACATGCAAATTATGGTACTGAAGTCTTTTGGCAATGATGTAAGGATTGGGGGCTCCTGCCATCATCGCCATGGTAACCTTTTTTGAGGATTGTGGCCTCTCACCTCCCTCTGTGTGAAGATTGCTTTCGTCACCGTTTTCCCCACAACAACAGCCACCTGTAGTGTCCATGCAAAGGACGTGAAATCAGTCAAGAGGCGCATGAACACAGTGGAAACGTGAGTGCTTTCTCTCTTTTAAGTGGCATCTTCTGACAGGAATAAACCGGTCATCCGCTCACCTCAGAATCTCTTTACCAATTATTGCCACTAACAAAAACATACAGTCACTTTATATTCTTTACACTGAACTACGTCAGATTTAGACCAAACCTGGAAATTGATATGTGTTCCCTTTTAAACCTGCCGCTTGTCAGAATGAATCACACCTGGAATTTGAAACTAGTCTACTCAGCTCTGAGGAAGGATCGTGTTCACTTGGGCTTTGTTAAATGAACTTAACCATTGGGCGGGATTCTCCGTTTCGGAGACTGACGGGTTGACTCTGACGCAGAATTTGTGGACTTTCACAACAGCAATACTGGGGGGGGGGGGGGGGGGGGGGAGGACGACACCAATATGACCCGTGGCTCTAAGTTCACAGTGGACTGATAGCGCCATGCGCAGCTGCGTGGCTGCCTTTCCGGCAGCGGCAATGGTGTTCCGGGCCCGTCCACCCCGACCCCACAGCCCACCTCCTGGCCACCCCCGCTACTCCCCCGGCCCTGGCAGAAGCCCCCCCCGGCCAGCGACGCACACTATGGCGATGTTGGAAACTTTCTGTACCCTCTCTCTCCCTCAGCAGCCACGACGCCGGTTTCACGATTTTTAAAAGCACAAGTGAACTGCGCCGTCGGGAACCCGGCCCATTGGAGGCGGAGCATCGCCGAGGCCCCCGGAGAATCGGTCAGGCCCGCTAATGATATGCAAATAGTGTTTACTGTATGTGTGTTCCAGAATGCATTGATACTGTGGTGTTGGGCGTTCTGACACACAGATGAGCCAACACGGTTGTATATGGTACAACGCTATTTTATTTAAACTTTCTATGTACTGTTTTGTCTTGATACTCTGCATGTGGGGATTTCCTGTTTGTGATCTTGTAACAGGTCTTGTCCGTGTCTTTGTCCCCAGACCTACTGTCCACTAGGTGTCGTGCTTGTGCTTTTATGTGGTTGCTGTCCTTGTGTGTGATTGGTTGTGGTGTTGTGTGCTCTGATTTGTCTGTTGGTGTGTCCATCATGATGTGTGTGTTTGAATATCATGACATCCCCCATTTTTACAAAGATATGTGCCTACGTGGTAATAAATATGATCGCGCCGTGAGTGCATCTAAGAGTGTGTGTGTGTTGTGTACAGCATGTGCATATGACGTAACTATTTACATGGGGCGATGTCGGGTGCGTCACATGAACAAGGTTGTACCATAACAGAACATGAATGCGAACGAGAAAAAAAACTTGAACAGTGGTCCAGTCAGACGATATCTGGAACGATAAGCAACAACAGGTTATCATATAAAATTGTGTAACTTGTTAGACATATGAACGGTGTTATAAGTCCAGTCTAATGGGCTTGCGACGAGTTCGGGTTGACCGTCAGGGTGGCACACCACTCATCGGCTGGATTGATGGCATTGACCTTGTTGACATCGATGACGGAAACACGGAAGGCATCCTGGTCATCTGCATCACTTAACTGGAAGTCTTGATGCGTGGGCTGGATGGTCCTGACTTGTCTGCGAGATTGTCGGGGATGTGCAGGATCCATGGGTTGAGCCGAACGACAGTGGGCAGCATAGTGGCCCATCTTGCCACATCTGAGGCACTGTCGGTTTTTAGCAGGACATTGCCCTTTTAAGTGTACAGCTCCACAATTGCCGCACGTCATGACGTCACGGCGTTCGTTGCGCCACTGCGCATGCGCAGTGCGATCTTGCGGTGGGCGCGCCTGCGCAGTGCGTCCCTCGATGTGGCCGTTATTTTTGGCGCGCAGGAGACCGCGAAAAGCGCGGGAAGCGGCCGCTGTCGTCCGGGCCGTGGGTCGGGAAGTAATCGACGGCCTGGCTGCGTTCGGCGTCGTGGGCGGCCTGGCTTGCCGATTCGACGGCTGGGGACCCCCTCCGTGCCAACTCGGACGCCTGAAATCGGGCAAAACGGCAGGTTGCATTCTCGTGGAGGACACAGGCTTCCACAGCAGACGCTAAGGTGAGGCTTTTTATTTTAAGAAGCTGCTGGCGTAGGCCACTAGAGGCAACGCCAAAAACAATCTGGTCCCTGATCATGGACTCTGTGGTGCTGCCGTAACCGCAGGACTGCGCTAGAATTCGGAGGTGCGTCAAAAAGGGTTGAAAAAGCTCCTCCGTACCTTGCAGGCGTTGCTGAAAGAGGTATCTTTCAAAACTTTCATTCACTTCAACCTTAAAGTGCTGGTCCAATTTGAGGATGACCGTGTCATACTTGGATTGGTTTTCGCCTTCTTCGAACACCAGTGAGCTGAAGACGTTGAGGGCATTGACCTGCGTAGAAGAGGAGCATTGCAATCTTCGTTTCATCCGAGGCACTCTGTTTTTCATTGGCTCGGATGTACAGGTCAAATCGCTGCCTGAAGAGCTTCCAATTGGTACCTAGGTTCCCCGCGACTTGCAACGGCTGCGGTTTGTCGGTGCGGTCCATGTCCAGAACGGCAGGTTAGTTGGCAGGTATCGATCCACTCCTGTACCATGTGGTGTTGGGCGTTCTGACACACAGATGAGCCAACACGGTTGTATATGGTACAACGCTATTTTATTTAAACTTTCTATGTAATGTTTTGTCTTGATACTCTGCACGTGGGGATTCGCTGTTTGTGATCTTGTAACAGGTCTTGTCCGTGTCTTTGTCCCCAGACCTACTGTCCACTAGGTGTCGTGCTCGTGCTTTTATGTGGTTGCTGTCCTTGTGTGTGATTGGTTGTGGTGTTGTGTGCTCTGATTTGTCTGTTGGTGTGTCCATCATGATGTGTGTGTTTGAATATCATGACAGATACCGCTATTGAGCTGGCGGAGAATTGCGATTTGGCGTCAAATTAGCACCCGCTGTGATTTTAGCGTCAGACCCTATTCTATGCCCAATCGCACTTCGCGATTTCGGCAGCAGACGCCGGAGAATCCCACCCATTGCAACATAAAACCTGTATAACACAATATGTAAAGGTATAGGGAAAATCTCCCTCATCCCAAATTTCCTCAGGGAGCTCTGGCAGACTCCTGCTGTAACACTGGCTGGAGTCCACAGCTACACACTGAGAAATGACAGGGACTTGGTTTATTGGGTTTTTGAGTTCCTCCACTCATTGTGTAAAAGGGAGAGAGTTATGGACGTCCCTTTCTAAGGCCAGTAATGTCAGGGGCAGTCCAAGGTGCAGACATTCCCAAGGGCAGATCGCTCTTCCCCAGCTTAACCAGGAGCTAGCCATGCTGTTGGAAAACCTGGTTGCCATTGTCACTCGAAACCAAGAGGGCTGAAGTTTATTGGATTCCAGGAGGATTGCAAGGAGTTTAAACAGGAACATATTCAATTTCCAGTATACTCTGTAGACTTGGCACATTGTAACAACAGCACTCATTAAATCTTTAATCTACATCCATTGCGCAAGTATCATTTCACAGGCCAAAGATACAAATTCCGTTGAAGTACACTCCATCCCCACCCCCAAGTTAACATTAAATTCAGGTCTGATGCTATTAAACACTTACTTATGACATTATGGCCTCAAAAATATTAATGAATAGAGTGTTCACAAAGGAATCTAAGCAATTTTTTAAAAGTACTTGGCCATTTCGTTGCTGACAAACCATAGTGTATAACAATTGCAACATCTCAACAACTGAACAGAATTATTTTAATAATACATAAACAAAGGGGTATCAGTTGATATTGCATTCCATACCTGGCGACCCTGGAAAACCTGGTGCTCCTTGTATTCCGTTGACGCCTGGATCACCTGGAGGACCTTGGAAACCAGGAGGGCCTGGGAATCCAACACCTGGTGCACCCCTCTCACCTGGGGGACCCTTTCGGCCGGGACTGCCTGGAAGACCTCTAGATCCCGGATAATCTTGTACATTTTCACCCTGTGTAACATGAAGACCATGGTCAGATAGTGAAACCATAAGTTACTTCATTTAGGGTCACAGCCAGATTAGCTAGTGTCACATATCCTCCTCGTCACAAATTCAAGGCATGTAACATTAATTTTAAGATCAATGGAATGATCTCCCGCAAAGGCTTAGTGAATAAATACTACCTGCTGCATTTGTAGGCAGGAACCTGTGGTAGAACAGGAGTTGTCCCCTACAGTCCAGTATGCAGCTAGAAGAGACAAACTAGGAATCTTTCAAAGTTTGATCACTAGACTATGTTGAACTAGCTGTTCTCAGATACATTGATTGGAGGAGTATGATGGACTGTAGTGACCCTGGACTAAGGAAGAGAAAGCTATGCTGAATTTGCACTGCTCAATGACTCATGCTGGAAAGTCCAAGTGCACAGATATCAGGGGCAGATTTAATTGTTCATTCTTGCACACTATGAAATAACCTTTGCCCAGGCTCACGTTTGAAAAATGGCAGCTTAGGAAGACTCGAGGAGAAAGTGCAAACTCCACACAGACAGTCACCCGAAGCCAGAATCAAACGCGGGTCCCTAGAGCTGTGAGGCAGCAGTGCTAACCACTGGGCCACCGTGGCACTCCCGATACCTCCATGGTTGAGGGTGGTCATCCCATTGCTTGTGGGCAAAGGTCCTCCTTGTCGTGGGTGTTATAACCTGCCTACTTACCATTGGCTGGGGACTAATGACTATCCCACAATCCTGTGGGAGTATGAGCTTCCCCAATGAGGGGGGCGGAGAAACCACGAGTAAACTCCTAGTATAAATAAAGCTGGCCAGTTCAGGAACCAACAGGAAGGAGTATGTAGCAAGGGAAGTTACTGCTACTGTTATGTATATATGTTATAGTAAATAAATGTTATTACTTTGTATCCTTAAAACTCGTGCTGGATTCTTCGTGGCCCTTACAAAAGTGGGTGAGGGGGATATTTAATTCCAGCACTGGTCGCGGAACCCTTTGAAGATGGCACACTAATCTCTGTGGAGACGGCCTTGCTAGCTCTATCACACCCCTCTGTTCGAGTGACGCCGTGAACAACGTCCCCACATTTTCTGTACACTCAGTGCCAGGAAACCTGGGGCGTCATTCTCCGACACCCCGCCGGGTCGGAGAATCGCCGGGGGGCGGGCGGGAATCCCGCCCCCGCCGGTTGCCGAAGTCTCCAGCACCGGAGATTTGGCGGGGGCGGGAATCGCGCCGCGCCGGTTGGCGGGCCCCCCCGCTCGATTCTCCGGCCCGGATGGGCCGAAGTCCCGCCGATAAATTGCCTGTCCCGCCGGCGTGGATTAAACCACCTTTTTAACGGTGGGACAAGGCGGCGTGGGCGGGCTCTGGGGTCCTGGGGGGGGGGCGGGGCGATCTGACCCCGGGGGGTGCCCCCACGGTGGCCTGGCCTGCGATCGGGGCCCACCGATCCGCGGGCGGGCCTGTGCCGTGGGGGCACTCTTACCCTTCCGCCTCCGCCACCCTCCACTGCGTATGCGTGGGAAACTGTCAGCGGCCGCTGACGCTCCCGTGCATGCGCCGCCCGGGGATGTCATTTCCGCGCCAGCTGGCGGGGCAACAAAGGCCGTTTCCGCCAGCTGGCGGGGCGGAAATTCCTCCGGCAATGGCCTAGCCCCTCAATGTTGGGGCTCGGCCCCCAAAGATGCGGAGCATTCCGCACCTTTGGGGCGGCGCGATGCCCGTCTGATTGGCGCCGTTTTGGGCGCCAGTCGGCGGACATCGAGCCGTTTCGGGAGAATTTCACCCCTGGTCTGAAAACTTGGATGTGCAGTGCACCTGGATAGATACATGCCTGACACTGACAAAGTTTGGTAAAATTCTGCCTAATGTTTTTGAGTGTCAAAAGGATATAATTAGATTTTCTCTTGTTGAAGAATGTCATTGCTTTGCAATTGTGTGGTGCGAATGTTACTTGACACTTGTTGGTCCAAGCCTGAATACTGTGCAGGTCTTGCTGCACTTGGACATGGACTGCTTCAGTATGTGAGGATTCGCGAATGGTTTTGAACGGTTTGCAATCATAAAAATGTTTACATTAACAGTGCAATGAAGTTACTGTGAAAAGCGCCCACATCCGGCGCTTGTTCGGAGGGAGAATTCTGAATGTCCAATTCACCGAACAAGCACGTCTTTTGTGACTTGTGAGAGGAAACTAGAGCACCCGGAGGAAACCCACACGGACACGGGGAGAACGCGCAGACTTCACACAGTGAACCAAGCCAGGAATGTGCTAGCCACTGTGCTGCCGTGCCGCTCTAAACATCCTCACTTATGTTGGAGGAAGGTTATTGATGAAACAGCAAAAGATGGTTGAACCTCAAACGACGCTGCCCTGAGAAACTAATGCAGCAATGTCCTGGACAAGATGACTTGTCTTAACCACCACGACCATCTTCCGTGGTGCTAGGTATGATTCCAAATAGTGGAGAGTTTTCACCCTGATTCCCATTGACTTCAATTTTGCGAGGGGGCAGAGTAATATGCCCAGGCAATGCCCCCTGGCTCAGACTGGCACTGCCCCAGCACAGATTGGTGCTGCCCCAACACAGGTTGGCAGTGCCAGCCTATGCCAGGGGCTTTGCTGGGACAGGCCCTCTCGGGAGTCCCATTTGGCGGAGGGTCCCACTATGTGTGGTGGGGTTGGGAGGTCTTGCCATAGAAGGGGGGTGAATTTAGCATTGAAGAGGATTGTGAGCATTTGCTCGCAAAAGGGAGAGTGCGAATGCAGGGGAGGAGAGAAGATAATCCTTAATAGTTGGAGGGGGTTGGGGAAGCCCCCAATTCCTTTGTGGTTGGGGAAAGGAGTCGCCTGATGCTTGTTTTGTTTTTAGAAAATATTTTATTGAGGCATTTATAATTTGAACATTTTAACATTCTAAATAACAGAGCAGTCCAGCACACGCATAAACCACACAATAACATACCCAACTTCCCCCCCGCCCTAACTCCTAGCTACCCATATATTAGATTCCCTGCCCGTTTTCTTCACTTCCTTGCCTCCCCTTTCTGCGCACCCCCCCATTCCCCCCCCCCCCCCCCCCCGGCTCTTCTGCTGACGGTCAGTTTTCCTGAAAGAATTCGATGAACGGCTGCCACCTCCAAGCGAACCCCTGTAATGAACCGCTGAAGGCGAACGTCCTGATGCTTGTTGTGGGGGTCCTCCATCTTCGTGGGGTGGGATTCAAGCTTAGTGCTGATCTTGAAGCCCTTTGAAGTCGGTGTGCCAATCTTTGTGGAGCCAGGCTTGGCGGCTCGATCAGGCCCGCTCTACCAGGCTGATGGCATAAACCACGCCCCCCACCCCCCGCAATTCTTTTTGTCAAAGCGGCTGAAGATCTGGGGTGGGCTGGCGGGCAACACAAATGGCCATTGACCTTGACGGCACCGGAGATCAACTTTCCCCCAGAAAACATGCCTGGAGGAGGGGGTGCAGAAAATACCAGCCTCAGCTTCAATTTTATTGGCAGGACAGGTCAAGAAATCAGTGAGAATATGGCCTGACTCAGACAGAATTACCAATATAACTTATTTTCCATGAGGCTGTGTACCAATAGATATTAATATGTATATTTATATATCTATTAACCCACCAAAGTTCCTTCGATAGCACTTTCCAAACCCACCACCGCTACCATCTAGAAGAATGGGCAGCAGGCACGTCGGAACATCACCATCTGGAAGTTCCATTCCAAATCACTCATATGGGTGGCCCGGTAGCACAGTGGTTATCACTATTGCTTCATAGCGCCAGAGTCCCAGGTTCAATTCCCCCTTGGGTCACTGTCTGTGCAGAGTCTGCACGTTCACCCCGTGTCTGCATGGGTTTCCTCCGAGTGCTCCGGTTTCCTCCCACAAGTCCCAAAAGACGTGCTTGTTAGATGAATTGGACATTCTGAATTCTCCCACAGTGTACCCGAACAGCTGCCCGAGTGTGACGACGAGGGGATTTTCACAGTAACTTCATTGTAGTGTTAATGTAAGCCTACTTGTGACACTAATCAAGATTATTGTTATCATCCTGACTTGGAAATATATCACCGTTTCTTTACTGTCGCTGGGTCAAAATCCTGGAACTCCTTCCCTAACAGCACTGTGTGTTTACCTACACCACATGACTGCAGCAGTTCAAGAAGGCAGCTCATCACCACCTGCTCATCACGGTCAATTAGTGATGGGCAATAAATGCTGGCAATGCCCACATCCCATGAATGATATTGAAAAACTTGATAGATCAATAGCCCTTGGTAAAGTTCTATCACTTTCCTTCGCCCCCATGGCCACTAATATTGGGCTGTTTGGCACAGGGCTAAATCTCTGGCTTTGAAAGCAGACCAAGGCAGGCCAGCAGCACGGTTCAATTCCCGTAACAGCCTCCCTGAACAGGCACCGGAATGTGGCGACTAGGGGCTTTTCACAGTAACTTCATTTGAAGCCTACTTGTGACAATAAGCGATTTTCATTTCATATTAAAATGCACAGCATTACATGAGACATTAAACTCCAATGATACTTACAGGTCTTCCTGGAGATCCACCCAGACCTGGGAAGCCATCCCTTCCCGGTTTTCCTGGAGTGCCAGAAGGTCCCCTTGGCCCTGGATTGCCAGGATCTCCCTTTTGCCCTACAAAATAGAATTATTTTTTAAACGTCTAAAAGCCTGTGGTCTTGAAATTATGCTGCAAACATTTAATACTTATCAGCGGAAGCAGTTGACCATGCACGATAACTGAGCTAAAGCCTCTGCCAAAATAGTGGCTTTTAAACAAGAAAAATTATTGCAGATGCTGAAAATGTGAAATAAAACCAGAAATTGATTGAAATATTAGGGCAGCACGGTGGAGCAGTGGTTAGCACTGTGGCCTCAATGCGCCGAGGTCCCAGGTTCGATCCTGGCTCTGGGTCACTGTCCGTGTGGAGTTTGCACATTCTCCCCGTGTTTGCGTGTGTTTCAACCTCACAACCCAAAGTTGTGCAGGGTAGGTGGATTGGCCACGCTAAATTGCCGCTCAATTGGAATTGCCCCTTAATAAATTGGGTACTCTAAATTTATATAAATAATAAATAAACTGAAATATTAAGTACGTCAGGCAGGGTCCATGTCGAGAGGAACATAGATAACCTTTCAGGTCAGTGTTGTTTTGCCAGAACTAGCTCTGTACTTGATTAAACCTTTACGTTGCATCATTAACCCTCGCCATTTAATCATTCCTGCCCTCTGCCCAATCAGACACTCTCTTCCCTGTGCCTTTTTCTCGTCTCTTTATTTGCTCAAAAACTTTGATTCTTCCTATTTATGAAACAACCTGAAATGTTACCTCTATTGATCGCTTCCCAGATGTGACCTCACCTGCTGAATATTTCCATCATTTTCTGTTTTTATTTCAAGCTCATCCAGAGTGAAATTTCGAACCCTTCTTAGTTTTTAAAATCTGGTGCCTTTTTTGTTTTTTCATTCAATTTTACAACATGACAGATCCAGCAACGGTACTTAAATACAACAGTTATTTTCTGAACACACCCAACTCAACTTAACCAGGTCCAGCCAAGTTACGTGCTCCGTCTCATCACAGTAACGACCGCTTTTGAAACTCAGATGCTGAATTGATGAACTGTTCCTTCAGGTAGCTGAACAATGAGATCCTCTGAAAGTTAGGCAGTCCCGTGTGACCAAACAGAACTCACCTGATAGGGTACCAAATGGCCTGAGGTGACAGGGAAGAACAGAGTGGAAAAAGGGTGCATGAATTCCTAAGAGAAGAGGTAACTTTAGGATTGGTATAAGGAGGCACTTCTTCATACAAAAAGCAGCAAAGGCATGGAACAGTTAGCATTGTGAAGACAAGGGCTGGAATTCTCCAGCTGTTGGGATTCTCTTTTCCCGCTGGCCCGAGCACCCCCGCCCATGGCTTTCCCTACGGCGTGCGGTGGCATCAATGGGGAATCTCGCCATCAGCGAACAACCCGCCACCGAGAAACACGTGGCTGGGGCAGGGGAGAATCCCGCCCAAAGGTCCTGATATTACTCAGAAGACGTGTCAACGCTGTGGTGGTGCCGATATTAGGGTGCCTCTGGACATTAAACCCGAGGTGTGTCGAGTAGTCCTCTTCGTTCGTTGTGATGTTGTGGTTCCTGATGACAAATGCAAGTGTTTTGATTGCCGACGCGGGCAGGATTGGGTTTCTTTGTAATCAATCAGCGCACCATCATAGAATTTACAGTGCAGAAGGAGGCCATTCAGCCCATCGAGTCTACACCAGCCCTTGGAAAGAGCACCCCATCCAAGCCCACACGTCCACCCTATCCCCGTATCCCAGTAACCCCACCCCACCTTTTTGGACACTAAGGGCAATTCAGCATGGCCAATCCACCTAACCTGCACATCTTTGGACTGCGGGTGGAAACTGGAGCACACGGAGGAAATCCACGCAGACACGGGGAGAATGTGCAGACTTTACACAGACAGTGACCCAGGCGGGAATCGAACCTGGGACCCTGGAGCTGTGAAGCAATTGTGCTAACCACTTTGCTGCCCCTACATTGGCAGCACTTTCCCTATTTTTCCAGAGACTCATATGGCCATCCACAACTTCTCACTTGCACAGTGAGCGGACACCCAAGCGAAGCCAGTTTTCAAAGCTGCAGTTGTTTGAGAGTTCGCATTTTCTCTGGAACTGTCTGATTTTTAAAAATGACTCATGTCCCTCGAGGTTTTGTGTGGAGATGCGTGGTACACCATGGAACAGAGCTTTCAGATTGTTGGTCTCTGCTGAGTTGAATTGGGTTGTCAGAAGCAGAATTTCAATAAATCCTAGCAAAGGGAGTGGCATGTTCCTGAGGGAGGCTGCCCAATTTTCCACCATGCGCTGCATCAACAGTATGTCTAGACAGAAGAATAAAGAATCTTGCCCCAGAGAGTAACTAATAAACATCAAATCCAAATAATAAATTGGATACAATGGAAATCTGAACCTTGTGTGCCAGGTTTCGGAATGGGATTTTGCGAAAAGATGGTCAAGTTTTATTCATACCCTTTGCCGATGTAACTGATGAGTCTCCCCTGTGACCTTTTGCACCTCTTCCTCCTGCTGCGCCTCGATGACCCTAAAAGTCAAAATGAAAGGTCAGCATTCCCCATCTACAGTCAGTCAACTTTCGTGTCACACTGAAGATACAGTGAGAGTCTACCCCAACGTGTTCTCTAGCTGACTGGTGGGTTCCCAGATACACATGTGAAAATACTGTGCATACAGTTTAATATTCTCCATTGATTACAGACTAACTCAAAGAGAAATAAATTCACTGGAGGCTTTCGCTTTCACTTTTCAGAAATTCTCTCTGCTTGCCCTCATACTCTGCAGGCTGTTAACTTCAGGGCTTACTTCAACAATAAGGACCTGTCGCATTCACCATGTCACATATTCCTGCTCCCTGCCCTAAAACTGTTCAGAAGCTAAAAAAAAACATTACTTAATTTGAGTATGTAGCTTTACAAGTGATGACACTGGAGTCTTAAGAGCAATGATGCTGATTTTTAATGATAAGTGGCATTTGTTAATCCAGTTCTGGAATGAGAAGTTTCGAAGAGGTGTTCAACATAGTCAAACAGTCCATTAGTGTTTTCTCCACCACAACAGCAACAGAGGTTTCTTTGTTGGGAGTATTGAGCAGAGATGAATCTAATCCGGAAAGAGGATCGGGTCTTCTGATTAAAAAGCTTTAGGGCCTTATCAAATCATGGGTGAGAAGGCTAAGAAGAAAGGTTAGATCATGCTGCACTATATCCTGATCTCCATTCATTTATTGGGCAATTCAAGGGCAGTATATTTGACCGCCTTGCCCCATTACCCTGAACTTTACTATGCACTCGCTCTGCCAAAATGGCAGCATACATTTTCCACTGGAGATACAGCCCGCGACGTTCCGTTCCCGTTCGCATTGGGCTGGTTCAGCAACGGGAGCTGAAAAGATTGCAAGAAGTGTATAAAGTTGGGTTTCACGTCGGAGTGTAAGCTTGCCGCGATTGCCCCCTACCCCCGTCAGTGACGGGCCACAATTCCCAACGTTCAACTCAGAGTACATCATTCTCGTACATTTACATATCATTCGGAGAGCTGTACGCCAGAATCGTTCCCTCGTCCCATCCCGTCAAGAGCTCCAGTCATGACGACGTGATGACAGAGGGGCACGAAGCCCGACTGGTCTCGGAAGGCGTGCACCTGGAGAGCAGACCTTCCAGGGGGAGGGTTCAGCTGAGTGCAGCGCTCTGGGGGAAGAGGATCATGCCCGCGTACTGCCACAACAGGATACCCTGGCACCTGGCCAGCCCTATATAGGCACTATCCTACACTGCTTGATGCCTGGGTAATGTCAGGGGGTCTGTTGGGGTGGTGTATTTGGATGAACTGATTTGTTCATTGTGCACTTGGACAGCATTTCAAAATGGTGACCAAATCATCAAGTGTCTAAGTCGATGGCAGGGTGGGCTAATGAGAGGTCTATACGCCAGCGACACATCATGGGACCCGTGACTTGAAGTATTTTTTCAAAGTTCCGCACTATCTGGCGGAAAAGCCGCCATTGCTGCTGCGGCTCCAACGCTGCTTTTCCTGCCCGACATCGGCCTGTGCCGATATTGGGGAAATTCACGGCCGTGGTGAGTACATTCTAGCCTTTTGATTTTATCTTCCTTTCTTATAACTCACCTTGACAGCCAATCAGTTCCAGCGATGATAATTAATTCATAGAATCATATAATTTACAGTGCAGAAGGAGGCCATTCATCCTATTGAGTCTGCACCGGCCCTTAGAAAGAGCACTCGACCAAACCCACACCTCCACCCTATCTCCGTAACCCAGTCACAATTGTCATGGTTACTTTACTAAGGACAGGCCCCGTTTAAAATAACAAGATTCAGCCAAGTTGCTTGCTCCTTTTTAATAGCAGTGACAAGCATATTTTAAAAATTCAGTAATAGCGATTCACGAACTGTTCATTCACCGAACTTGACAATGAGATCCTGTGATGGTTCGATGATGTGATATCGAGCCAGGCTGATCAAAAATGTTCTGGGTTTCATCCCTGATCTAAACCGACGCAGCAGGTCTCATCTGGGTAACAGGTTAGGGGACTTACAACTGACCCTGACAGAGCAGTACAGAATGGGACAAGGGTACACAACCTTCAAATAAAGGAGGTAACTTTGTTGGGTTGTTACCAGAGGATCTCCTTTTTAAAGGATAGTGTCATTGCGTGGAATGGATGGTCTTATGGAGGCTAAATAAAGCCTACCTGGAAAACACAGATGACACTTCGGCTGTGAACTGGTGAAGGAGATTCTCTCTGCCTTTGGGAGAATAAGGAAACCCAGGAGAGGCCATGATGGACTCCATCGCTTATTTTTGTTCTGTGCTTTCTCATGTTTTTTTTAATGGAATGATCTGTGGTAAACCACTGTGTTCTTATATTAAGGGTTGTACGGTAGAACCTGCACTACAGGTTCTCCTGGGCCCCTACATGCTAGCTCCGCCCAGGAGCCGGGTTATAAATATGCGTGGCCTTCAGCTCGCAGCCATTTCGTCAGCTGCTGTAGGAGACCACACTTCAGATACTAATAAAGCCTCAGTTTGAATTCAACTTCGTCTCCTGCCAAATTGGTCGTGCCTCAATTTATTAGTATCAGATTCAGAAGATGGACCTCCGGATTAAACCAGATCGACTGCAGCTGGATCCACACGCAAGCGATGCCAGAAAGGACTTTCAGCACTGGCTAGCTTGTTTTGAAGCGAATATCAACGCGGCACTGACCCCTGTTCCAGAGGCTCAGAAGATTCAAATCTTGTACTCCAGACTCAGCTCTAAAATCTTCCCGCTGATCCAGGATGCGCCCAATTACGCTGATACTATGACTCGACTCAAAGAAAATTATGAGCAGAAGACGAACACGCTCTTCGCCATACGCGCGCTCGCAACGCGTACTCAACTACCTGGTAAGTCAATCGAGGACTTCTGGAGGGCCCTGATCCCACTAGTTCGGGACTGTGACTGCCAGGACGTTACAGCTAAGGAGCACTCAGATCTCCTTATGAGGGACGCTTTTGTAACTGGGATTGGGTCCGATGTTATCAGGCTGCGGCTCCGAGAAGGGGCCACGCGCGACCTCGCAGAGACTAAAACACTAGCGCTTTCCATGACGGTCGCCCTGCACAATGTACAGTCCTACGCCCCCAACCGCGTGGCCCAGTCCTCCTACGCTTCATGGGCCCCACAGGCAGCCACCCCAGCGGGGGCACTATCCACCCAATACGCCTGCGCTACGCACCAGCCAGTGATCTCTGGGGGGCCCCGATGCTATTTTTGTGGCCAACAAAGACACCCCCGCCAACGCTGCCCGGCCCGAGCTGCCCTTTGTAAGGCCTGCGGGAAGAAGGGCCACTACGCAGCGGTGTGCCAGGCCCACTCAGCGGCAGCCCCCACCCCCCCCCGATCACGGACAATGGGCGCCGCTATCCTCCCCTCCTCCCCAGGCCATGTGCGAGCAATGGGCGCCGCCATCTTCTACCCCGCACAACACGCACGTTTCATGGGCGCTGCCATCTTGCTCCACCCCCGCAACGTGTGTTCCATGGGCACCACCATTTTGTGACCCCAGGACCTCCGGGTGCCGCCATCCTGTCCACCCCGCTGCACATGGATACCAACGGCGTTTCAGGACCCCGACGCAGCGGCCGCCTCACTACCCGACGATCAACCACGACTCACATCCATGGTAATCAACCAGTCCAGACCACACACTCTGACCAACGCATCCACCAGCGGGAAAGTCAACGGCCACGTGACCTCCTGCCTACTGGACTCCGGGAGCACCGAGAGCTTTGTGCATCCAAATACGGTAAGGCGCTGCTCCCTTAAGGTACACCCTACCAATCAAAGTATCTCCCTGGCCTCCGGATCCCATCACGTAGCGATCCGGGTGTACTGCACGGTCACGCGCACAGTCCAAGGCGATGAGTTCCACGGTTTTCACCTCTACGTCCTCCCTAACCTCTGCGCTGCACTTATCCTTGGCCTGGATTTTAATGCAACCTCCAGAGCCTGACCCTTAAATTCGGTGGACCCTTACCACCCCTCACTGTGTGCGGCCTCGCGACCCTAAAGGTCAATCCTCCTTCCCTCTTTGCCAATCTAAATCCAGATTGCAAACCCGTCGCCACCAGGAGCAGACGGTACAGCACCCAGGTTAAGGCCTTCATCAGGTGCGAGGTCCAGCGGTTGCTTCGGGAGGGAGTCATCGAGGCCAGCAACAGCCCCTGGAGAGCTCAAGTGGTGGTGGTTATGTCTGGGGAGAAAAACCGAATGGTCATGGACTACAGCCAGACCATCAACAGGTACACGCAGCTCGACACGTACCCCCTCCCACGCATATCTGACATGGTTAACCAGATTGCACAGTACCAGGTCTTCTCAACGGTGGACCTGAAATCCGCCTACCACCAGCTCCCCATCCGTAAATCGGACCGGCCATACACCGCCTTCGAGGCAGAAGGCCGGCTATATCACTTCCTTAGGGTCCCCTTCGGCGTCACCAATGGGGCTTCCGTCTTCCAAAGAGAGATGGACCGAATGGTCAACCGGTACAGCTTGCGGGCCACGTTTCCGTACCTAGACAATGTGACTATCTGCGGCAATGATTAGCAGGACCACGACGCCAACCTCGCTAAATTTCTCCGCACCGCCACACTCCTCAACCTCTCGTATAACAAGGAGAAGTGTGTGTTCTGTACAAATCGCTTAGCCATCCTCGGCTACGTGGTCCAGAACGGAGTTTTGGGGCCCGATCCCGACCGCATGCGCCCCCTCATGGAGCTTCCCCTCCCCCACTGCCCCAAGGCCCTCAAACGCTGCCTGTGGTTTTTCTCGTATTACGCTCAGTGGGTCCCAAACTATGCGGACAAGGCCCACCCACTCATACAGTCCACTCATTTCCCCCTGACGGCTTTCGCCCGGATCAGATCTGATATTGCCAAAGCTGGAATGCACTCTGTAGACGAAACACTTCCTTTCCAAGTAGAAAGCGATGCATCGGACGTCGCCCTTGCCGCCACCCTCAACCAGGCAGGCAGGCCGGTGGCATTCTTTTCCCGCACCCTCCATGCCTCCGAAATTCGGCACTCATCCGTCGAAAAGGAGGCCCAGGCTATCGTTGAGGCTGTGCGACATTGGAGGCATTACCTGGCCGGCAGGAGATTCACTCTCCTCACTGACCAACGGTCGGTTGCCTTCATGTTCAACAACACATCGCGGGGTAAGATCAAAAATGACAAAATCTTGCGGTGGAGAATCGAGCTCTCCACCTATATCTACGAGATTAAGTATCGCCCTGGCAAACTCACCGAGCCCCCAGCCGCCCTATCCCGAGGTACATGTGCCAGCGCACAGGGAGACCAACTCCGGACCCTGCACGACAGCCTTTGTCACCCAGGGGTCACTCGGTTTTACCACTTCATTAAGGCACAAAATTTGCCCTACTCCGTCGAGGAAGTAAGGACGATCACCAAGGACTGCCAGGTCTGTGCGGCGTGCAAACCGCACTTCTACCGGCCGGACCGCGTGCACCTGGTGAATGCCTCCCGCCCCTTTGAACGCCTTAGCGTGGATTTCAAAGGCCCCCTCCCCTCCTCCGATCGATACACGTATTTCCTCAGTGTGATCGATGAATACTCCCGTTTTTCCTTTGCCATCCCATGCCACGACATGACATCTGCCACCGTCATTAAAGCCCTTAATTCTATCTTCACTCTGTTCGGCTTCCCCACCTACATCCACAGTGACAGGGGATCCTCATTCATGAGTGATGAGCTGCGTCAGTTCCTGCTCAGCAGGGGTATCGCCTCCAGCAGAACGACAAGCTACAATCCCCGGGGAAATGGACAGGTAGAAAGGGAGAATGGGACGGTATGGAGGGCCGTCCAGCTGGCCCTACGGTCCAGAAATCTCCCGGCCTCCCGCTGGCAAGAGGTCCTCCCTGATGCACTACATTCCATTCGCTCATTACTTGGCACTGCTACTAACAGTACACCACGTGAACCTCTTTTTGCCTTCCCCAGGAAGTCCACATCCGGGGTATCACCCACAACTTGGCTCACAGCTCCGGGAACCGTGTTTCTCTGTAAACATGTGCGGCTCCACAAGGCGGATCCGTTGGTGGAAAGGGTGCACCTGCTCCACGCAAACCCACAGTACGCCTATGTGGCGTTCCCCGACTGCCGCCAGGATACCGTCTCCCTCAGAGACCTGGCACCAGCAGGTTCCACACCCGCACCACCCCCGTCGCCCCCCCCCTCCCCTCCCCCGCCGCCCCATCACCCCCGCCCCCCCCCCCATGTCTGTCTGTTCTCCCCCTGCCCACCCCCGTTGATGAAGAGGATTTTGGCACGCTCCCGGAGTCAACATCGGCCACGAGAGCGCCAACATCGCCGGCTCCACTTCATCGATCCCAGAGGACGATCAAGGCGCCGGACCGGCTGAACCTCTGACCGGCCCACCGGCTGACCAGAGACATTTTATTGTCGTTCTGTAAATATTAAAGAGTGCAAATTGTATATAGTTATCCACCATCCCCGCCGGACTCAATTTTAACAGGGGGTGAATGTGGTAAGCCACTGTGTTCTTATATTAAGTGTAATACGGTAGAACCTGCACTACAGGTTCACCTGGGCCCCTGCATGCTAGCTCCGCCCAGGACCCGTGTTATAAATATGCGTGGCCTCCAGCTCGCAGCCATTTCGTCAGCTGCTGTGGGAGGCCACACATCAGACACTAATAAAGCCTCAGTTTGGATTCAACTTCGTCTCCTGCCAAATTGATCGTGCCTCATGATCGTTGCAACAAAAACCCACAACCAGAAAAACGTAACAGGAAACTACTTACTGAAGGACCTTGTTGCCCTGGGGGACCTGGTGGTCCTGGATTTCCGCATTGGCCTTTACCACTATTGAAACCAGGCGTTCCTGGTTTGCCAGGAGGACCAGGAGGGCCTTGGAATCCATTCCCAGTAATCACCCCATTGCAGGCACAGTCCCCTGGCTCACCTGACAAAACGAAACACAATCATGCAAATTAGGTCTTATAAGAAGCGACTATTGAAATCATGGGTAATTACAGCAAAATGGAAATCTTAGGTCTCATTCTAGGATTTAGGCCCTAAATGAAGGTGGGATTTTTATCGCAGCTCTGGACAGTTCCAATGGAAAGCCGCAAAGAGATGTGAAGGCTGGAGTTGCGACATTTACTGTATCGTAACAATGATGATGAGCAGCTGAAAGAGGGCCAATTGCAAGGCCAAGCCCTCACATAACGTTGCAGCAATAGGCACACATCAGCAGGTAAACATGTAAAAAAGTCTTGTGACACACTTCTTCCAAGGGCTGTATATGTCAAACCACGACAAAATGGTTGCGCACCCAGACAAGGCTGCAGGGTCGGCTTTGGCAGTTATCTTGTTCGCTGAGAAACTGTGACATTGGATGGAATTTACTGCCCTCTCTTGAGGTGGGTTTGGAGGCGAGGGGGCATTTAATCGGGGGAGAGGATCCCAGGTGGGGTCCTGCCCACATTCCCGCCTCTGCCCAGTAAAGTCCGGGATGGCATGGCACATGGATGGCCATCCCGTTTAGAAACCAATTATTGCCCATTTTGCCACCACTAGTATTAAACCAGCAGTGGACGGGTAACCCATCATGTAAACCCTGTAGGGGGGTGGCATGTTGGAGCAGTGGCTAGCTCTGCTGCCTCGCGGCACCGAGGACCTGGGTTCGATCCCCGCCCCAGGTCACTGACCGTGTGTTTTCACATTCTCCTCGGGTCTGCATGGGCCTCACCCCTACAACCCAAAATATGTGCAGGACAGGTGAATTAGCCATGCCAAATTGCCCCTTAATTGGAAAGAAAATGCAAATCCTGTCGTGTTCATCTGCAAGTTCCTGGGCAGGATCTCTCATTGTCGGTACTCAGTCCCACTGAGAGCCACCACCCGTTGCTTCTTGTGACTCCCCTGCCACCCAAGCTAGTGACCCCTTGTCCCAGGATCCCCATCCTGCCCTCACTTGCCTGTGGCCTGGAGTCCCTCACGGGTGCTGTGCTGATAGTGGTGCATCGTCCCAACACCCACCATGAAATGAAAATGAAATGAAAATCGCTTATTGTCACAAGTAGACTTCAAATGAAGTTACTGTGAAAAGCCCCTAGTCGCCACATCCTGGCGCCTGTTCGGGGAGGCTGTTACGGGAATTGCTCCCCTGGTGTTGCTGATGGCATTGAGGAGCTGCCAGCTCTCGGGGGGGGGGGGGACTTCTACCTTGAGGGTCCTTGGTCCTGGGGAAGACCAATCAGTGTTGATTTAAGTTCCTGGCAGGCACTTAATATGTTGCACCTTCCCCAATGGAGGTGAGGCGGAACTCCTGCTGGTCCTTGAGCGGTTGGTTGAGACCCCCGTGGCCTGAATTGAATTTCACTCATTGTGTAGCGATGTCACGCACAGGCCATGCTTAATAATATAATAACATAATAATCGCTTATAGGGTTCAATGAAGTTACTGTGAAAAGCCCCTAGTCGCCACATTCTGGCGCCTGTTCGGGGAGGCCAGTATGGGAATGGAACCCACGCTGCTGGCATTGTTCTGCATTACAAGCCAGCTGTTTAGCCCACTGTGCTAAACCAGCCCGTGCTTCACCATGCACGAGACGGCGGCTTGATCTTTAACCAGCTGATACCACCAGAGATACTTCCAGATTCATATTTCACCATTTGCCGTGGTGCGATTGGAACCCGGGTCTCCACAGCATTATCCTGGGTCTCTGGACTACTAGCCCAGTGACAATACCACCATGACACCACCTCCCGCTGACTGCATGCAAATGGGCTCCATTACAACTGTGAGTGCACTTCTGAAGTGCTCGGCTGTGGAAGCTGCCTTGGACTATGAGAATGTGTAAAAGGTATTGGGAGAAAGTCTAAATCACTGAAAAAAACAAATGAACCCAAAGGGAAGGAGGGTCCAATCCATTGACTCACCTTTAACTCCTTTACGTCCTCGGAATCCTGGTGGTCCAGTAGGTCCAGGCAATCCTGGGGGTCCAAATACGCCATTGGGTCCTGGCCCAAAATCCCCTTGAAAAAAAAACATCAAGTATAGTATTGCACCTCGAGCAGAGGGAAATGAAGAGGAGCTTTGTTTTACAGTTTCTTGCTATCTTATTGTTTTAATTTAAAACGTTAATGCTATAAAATTGCGGTTAATGATCAAAATGTGATAACAAGGGCAAGATGCAAAATCACAGGTGTTTTCATCTGTGCAGCAGCCCAGACGGTATTGCACAGGTCGCTCACAAGATGTCCACTTTAAGATACTGCACATACGCACAAAAATATTTAAAGGTGCCACGCATGCAAATGAACAGGCCACAGACAACAAAAATAATTTCAAGAGGACAGTGGTTGAATCTGTCACCTATATTGCCACTTCATTACAGGGCTGGGGGAGAGTTTTCAATCTGAGACTTGAAACTTCATATGCCCATTCTAGGCAAGAAATCCCACAGCGCTCTCTGAAGGAGAGGAGGTTGTCTTCCCTCTGGTGACCTGGCTGATATTTAATTATTCCTCGTCTGGTACCACTACATTATCTGGTCATTATTCTCGTTACAGTTTGTGGGATCTTGCTGTGCATAAACTGGCTGTCGCTTTTCCAACAGCACAGCGGTGACTAGACTTCAAACAAACTTAGTTTGTTGCAAAGCGCTTGGGCCCATCCCGATGATGTGAGAATTGTGATAGAAATGCACGTTCCTTTACTTCTTTAGTTGTGAGCTTTTCCATAGTAAAACATTTCCGAGCCCTGTGCATTGTTCAGTAACTTTGCCCACAAACTGCCTCACCAAAATGAATGAGACTTGCCCTTGCAGCAGAGGCAGTTGCTCTTTGCTGTTTGACATGCTCCTTAAACCATCTGACCTGTCCAATAGATGGCAAGGGTATAAATACATGCTCACTTTATAAACTATCTTGGAGTCCAAGTCGTTAGGCATATGTGAACTTGTTTCCCACATTTACATGAGACACACGTTTTGTGATTGGGTCAACAAAGTCAGAGATTTTATTAAAAGTTAAAGATGGATTGTATAAGGAAGCAAATTCCTTCTTGGTAATATTGCCAGAGTCATTATTCAGAGCAATATTTCTAGCCAGTTGATGGCTTTGTGATTCCCATTAGTCACACAGGCCTGTCACAGGCTAGAAATCAAATTTGTTGGACGAACATTGAGAAGAATACAACACAAAGGACTTCCAGTGGCGGCATGTGCGAGAAGGTAACACATAAGGTAACACCTGCCAGCGTCCTTGTGTTTTTGGGCTTTATTGCCCGATTCCCGGGGGAATTTGGTGGAAAAACCCGCCCCATCCATTTGTATAAGGCATTGTCGATGAAAGTATGTTGAATGTTACAAAAAAGGCTGCCGGAAAGATGAGTACGAGTGGTAGTTCTTCGACGGAACCAGAGAGAATGGAAAGCTCATTGGGAGGGAAGATGGCAGAGATGACCTCGGCGGGCGTGGCCACTCCTATCACAGTGGAAACGCTGACTGGGCACAGGAATTCGAAAAACAACTTGAGAAACATTTTGAAAGGCAAGGAACGGAGATGATGGAGACCCTCAAAAGGTCTATCGAGGAGACGCTTGGTAGCTATGGGAGATGTTGAGAAAAACTTTGGAGGCCATGAAAGAGCGTGGCGAAGTGCGGAAGGATGTCGAGGGATCTTGTCACGGCGCACAGTCAAATTGCCTCATTGGAAGCCTAGATGCTGTTGGTGGAGGAGAGAAACACGAGACTGAAGGTGAAAGCTCGAGGACCTGGAGAACAGGTCGAGGAGACATAACCTCAGGATCGTGGGACAGAGCGAGCGAGAAGGCATGCACCCATTAACAGTTAGGTCTTAGATAGTGAACGGGGATGAGGTGGGGAGAGGGGTTGCAGCCTGTTGTCCCTGTTTAGATAGGTTTTGAAGAGCCTAGCGTATTTGTTTGGTGGGGGGGGAGGGGGTTGGTGAAGAGGCAGTATTACTCTTTGGTAGGTAGTTTGCAGGTTTTTAGTTGGAGGGAGGGGAAGGGCAGAGTGGTGACAGTGAACAGGGGCACGATCTAATCGAATGGGAACAGAGTCCCGTAAGCAGTGTGTTTAGCCGGCTGTGTCCCGGCACTCGCAGCGCTGAGAAACACCAAGCTATCTACCGGGACGCTTGTTCTATTTGGGGCCTCAGCCAGAAATGTCCCGTCGAGGCTGCATTTAGTCCCATCTCCTGCACTGAGGAGTTCCGCTTGCCAGAACGCTTCAATGCAGGAGGTGTCCCGATCTCTCGACCCTCTGCTGCAGCCCCTCCAATCCCCTGGGAGCCCCCCAGGGTACCATTACGTCTGCTCCCCGTTTGTGGAGACCAGCACTGAACGGCGCTCACCCAAGATCTCCAAGGCGAAGGGGTAAGATCACAACACCTTGGAAAACATGTCAGAGTGAGACTAGCTGTCTCACTCTAATATACAAATTTGCAAAGTAGAGCACTCGCCCACCATGTGTGGATTCAGACATCTGGAAATTTGCAGCTTTGCGAAACGGATTTTCCTGACATTTCCCATGGCACCTCCAACATCTCTAAAGGAGGGCACTTTCGCTTGCAGGGTCGGAGGAAGGTGTTTTTTATGGATGGATTTTGTCAGAAGATTCGGTATCAGAGGAGGGCGTTAAGGCTAAGTGAGAGGAGGAGTTAGGGCCCATATTGGATGATAAGGTGTGGAGTGAGGCCCTTCAAAAGTTCACGACCTCGCTCATGAGGCTTGGTTTGATCCAACTTCAGGTAGTTTTCAGGGCACACCTGACGAAGCCCAGAATGAGTCGCTTCTTTATAGGGGTGGAGGGCAGGTGCGAGATCTATTCAGGAGGTCTGGCTAACCACTCGCACATGTCCCGGTCTTGTCCCAGGTTTGTGGGGTTCTGAGTCTCCTTCTTTAGCACCATGTCGCCTATTCTGAAGATTGAGTTGTCCTTTAGTGCCTATACTTGGGGGCGTCAGACTCGCCGGAGCTGCAGACTGGCATGGGGGCCGACGTCCTGACCATCACCTCGCTGATTGCCCGGAGGCGAGTACTGCTGGGGCGGAGAACTCCATCTCCGCCCAGTGCCTGGGTGTGGCTGGGGGTCTGATGGAGTTATCATCCCTCGAGAAAGTTAAATACACCGTGAGCGAAGCAACCGAGGTGTTCTATCGGAGAATTCAGCCTTTTATTGTTTATTTCAAGGAATTGGTCACATTTTGTTTTTAAGAGGGAAGGGGGAATGGGAGGGGGGAGTATAGTGGGGGGTTGTTCTATTTTTCTGTTTTTAATGGTTGATATATGTAAATTTGTTTATTTTTTTCTATTTTGTATTTTATAAATTGAAAAATGTTAATAAAAATATATTTTTTCAAAGATGAAAGAATAAATTCAGAACTAGCACCATAATGACACAATATTAATGTAACACATTTGCTCACAATGTTGTGCGTTGCTCACATTTACGACTGCTTGTGCCGAGTCCTTGCACCATAAACAGGGCCTAACAGTGTTCTCCTCGCCACTTTTTTCACTCCCATCATTCACTTGTCTACAGCCTTGGTCTTGACAAAGGCTTTCAGTAGAAAAAAAGGATCTGGTCTCTGCAGCTCTTCTGTCCTCCTGTTTGCGCTGCATCAGTAGCCCTGTTGCAGCAACAGCAGAATTGTCTCTCCTAGCAGGGGTAGATTCCCACTTACCGGAAGCTCACCCTACACCTTTAGTGACCCCACAAAGCAGGACAATGGCTCAGGCTATTGCTGGGGTCAAGGGGGCATTCCTTCCTTCTCTGGATCTCAAAGCAGTGGGATTCCTCCAAACACAAACTTGCTGGAACCCGACCAATTCTTCTTGATTAATGTTGTCTTATCTCCGCTCCATTTTCAACCTTGGCGGCAGCCTGCTCAATGGTCTTGACCTTTCTAGATTTCTCAATGAGCAAAGAAAAGGAGAGCATTTGTCAATGCTGCGCTCAGCCAGCCGTCAAGCTGCACAGGAGTTGCCCAGGATAACTCCATCACAGAGTTCCCTTGCTCGGTGGGGTTGTATCTCACTGAAAAGCATGCCTGAGACAGAGCTTGGAGATCCCGGACCAAGGTACCATGAACTGATCCCCAAAACTAAGCCGTTATTTAATTAGTCTATTGCTCGTAATTCAACATTGGCTGATTTAGCCAACGTAGGAGATGAGAATCTCTGACCTTTTGACCGCCAGCGGTTTTTGCTCAAAATGATCTAAAACTTTCAGAAGTAAGTCAACGTATAAATTCACAACTCTTGCACAACTCTACAGCTCACAATGCTGTATGACATACCTGATGGACCAGCAGGTCCAGGTGGGCCTGGTAAACCTGGTGGGCCTGGTGGTCCCGGTTGTGAAAATATCATCTTTCCTGGAGAACCCTTTTCACCTTTAGGTCCCCCAACACCTGGGAATCCTGGCAAACCCTTGGAACCTAACCAATGGGAAGAAAAATTGAATGTTTATTCGGTGAATTGGCAGAAATCCCCCCCCCCCCCCAACTCACACACATGATTGAAAGAGTGGCTAGGATTTTCCAGCCCCGCTCACCGACTGGATCATCCAGTCCTGCCAAGAGACAATGGACTTTTGGCTGGCCCACCGCATCTCCCGCACAACCTCTACAGGCAGACAACTCTCTATCGCTTTATCCTCACTTCTAATCAACAGTCGCCATTACTTAGTTAATGTGAGGAGTCACTTCTAAGTTCTTTATACACACATACAACATTATTAACACCATGAATGCTAAAAGCAAAGTGAACCTGCGTTCAGAATTTAAACATGAAAACAAATCCCATAATATACAAATTATCTTGAGGCAATAAGATTCAGCTCTTGCACGCAGTTGGAAATAGGGAGGGGCGGTGCAGACTCGATGGGCTGAATGGCCTTCTTCTGCACTGTAAGAGATTCTACGGCTTCCATAGATTCTATGGAAATGAAAAATTTCACAACAAACAATTGTGGTCGCATCTTTCTATCTGAACTGGGAGTTCATTGCCGCTCATACAAAAATCTGGATGGTTTGGGAAAGTAATTGGAATATATCAGGGAACCAGCGAGAAACAATAAGTATTGCAAAGCAAACTCAAGGTTCATCTCGGTAAATGTGCCACATGATGTGGAGCTAGAATCAAAGGGCCAGCAAGTTTTCAGTGTAGTCCCAAGAAAGTGCCAAAATGATTGATCTCTACAGTAGAACAAATGTAAAGCTACAGCTAGGTCCAACACCTTGCCCCTGGAGGGGAAGAACACCTCAAAATACCGACCAAAGAAGCTAGGCTCCAATAATTTTGAAATGAGCAACAGTCCGAAGCTACATTTATGCTGTGTCCACATCTCCTGATGCACGGGTCTCAAGCAGTTGGAAGCAACTGGCCAGATGTGCGCAGGGTGGTAGCTGGTAGGACGCAGATTTAAATGGGTCTTTTTGTCCATCAGCTTTGGGGAATTGGGCAAGTTAGTTTTGGTGTTGTCACTAGCTGTGCAAGCATGGTGCTGAGTGTCCTTCATGATGAAAAATATAAAAGCAAAATCGCTCTCCAAGAATCAATTGTGTGAACAATTTTAGTTTAGACAGATGTATGATCGGCGCAGGCTTGGAGGGCCGAAGGGCCTATTCCTGTGCTGTACTTTGCTTTGTTCTTTGTTAACACAGGGTAAGTTCTCAATCAGAAGATACGGAATAGATGGCCTGATAAGTCTACTGTGCCATTTGATAGGATCATGGGTAATCTTTGACCTCCGCACCCTATCCCCATTCCCCCTGATACCCTTAGTGTTCAAAACTCTATCAGTCTCGGTCTTGAATAAACTCAAATGACTGCACAGCTCTCTGGAGTAGAACATGACCAAGAATCATTGCACTCTGAGTGAAGAAAGTTATCCTCACTTTAGTCTAAAATGGCTGACCCCTTCTTCGGAGATGATGGTCCTCAGTTCTATACTCTTCATCCAAGAGAGTCAGCTTCTCAGGATGTATCTTGGGTAAACTGATGTTAAAATAATTGCAATGCCTAGGCTTCTATCCAGGTTTTAACCTATGGTTGGCATAACCAAGGCTGATCGCAGCAGGGGCCAATATTTGGAAGTTAATCTGTGTTCTGAATTTACCAATTACCATTATACTTTAACTAATGAGAATCCTGAAATAACATTTTTGATTGGGTATGATTTCTGACCAGAGGCATCAGGGAAGAAACCTGCTGTGGCTCGAAGATGAAGCTACTGGTCATTCACATGATAATTCAACACGGTAAGAATGAAAGATGTTAGCGTTTAACACCCACAAAACGTACCCAGAGTGTGTGCTGGAGAGCCCGGATGTCCAGGTAATCCTGGTGAGCCTTGATAACCTCGGATTCCTGGAAGGCCTGGCGGTCCCGATGAGCCAGGGTCCCCAGGAGGGCCTGCAATTGGAAAACAAGGTAAAGGCTTGTGGTCAGACCCCAGAGCAGCCACCGGACACCTGAAATCTCTGAGAGTCTCACATACCTCATCCCTCCAAAACACACAATACGAATGAGGTGATATAATTTTGAGGTCTCTGAAAAAACATTATGATTTAATGAAGGAGTCTCAACTGCTTCACTGGGCAGGGAATTCCATCGATTCACAACCCTTTGGGTGAAGAAATTCCTCCTAAGCCCAGTCCTAAATCTACTTCCCCTTATTTTGAGGCTATGCCCCCTCGTTCTGCTTTCACCCGCCAGTGGAGGCACTGACCCCTGTTGGGATATAGTTGTATGGACAGCAGTCCATGCTCTCCAATCCCTTACACATGGAGCTTATATCAATGGACTGCAGCGGTTCAAGAAGGCAGATCCTGACAGTGAATGTTGTCTATGGAACTATGGAGCATTAAAGCTGGGCCTAGCCTTGTTCTCACATGGTGCCTCTTTCCAGCAGGAATCACAGATTCTGATTAAAAATTGGGAACCTGCATTTTCTACCCATCTTTGACTGTGAATCTTATAGTGAACTGTTCTCACCCTGCTGGCATGAGCATTTCTTAGCACCGACCAAAAGAGTAACCAGTCTGATAGGTGTGGATCCGTTTGAATCTTGGTAATCGAGCAATGGAGCCAGCGCAGCTAAACCAGATCTGACATCTACATATGGGCAGCACGGTAGCACAAGTGGATAACACTGAGGCTTCAAAGCGGCAGGGTCCCAGGTTCCATTCCCCGCTGGGTCATTGTCTGTGCGGAGTCTGCACGTTCTCCCCGTGTGCGCTTGGGTTCCCTCCGGTTTCCTCCCACAGTCCAAAGATGTGCTGTTATGTGGATTGGCCATGCTAAATAGCCCTTCGTGACCAAAAAGGTTAGGAAGGGTTATTGGATTACGGGGACAGGGTGGAAGTGAGGGCTTAAGTGGGTCGGTGCAGACTCGATGGGCCGAATGGCCTCCTTCTGCACTGTATGTTCTATGTTATCAGCAGGAACCACTGGCTAGCAATCCAAAGTGGGAACTCTGCTCCTGAACCCAAAATACTCTTCGTCCCTAACTCTATAACCTCCTCCAATCCTCCGAGATCTTTGCGCTTTCCCGATTGTGGCGTTTTATGCATCCTGAATTTTCACTTCCACCCCCCCTCCCCCACACCTCCCCCACACCTCCAACCACTAACATTTGTCAGCTGTGCCTTCAGATGTTGAGGTTCTAAGCTCTGACATTCCCTCGCTCCATCTCTCTCCCTCCTCCTTGAAAACCTATATCTTTGATTATAATTTTTCCCCGTGACCCAATTCACTTCCATGAGACTATCAGACTAGGGGCAGAAGTAGGCCATTTGGGCCATCGCGTCAGCTCCTCAATTCGATGAAGTCGTCACCGATCACTTCTTTATAAAAAATAAATTTAAAGTGCCAAATTATTTTCTTTTTCCAATTAAGGGGCAATTTAGCATGGCCAATCCACCTACCCTACGCAAACTCCACACGGGCAGTAGCCCTAGGCCGGGATTGAACCTGGGTCCTCAGCGGCGTGAGGCAGAAGTGCTAACATTGCACCGCCATGCCGTTCCCATGACCGATCACTTCATGTGGTTCGGCATCAAATCTGGGCTAATAAGGCTCCCTTGAAGCCTGCTGGAACATTTACATTTTATTCTATTATCGGTGCTAGCTAAATGCAAGTTGTTGTTCTTGAAGCCTCCATTCTCCTGACCAGGCACAGTAATGTATCTACACTTTCAGGCAGGTATTCTTCAGCACAATGTCAAAACAAGGGGGAGAAAATGCTTCACAGCAACAGATCATACAGGCCCATACTGAACTGGTAGATGCTTTTTCATTACCCTCCCCGATCTTCTATCCATTGAATTTAATGGGATTATAATTCAAACTCTCTTTGGAGACTCGTTTCCTCTTCTCACTTGACAATATTAAATTTCTTAATATATTATTGACAGAATTTCCAGAATCAAAGGACGGCAGTGTGGCACAGTGGTTAGCACTGCTGCCTCACAGCGACAGGAATCAGGTTCAATTCTGGCCTTGGGTGTCTGTGTGCAGTTTGCATGCCCTACCCATGTTTGTGTGGACTTCCTCCGGGTGCTCCGGTTTCCTCCCACAGGCCAAAGACGTGCAGTATAGGTGGATTGGCCATGCTAAGATGTCCAAAGATTCGGTGGGGTTAAGTGGTTATGGGAATCGGGCGGGGGAGTGGGCTTAGGTAGAGTGCTCATTAGGAGGGTCGGTGCAGGTCCGATGGGCCAATGAGTGGCCTCCTTCTGCACTGTAGGGATTCTATGAATGGAAAATAAAATTTGGCGCAATAGCAGGCTTCCGATTCAATAAAAAGCGAATTTCACAGCACTGGCAACTCCACCCTCCCCCTACCCTCAGTGTTCTGTGAAGGTAATCATAGAATTTACAGTGCAGAAGGAGGCCATTCGGCCCATTAAGTCTGCACCGGCTCTTGGAAAGAGCACCCCACCCAAGCCCACACCACCCTATCCCCATAACCCAGTAACCCCACTCAACCAACGCTAAGGGCAATTTTGGACACTAAGGGCAATTTATCACGGCCAATCCACCTAACCTGCACACCTTTGGACTGTGGGAGGAAACCGGAGCACCCGGAGGAAACCCACGCACACACTGGGAGAACGTGCAGACTCCGCACAGGCAGTGACCCAAGCCAGGAATCGAACCTGGGACCCTGGAGCTGTGAAGCAATTGCGCTAACCGCTGTGCTACTGTGCTGCCCAGCTGTGTTCTCATATTTAGGGGCTGTAACTAGAGATTTTGATGAAGGTGCCACATTTATTTCAGGTAAAATAACAGAACACTCAGATACCACTCAAAAATGTGCAATATATAGCAACGTGGAACCTGGAAACAAACACATAATTCACTCCCATTATTCATTCCCAGCTGCCTGAAGGAAATGGTGAGGCAAGATGGAGGAATGTGCATCCAAGGAAAGGTCAACACCAACCATGTACCTTGAGTTAGAGCAACATTGGCATTCCTAACCGATCATAACCCTATCTAACTAGCAGACATAAGATCTAGAAAGCTGTCAGGAAACAACTGATGCCCAACTACATCGGAATCAGCAGCCTGCCTGGCATATTCAAATAGGTAATCACGGATCAATTAGATCTGTTACCAAGTTAATTAACCCCGATAATACACGGCCTCTTTCAAAAATGTTTTGAAGTGGGCAAAACTCTAGAAACGAGCAGCCCGTTTAGTTAAAGGAAACCTGCAAAGGGCGAGAAGGAAGTGGATGGTTCAATCATTGGGGGCCCTGGTGCAGATCAGGGCAGGCTCCATCCTCCCTAAAACTGAATGTCCTCCCATGTTCTTCGCAAATCCCCCCAGCTTTGATCCTCGTGCATTACAGCTGGGGCGAGGGGGAGGTTGCGGAGTGGGTTGGCTCCATGCTGATTTTACTTGGGAAGGGTGGGCGGTGGTGGGACATCTGCTTTTCCCCCCTCCCCATTTTATTCATCTCTACAATTATTAAGAAGTTATTCATTAGCTAGCCTGTACCTTTAACCACGGTACCACTTCCATCGATATAAGCTGGAGGGCCTGGTGGACCCAAGTCACCTTGGTCGCCCTATAAAACAGGAAGCAATTAATTTCAATGGATTTTACATTCAAATTCCCTATAAAAACAAACGTACATACGTTTCATATTGCCCACACTACCATGATGTACTATTTCTGAGCAATCTAAAATTGTGAGTGCACTCTCCAGGAGCCCCTGTTGAGCTTGGTAACCTGGTCCGACTTGTTTTCAAAAAAAATATATTATTAAAGTTTTTTAACACAATTTTTCTCCCTTACAAACAATAACCCCCCCACCCCCCGTAACAAAAAAACCCGAGAAATCGCGCAGAGCAAGATGTATACATGGCAAAATGACATATTTACACAGCTTTGTACACTGGCCCTCACCCATACGTGCCAGTTTCCCCAACCCTTCATGTTATCTCTTGCTCATCCACCCTCCCAGGCAGTCGTCCCCCCCCCTCCCAGGACGTCCCCCCGCCCCCCCCTGCCAGGGTTGCTGCTGCTGCTGACCGACCTTCCTCTAACGCTCCGCGAGATAGTCTAGGAACGGTTGCCACCGCCTGGAGAACCCCTGCGCAGACCCTCTCAAGGCGAACTTAATCCTCTCCAGCTTTATGAACCCGGCCATGTCGTTTATCCAGGCCTCCAGGCTGGGGGGCTTCGCCACCTTCCACATTAGCAAGATCCTTCGCCGGGCTACTAGGGACGCAAAGGCCAGAATGCCGGCCTCTTTCCCCTCCTGCACTCTCGGTTCGTCCACTACTCCAAATATTGCTAGCCCCCAGCTTGGCTTGACCCAGACTTTCACCACCTGAGATATTGCTCCCGCCACTCCTCTCCAGAACCCATCCAGTGCCGGGCATGACCAAAACATATGGACATGGTTCGCCAGACTCCCTGAGCACCTTCCACATCTGTCCTCTACCCCAAAGAACCTACTCAACCTCGCCCCCATCAAGTGCGCTCTGTGGACCACCTTAAATTGTATCAGGCTGAGCCTGGCACACGAGGAGGAGGAATTAACCCTACCACAGACCTTCCTCGATCTCCTCCCCCAGCTCCTCCTCCCATTTACCCTTCAACTTTTCTACCACCGCTTCCCCCTCTTCTTTCAACTCCTGGTGTATTTCCGACACCTTGCCCTCCCCGACCCATACACCCGAGATCACCCTATCTTGAACTTCTTGTGCCGGGAGCAACGGGAATTCCCTCACCTGTCGCCTGCATATATCTAAAGGCATTTCCCGGGGGTAACTAAGACTTCTCCTCCAGTGCCCCTAGGCTTGCAAACGTCCCATCGATGAACAGGTCCCCCATTCTTCCAATCCCCGCCCGATGCCAGCTCTGGAACCCCCCGTCCATCTTCCCTGGGACAAACCGGTGGTTACCCCTGATCGGGGACCACACCGATGCTCCCATTGCACCCCGGTGCCGTCTCCACTGGCCCCAGATCCTTAGCGTTGCCGCCACCACCGGGCTCGTGGTATACTTTGTCGGCGAGAGCGGCAGCGGTGCCGTCACCAACGCCCCCAGGCTCGTTCCTTTACAGGACGCCATCTCCATCCTCTTCCATGCCGCCCCCTCTCCCTCCATAACCCACTTGCGGATCATCGCCATATTTGCTGCCCAGTAGTAGCTCCCCTAGTTTGGCAGCGCCAACCCTCCTCGGTCCCTACTGCGTTCCAGGAACCCTCTCCTTACTCTCGGGGTCCTAGTCCGACTTGTTAAATGGTTGAATAAGAACTAGGAGCAGGAGTAGGCCATCTGGCCTTTCGAGCCTGCTCAGCCATTCAATGAGATCATGTAGATTTGCCTGACTGTCCAACATACTCTTCCATCTCTTCCCACTAGCTCATAAGAGGGAATGAATAAAGAATTCCCGATTCCGAGGCATTTTCTTTTTTTTTTTTAATTTAGAGTACCCAAATCTTTTTTTTCCAATTAAGGGACAGTTTAGCGTGGCCACTTCACCTACCCTGCACATCTTTGGGTTGTGGGGGTGAGACCCACGCAGACACGGGGAGAACGTGCAAACTCCACACACAGTGACCCGGGGCCCGGATCGAACCTGGGTCCTCGCCGCTGTGAGGCAGCAATGCTAACCACTGTGCTACCGTGTTACCCCACCAGAGGCATTTTCTAACCTTAATATGTTTCACCATTCAAGCATTAAGCTATACAGCTTCAAAAACTCATCAAGCATTGTACATTGCTCAGCCCAACACAATGTTGTCCTGCCCACAATGTGGGATCCACAATCAAATTCTTAGCACAATTTGAAAATCTGCTATTCTATTCTTCATGCTCCAGCTCAGCTGCACTGTTTGATTTTTCAAATGGCAAGCTCGGTTTGATTTATAGTCTTGCCCCATTTATTTTTCTGGAAATGGATCAATTGAAGATGTGCTATGAAGCAGCCAGTACAAAATGCAAGGGAGATGCACCAGAGTTGGGATTTTCCATTAACCGCTCACCTCATCATTTGTGGGTGAGGGCCTTTGTGCTTTTCCAACTTCTATTCAGCTAGGATTGAGAACACACCTGGAAACCTGGAGGGCGGGATTCTCCCGCAATTGGCGGGATGACCCCACACCGGCACCAAGAACGGCGTGAACCACTTCCGCGTCGGGCCAACCGGAACTTCCGGAAACCTCCGACCCAGAAGGGGCTAGCAGTGGCGTGTCACCAATTGCGACGGCGTCACCCGTCACAGACGCGCGCGCCATCAACAACGTCGCAGCACAAAAGAGGCCACCGCCGGAGACTCGGCAAAATGGCCGCCCGCCGCGCAGCGCCGAGGTTCCAGGAGCGGGACATCGAAGCGCTCCTGGACACAGTGGAGCAGAGGAGGGAGGCCCTGTACCCAGGACAGGGCCGCGCCGTCTCCTCTCCAGCGGCCGCCCCAGGCCGACCCCTACCTCCGCGCTCGCCGGCGTCAGCCAGCATGACTGGTTGACGCCATTAAAAACCATGTTTAATTTACGCCGACGTGACCGTACTTCGACCTATCCGGGCCGGAGATTTGGGGCAGCCCTAGGACCCATTGCGACGTGCCGATCCTTGTGATTCTGCGAGGCGCGTGGCGCGATTTCCGTCGGCGGGATTTTTCGCCGGCCGGACAATACGCCAGCCAGCGTCGGAGTGGCAGGGCGGGATTCACGCCACCACCGGGGATTCTTCGACCCGGCGGGGCGGTCGGAGAAACCTGCCCCAGAATCCTGTGTGCCATCATGGTCAGCAGTGGATCAGAGTTCCAATTTGGTGCTCCACAATCTAACAGAAATGTTCCAAATTTGATGAATGGTCTATGCTACATTAGCAGGAGTCCTGAAATGACCTAAGTGTCACTGGGATTTGAGGGAAGAAATAAACTTTTGTTGACATGCAGTGACGCTCTTGTTGAAGCAGGTTATGTTTTATATATATATTCGGGCAAAGATAGGGATTAGCTTAACTGTTATATCCCATGGTTGACAATCGTGCCTTACAGTCTGCAGATTCATATATGGAGAATGTATCATTGGGAGAGGCACACCATAAAGTTAGCGTAGGAGGAGAACTGGAAATAAAGGGTACTAAAACAATCATTCTCTTCAAAGGTCAGGGCTGGCTGACCTTAGAGTTAGACTGCACAACTGATTAATTCAGAAAGCTTAATTCCATTGTATGACAACCTGAGTTGAGGCACGTTACTCAAAAGATTAGCCGTGATCTCCACATTTTCACCCAGACTTTTCCAGTTGGGAATGCAACAGGCAAGAGGATTATTTCTATGTTCTTATTTTGAAATTGATTCAAAACCTACCTTCATTCCTGGGAAACCGTCTCTTCCATTTGTCCCAGGGAAGCCCGGAAGACCCTTCAAAACATTTTGATTTGCAAATTAAATTCAGCACTGTGTAACCTCTCGGAAACAATCCGATTGCTTGAGAGTACAGTACATTGTGCTTGCTTAATTATGCGAGGTGAGAGAGAGAGGCACAGTGAAGAGAATGGAAGAGCCAGGGCCGTGGAAGAACGTTCAGAGAGGACCAACAAAGAACCCGGCTTCAAAAATAAATGCAGTAAAGTTATAAGAAGAGATGGACAGAAGTATTCAATTCTGGTCGCCACACTACCAGAAGGATGTGGAGGCTTTGGAGAGGGTGCAGAAGAGATTTACCAGGATGTTGCCTGGTATGGAGGGCATTAGCTATGAGGAGCGGTTGAATAAACTCGGTTTGTTCTCACTGGAACGACGGAGGTTGAGGGTCTACAAAATTATGAGGGGCATAGTCAGGGTGGATAGACAGAGGCTTTTCCCCGGGGTAGAGGAGTCAATTTGTAGGGAGCATAGGTTTAAGGTGAGAGGGGCAAAGTTTAGAGTAGATGTACGAGGCAAGTTTTTTACTCAGAGGGTAGTGGGTGCCTGGAACTCGCTACCGGAGGAGGTGGTGGAAGCAGGGACGATAGTGACATTTAAGGGGCATCTTGACAAATACATGAATAGGATGGGAATAGAGGGATACGGACCCAGGAAGTGTAGAAGATTGTAGTTTAGTCGGGCAGCATGGTCGGCACGGGCTTGGAGGGTCGAAGGGCCTGTTCCTGTGCTGTACATTTCTTTGTTCTTTGAAGTGAACTTGGTCTTAAAATTGAGAAAGGAAAATTGAGATGGATATGACCAAAGCATTTATAATGCCAAAAGGCTTGGATAATCGGCTTCATGCAAATTATTTAAACTGTGTTCACAGGAGTATAAAATTGGGATAATGCCTAGCTCGTTTTCATTTGCACAATTCCCCTTTGGCAACATCATCTGATGACACGGGGAAAATTTTACACGGAGGTAGTGGCCCCAAATCATTTGCTTAAAGAGTTGGTGGTGAACTCAGATGTGCATCACAGGGAAGGCCCACCTGGTTTTATGGACGTTGGTCTATTAATTACTGCAGGACGAGTCTTTCCGGCCAATGAAATTGGAGGCAATTCTCTTGCACCCACAGCACCACTGGGAGTGCTGGTCACTGCTGGGACTGCAGTCAGTCACCGTGCTGAGGGGTCACGGAGCCGGAGGACCAGCTGAGACTGGAGTTTTGCAGGAGGGGAGGGGGGCAGGTTTGGGCAGGAGGCCCAAATAGGAGGTCCACCGCCCATAAGCCAGGTGAAACCTGGTAAAAACCTGACGGCCTCACCATGTGGACCAAGTTCTCTCTGCCACTGGTAAAATATTAGAGCTGCGGGAGGAGGTCCTTAAGTGGGTGAGAGGGCACCCTGACGCCTCCTTTACCACTCGCTAAATACTAGCGGTGCCGGGCACCATGGCATCTGATTCCACGCACCCATACCCCACCCCACCCCATGAGACGAGGGCTCATAAAATTACACCCATGAAGTCAGGTTCTATTGAAATGTGGATGATATATAGTTCTGGGGTCATATTTTCTTTTCGGCAGCATTTTACCATTTCTTAGAACAGATTGCTGGCCCCTGTAATGAGTGTGGTTTCACTGCAATAGTTAAAAAGGTTCTGAATCACTGAGGGGATCCCAATTCAGATAATTGCATAAAGCTTGTTGAGTCACATGGGTATGCCACAATGAATCACACTTATCCAGTAATGAATAGCAGATAGCTACAGATACACAGACAAATGAATACAACCTGCACAGCAATTCTTTAAGATATCAATCCAATAATTTCACATCTGTATTGGCAGAAGACTTCAAGGACACCTACCTTCTTTCCCAGAATTCCAGGAGATCCATCTAAGCCAAAAGATCCCTGTGAGAGAATGGGGAATGTGTCAATACATAACCATGCAGCAGACCATCAATAGGTTAGTCGGTACTTCATGCAGGACAATCCTTACATCTGGAGCCTGCCGAGACCCTTTTCATGCACGTGTTGTCCTCAATGACATCACGTGCATCAGTTTCTACAGGAGTGCTGAGGGAAGCCCAGTTGGGATGCTTCACCACCTCTCTTAACACCTCCACTCTTTAGTGTTGTCAGACAGTGTGCTACGATTAAACATTAGAAAGGCAACAGCCATTTTTCCCATAAAATCCATCCTCTGTCCATCAAATCTATCCCCAATCACGGGCACTGTCTCAGCTGGAACCAGTCTGCTTGCACCCCGGCATCCTACTCATCTTCATGGGCCTCTCTCCCCTTCATCTCTCTAATAAACACAACACCGCCACTTACCACCCTTGACAGAACTCTCGATTTTTCTATCTCGGTCCTCCAGAATCATTCTTTCCACACCACCAGTGGCGGTGTCTGCACTGGAATTCCTCTGGAATTCCAACTCTAAAAGCTTTCACCTCACCACTTCCCTCCTCCTCCTTCAATCCCTCAACCCCCACCTCTTTGACGAGGCTCTAGGTCCCCCCCCCCCCACCCCTCCCAGTATCACTCATTGACTCAGCGGTCATCTTTAGATTGCAAGAATATGTGGTGTGGCTGCCAACTGGGAAGAGAGCAGGCTTACCTCAGAGAGTGCAAGCTTCAAACTAAACTGGCGCCATCTAAAAAATAAACTGTTTATTACCAGCCTGTTCTCAGAAGCTGACAAGCCATTAAGGGAGATTTTCACATAAGTATAGGAACCCCACACGCATGTGCATAAACATTTAAGCACTGTGCAGCTGTACACAAAAGTAAAGGGCATCCTGGTGTGGCCACAGAGCACCGTGGTGACCGTGTGAACAGCACTCAGGCAGACCGAAGAATGGAGTCAGTTGGGGCGGGGTGGTGGCGCAGTGGTTAGCACTGCTGCATCACGGCGCCGAGGACCTGGATTCGATCCCGGCCACGGGCCACTGTCCATGTGGAAACAAAGAATAGATTCAAATACTGTAGGGGCTAGGAAGAATCAGATGATCTCTACTGTCAGAGGTTGGAGTCACGAGGAAAGATTGGAGAACCTTTACGATTGACGGAAGGGGTAATTATAAATGGTTCATGGCGTATAACTTCATTTAGCGCCACCTAGTGTTCAAACCTGGCATCTCATTCATAATTTGCCTAATCTTTTATTGAATTAATCCTGCTTCGAAAGCAAGTCTCACAGTATTTATCATCTTCTCAGAAAAACCTACTGAATGTATATTTGTGGGGTTATGTCTAACTATAGCTTTGAGCAAACCCCTGTCCTTGGTTTTCATTTTGTTGAATTACATCACTAAATACAGTTCCTACAAGATTGAAGAGTCATCCATTAATGACGCACCAGAACAATGATGGTAAAGGATGAAAAGAAATTGAAAAAAACATTCGGAGGAATTTTCTTTTTTTTTCCCCCGGGCCTGCCAAACAAACAAGAGCTTTATTGGAAAGGTGTTTTCTCACAGGCTGCTAGAATAGATTGTCTGTTAGCCCGCCCAATCTTCCGGTGACTTCATTAATACATCACGCGATCAAACTCTTAAAGTGACCTTGTTCCAACTAAGAACAAATATGAGTACACAACAATATGGTTTGGTAAATTGTATCCTGGCAGTTGATAAAGATATAGTGAGCTGGTTATTTTCGGAACTTTAATGTGGGGAAATCAGACAGAAAACAGATACACGGGTGAGAATTATTCAGCCGCTCTGCCACAGGTTTTCCCACAGCAGAGGTGGTTCATCGTTGGCTGACGTCAGGATCTTCCGGATCCACCAAAGTCCATGGCAATTTGCATGGCTCAACCCCCCCCCCCCCCCCCCCCCCCATGATGGGGTTCAACTTCGGCAGGACTGAAAGACCCAGCCGGTGGGAAGGGTGAGGAGTGTCACAGGCGAAAGGCCGAAGAGTCTTTTCTATGTTGTAGACCTCTGTGACTGTAAAGGAATATGAACTGTTATGATCCTGGAACTGACCCTCACGTTCTTAGTGTGATGCGGTTAGGGACCAAGTTTGAGATTCAAGACACTTGCTAACAAAATAAAGCCACAAGACAACTTGGGTTTTGAACAAACAGAAATAAACTTTACTGTACAAAACCAAAAAGATAAATATCTACCTCACACTCTAACATTTAGAGTTAATATGAGATATACCAGAGCTAACGGGCAAACAATGGTCAAGCTCATCACACAATACAATAAATAGCTAGGAGGTTTTGTTGAATAAAAATCAATAATAACAAAAGTTCTCCAATCTTTCCACATAATTCCAACCTCTGACACTAGGGATCAATCGATTTTCCCCACCGCCTATGGCTTTTCAATGGACTCTTTGTTTCTCTGTAACAAATGCCGAGACAAATTTCATGGATTTCTCAACAACCCACCTAGATGTCATGATACACAGTGAGTCAACCAATCTTGTCGAAACCCTTTATTCCCCACGGGGGAATCCAAACTTTCCACTTTTGAAGGTCAAGCCTCTGAATTCCTTCAAAGCCGCTCCAACTCAGAATCCCTCAATACCTGCCCCCTTCCCAGGGTTTCAATCTCGTTTCCAGACACTCAGGGCGGGATTCTCTCATTCGGCGGCAGAGTGTCCACGCCGTCGGAAACACCGTCGCCTTTCACGACGGCGTGAACGTGCCGCTGGGAGTACCGATTCTGGCCCCTACAGGGGGCCAGCACGGCGCTAGAGCGGTTCACGCCACTCCAGCCTCCCAACCCGGCGCGAACTGCGCCGTGGGATCCGTGCATGCACAGTGGCGCCGGCGCCAAACCACGCTTGCGTAGTGGCCTCCCTCAACGCGCCGGCCCCGACACAACATGGCGCGGTATGGCTTCACTGGGCTGGCACTGCCCCTCGATTTTGCTAAACCCCAACCTCGCCAGCTAAACCAAGCTATACATGGCTCCCAGGGCTTCTTCTGAGCTCTAACGCTTTCCAACGTGGAACCACTGACCTTCTGCCACCTTATCAGCTCCAGAGAATTCTGAGTCCCAACTACACACAGTTAACAGCAACATCTTTTCTGCCTGGAACCTGCTAACAACAGACTTGTAGGTGTGACCTGATGCAGAACACACACTTCCCCAGCAAACACACAGATGAACTGAAACCCTAAAGCTTTCTTAAGCTCCACCTATCTTCACGGCGTCATAGTTGTCCATGGCTGACTGAATGCTTTTAGATTAATAGTAACTCACTAAATCAGAACAACTCTGCAGCGTTGACACGTCTCCTCTAACCCTCCAGCTAAGTAAGCCCACCTGCTGTTTTAAGATCCTACCTGTCTAGCTGTTAACCCCTTAAGTCAACATGACCCATGTAATGGCTCGTGACATACACTGGAGACTTCCAGTAGTTAATAAAGGAGCTTATTGATGAAAGGCAAAGGCAGTAAAGTAACAGGCACAGGACACAACATTTAACAGACGTGCGGAGAAACACCCTCAGAGAAGGAAACAAGAGCTTCAACACAGGGAGAGAGACCAACAAGTACAACTACCCAACAAATCAACCAGGACACAGAGGGCCACACTGCAGTTCCTTGAAAGAGAACTAAAAAAGCTCCTCTCTCTCCTCTACCTGATTCCATTTGCTCGGCTACCAGTTAAAACAACCTCCAGCAATTCAACAGTGGAAGCCATCGTAGCTGCAGAGACAACTCCATAACCTCACCATCATCGCCTGGAGCAACGCAACACCTCAACATCAAAACATATCAGGACCTGCACCAAATATGGACTAACCTGCATTTTTCTGATCAGTAATGGTTTATCCTCATTTGTAACTAATCTTTGTGTGTATCTGTGTTGGTAACTTGGGTAATTTCTGCGTGAGTTTCCACCGGGTCCTCCGGTTTCCTCCCACAAGTCCCGAAAGACGTACTGTTAGGTGATTTGGACATTCTGAATTCTTCCTCCCCTGTACCCGAACAGGTGCCCGAATGTGGCGACTAGGGGCTTTTCACAGTAACTTTGTTGCAGTGTTAATGTAAGCCTACTTGTGACAATAAAGATTATTATTAAACAATAGAATTAGATAAATTAACCCATTGTTTTTTAAGTGAAAAAGCTGCTAGGTTATGTTAAATTTAATTTCTCAGTCCACAAGAAAATGCGCACGCACGCACATCAATACATTGTTCATGGGTGACTTTGGGGAAACACCTTTGACACTCGGACAGGGTTTCCTGGCCCTTCCCATCGGTGGGATCTTCCAGTCCTACCGAAGTTGAACCCCGACATGGGGGTGGGTGAGATATGCAAATTGCCATGGACTTTGGCGTGGGAAAACCCATGACAGAGCGGCTGACTAATTCTCACCCATGAGTCCGTTTTCTGTCTGATTTCTCCACATTAAAGTTGTGACACAAGTGTTGTTTGTTGCTGATGTTTACAATGAATTTATAACTGTTCGCATTCTTTACCACAAAACCAATGTCGGTGTCCCGCAGTGTAGTTGTGCCCGCTGTCACTTCCCTCTCTCTCAGCATGAGTCTGGGAGTCAGTGCAATCAGCACTGTTTCAGTCTGTGTAGCGTGGTGAGATACCAAACACCACACGGTCTGTTTTCTAAATGCATTCCAGATTTGTGCTTCTGGAGGGTGAGGCTCTGAACTACAAGCACTCAGCCAAAATATTAGACCCACTGGTTTCAGCTGCTTCCTCTTCACCTTTGGGTTTGTTTAAAGTTTGCCAATGTTCTTTAAATAGGTGACAGGATTTGGGGCTTGATTCTCTGGTCCCCCGACCACAGGCTGGATTCTCCAATAATGGGCCTATGTCCCCACGCCAGCGTACAAACGCTGGTGTTTCACGCTGGACTTTCCTTAAGAAAGTCCTGAGTGATTCTCCCATCTGCAGGGAGCTGGCATGGCTCTGGTGTGGATCCCGCAGCTCTGGCTGCGGATACGGGGCCCTGCACTTCCAGTTGGGCCTGCAGCCTGCAGCGGCCGCCCCGTGCGACATGGCGGACTCAGACCGCGGAGCGGCAGCAAAAATGTAGGCCCCCTGAGATCGCACTCGCCCGCGGGTCCGGGACGCCCAATTGCTCCCCTAGCCGTCCATGAAGCCGCAGCTGCCCGACGGCCGATAGGTGGTTAGAACCATGCCGGCGACCGGAGAATCGTGGGAGCGGCACCGGTCCGAATTTCCGGTTTGACGACCATTCCCCCCCCCCCCCCCCCCCGCGCTGAATGCGATTTTGGCGCAGAGGCTCGGAGAATCCAGCCCCACGTGTTTCCCGGCGGCACGCTGTTCGCTGGCAGCGGGGTTCTCTACCCCTGCAGCTTGGCATTATGATATCCCATTGAAGCTACCTCCGCTGCCGGGAAACCGGCGGCTGGGGATGCGCCGCCGGCAGCACCAGAGATTTGCAACGGCCCGAGAATTCAGGCCACTGTTGTTTATTTTTGAAATTCTGGGCTGGAATCTCCGTTTGGGACAGTAAGGGTTCCTGCCAGAATGGAATAGCGTGCAATTCACCTTTCCATTGCGGGCGCGATTCATTCCGAGATACAGGACATGTAAATGGGCCAGCACTCTGGCGCTGTGTATTGAAAGCAATTCCCAGGAGTGTAAACACTAGGGCCAGAATTAGCACGAAAGAACCTGACAAGCTGATGCTGCTTTTAAGTGCTCCACACATCACACATTCATTTCAGCCACAAAGATGACTCAGAGAACACCTGAACCCCCCCCCCCCCCGATTCCGGGAGTCTGAGGTGGACGCACTGCTCGATGTCAATGAGAGAAGGGTCACCCACTTCCTAGAGTGAGGCACAGACTCAAGCCCGCCCTCCTGAACAGTGCCTGGGAGGAGGTGGCAGAGACAGCTCGTGATCCTGAGGGATGGGGGTCACTGGTGAGGCTTCTGCTTTGAGAGGGGCAGAGAACCAGGGAAGGTTCCAAAGGCCACAATGCCGACGTCCTCTGGTTGGGGTGAGCTCTGCTAATCCCCTGTGCCCCTTTGGGGCAGCACGGTAGAATGGTGGTTAGCACAATTGCTTCACAGCTCCAGGGTCCCAGGTTCGATTCCGGCTTGGGTCACTGTCTGTGCGGAGTTTGCACGTTCTCCCCGTGTGTGCGTGGGTTTCCCCCGGGTTCTCCGGTTTCCTCCCACAGTCCAAAGATGTGCGGGTTAGGTGGATTGGCCATGCTAAATTGCCCATAGTGTCCAAAATTGCCCGTAGGGTGGGGTTACTGGGTTATGGGGATTAGGTGGGGTTACTGGGTTATGGGGATAGGGTGGAGGTTTGGACCTTCGGTAGGGTGCTCTTTCCAAGAGCCGGTGCAGACTCGATGGGCCGAATGGCCTCCTTCTGCACTGTAAATTCTATGTCTATGTCTTACTCTTTTTTTTTCATAGAATTTACAGTGCAGAAGGAGGCCATTCAGCCCATCGAGTCTGCACCGGCTCTTGGAAAGAGCACCCTACCTAAGGTCAACGCCTCCACCCTATCCCCATAACCCAGTAACCCCACCCAACACTAAGGGCAATTTTGGACACTAAGGGCAATTTATCACGGCCAATCCACCTAGCCGTTGAACTGCGGGAGGAAACCGGAGCACCCGGAGGAAACCCACGCACACACGGGGAGGATGTGCAGACTCCGCACAGACAGTGACCCAAGCCAGAATCGAACCTGTGACCCTGGAGCTGTGAAGCAATTGTGTTATCCACAATGCTACCGTGCTGCCCTGCAGTGGGGTTGCACTTCTGAGGAGTGCCAACACCTGGTGGGCTACTGCTTGAGCACGGCGCATCCCCACCGGCAGCGGGATTCTCCATTCCTGCAGCCGGCCAATGGGGTTTCCCATTGTGGGCCACCCCACACCGTCGGGAAACGCGCGCATGTGGGTGTACTGCCGGCGGGGCAGAGGATCCCGCCTACGGAGAATCCCGCGGGTGATTTTTCATTTGTTCGCAATTCTCGCTGCCGGCAACGGGAAGCGGAGGATTCGCCCTTTATGTCATCCTCAGTGATGTGCTTAAATTCAGCAATAATCCAATTAAAATGTAGTTTCCTTACCCTTGGGCCTGGAAGGCCAAGGATTCCTTTCTCTCCTTTTGATCTCCTTGCATCGGAATAACCCTGGAAAAGAAGGAAGGCAATATTCACATAGGGTTAGGTTTCACTTCAACAGCAACTCATTGGATTAATTTACAGTAAAGAATGGCAGAGACAGCAACTAGCAAACAAATGTTTAAACTTCTCCTTCCTTCCTTTATCATTCAAACTCTTCTGTCGTCCAGCCTATCACAGGCTTTTCCTTCTGTTCTTCCCCTCCCAATTTCCCTGCCTTGATACTTGGCTTAAACCTGGTACATCACTTGTTCCAATTCTGACAAAAAGTCAAGAACCAAAAAGTTCTCTCTCCACAGATGCTCCCTGACAGGCTGAGCACTTCCAGCATTTTCTGTTCTTGATTTAGGTTTCCACCATCCTGTTTCCTGCAGCGGTGGGCACTATCTGGGATGTGGTTGTGTTGAGGTGACCACGGCAAACCTAATCTTGATTTTATCCCAACCTTCCCACACAAGTACTGCCCAGCAAGGCTCACTGGACTATAGAAAGCTGGTTGATTTTCCCTTCCGTAGCCCAGGTCCACTGAGGCCGAGAATAGCATCCTGGCTGCTGTCCCAGCTGAGGCCAGAGGTCACAGGCCTCGGGCGAAATTCTCCCGAAACGGCGCGATGTCCGCCGACTGGCGCCCAAAACGGCGCAAATCAGACGGGCATCGCGCCGCCCCGAAGGTGCAGAATGCTCCGCATCTTTGGGGACCGAGCCCCAACCTTGAGGGGCTAGGTCGGCACCGGACGAATTTCCACCCCGCCAGCTGGCGGAAAAGGCCTTTGGTACCCCGCCAGCTGGCGTGGAAATGACATCTCCGGGCGGCACATGCGCGGGAGCGTTAGCGGCCGCTGACGGCATTCCCGCGCACGCGCAGTGGAGGGAGTCTTTTCCGCCTCCGCCATGGTGGAGACCGTGGCGGAGGCGGAAGGGAAAGAGTGCCCCCACGGCACAGGCCCGCCCGCGGATTGGTGGGCCCCTACCGCAGGCCAGGCCACCGTGGGGGCATCCCCCCGGGGCAAGATCGCCCCGCGCCCCCCCCAGGACCCCGGAGCCCGCCCGCACCGCCTTGTCCCGCCGGTAAGGTAGGTGGTTTAATTTACGCCGGCGGGACAGGCATTTTAGCGGCGGGACTTCGGCCCATCCGGTGCCGGAGACTTCCGACAACCGGCGGGGGCGGGATTCACGCCAGCCCCCGGCGATTCTCCAACCCGGCAGGGGGGGTCGGAGAATCTCGCCCCTCATGTTGAAACCGAAGCCTAAGATCTACGGCTATCTTCCAATTCCAGATTTTGTTCACTAAAATTAAATTTCACCCACTAGCATTAACCTTGATTTTTGGTTCATTAGCCAAGTTACATTACCACCGTGCCATGGCCTCCTCCAGGTTCAAAGGCTAAATATGACGGAGGCGTGGACTGATCACACCCACGATCAGGACCAACACCCCTGGCTGGTCCTTTCTTTTCTGCCTGATCCATTCTTCATCCTGTCTGCAGAGCAGAGCAGTGCTCCCTCGTTTGAAATCAGCTAAACATGCCCATTGGCCAGGGAAGTGTCGCCCTTCTGCTATGTGTGACTTAGAACCATGAAGGTGTTATCTGCTGAACCACTGAAGGTGCTCGAAAGGATGTGTCTGCTCCTAATTGTCTCTAAGCTCAGATTCTATAAAGTAAAGGACTAAGACACCAGTAACGGGCACAAATATATCTCCTTTTATAACGAGCAAACCAATATCCTGCCCATTAAATGTAAGACACATTCCAAAGCATCAAAACGCAATGGTGCTACAGATTCCATCTCATTTGAGATCCACAATAGATATGTTTTTGGGTTATCACAAACTCAGTGCATGCTGTATCCATCAGCTTCTAGTTCAACAATGGAGCAATCGTTTTACTCTCCCAGTACATTGTCTCCTCTTTGCCTGTAAAAGTCTCATTGCGTACTGCCAGCTCATCCAAGTGGTCTTTGTGAGCCCAAGAAGGACTTCTTACACTCTCCTTGGGCCAAGGAGCCAGAGGAAAGCGAAGAACCAGCGATGGCCATTTATACCGATGTTCCGCTGAAATTAGGCCAGGTGAATCTATGTGGGAATTTAGACCACACAGCCTAGTCGTCATCTGAAGTGCAGATGTGGGCAGCAACTGGGAGTGGGGGCTGGCTGATTCCTCCTTCTGTTGTCCCTTTAAACTCATTTCAATGTTACTGTTAGTGGTCAGCAAACTGATTCGGGAGAAGAAGGCTTGTGAAAGCTACTGACAGTGAGCCAGCAGAACTCAAAAAGGGAGTTGTGATATGCCTATGAGCCATATGATAGTTGGATGATGTGAGACCTCCAACCAGCAGGCGGCAGTACAGTCACACCATGCAATATCAATACCAAGGTCATGTGAACTGGAACCTGTATGTAAACAAAGGCTCATCCGGCCATCTGGAGAAGAACACGAGAAAGAGGGTGATAAGACGTACATATAACAGGTTAGCAGAAGTTGTAAGTTCCAGAGGAGGAGCAAGACTCCACGAGAACGTGCTCTATATCAGATTGCTATCCTACTGCACGAGACACAATAAAGAGATCTGGTTGGACAGATCCAAGTATTTGGTGAGTTCATCTTAAAAGTACAAGGCAACAAAGGGGATGGAAGAAAACCATAGATTGGGAAGCATTCAAAGAGCATTCACAAGGTTTGTAGCACTGCTCGCCACCCACCCCCCCCCCCCCCCCCCCCCTGCCACCCCCCTCGAATCCCTCTTTGACAGTTCCTAAACACTGCACAACCCAAGCATGTGAGCAAAATACTCTTTACCGGTGAGCCACGCACTCCAGGACTTCCAGGGGCCCCCGTGAATCCTTTATCACCCTGCGAAGAAGGACAAAGAATAAACACATCACTTTATTGATCATATAAAATGGCGTAGGTTCACTCCGAATGAAAAACCTCAAAAACGTGTGTAACCCCCCCTTCCCCACACACACACACTTCACCAACACAAAACTTTACTATTGCAACCTATTTTTAAAAATTAATAGGATCCAGTACTGTCAATAAAATGTCTATTCATGCATTGGAGCCAAAATGCTACTTGCAAAAAACACACTTTATCTAACAGGCTTTAAGGTTGTGTGTTATCCTTGTCTGATATTCCAGATTCATCACCTACCACTACCAGTAACAGACCTGTTGCCATCAAGTTTACTGGAGCCCAAAACGCTCTCCTCAACTGGAACCGGTATCAATAATTGTCACAGTTGCTCTGAGCAATGCCACAAAATTCCCAAAGATTTCCACTGCTGCTGTGCTCCATTCAAGTACTGGAGACGATACTTCATCAACTGTTTTTTTAAAATTGGTGGGTGCATTGATGTGATTCTGGAAATGGCCAGATTGACTTACTGATCTCAGCTGAAGCTTTAAGATTGTACCACTTAGTAACTATCCTATTACCTCTTTAATTATCACCATACACCGTATAATGAGCCTGCCACTCTACGAGACAATACTGTCAGGTTCCACCAGCACCTTACACGTAACAATTACCAAATACCCACTGCAACGGTATTCGAAAAGGTTTTGTATTTCAACCTCTATTTAACCCCTATCCTTTCCATGGGCAAGTCCTGACTCATATGCTTGTCTCTTCTCCCAGTATAAATTCCGAATTGTTCAGGTATTTTTTCCACCAAAGTTAATATATTATGTAGTTGTCTCATTCTACACAGAACCTGAATATTGCTGAAGAGAGAGACGTGTTGCCAACACTTTTCATCTAGCACTAATCGGGACAAACACAAGAATGCCAAATTTCAAATGATTTATTCCACAGGAAAAAGGGTTCTGATTGGTTGGCAAGTCCACTCTGGTTGGCTGATGCATTGCCATGAGGAACTGTAGGCTTCCCAAGCTCCCAGGTAATTCAAAGAAAGGTGAAAGGCTTGAACATAGTCCTTTTGTTTGCAGAGAATCGGTCCCTGCTAATGAACGTGCATCCCTACTAACAAGTGCAAAAGAGCCACATTACAGGCTGAACTTATTCTTAAATTGGTTGTTAATGTGGCTAATAGCGCACTCAGGAATAGTCAGAACGAGCTGCCCAATTGTGGAATCATAGAGGTGAACAGCACAGACAAGGCCTCTTGGGATTCTCTAACGATTCTAATCCCATTTTCCAGCACTTCACCCATAGCCTTGTCTGCCTTGGCATTGCAAGTACACATCTCAAATGTTTTGAGGATCTCTTCCTCCACCACCCTTTCAGACAGTGAGTTCCAGGCACCCATCACCCTCTGAGTGAAAAGGTTTTGCTCACATCCCCTTTAAACCTCCTGCCCTTCACCTTAAATCTACGCCCCCTGGTCACTGATCCCTCCACCAAGGGGAAAAACTTCTTCCTGTTTACTCTATCTATGCCCCTCATAATTTTATACATCTCAATCATGACCCCCCTCAGTCTCCTCTGCTCCAAGGAAAGAACCCTCGGTCTGTAAAATCTCTTTTTATAACTAAAACTCTCCAGCCCAGGCAACATCCTGGTAAATCTCCTTTGCACCATTTACAGTAGCTGTAGCCTAGCCAACTTTTTATATAGTTCCAGCATAACCTCCCTGCTCTTAAACTCTATGCCTCGGTTAAGAAAGGCAAGAATACCATCTGCCTCTTTCACCAGTGTTTTATTACCTGCCCTGCTACCTTAAGGGACGGGTGCACAGGCACCAAGGTCCCTCTGATCCTCGGTGCTTCCCAGGATGCTGCCGTTTATCATGTATTCCCTTGACTTGTTTGTCCTGCCCAAGTACATCAGCTCACACTTATCCGGATTGAATTCCATTTGCCACTGATCATCCCATCTGACCAGCCCATCCATATCCTTCTGTAATCTCTGGCTATCCTCATCACTATTTACCGCCCCATCAATTTTCAGCATCATCCACGAACGTACTGATCAACCCTCCTACATTCAAATCTAAATAATTTATGTGAACCACAAACAGCAAGGGCCCCACCACTGATCCCTACGGGACCCTAACTGGACACAGCATGTGATCAGAGTCAACTTGACAACCAATCAGCATCCTTTTTGGTGTGGTATAGGTTATTGTGATCGTTTTGAAATTTGGTATTCTTGTGTTTGTCCTGATGCGTACAAGATGAAAAGTTTCAGCAACATGTCTCTCTTTTCAGCAATATTCAGATAAAGCTGTATTCAGATTTAGTGGCTGATTTCGCACAGGGCTAAAGAGCTGGCTTTTAAAGCAGACCAAGGCAGGCCAGCAGCACGGTTCAATTCCTGTACCAGCCTCCCCGAACAGGTGCCGGAATGTGGCGATTAGGGGCTTTTCACAGTAACATCATTTGAAGCCTACTTGTGACAATAAGCGATTTTCATTACATTTCATTTTCAAGCTGGGAAACACCTAAGCGACTGGAGCTGTCAAAGCATCATTCAAGGAAGAATATTTAAAATCTGCCCATGTCGGAAACTCACCACACTGTACACTCTCCTCGCACTTCCCAATGCATACGTTGCATTTATAATAAATGGTTGTCTGATATCCAGCAATGGAGCTGACTTATTCTAGAGTTGCTCACAGTTCTTCAATCAAAAATCACCCAGTCATATAACAGCAGTAGGAGTGCGACTGGCAATTATTCATCCTGTCACCTCATTATCATACACCCCTCTGGATGCATCTCTTCAGTAGAAGTCTATGTACTCACATTCAAGGTGTCCTGCTCAAATATCGTAAGAAGCATGAGGTTGCTGTGCATCTGGCCATCTTCAGGTAGCTCCACATTTAGGAAGAACACCGAACTGCGTGAGTCGCTTCCATGCAAATCTCTCGCCACTCGCTCCAGTTCAATTTTTGTTTCAGAGCAATGGCACCACTTCCTAACATTTCACCAAAAGCGAGTCTGTTTTTTCCCACAGGCCACTCTCGTGAGTGCTACGGGGAATTATATAACATTTTCAGGAACAGGCCATTTAGGCCATCAGGTCCCTGCTAGATCCTCGACTCGAGCCTCCTCCCACCTGACTTCATCTGACCCCCTCAGCCGTTCCTTCTATTCCTTTCTCCCTCATGTACTTATCCATGCTTTTCCTTAAATCCATCTATCCTGTGAGAAGCGGTGTCCACAATTGATCGTTGCTGGACGGAATCCTGACAATTCTCCGCAGGGAATGGCAAACAAAGTAAATGGCCGAACAGATTTATTTAAATTGTGTATCAATATGACTCTTTTGCATTCTAGATATCAGAATCCTCCTGTTTCAAACAGCAATTGCTTGATTTCCCCTCACTGGTCAAGAAGGAGGAGAGGGAATGACACGGGATCACAGCTCAGGCAATACTCCTGACAGTCGGGCCATGAATGGGAAACTCTGTGTGAAGCAGCTCCCTGCTTAGGACCACAGATGAAGGGGAGGCGGATTACACATGAGTTTAGTTCTTTCTAAGAAAACTATGGCTTTCATGGAAAGGGGGCAGAACAAGTGGTGAAACCAGTACAAATCACTGTCTCACCACAAGTCAGGAAGCGCCTGTGATGGCATAGATTGCTATTCATAAAGTTCTCAGTCAAAACCACTTCAGTGAATGCTTCCTCAAGTCACACTGTAGAGGAATGACATCTCCGTGTGGCTGTGAGGTTCCGAGGTGAAACGCGGCTATACAAAGGCTGGGATTTTCTGGCACCGTCACGGGGTGGGGGTGGGGGTGGTTGGGGGGTGGGGCAACAAAAAGTCCACTGAAGTCCATAGCAGAATCCTGGCCGTAATGGGGAGTCTCATTCATAGAATTTTCTACAGTGGGCCAGAGTGTGAAATGGGCATTGAGGCATGCTGTTGGACACTAAGAGCAAGGCTGAATATCGGGAGCTTACACCCCGAATCTAACCTCTACCGCATCTGCCTTTTACATTATCTAATTGGTGCAAAAAGAAAAGAGGTTCCTACCATCTAGCAGACACCGTGATGTGAACATTTACTTTTAGGCCTTAATGTAGCAAAAAAAAAAAATGCCAACATTCGGCAGATCATAAATTGGCTCATTTTGCTTCTAAAAGGAGGGTTTAAATTTACACTGAGACGTCAGTCACTCTCCCCAGCCGCACCCCCAACCTCAATTTTCTTTTCCACAAACCTGGTCACCTCTGTCCCCTTTTGGAAATCCAGTTGGCTTAACAAACTCAAGCGTCCCGGTGGCAGGTGGTGGGCCTGGAGGACCTGGCAGGCCCACGTCGCCCTGAAGTGTAGCAATCAGGAAGGAAGCTTAAATGTTTTTTTTTCAATCAAGCAAAACAATGATACCTGGGTCTGTGGTAACCCTGGGTGGAAATGAGGCACTGAATTGTGGGGGCAGCTTTGTCACAACAAGGGTTAGGATGGAGTCTGTCCGCTCTTAACTGGCCTTGCTTTACTCCGCAAGGGTTGCTCACCCAACAATTATATATTTTTTCTCGAGCAGGGTGATAGGTCCTTGCCAGTTAACATGCTTGCAGTTTGCTGGCCTGTGGTAGCCTAATCAATAGGTGGAGTGTAAAAGCAAAGCTCATCCTCTGTATCAGTGGGACCACAGTATCAGCTCTGGAACTCAACCCTCAGCCATCCAGCTGGATTATTAGTATTGATGGCACCTTATGGTATTGGGTGAGCGAATTCGACTCATGAAAGATTCCTCAGTTTCTTAAGAACGAGGGAACATGTGACCAGGGCTCCTGTGTTAGGAGAGGAATAGTGCCTGACACGCCCCATTTCTTCCAGGACCACCATCAGCTCAGTTCACAGCTCGCTCCCAAGTGTTACCTTCTCTCCTATGATTGAGAAGTTTAGCCCAGGCCCTGAGACGTATGGGATAGTTCCTGGGAGACCTGGAAGGCCCGGAAGGCCTACATCACCCTGAGGTCAGGGAGGGTGGAGGGAGGGGGGGGGGGGGGGGGGGTAAGGTTAGTTATGGTTAGCGTCAGAAAACAGTTTCAGAATATTACAGACCAAAGTAACAATTTGCAAAGTTCACCTTCCCACCACCAGAGGGAAAGTTTTTTTTTGGGGGGGGGGTGGAGAAAAAAAACTAGCGGCATGCCAGAGAGCTCAGAAAGAAATGGGAGAAGTAAGAATCTAAGAGGCAGTCCAACAAGGTGCCGGACTGTCACACCTTCACACCGTGGTATGAAGTACGGTTTACCCAGCGACTCCTGATGCACTGAATTCACTGCCTCCACAAGATCTTCAGGAGGGTGTGGTGTTAAGAGGTTTCAGATGGTCCATAGTTTGGCCTCAATAATTCTTCACCATGGTCAGTACTGGAATGTTACTGACAGCGACTGGGCGCAAGTCATTCTCGTGGGCAGGAGCCGCTGTATGGCATGAGGGGAGAGGGAAGATTCGCGAGTGGGGGAAAAAGAAAAGTGAGAAAAATAGATAAAAATAATAAGAAACACTCCGTAAAAAAAACAGCGGTGGAAAGGTTATGCATGTTTTTACCCCTTACGTATTTGACAAATGTTTCCATCAATGACATTTGAAAAATTTGTGATTAATAATCGGGTTAATTCTGCAGGGATTGGCCTTTTTCCTCTGCTCAATTTCCCCAAACCGCGGCAAGGTCAAGGATATTAGTGACAAGGAGAATGAGGCTGCCATCAAACAGGCAACAATATTCATTGAGAAAAATTGGGAAAAGTCAAAGGTCATAGAGCAAGATGCCACAAAGGTCAAAAGGAAGAGGAGAGCGGTCGGAAATAAATAACATTTTCGTAGTCGGGACAATGCCAAGGCTCAGATTTAAAAGCCTGTTGACTGCAGAGGAAAAGGGGGAACAGGGGAGGGGGGGGGGGGCGAAGAGGTAAGGAGATGAATGGAGAAGACGAGCCCGGAGAAAGAGAGTCAAAGTAGGAGGCAGCGCAACCAGTCTAGATTTGAAAGCAGCAAGAATGCAAGGAGGAGGGAGAGTGAGTGGAGGAAAAGATTGAAAATCGCCTTTGTTCCAATTAAACCACGAAAGAGAAGGTGAATTGAAAGAGGTCCTGGGTGTGGAAACTTCTGTCACAGGAGGCCAAGCCCTGCAATTGAGAGTAACTGCACACAGCTGTTGAGATCACAGCAGAAGAATAGTGAGCTGAACATGCAGAGGCAGAGGAGCTGAGCTGGAGGGTGGGGGATGGGTGATTCAGCACATGGCATCTATCATGTCGAAAATAGCAACACATTGGGCCACGGAGCGTGTGATGTCAATAAAAGCACAATACATGCTAAAGCTATCTGTCCGAAGGCAGCTTGGTAGCTATTGGTTGCAGATGTTTGGTTCAATGACCACTGATATCTCATAGAATTTACAGTGCAGAAGGAGGCCATTCAGCCCATCGAGTCTGCACTGGCCCTTGGAAAGAGCACCCTACCCAAGCCCACATGTCCACCCCATACCCACACCTCCACCCTATCCCCGTAACCCCACCTAACCTTTTTTGGACACTAAGGGCAATTTAACATAGACAATCCACCTAACCTGCACATCTTTGGACTGTGGGAGGAAACCGGAGCACCCGGAGGAAACCCACGCAGACACGGGGAGAACGTGCGGACACCGCACAGACAGTGACCCAAGCCGGGAATCGAACCTGGCACCCTGGAGCTGTGAAGCAACTGTGCTAACCACTGTGCTACCGTGCTGCCCTGAACAATGTCACAATGACAACAGATGTTCTGCTATTCCCAGTGTTCTACCTTTCTCCCCCTCCTCTCTTCTGAAGCCCAGGCTTCAGTTGGCCTTGAGGTCTTGGACATCAGCCAGTATCGTGCCTTCATGTGCAGACCAATTACTTACAGGCAACTACTCACACATGGGAGGCTCCCCACACTGAAATCCAGCCCTGTCCTTACCTTACATCTGCACACTCTCCTGTAAGTGTCACTGAAGATTCTTCTCCCTCCTGGTTTAATTATAGCTCCTCCACTGCTGCTCCCCTGTCTCAGGGGCTTTTCTGTGTAATCCCTTTTACCCACAGGGCCATCAATTTTTCTTTTTAAACCCTCCTTCCCAATTGACTCCGACCTTCCTGGTCGATGCCACCCCCACTGCCCATCCCACGCCTACCAATACAGAAGTGCGGAATAACTTTCATCCCAACTCTTGCTTGGTGCCTCCCAGGAGCTAAGGAACTCCTGAAAAAAATGGAAACCATACCACCCACAGCATATCCTAAATTAAGACAGCCAGGAGGGACAGGTTCTGTTCGAAAAATTTAAGAGGGAGCGTCACGCCTTTGCAGAATATTCCTACAGGTTCAGGCTCTGGGACACTCAACGCTGCATTCATAGTGTCAACGTGGTGAGGCAGTGGGGACACTTTGAGGCACCTCTCAATCTTTCACGCTGCCTTTCATCCTGTCCACACTGAGAGACGCACAAAATGCCAAGAGCTACCAAGCCTGGTTCATAACATGAGAGTCGCGTCATTAAAAACGGTGATTTTAATCACAGCGAGAGCCGGTGGCGACATGATTACGCAGTCAGCGCAGCTCGAAGATTCTCACACACTATCTGTTTAAAAAGCAAATGAGAATGAAGTGAGCGAGACATCAGTTAAGGTGGTCAGTGACCCTGCTACTGCAGTTAGCTGCTTATTAAAACATCATCCAAATAGCACAGGCAATGAGGGTGCAGTCGTTCTTTTACAGCCTCTGGCATCTGCATTTTCAGTATTTAGTTTCCTTTCCATTGAGCTAAGATATACTTGATCTTTGTTCCCTAACATTTTGATTTGACCTCTGCCTGCTCCCTAACATTTTGCTGCCAAGTGCTGATTGGCAATTTTAACTTTTGAGGTCAATTTTAACCGCAGCGGATGAATAAATCACAACCAATATTTCTGTTATAAAAATGATTGATGACCGTGCTTAAAAATGCTCCGGGTAAACTCTACAGTGATACCTTCAACCTTAGGAACCTGACAAAAGATTAAATGAAAAATGTTAAACCTGTCGGTCAAGGCAGCAGTAACATTTAGATCCTATTGGTGGCACTGCTGAGCTAATTAGCTGCTAGTTCTGTAGCGCCACTGACTGGAGATTTGTGGTACTGCAACTGAGTTAAAATGCACAGCAAAAGAACTCAGATTAGAAAATCTAAATCTAATCCATCCATTCAGAATAATTGAATGGGCTGTGATTACTTTTTTAAATGTTTTAAAGTGTTAAGTTCAACGTTTCCAAAAGCAAAGGGGGCAACTGCATCTTATACATTCCAGTAAAAGACCAGTTAAAGTATCTGAATCCTTGGGCGCTGAGGGAAACAGTGTCCCTTAGGGCCTGGTTTGAACACAGTGCACCTGAAGCTGTGGCTGTCTCCTCTGTCTATGAGTACTGAGGGTCCTTTGTTAAATCAGATTGTATAATTCAAACCAGCTTTAAATGGCCACGTTACAAAACTGATCCTAACTTTGCACTAACTGAGCACTTTGGGTAAGCTTACTCAGAGAGCCCACAGGAAGGCTACTGGTGGAAAATTGGGAGAAGTCCCACTGATGCAGAAAAGGGGTCCTCTTATGACTTTGGTGTCAAAGCACATTTTGGATCTTTATTCTTTGCTGTACCTGACTTGAGAGTTCTTCATTTAGACAGAGGGTGACTGTCAATGGAAAAGCATTCTCTTTCCTAACACTGGCATTCTCTACCATCACAATGGTTGCCATATCTTTATTGCAAATGTTTTTTTCTTGGATTAGTACCTCCAACGATCTCTGATTCAATAAAACTAAGGGATAAGAACAAGGGTGGAACTTAATGAAGCCGGTGGGACTCCCAAATTTCCCCCTAAATCTTGTGTCCCACTCCCCAGACTACCCAATCTCCGGGAGCCCTGAGGGAATTATATTCCGAATTGGCAGCAGGATCCCGGCCACTACGGCTCCCCCCCCATATCCCCCCACTTCGTAGGGAACATTTAATTGCAGGACATCCTCTAGTATGGTGAAAATTTCATCCCCGGAGAGCTGCTGGTTAATCAGTGGCAACACCACCGGAACAGTAGTTGCTGCTGGTAAAGCACTGGGCCTTCGCCAGGGTTCACCATTGGATCCCTGGAGCAAGGTAAGTGACGGCGCCAAACGGATGGGAGTCATGGGCAGTGGATCACTGGTGAGGGGGGTCTGGGGGGGGGGGGGGGGTCAGAGGAAAGGGCAGCAGTGGCTTTCAGCAACTCCCCCCCCCCCTCCCCCCCACTCAAATGGCAATTGGGTGCGAAGGCCGTCTGTCCACAAGCCTGCCCATTTTGGACTTAAACACGGGGAGGAGACGGGTTCCCTACCCGACACCCTCCCACCTGATCGAACAGCCACTCCCGTCCCTGAACTCACCTCTTTGAGGGGTAGTAAATGCCACCCCTGGAAGTCGGTCACCAGACCAGCAAGCTACTGCGTTACTAAAAGGAGAATGTAGGAATGTCCTGAAAATTCCAATCATGGCATTAGAGGGGCATGGAATCACTCTGGCGATTTCCACACCACGTCCTCAGGCATAGTATCCGAAAGAAATACGCAGCAGGCACTTAGATTTAGATCTTTTAAGCGAACTGGACCAAAAGCTGGAAGGTGCAGTTTAATGGTTGTAAGCTTAGACTTGATCACTTTGGTGACCAGTTCGAAGACCGGCTCTCTCAAGTTAAAAAATGAAGGAGAGCCAAGTGGGAAGGAGGGGTCAGGAGGAACCTTTTAATCCCGGGATATAGAATAATTCCTGGAATGGGCACTGCAGTGGATGGTGTCAATGGCTTCATGGGACAAATGGACCGTGTTTCTGAATCAAGACAGGGCGAAGCTGAAAAGGCAGATAAATGGGATAGATCTCTTGAAAAGGACTAAGCACTTTGTCTTTTTCCCAGGTACTCTAATGCAGTTTAAGAGCTTCACCTGGTGTAAATGGTGTATGCCTATAAACTGGAATTCAAGGCTTCACAGCAGAAAAAATGCATACTGAAAATGCAGATGTTTTATTTTTACACATTATAAATATATTTTCTTTAATATGGTCAGAGTATAAAGTCCGAAAGCTAACAAGCAAATTACAGATAGTTTGGCAACAGCTTTCGCTCCTGCCCCATGCTTACCTTTCCTCCTTTCTGTCCTTGAAATCCCAATCCCATGTTACCCTGAAACACAATTTGTTTTGAACTTAGAAGAATTTTCTTTTTTAAAAAAAGTGCCTTCACCGAGTGTAAAGTTGGCCTTTGTGCCGTCACCCGCCTGTTCACACTTTGATGAAGAGTAACAGATGTTCATTGAAAAGTGTGCAGTAAGACTACCATTCGGCCCATCGTGTCGGTGTCATCTCTGTGGAACAGCTCAAGTTTCACTTCCCTGTGCTTACACCATTTGTAAGTGGCAAAGCCACTTGTCTAATTTCCTTTTTGGAAAGTTATCATTGAATCTGCTTCTACGGTCATTTCTGACAGCCCTTTCCCAATCACAACAACTCGCCACGTTAAAAAGAAAATCTCTCTTCATCTGCCCCTGGGTGCTCTTGCCAACGGTTTTAAATCTGCTCCAGCTGGTTACGGTCCCTTCTGCCAGCGTAAACACTCTCTCCCTATCCTTAACGGAGCACTCCGTCAAAATGAATAATGACTTGGACATGATACTCCAGCTGAAGCTTAAACAATGATTTATAAAGGTTTAGCGCGACCTCTTTGTTTTTATATTTTATTATGCCTCTATTTATAAAGCCAAGGATCTCTTATGCTTCTTTTTTAACCATCGCTTCAACTTGTTCTGCCAGGTTCAAAGATTTGTGTACATAAATCTCCAGATTTCCCTCTTCTTGCACACTTCTTGAAATCATACCGTCTGATTTGTATAATCTACTCTTTCTCTTCCCCCCCCCCCCTCCCCGACTCACATTTCTCCACACTGAATTGCACCTGTCATCAAAATGACCATAAAGCAGCTTTTTACTGTTCTGAAGCAGCCAAATTAAATGTTTGAAGCACCCCCTGGTGGCTCACCCCAGTTTATGGTTTAAATATTAGTAAAGGCCAAGAGCACACAGGAATGTTATATAGGTAAACACCTCCTATAGAGAAGCTCACTGCATGCAGAGTGCTGCCTCACACCGTTCTAAAGTAACTATCAGGGCCAACCCCAGTCGCGTTGGGTATGCCTCACTTCCAAGTGAGTTTAACAAGAGTATAAAGTGAAGTATCAGCTGGCTAATTTTACTATGTGCTTGAAGCAAAGGTTGGATATTCCTGTTAAAGGTTCAGCAGCATTGGCAGTATCATCATGTGAATTAGCTGGGTGTCAGTTAATAGACTGTGTCACCAAACTCACTGGGACGTAGAGAAAAGCCAGAATCCAGATTAAGGTGACCACCCACTGGAAGTCACTAATGTCAGACACGGCTGTGATCTGCAAGGATCACATGCAACGATCCACATCGGTTTGAGATGGGAAAAGGACCAATTGCAAGTGAGTGGCAGGTATCAACAGGGCCGAGGGGTGGGTGGGTAAAGGATCATGAGGACCAACCCCTGTGTATTTGTGTCCCAGTTAGTTTGCGGACAGGGTAAGCATTAGGCAGAGGCTCCTGCCAGTGCTTCACTGTGCGAAGTGTACCTCGTCACAAAATACAAAAGGTAAAACCATCCAATATCGAACACTGGCCAGATCGGCTAAAAAACGGGACTCTCTGGTTTTGTGTTTTGGAGGTGCGACAGTCGGGAGCATGGTGGTTTCAAAGAAGGGAGCTTTATTCACAGTGTGTTATCTCTTACATGGCTGTTCTCTCTGTTCCCTGTGCCAGGACATTTGGTATCACCTCCGGTGAATACATCAATACAACAGAGCTTCACTAGAGTGAATAAGAATTAAAGCAAATATGTAACCTTTCCTCCCCACCCCCCCTTAAATTGAACATGCCCAACAAGTTTAAAACAAGTTCAACATGAACAATAGTCGATAAGTCAGACGGTCTGGAGCTCGTCGCTCTCGGAACGATTGACAGCGAACCTCTGTTGTCTTCTTCACACTGGCGGTAACCTTGGGCATATCCCTCTTTGCACTAACGTCATCGATGTTTGGTTCGATCTATATTGAATTGGAACGATAGGTTGTCCCTGTGTCTGGTCAGAAGGTGAGGTGTTGTTTTCCTCAACAGTATCTGTTAATGTCGGGGTCGTAGGAAAGGTTTAGTCATGACTTTGTAGGTTTGAACCTGGATTTACTGCAGGCCCCGATTTCATTCTGCAGCCAGTAACTGGTCTGCATTTTTCCTCCAGATAACATCATCTCTGGGGCTTTTCATAGTAACTTCATTGAAGCCTTTTCGTGACAATAAGCGATTATTATTATTATCTCTGGTGTGGACCGTATAAGGGACAGGTCCAGCCTGTGTAATGATTGTGACAGGAACCCATTTCTCCCCTGTGGGGTTATTCCTAACCAAAACTGCTTGTTTTTGGTGGAAAACTCTGTTCTTTGCCTTGTTTTCCCACCATTCCATCTGTTCTTGCTGGTACTGTTGTACGATCTCTTTAGTTTTTGACCGTTCCAACAGATCGAACGCGGAATGTAGTTGTCCTTTCATCATTTGTAATGCAGGAGAGGCGCCGAGGTCCCAGGTTCGATCCCGGCTCTGGGTCACTGTCCGTGAGGAGTTTGCACATTCTCCCCGTGTTTGCGTGGGTTTCGCCCCCACAACCCAAAAGATATGCAGGCTAGGTGGATTGGCCACGCTGAATTGCCCCTTAATTGGAAAAAATGAATTGGGTACTCTAAAACTTTTTTTTAAAGTAATGCAGGTGAGGTCTAGGTCGTGGAATATATCCTATACACCGGAAGGAACTCGTTAAGAGGTCTGATCAGTGAACCTTGTTCTCTTCAATTTCCAGGTCCAGTCCAGGCCACCAGAAATAACCTCTCGCTATTTCCTTCATGTGCTTGACTCCACAATGGCCCTCATGTAGCTTCTCTAACACTTATTTCCTCAATGGTGGCAGAATAATCGCTTTGAGACTCAGAGAAGACATCCTGACTGTACTGACGGCTCCAAACTCCTGGAGTAGTAAGGTTTCAGGTTAGGTGCTAGTTCCAAAGTCTTCCCTCGTAATGTCATATCCATCACTTCTAAGAGGATCGGATTGCTCCGAGTGTTTCCTTACTTGTTTGTAAGTGACTGGTGTGTGCCTACTTGTTCAAAGTAGAAGATCTTCCCATTTGAGCAGTGGTAAACCATCCACATTAGCATGTAGACTTGACTATCAGTACTTAATGGTATCAGCATGTGCAGAACAAGGCAATGCCCAATTTTGCAATCTACTTGCGGCAAGTGACAGAATTCCTGTGTGTGGTCCAAAAAATAGTAGTTCATGGGCGATGGTCCGTGAACAATGTTAACATCTTCACATAGAGGAATTGATCCCTAAAGCTTCTCTTTCAATTTAGGCATAGTTACTTTCAGCTTTGCTCAAGGTTTGAGAAGAAAATGCAATGGACGTCTCTTCACCCAATGGCATGGTGTGGGAGACCACTGCTCCTACATCATAAGGAGATGCAGCGCAAGTTAACTGTAAGGGTAACGTAGGATCAAAGTGCGTGAGAACTTCAGATTTAAGTCACGTTTCTTCAGCTCGCACTCCCACTTCTTGGTCTAGCACAAGAAGTTATGTAATGGCTTCAGAATTATTGCCAGGTTTGGGACAAACATTCCACAGTAGTTCAATAATCCCAGGAAGGAATGTATCTGATTAATATTCTGAGGTGCAGGTGCCTCTGTCATGCCTTTACCTTTGAAAGAGATTTGTGGAGGCCAGCGGCGTCGATCGCATGTCCCAAATACTCAACGGAGGATTGGAAGAACTCACACTTGTCCTTCTGGACTCTCAGACCTAGTCTCCCAATCTCTGGAGAATTGCATCCAGATTTAGAAGGCGTTCCTCTTCATCTCTTCCAGTAACTGGGATGTCATCCAGATAGCACTGGACTCCGCTCATCCACTCAGGATCTGATCCATTGCTCTTTGAAACAATGCAGGACTTATGTGATACCAAACGGCAATCTTCGGTACTAAAACAAGCCATTACGTGTCACAATTGTCTTCTTGTCCACATTTATTTTTAAGTAAGCGTCAAATCAATTTTGCTGAAATGTCCTCCTGTGAGTCCCACAAACAAACCGTCAATGTGAGCAAATGGGTATTGTTCAGCACATAACACTGGATTTATGGTAACCTTGAAGACCCCGGAAATCCTTACAGATCTATCTTTTGGCAACACAGTGGTTAGCACTGCTGCCTCACAGCGCCAAGGACCTGGGTGTGACTTCTGCGTTGGGTAATTGTCTGTGTGGAGTTTGCACTTTCTCCCCGTATCTGCGTGGGTTTCCTTTGGGTGCTCCAGCTTCCTCCCGCAGCCCAATGATGTACAGGTTAGGTGGATTGGCCAGGCTAAATTGCCCCTCAGTGTCCATGGATGTGCAGGCTAGGTTACAGGGTTATGGGAACAGTAGTGTGCTCTTTCGGAGGGTCAGTGCAGAGTCGATGGGCCAATGGCCTCCTTCTGCACTGTAGGGATTGTATGATTACATGGTTCGTGATGGCTGGAACTATTGTCATGGCCCATTCACTGATAATGACAGGTTCCAAGACTCCGCACTTCACAAGCCACTATAAGTCAGCCTCCACCTTTGACCGAATAGCATATGGTTTTGACGTCAAGCATTTTGCGTGGCTTCCTTCTTTGTTTTTCAGTTTAACTTTAATATCTGGCATGCTCCCTAATTCGCCATCGAGTACAACAGTGTTCTTTTTAAAAATTTTCACGAGGCTGGATTCTCCATTGGTTATCGTGTTGACTTCGGTCAAATTCTCTCCAGCCATGTTTGACCCATTGAAGCTGGATAGTTTCCATTTACTGCTGTTGTTGCCCTTTAAGTTGCACAGCTTCTTCAATGCGGCCCTTCAGTGGAAGCACTTCTCCTGCGTGTGTCTTCAGCACTATCCTTGATAACCTGAAGGGATGTTAAGAGAGACCACAGCCCCAGTGTCAACTTGCATCCTTACTGACTGTCCATCCAGCAGTGGAGTGACCCAGTATCGGTGTGTACTACCAGCAATGGCTAGCATGGTTGTGATAATTCCTCCTCTGACTGTGGGTTGCTTCATTTTCTTGGGTCTTTTTGTACAGCATGGACATTCCCCCTTTTATTTTGTTGAATTGCTGCCTTGGTTTGTTCTTGCTTCTTATTTTTACTTAAAGTTTGCTTTTTTCTTTCTACAGGCACGCTCTGTGTGTCCTTTTATTCCACAGCGTTGACATATCATGGGCAGGATTCTCCATCCCGCCAGACCCGTTTTCTGGCTCGGCACCCCCCTGTCGGTAGCAGGATCCTCCGTCCCGGCAGCTTGCCAATGGGGTTTCCCATTGTGGTCACCCCAATGCCGTCGGGAAATCCGCGGGCATGATTGCTCTGCCGGCGAAGAGGAAGATCCCGTCGACGGAGAATCCACTACATGTCTTTATATTCACATTCAGCAGCAGAATGCCCTGGTTTTGTACATCGATAACATGTTCAACTCCCAAGATACTTGGGTGTCGATTCGGCAGCCATTTTGTGCATTTGAGTACACAAACTCAATTGCTGTGCTTCCTTTGCAACCAGCTCCATGGAAACAGCAATTTCACATGTTGCCACTCTCGCTGGCGGGCAGGGTACAGTCGATTAAAATGGTGGTTCTCCCGAGGTTTCTTTTTGTATTCCAATGCCTTCCAATAGTGATTACCAAGGCCTTTTTTAAGAGGGTAAGCAGGAGCATCATGGGATTTGTGTGGGCGAGCAAGACCCCACGGGTAAGGAGGGGGTTCCTGGAGCGTAGCAGAGATAGAGGAGGGTTGGCGTTGCCGAATCTGGGTGGCTACTAGTGGGCAGCCAACGTGGTGATGATCCGTAAGTGGGTGATGGAGGGAGAGGGGGCGGCGTGGAAGAGGTTGGAGATGGCGTCCTGCAAAGGAACGAGCCTGGGGGCGCTGGTGACGGCACCGCTGCCGCTCTAGCCGACAAGGTACACCACGAGCCCGGTGGTGGCGGCAACGTTAAAGATCTGGGGGCAGTGGAGACGACATAGGGGAGCGATAGGGGAGCCTCGGTGTGGTCCCCGATCAGGGGTAACCATCGGTTTGTCCCAGGAAGGATGGATGGGGGGTTTCAGAGCTGGCATCGGGCAGGGATTAGAAGAATGGGGGACCTGTTCACCGACGGAACGTTTGCGAGCTTAGGGGCGCTGGAGGAGGAATTTGGACTACCCCCGGGAAATGCTTTCCGGTATATGCAAGTGAGGGCGTTTGTGAGGCGGCAGGTGAGGGAATTCCCGCTGCTCCCGGCACAGGGGATTCAAGACAGGGTGATTTCGGGCGTATGGGTCGGGGAGGGCAAGGTGTCGGCGATATACCAGGAGATGAAAGAAGAGGGGGAGGCTTTGGTAGAAGAGCTAAAAGGTAAATGGGAAGAGGAGCTAGGGGAGGAGATTGAGGAGGGGCTGTGGGCTGATGCCCTAAGTAGGGTTAATTCCTCTTCCTCGTGTGCCAGGCTTAGCCTGATACAGTTTAAGGTAGTTCACAGAGCGCATATGACAGGGGCGAGGCTGAGTAGGTTCTTTGGGGTAGAGGACAGATGTGGGAGGTGCTCAGGAAGTCCGGCAAACCATGTCCATATGTTTTGGTCATGCCCGGCACTGGAGGAGTTTTGGAGGGGAGTTGCGGGAACAGTATCTAAGGTGGTGAAAGTCCAGGTCAAGCCAAGCTGGGGGCTAGCAATATTTGGAGTAGTGGACGAGCCGGGAGTGCAGGAGGTCAAAGAGGCCGGCATTCTGGCCTTTGCGTCCCTAGTAGCCCGGCAAAGGATCTTGTTAATGTGGAAAGAGGCGAAGCCCCCCAGTCTGGAGGCCTAGATAAATGATATGGCAGGGTTTATCAAGTTGGAGAGGATAAAGTTTGCCTTGAGAGGGTCTGCGCAGGGGTTCTATAGGCGGTGGCAACCGTTCCTGGACTATCTCGCGGAGCGTTAGAGGAAGGTCGGACAGCAGCAGCAGCAACTCAGGGGGGGGGGACATCTTTCTTTGGGGGGGGGCCTTTCTGGGGGGCATTTGAGCAAGAAAATACATGAATGATCCGGGAAACTGATATGTACGGGAGGAATCCAACGTACAAAGCTCTATATCACATTGACTTGCCATGTTCATGTCTTGCTATGTGAGCTTTTCTTCCTCTGTGTCACGGGGGGGGGGGGGGGGGGGGGGGCGGTTTGTATGGTTGAAAATTTTGTTAAAAACTCTTAATAATCAGATTTTTAAAAAAAGAAACAGCAATTTCCATGGCCTTCTGCAGAGTTAGATTACTCTATGAGCAAAGATTTCTGTATTTCTTCGCTGCGTAGACCACAAACCAATCTGTCCCAAAGAGTATCATTCAGCACACCTCCGGACTCACAATATTCAGCAAAGTCTTTTAAGTTCAGCCATGACTTGCTTGATCCAAAATGCCCTACAATCGTCAAGGGTTTTGGCGAAAAAGGTGCTTGCCAAATATCTACAATCTGCTTGTTTGTCTTAATGCCTGGCTTCTCAGGTTGCACCAAACTGCGGAGGAGATTAAACGTATCTATCCGCTCCCCCCCCCCCCCCCCCCCCCCATCATGCTCAGGAAAGTGGGCACCATAATAATTTCAGCTATTTTGTTTGCCCCTGTAAAATAGTTCAGTGTAGGAGCTCCATCGCTCCACATTTTCAGCAAAGGGTCCCACGAGGCTGAAAACTCCCACCATTTCTCTACTAATGGAGGCTTCCCGTGTGCACACTGAGCAACCGTGTTTTTGACAGTTTACTTTGACTCCCTCAAAACAAGGCAACAACCCAAGCTTTAGCCTCTGATTTATCACAGACAGCTGCATAATCTGTTCTGTAGGCAGATTATCGTTACTCATAGAGGTCATAGAATTTACAGTGCAGAATTTACAGGTCATTCGGCCCATCGAGTCTGCCCGGCCCTTGGAAAGAGCACAGTACTTAAGCCTCCACCTCCACCCTATCCCCGTAACCCAGTAACCCCAACTAACCTTTTGGACACTAAGGGCAATTTAGCATGGCCAATCCCCCTAACCTGCACTTCTTTGGACATCCACCTGACTCGTAGTTCTCTGTAGCATGTGCTGAAAGGATTTCCTTTCTAACTTTTCTTTTTTTTCAACTTTTCTCGGTAAATTTCTTCTTCACGTACCTTTAGTCCTCAGCGCCAGTTTTTACGTTGTGTTTTGGAAGTGTGATTCTAGGGAGCACGGAGTTTTAAAACAACGGAGCTTTATTCACAGTGTGAAGTTATCTCTTACGTGGCTGTCTTTCTCTCTCTGTTTCCTGCATTAGGATGTGTGTTGTCACTTTCAGTGAATACACAAATACAACAGAGCTTCACTAGAGCAAATAAGAATGCATGCGAATACATAACATCCAGCACAAAACCTTGATCCAGATACAAGGGGGCCTGTCCTTAAGTTCGGGAGTCCCTCTCGGCCTTGTAAGCATGGACCTCCTCCTCATGGCTGACAACGTCTTGGGGAGATCTTATTGAAACTTACAGGATACGGCGAGGCCTTGATAGGATAGACGTGGAGAGGATGTTTCCACTGGGAGGAGAAACTAGAACCAGAGGGCACAGCCTCAGACTGAAGGGACGATCCTTTAAAACAGAGATGAGGAGAAATTTCTTCAGGGTGGTGAACCTGTGGAACCCTTTGCCGCAGAAGGCTGTGGAGGCCAAATCACCGAGTGTCTTTAAGACAGAGATAGATAGGTTCTTGATTAATAAGGGGATCAGGGGTTATAGGGAGAAGGCAGGTGAATGGGGATGAGAAAAATATCAGCCATGATTGAATGGCGGAGCAGACTCGATGGGCTGAGTGGCCTAATTCTGCTCCTAGGTCTTAAGGTTGACTCATCAGAGTGAGGATTTGGGGTGAAACCAGGGATGGGAACTCCCTTTGTTGGAATTTCCTATTTTAGAAGCGCAACAGGGACCTGGCAAAACACTACAGGGCAATATGACAAGTGGGACAAGGTAGTGCAGCCTACAGAAGGCTGCAAGTAGGTTCCAACAGGTGTCAGAGGACAGCAGTGGATTTAAGTCTGATGCTGTGTGGGTAATTTTGCCTGTTTAACACTAAACACGAGTGAACAACATAAACCACTACTTACTTTTAATCCTTGAGCGCCTGGGAGACCAGGTCGACCCTGAAGAAGAAGATCAAAGAATTAATGGTTTTCTGAGGATACCAACAGACTGTAAAAGGGCAGCCACTAATATAATCCCTCGACAAATCGCTGAATTTTAATTTTAACACCAGGATTTTTGAGTAAGACTTGATGACGACCACCATTGGCAGGACCTGAAGATCCCTCCCTATTACGGCTTGGGTCTTGATCTATATGTTGCAACTTTCCCATGCGGTCACTACTCGTGTCGTCAGATTCAACAGTGAGGAGGCCATGAGCTCAATCCCATACATACGGTATTCATAGACACATGCTTTTCGTAGAGGCTGCTTTGTAATGATCTGATGTCAGAACCCTGACTGACTTTCTCTTCAAGAGGCGTCAAGATCATTAAAAATCTCCTTTTGTTGCTGCCTCAGCTGGTGCGAGCTTACCTTTCACAGAGCAGGGAGTGAGAATGTACTCGGTTGGCCTGCCTGGGCCATAGAGGTCCAGGAAATTCTGTATGTTTGAGTGCTCCTCACGAGCCCAATGACATAAAGGGTTAGCTTTACCACTCAGGGGAAGCCCCACTAACATGTTGAACAATTGCCCAATTCAGGCAACTTGTAGCACTTTTGTCAAATGCAAATGGACTACCAACTGTTCAATGGGCCTGCTGGCAATACCTCGACCTGTGCCAATAACAGCTTAAACATTCAACCTAGTCTAGTCTCGGAGGGGAGCAAATATTGCGACTGATTTTGGTATCTGTGTCCAATCACTGCAGGCAATACTTTGTCACAAAAGCAGACAAATTATCAGCCCAAAATAACTCTCATCCCGGTGACCATCCAGTTGGGTGAAATAAAACACAGGGTGGTTCTCCTGAGAATACGTACTGGATTGCCTGGATATCCTCTGGGACCCCCAGGGCCATAGGGACCAGGTGAACCCTTCAGACCCTGCAAGAAAAAAAGAAGAAACAATTGAGCCAGTTCATCCATGTATCAAATTAAACCTGAACTCATAGCCAGGGCCAACCGGTCACTGAATATTTAAACAATAATGGTATTTCACTTAGACATTGGTTGTTGAAGGATTAGACATGCGCATTTTGCCGTATCCAAGATGTGGAGCAGGATGAGCCATGCAATCAAAGTAAATTCGCTATTTTCTTCAAATAATTCACAGTCTTGCTGCCTGGGAACAACCCAGCAGGTTTCCCACATTTGATGGCAAATGGTGTGATCGCCAGGCAGCGAGTGCAGTGATATCGCTTCTATACTCTTTTCTCACTCGGAGACCTTGGTCTGGATTCTGCGCTTTGCAGGCTAAGTGCTGACAACGGCGTGGGAACAGTAGCAGCCGGTGAGGGGCTAGCAGCCGCACAGCGTAAAGCCACCTGCGGATACGGCGGGAGAATTGCCAAGTCCATGGCCATGCATGAGCGCCGACTGCATGCAGACCCTGCCTGCCAAAAACTGCCCCCCTGTAACACCCCTCGCCACCCCGGACCACCTCCAACAGCCCCCGCCAAAGTCCTCCTGCCCAGGGAACGGCTCCCTCTCCGACTGTGACGGTGCTGGGCTCAGTCCGCGAAGTTCTTGAAAGGTGTGAGCACACGCGCCTGACGCTGTCTGGAAGTCGGTTCATTGGGGGCAGAGCATCGGGAGAGGGCCTCAAGTGACGTCCTGAGGCCGTCCATACGGCGTACTCCCTGAGTATGCCATGTTTGAAGGGCGGAGCATCGCCAAAGGGGCACCGCCCCCGATTTCGTCGCGAATGGGGAGTCTCCGTCCGATCGCCAAACATGATTTTGGCTTCGCCGACCGGAGAATCCTGCCCCACGTGTAAGGAAAGGCTAGTTCTACCAAATGAGTTAATGTCAATTCCATTTCATTAGTTGTAACCATAAATGGAGCAATTTCACCCGAATGCACATTGGTAGCACATAGAAGAACTCAAGAGTCCATGGTAGTTTCCGCTCTCACACATGGGAAAGCACAGAGGTTCGTGGGAGTATTTTATTAGCGAAAGCTAATCTGTAAAATGTCATTTATAATTTGCACGCCCAGCTTTTGGTAATTTGTATTTGAGGGTTTCAAGTTTTATGGTAAATATTGAGTTGAATTTTGCGAGCTATCATGGGCAGGAAAGCAGATCAGTGCTTAAATGGATAAATTTTGTTGACATAATGGCTTCAATCTGCTGCTATTCCAATTCAATGGGTGGGATTGTACAGTCCAATTCAAAGGGTGGGCCCAATGTACAGTCCAACAGGTTTGACTCTGTGGGCTACTGGTTCGTGAAAGAATGGGGCTTCCTCCTCGTGATGGCAGTCGGACCTCATACTAATTAAAGGGCCATTGCCCAAAATATTAAAGCATGGTGAGCCAGCCAGGCGGAGGTGGGCCGCCCCCGACATTTGCACTGGGGTACGAGCAGCACAACCTCAATGTTTAATCCAGTTTATGAGAAAAGAAACCTGTGCCCAGATTGATGGAATGGAAATCTCCTCTTTGTTGTAGTTTGAACTGGTCTATGTGGAAAAGGAATTTGGGGAGACTAAAGTCAGTTCTTATCTAGTGTAAGCCCAGAACACTAACCTCAATTGATTTGACTCTTAAATGGCATAAAATAAAAGGTGAAATTGTTCTGGAACTTGCGGGGCTCAATTGATATCTCTGTTTAACACTTGTGGTTCGTTGCCACCGTACATGCTGAGGGTCTCGAGGTAGATCTCAAGGGATCTGTCTTTATATTAACATGCTAAGCAAGGTGTTCAGGTTGACGAGGGTTGAACACAATCATGAAGTTTATTACTGGTCACAACTAGATACAGCTCTGCACACTTGGTCTAGCGTGGGCACGAACAGTCACACAGGCTGATTACTTGACTATATGCCTGACTCATAAGCGATACGTGAAGTCTTACTGATACAGAGTCATGGGCAATGGAGAACAACTAACATGGAGGCTGTACCTTTAATCCTCCTGCCTTACACACGGCAATGTCACAGGGATGTCACTATGCAGCTTCTTATAGGTACATGCCATTGTCTACATTGGCATGCATTCAATATCTCAACAGACATCCCCATGGTCAAAGCTACTTCCACTGTTAGAGAGACAAAATAGAAACAAGGTGAGGCTGCAACACGGTTAAATGAAATGCCTTTTTATAATCCCGCCTACCAAGGGAACATTTTCCACCAATTGATACTCACAGGCACTCCATCCAAAGCTGGTAGGCCCGGATCACCCTGCTGGAGAGAGAGGGGAGAAAAATCACTTGAAAATCCACTTTTTAGTAATTGGTGCAGAAAGTAATAAAAAACTAAAACAGGAGATGTTTAAAGCATCAAAGAGGAGATCACATTCACATCACTTTTGCTGAGGTGAAGAAGATAACAAATGGCTCTGATGTGCTCTGACCTTAACACCAGCCATCAGAACCTGGGCCCCAGTGCCAGGGCCGACATTGACGTTTCTCTGTCTGTGACGTTTGGACGAATAAGGGTAAGGTCACCCAGAAGAGACATCATGTTAATCGGGGGGCCGCCCCGTCCCTGCTCAGCAGCTGTGCAGCCAAGAGCCACCAGAAATAAAAAGCAGCAAATACTGGAAATACTCAGCAGGTCAGGCAGCACCTTTCGAGAAGGAAGCTGAGTTGATGGCAGGGCTGGACTTTCAGCGTCGAGGAGGGTAGCAGGAGTCGGGGAAATTCCTGGCTCGGCCCACTTGCCTCAGGGGAGAGCACCAGGAGAAATGGATTTCCATTGGTGCGGTGGGATGTGGGTGTGGGCATCAGTCAGGTCAGCCAACACGAAAGAGCGCGGAGGCAGCCACAAAGGGCTGTTGGGCGCGGAGGCAGGCTGTTTAAAAGGCTGGCCTCAGAGCTGTGAGACTTTGTCTCAGCTACGATCAAAAATGTGAGGCCCTCACCCATAACACAGCCTCACACCCAATACAATCCCCAACTCCGGCCATGCTACCTCATGCCCAGCCCCACACACTTCCCAATGGACACCCATGCCAACGTATGTCTCCCTCGCCCAACCCCTATGGCCCTCATGCCCATGCCAGGTGGCAGAAATGGTGGCAGACGATCCTTCGAATGGAGAGGCTGGTGGGGTGGAAAGTAAGGGCAACGGGAACACTTTCCTGTTCCTGGGAGGGAGGGGACAGGGTGAGAGCAGGAACATGGGAAATAAGACGGACATGGTCAAGGGCCCTGTTCACCTTGTCGGGGAAATCCTTGATTGAGGAAGGAAGGTGTAGCACTAGTCTGGGCTACAGCATCAGAACGAATGCAATGTAGATGGAAAACCATTTCCTGTTTCTATCTCCACAAATGCTGCCAGACCTACTGGGTGTTTCCATTATTTTCTGTTTTTATTTCAGATTTTCAGCATCTGTGGTACTTTGTTTTTCTAAGAATTAACTAAACACCCACTGACAGGCAATCCATATTCACTACACTTCAGATTTGAAGGGAAGGTTGTGGCAGAAACGTTGATGACAGGTAGGTGTGGCAGTCTGATTAACGCTATGCTGCATGGTTGTCCAGATGAATCACGGTAGCAGGATGTTATGTGTTGGCATGGCGTTACCTAAAAGTACCAGCCTTCGTCAATAAAGTAAAGCCTGATTAGCTGCACCTGCAAAGTCACTGCCAACCATTTCTACAGATATCGGCAGGTCAGCCAGACACAGAGCTGTGCCATACAGGGATATTCATTGCCAACATGTGCAACAGGGCTGGCACAACCAGTGGCAAGGCCTGTCAGCTTTGGGCCTCAGGTTCGGCACCTACTTCCAGGTCTTCAGCAATATGAGGGATGGGTCTTTGAAGCGGGACAGAGGGAAATTATTCTGCAACATCTCTTGCTGCACCCATTCCAATTCAACAACCATCGAACAAAGAACCAGCTGCTACTTACCTGAATCAAGCCAGATAGAATATCTTATCCATTTATTTGGTCTATTAGTTCTCAATGCCCTGGTGCGTTCAGCCCTGCTACCAGTTGCTAATGGATTGAGAATTGAGTAGTTTTAACAGTTGTTATCTTTATCAGCGGAGCTAATCACTGCTTGGCTGCACATCATCCATAAGCCGTTTTCACTACGCCCTCCTGCCTACCTCTGGTCTCACTGAGCAGTGGGATGGAATTGTGTCTAGGGCAGTAATGGTTACGTGATGGGATAGTGTTGGCTGGACATAATACATCAATTCCATTGACCCGATCATATTCAAGAGCAGTCAAACAGATCTTGCCCAATTTGTGCTGCCACTGTACCTGAAGTCACTGGGCACCAACATAATTATCAGCATAGTTGCTGGGCACCATGTAGGCATAAATATCCAGGCCATCCGCACAAAGAACATAAGAACTAGGAGCAGGAGTAGGCCATCTGGCCCCTCGAGCCTGCTCCGCCATTCAATGAGATCATGGCTGATCGCAGGGATGGCAAACGCAGGGATGTTCGTTCTGCACAATGAAGCCAGTTTACTGGATGCTCAGTTACCTTTTACCTGTGGCTCTGCAGCAGTCAGCTACTCCCCGTGGGCTGAATTATTCAAGGCATCGCATTCCCCGCCCAGTTGGGTAACAAGTTACAGGGAAGCCTGTGGGTGAGGGGGGGGGGGGGTGGGGGGGCGTAGACTGACTGCCCCGCAGCTCTTTAAGGGCTAATTGCTAATTGCCCCTTCGGAACCAGCAAATCACACCACAGGGAATTGCCAGCCAATCAGAGGCCAAGCTGGCAGGTCCTGGAGTGGAGGGGGGTGAGTGGGGACAGCAAGCTGGAATTGAACAGGACATGGGTAGAGAGAAACCTGGAGAAGGGGGTAACACCTTTGTGTGGGTGTGTGTGGGGGGGGGGGGGGGGGGGGGGGGGGGGGGTGTGCCCTGATGAGCTCAACAAGTTCAACAGTGAGAGGCTGCTGCAAGAGGGGAGGCAGTGACATAGTGGTATTGTCCCTGGACTAGTAATCCAGAGAACCAATGTAATGCTCTGGGGACCCAGGTTCGAATCCCACCACGGCAGATGGTGAAATTTGAATTCAATAAAATATCTGGAATTAAAAGTCTAATGATGACCATGAAACCATTGTCGATTGTAGTAAAAACACATCTGGTTCACTAATGTCCTTCAGGGAAGGAAATCTGTCGTCCTTACCCGGTCTGGCCTACATGCGACTCCAGACCCACAGCAATGTGACTGACTCTTAAATGCCCTGAGGGATGGACAATAAATGCCAGTCCAGCCAGGGACGCCATGAACTAATGAAAAAAAGGACATTTTAAAAATGGCCGTTTGGTGTGGGCCCTCTCTCACAGCTGGTTAAAAGCCGGTGAGGTTTGATGCCCTTAAGTAGGCAATTAATGCCCATTGAAGGGTTTGGATTGACCCACAGGTGGATGGGCTGCCCCGACTCCACCCCCAATTGCTATAATTGCAGTGACAGATAGGCAGGGGTGAGGAGGGGTATGTCATGCTGCCTCCTGAATTTAATGAATCCTCCCCTCCCCCTCCTGCTGGTGAGGATGCATAAAATCCAGGCCAAGATGTAAGCTGTAATGTGAACACACATGGGCCTGGATTTTATGGACTCCCTGGATGTGTTTTCTGTGGGTGAGGGGACCTAAAATATGGTGGCTATCACCCCGCCTGTTCCCCAAAATACAGTCAGGCTGTGCTTTTTTGAAAACTGCTTAGGACAGGGATATGCCCTGTGTGCATTTGTTCATCCCTACGAAATTAAGCCCCTTTGTGCAACCCCAGCCCCCTTTCCCCCTCCCTAGGCTCTCCAATTCCCCCCCCCCCCCCCCCCCCCCCCCCCCCCCCCCCCCCCCATCCAGTACCCCCAATGTACCTCACTCCGGAATTCATTGCTCTTCTTCCCAGGGCCTGCCTGCAGTCCCAGCAGCACCCACTGCTGAGTTCTGGCGCTGCTGGGTCTGCTCGGGCTGCTGGCCAATCAGATTGGCAGGAAGCTCTCAATGGCAAGACTTGCTCCCATTCAGGGGTGGGAGCTCCATTCTCACCTTATCCACGCCACAGGCAGCCCTTTGTTACCGCGGGGCAACCTTGGTGAGCTTCAGCTGGACTGGCACCAAACCGCTGGCGGGATGTGAGCAATGCCTTCAGCCCCCATAAAATTCAGCCCAAGGTGTAAATTGGGAAAATTGACATTCCGTACTTCTGTATGTGTGCCACCCTCTCATTGGTCGGTCAGTCAGATACAAGACTGCTTGATGGTCATTGTTAGCCCGAGATTATGAAGGGGCTGGATTAACACCGAAAGACTTTGCAGCCACTTATACAAATTGGTGGCTTGAGCTTAGAGGAGGATGTCAGGAAAGAGCCTCTGAGCTCCACAATGTAAGGAAGCTGGATTCTAATTACAGATGTGAGCTTTGCTGTTAGACGTGGCTCACACTGTTGGTTTGTGAGGTCTTGCTGAGCACAAATCGTGTCTTCTGCATTACACGAGTGACTAAACTCCAAAGTACTCCATTGGAGCTGAAAGCTATTCAGGCCATCCCAAAGTCACGACAGGTACTATATAAAAGTCAATCTTTCTTCTGTGATAAGAAGGTGCAAGAGCTTAACGCAATTGTGCAACATTGCTCTGTACGCTGATGGAGTGTCAACCTGCCTAATGTAAGGGCAAAAATGAACATCTTATGGACATGTTACACAACCACAATTTCTGGGATAAAGACTATATCTCAACTTTCAGCCCCTTCTCTTAGTGCCAAATTTTGATTCTAATCATTCCTCTCAGAACCGTGGGATCAAAGTTACAGTAAGACCTTCTTACCCTCAATCCACCGTGGCTTCCAGAGATATAGGTTGGCTCTCCCTTTGCCCCTTTCTGACCATTATCACCCTAGAGGGAGCGAGATAGAAATCAGAAGTTAGCATGGGTCCAATGTCCAAATTCCGGCACCCTCGAGACCGAGACCAGGCCAGATTCCAGCTCAAATTTGGATGACCCACCATTAGATTGTCACAAAGCGAGGGAATGAGGCCCATCGAGGTAATTCACAAAGCAGAACTGCTGGAGGCTCATTCTTGCCCAGTAGAATCTCACCCCTGGACCTGCGATCCCTTCACTGTGATGTCGCAAAAAGAAATACAGATAATTCCCAGTTTTGGTTGGAAGGAATGATTGGGTGCGGGGAAGGCAGATCTTAAAGCGTTGCAATGGACTCAGGTCTTGTGTGTGACAAACTCTCGCTAATTCTGTCCTCCGGGATGAGTCTGAGAATGGCCATTTCATTCCTGCATTTAGTCTGTTCCAAGAGTGGCACCCGGGTCTCAATGAGAAAAATATTTGTTTTCCTATAATTCTGCTTTCCAGACTGCCGGGTGTTGTATAATCTATTCTTGGGTACTGAGAAACATTGAGAGAGTTCTTCAGAATTGGTGCAGTATTCAATGAAACTATCTCAAAGAAGGACTTATCCTCACACTCTCAGGAATGCTATAATAATATGCTATTTTCTTTTTGAAAAGGGCATTTTTAGTCCACCTTAGCTTTTCTAAGACATGAAAATGAAACAGAACATGATCTAGGAACTCAGCTCGTGACTGCTTGCAGTGCCCATGACTGAAAGGCAATTGTTGAGAAAGAGGACAGGCTTGAGACCAGCTCTGATACTCTTTAAGATGGACAGTTTGACAAACTGATTACTAATAACAATCTGTGGGGAAACAATCTGAATGCCGATTCATTAGTCCCTTAACTACATTTTGCCACAGTTATTTGTCGGTCGAAGTTCCATTGGAAGCACTTTTGCCTCACACAAGATTCGGGGTTCAAGCCTCACCCCAGGGTTTGAGCCCATCAATCAGGGTTCGGACTTGAGCGCGATGTTGAAAAGTGCTAACCTGTTGGATCTGCTTTGCGGGATCCTCCGTTTCACGACATAGGGTTTCCCTACGGCGTGGGATGAATGGAAAACCCCATTGGCCGGCTGCGGGAACGGAGAATCCCGCTGCCGGAAGAGGCGCGCTACGCTGGAAAACGGGGCTGGCGGGACAGAGAATCCCCCCGGTGTCATGTATGAGATGTTAAACCAAGACCCCATTATGGGTGGATATAAAAATCCAATGCACCATTGTTGTCCCTGGTGCACTGGCCGATAACACTCAATCAACATCACAAAGACCAGAATATCGGGTCATGATTACAGTGCTGCTTGTGGGAGTTGAGTAGAAATTGAGCTGCCACATTTCCTACAGTACAACAATGGGCACATACAAGTCTTTGAACATAGAACATAAAATGCAGAAGGAGACCATTCGGCCCATCAAGTCTGCACAGACCCTCTTAAGCCCTCACTTCCACCCTATCCCCGTAACCCAATAACCCCTCCTAACATTTTTGGTCATTAAGAGCAATTTATCATGGCCAATCCACCTAACCTGCACCTCTTTGGACTGTGGGAGGAAACCGGAGTACCCGGAGGAAACCCACGCAGACACGGGGAGAACGTGCAGACGCCGCACAGACAGTGACCGAGCGGGGAATCGAACCTGGGACCCTGGCGCTGTGGAGCCACAGTGCTATCCACTTGTGCTACCGTGCTGCCCTAGCCTTTCTTTCTTGCATTGAATAAATTTGCTTTTTACAAACAGAAGGTAGCTATATTTTCCAAATTAATCCACTGGAAAATCAGTCAACGAATCCTGAATTGTGCCAATTATTTACCTGGAATCCTGGTGTTCCTGGGTAACCAGCAGTGCCAGGGTAACCCGAGTCCCCGCTGGTACCATTACACCCGTCTAGACCAGCACGGCCTCTTGGACCTTGTTGCCCTGGGTGACCCTTTGAAGAAAGAAGAGTTTGGTAAGAATGAAATACCTTTATTACATAATTTTTAAAAATTAAACCTTTCTATTTATACATTTAGAGTACCCAATTCTTTTTCCAATTAAAGGGCAATTTAGTGTTGCCAATCCAACTACTCTGCACATCGTTTTGGATTGTGGGGGTGAGACCAACTGGGAGAATGTGCAAAGTCCACATGGACAGTGACCCGGGTACAGGATCAAACCCGGGTCCTCGGTGCTCTGAGGCAGCAGTGCTAACCACTGGGCCACCATGCTGCCTGTAAAAATTAAACTTTTAATTGTTCTTTTTTTTTGTGCTCACCAAGGAGAGGGATGGTTCACTTTCCTATTCTGGACATGGGCACCATCAAGAGCTGGCACAGCAGAGCCAGCAGCAGTGTGAAGATGTTTCTTACACCATTGCAAGGCCACATTAATGTGAGCAGCCCCTGGTACACAGGACCTGGGCAGCCAGTGGCAACTCCAAAGAAAACTTTGTTTGGTTCTTCCAATGGCTATCTGTTGTGAATCCAGTGAACTGCTTCATAGACAACTGTGAGGTGGTACGGGAGACTGTCTCGGTGAGGCGATTGGAAAGATAATTAAGGGGCCCACACAATGAAAAAAATGTTAAAAATTAAAGGCATGGGGGAGGAATTTTAAAAAAACCTGCTGATGCAGGAGGACTCAACTGTGCGATTTGTACATTTTGATGTATTTCCACTATTTCGCTGGGATGATCTTTTTCCACCTCATGTTAGATCGTGGTGTGGTGATAATACCACTTGACTGGCAATGCAGAGTACCGAGCTAATGCTTTTGGGGACATTGGTTCAAATCCCACCATGGGAGCTCGTGGAATTTAAAATTCAACGAATAAATCTGGGATGCAAAACTAGTCTCTGTGACGATGACGATGACCATGAAGCTATTATTGATTAAACCCCGTCTGGTGCAATAATGCCCTCTAGGGAAGGAAATCCTCTATTGTTACCCGGTCTGGTCTACATGTGACAATAGAACCCACACCTGACTTTTAACTTCCCTCTGAAATGGTCTATTAAAGCACTCAATCATAGATTATCAATGTTGTGTATTTGTTCCTTACTGGAACAAGGTCACTTTAAGAGTTTGATCACGGGACGCATTGACGATGTAATCGGCAGTTTAGGTGGGCTAACAGTCAGTCTAGTCTAGCAGCCTGTGAGAAAACATCTTGCCAATAAAGTTCTTGTTTGTTTGAACCCCTGTGGACTGCAAGCCTATCCGTTAAAAATTTCACAAAGAAACTGGCGACAAGGTGGTTGATCCACACTGCAAACACCCGAAAAAGAACTTCAGGAATACGGTGGGAGTCAGAAAAATCGCCGATTCACCCTGTAGCCATCCAAAAAGGTTTAAGAAGATAAAAACACCTCTATGCTAAAGCTGGCAATGGAGGGATGCTGAATAACAGCAGCAACCATCAAAGGAACTGAAAGTTAAACAAAGGTTTAGGTGAAAACAGCATCAAAAGAAGCTTGCCACGTGCTCTGCCTGGAAAGATCTGGAACAGTGCTCACTCCACTGTGAGTAGCAAGTAAAGTAACAAATACCCTGCAACAATTAAGTGAGAGCTAAGGGTGTTTTGCAACACTTCTTTCAAAACTCAGAAAGGAACAGGCTGAGCTCAGGGTTGACTTGTTTTTTTAAATTTAACATACTCAATTCTTTTTTTACCAATTAAGGGGCAATTTAGCGCGGCCAATCCACATGGGGGGGAATGTGCAAACTCCACACGGACAGTGATCCAGGGCCAGAATCGAACCCGGGTACTCGGTGCCATGAGGCAGCAGTGTTGACCACTGCACTTCCGTGCAGCTCAAGGGTTAACCAGTTTGAAAGGGAAAAAAATGTGAGGTAGTGCTAAAACCCTTGTAGTCCTTTTGTGCTTCCACAAGCCTTCCCATAGTAAAATGGAAGGAGTTTTGGCACCATGGGCCTATATTATGAAATCACCAAGCAAACAGAATTGCGGCAGACAGAGTGGTCCTGACCTTCCTGAGCACAATGGGGTGGAAATTGTCAATCTCCTGCATCAGAAAAAACAGGCTCGAAAGCTCATGGTAAGATAGTGGAGATAATGGCAGCACGGTGGCGCCGTGGGTGAACCCTGCTGCCTCACGGCGCTGAGGTTCCAGGTCGATCCCGGCTCTGGGTCACTGTCCGTGAGGATTTTGCACATTCCCCCCCATGTCTGCGTGGGTTTTGCCCCCACAACCCAAAGATATGCAGGGTAGGTGGATTGGCAATGTTAAATTGCCCCTTAATTGGAAAAAATGAATTGAGTACTCTAAATTTTTTTTTTTAAAAGATAGTGGAGATATCGCAGGGCCATTTCTCATCTAAATCCTTGGCCATCACCAAGAGATTCAGGTTCCACAAATGTAACCAACAAGACGGTGAATCAATCGCATGGTTCATACTTACTTTGAAGAAATTAGCTGAATACTATGAAATTGAAGATGCCTTGAATGACACCATTAGAGACAGACAAGTGTTTGGGTTAAGAAGTGAAGCTAACCAGAAAAAGGCTTTTAACAGAGAGCAACTAAGACCTAAAGAAGACTTTAGAAGTTGCCACCTCTATGGAATTAGCAGGTAAAGAAGCGCAACAATTAAGCTTGAGCGCTAAAATCAATTGAAATGTCGCTGTGATCCGAACATATACATCGGTTCAAAATTGCCAGCGAAGTGCAAAAACTGGGCAAACAGCAACTGATTGCTGGAGTAAAGATGCAAAATGCCAAAATTGGAATAAAAAGGGGCACATCGAACACGTGTGTTAGCGAATAAAACATCACGTTTCAAACAAGAAACATAAAAAGCAAGAACCAAATGCATTAAATGAAAAATCGAACAGAGGGCAGCATATCCGCGTCATACAAACAGGACGCAAAAAGAGACCAGAGTCACATTCCGATGACGAACTGTTATTGAACGTACAGGCCATTGGGGGGCGAAACATTTCTGTTACTGGGTCACTCCTTTACTGGATGGGCAGCTGGTGAAAACGGAGGTGGACACTGGCACAGCCGGTTCATTGGTCCCAGAAACCGTTAACAAAGAGAAACTATAACATATTGCCTTGTAACCGTCAAAGATAAAACACAAACCTATATCGGAGAAATGGCTCCATTAAGGGGCCGGAGCAAGGTAAATGCACAGCTAAACGGACAGATCACAGACTTTTCCCTGCATATCGTTAAAGATAACTATCCAGCCCTAATGGGGACAACCTGGCTGGAGAGAATCAAGTTAAACTGGGGCCAAGGTGAATCTTATTCGGAGTCCGAAGCAGATCCAACCAAAAGCCTAAAGGACAGAAAGTAGCAGCTGCTGAAGAAGCTCTGAAAGCAGCTGTGGCCAAGACCCAGGTGGGCAGTGCTGGGACCAAGATAACAAAGGCTCCGCAGGCTGGAACAAATATGCTTCAGGGTGGAGAAACAAAGGATGAAGAGCTAATGATGCAGATGAATGCTTTGACAAGAATGAAGGTCAAAAGTACACTGAAAAGTCCAGCGAGGATGTCCGGAATGCATTTACGGGCTCACTTTGTAAATTCCGCACCGTGGAGGAACAGGAAATTGAGGCGCATCTCGAAACGCCTGGCCATAAGGAAACGCTCGAGGTCATTGGGAAATTTGTTCATGCAGTTTGGGAAAAGGCTTGCTGACTACCTTCGTGCATCAAGGGTCAACAAGTATAAAAAGATTGCTGATCGTAAATAACGGCAACAACAGGAGCAGAAGGAGACAGCACAGAAACTCATGAAGGATGTTTGGATGGGAGTTGTTCCAGACGACCAAATGGAAAGAGTTGGAGTTGCTCAGAGTGCAGTCTGCAACCCCAATATTCCTTTCCTATTTCACTCTGAGCAGCAGCATCTGAAGTCCATTGAACATACCAACAGCAAGAAGAATTACCGTAACCTGACTTTGCAGAACCACCCAAACCTAAAGGCTACATTTGATATGCTGTTTTATAATAAAATAATAATCTTTATTCATGCCTGGGTGGCACAGTGGTTAGCACTGCTGCCTCACAGCACCACGGACCTGCGTTCATTCCCTCGGATGACTGTCTGTGTGGCGTTTGCATGTTCTCCCATGTGGGTTTCCTCCGGGTGCTCTGGTTTCCTCCCACAGTCCAAAGATGTGCAGGTTAAGTGGATTGGTCATGCTAAATTGCCTCTTAATGTCCAAAAGGGTTAGATGGGGTTGCTGGGTTACGGGCCTATCCTTAGGTAGGGTACTCTTTTACAAGGGTCAGTGCGGACCCCATGGCCAATGGCCTCCTTCTGCACTGTAGAGACTCTATGATTCTGTCACAAGTAGGCTTACATTAACACTGCAATGAAGTTACTGTGAAAAGCCCCTAGGCGCCACATTCCGGCACCTGTTCGGGTACACAGAGGGAGAATTCAGAATTTCCAGTTCACCTAACAAGTACGTCTTTTGGGACTTGTGGGAGGAAACCGGCGCATCAGGCGGAAACCCACGCAGACACAGGGAGAACGTGCAGACCCCGCACAGACAGTGACCCAAGACATGAATCAAACCTGGGTCCCTGGCGCTATGAAGCAACAGTGCTAACCACTGTGCTACCGTGCCGCCCTTGCTATCCTGCCGCCCAAAAAGGCAAGACCCCTTTTGGAAATCCTCAGGAGCAACAGCTTCAACTGGAGAGGTTCAAAGTTGTATTCCAGAAACAAGACCTAAAACACGAGGGTGAATGCAGTGAGAATGAAACCTCGAAGGGAGAGTCGCAGGGTCTGACGGAGGCACTCCACCATCTTGAGAAGGCACTGCAGAGGTTGTGCCACGAGATTCAGGTAAAGGAGGTGCTGGTATACAGCCTGGAGAGGCAGCGATTGGCAGCGAAAAAACAGATCAACAGCCTGGGGCAAGAACTAAAGAGTCGGGAAAACTTGAATAAGTCGGACAACTTCAACACTCGCAGAATGGCAGCTCCACCACACTCCAGTTAAGAACTACCCTGGGTGTTCAATGCTCAGTAGTACCAATGAACGTTGGCAGCCTCTGAAGTGAAAGCTCCGAAAAAGCAGCCAAATCAGGTTCTGCGACGTGAGAACAGGGCTATACGCCGTGTTTTTAATAAATGTCAAGAAGTATTGGCCAGAACTATGCCATCAGTGAGAAGTGGATACCTGTCATTGAATTGGCACAGAGAGGATCGATCTCCTACACCGTTTAAACTTGGGACAATGTTATGTGGAGAAGACACGCTGACCAACTTTTAGCAGCTAGAACAAGGTTGCCAGAGACAGAGTCAACTGAGAGTCTGCAACAAACTGTGCCAAGTGAAGACCTGTATACAGCTGAGAACCTGACAATATCGGATACAACTGTGGAAGTGTCATGCGAATGTCACTTTAAGAAATGTTTGGCTGCTCATGTTACTGCAGTGATGTCAGAGTATGGGTGGAGCTGAGCTCTGGCTCTGCTTTTTAGTTTCACTTTGAGAAAACTTGGGTGTGTCTGTGTTTTTTTTGGTTTCGTTTTTCAGTGTGTTGGAGCTGAAGCCAGACAAAGCAGGTGTACTGCTGTTCTCTTTGCCATCAAAAGACTATCTCTTGATCATTTGATGAATTCAGAATTATAAATGTTCTCAGTAGTGAATGTAAACCTGATGTGCTTCTGTTTAAAGGTTTTGTTTTAAAGTCTGGATGTTAAAAGGACAGCTTACGGATTACTTAGTGTTGTATTCTTTGGGGGTTGTATTTGAATTAATGGTTGCTAAAATGTTCACTGTTTGTTTTCAAAAGGTTAACTTGAGTTAATAGAATAAACATTGTTTTGCTTTAAAAAATACTTTTCCATTTCTGCTGCACCACACCTGTAGAGTGGGCCGTGTGCTCCCCATACCACAATCTATTACAAGTTGTGGGTAAGGTGAACTCCATGATACACTTTGGGGTTCTCTAAACCCTGGCCCATAACAGGAAGACAGAACCTCAGCTGAGGACATTTCAGCACCGAGTCAGCCTCCAAATCCTACCTTGCATCCAGTCGAGGCAACAACGGATGTCGTCTGAACTACTCCAAAAACACCAGAGGTTACAGTCAACACGAAGAAGTAGATGCCTGAGGTTTGCTGACAACCGCACAAGAATTGACATCTCCGGAATGTCTAATTTATTGACTGCTGTGTTTATTAATTGTCCGTATTGTAAATTTTGATTGTTAATGTTATACCGTGTTTCATTGCAGGAAATCTGATGTATAGGGGGAGGAAAGTGTTGTGTATTCATATTTGTTCCTAGTTAGAACAAGGTCACTTTAAGAGTTTGCTCACGTGATGTACTGATGACATCATCGGCGGTTTCGGCAGTCTAAAAGTTAGTCTATTCTGGCAGCCTGTGATAAAACACCTTTCCAATAAAGTTCTTGTTTGTACATTTGTGGTCTGCAAGCCTATCCTTTAAAAAAAATACCGCACTCAATATGATAGCACTTAGGGATGAGCAACAAATGCTGGCCTTGCCTGTTCTCATGCTGCGAAAATAAAATCGGCTCAGTTTTCTATCTACTGAGTTCATTCAACTCAGTACTTCCCTCTCAATTCAGGACGGTTTTATTGTTTCCCCGGGCCCCAGCCATCCAGCAGCCTGTTATTTAGGGCTCGGGGCTGGTTTAGCTTTTAATTTGAAGTTTTGACGTAAGGTTACACCTGAAAGATCACGCTGTCTTTTCACTTTACCTTTGGCCTACTGTGTATTTTCAACCATTTCTGTTCAAACAGCAAGACTTTCTTGGCTGCTGTAGTACAGTCTGACTTCCAGCAGAGGGTGGCATTGCCCTGTGTGTAAATATTCACAGTGCCGGACAGGGCGCAGGACACAGGATTCCGATGGGAGTAAGAGGGAGAGGAACTCCTTCTGCTGCTAACCATTGGGGCCAAAATCAGGATATTTGGCATAAATAGGTTGTGGGGTGGGGTGCAGCAAAGTGAGATAGGGGTAGGTACAGGGACAGGTTCGCCTTCAACTATGCATGTTCAATCCAAAGCACGCGTCGTTAAATAGAGCTGGTTACATGTTTTATATTGAGTACAGAGCCCCGTCTTTCTCCTGGAAGGGTAACTTTGGACAATATGTTTTGCGTGGGACCCCAACCAGAAAGGGTTTTCCTCTTTTCAAGCAGCTGTTCCGTTTTTAACCTGCTGTTCACCCGCTTCCCCATTTTTCAGTTCACTTCCCCTCCCCCTCTGACTGGGCGGAATACCTTCGATCTATCGCTGCCACAGAACAGCAGAGCAAGCTGAATAAAAAATATGAAATGGGTACGTGTGCCAGAGCAGATTCCGCTTCACAAGGCTCACCCCCACGTCACGCTGCATCCGCTGGAGGGAAGGCTTGCAGCCGACTTACAGGCTGTGGGGGAGGAGCCGCGGAGCAGAGGCAATTGCACAGTTCCTTGCAACAACTAGCCTGGCCTCAGTGGGCCGAATGGCCCCCCTTTATGCTGTAAGGTCCTGAGGTTTTTAACGAATGTTTCCTTCAGCGGTTCCTACAAACAGGAGTGCGGGGAACCCCGCGGATGGTGCTTACTGGAATCCCGTTCACCCCGACAAATCCTGGCACGCCGATTGGACCCTGCAACAACAGACACATCACAACAGGAATTACAGCAGCAACACAGTTTGATCCATCACAATAGGCAAAATAGGTACGGTGAACATAACCACACCTGGATGGTGTCATCTCGGAATAGCGCTTGTGAACCTGGAACCAGGGCCCCAAGAAGCCTTTTCCGGGGTGTCGCACCGGCTCTGGCGGCAGGCGGGTGCAGGGGCAGAGGTCAGCCGTTGCCTCGCTGATTGCCCGGAGGCGGGTCCTGTTGGGGTGGAGATCATTTGCGTCGCCCAAACTGACCAGTTCATCGGTTTTAAAGTACACACACCTTTTATTTCCCCTGCCGATACTGACTTAGCTGCTGTGAACCTGTTGCATTTTACTGTTTCTATTTTTATTCTGTAGACATCCGGAAGAATGTGGTGAATAATTGCGATGGGATGAGGCCAGGGAATTGGGGGTCACGATAATTGCCGAGGGGTTGTGATGGGCAACTGTTAAGAGTTAAGGCTTTCGGGGGACTTCCGGTGACGGCGGGCGGGAGGCGGCCGCACAATGGAGGGCTCCCATTCGGGAACGGCATTTTCGGGGGCTTTAAGCCCGGTCCCAGGGTCCACGGAGGCGGCAAAAGCAGGGAGAAGGTACAGAGGCGGCAGAGTGAAGGCAGAGTGAAGAAAAATGTCGAGGGTGAGCAAACAAACGGCCGTAAGGAAAACAGCTGAAGGTCCGTCGGGGAGTGGAAAGGTCACCGCGGGGTCACCAGGAAAAATGGAGGCTGCAGCACAAGGGGAGGCCGTATTGCTTATGGCTGAAGAAATAACTAAGGTGATGGCTGTGGAATTCGAAAGGCAGTTTACAAAATACATGGAGACAATGAGGAAGGAGATGAGAGAGGTTTTGAGTGCGCTGGTGGAGGAGGCGATTTCCCCAGTGGCGAGCGCAGTGGCGGAAGTGCGAGAGCAAGGGGAGGCGCTGAAGTAAATGGAGGAGATGTTATTGCAGCACGGTGATCAACTTGCCTCGATGGGGAAGGAGATGCGGAAGATGATGGACATTAACAAGGATCTGCGAGGAATAATGGAAGACCTGGAAAATAGATCCAGGCGACAGAATTTGAGGATTGTGGGGCTGCCCAAAGGAGTTGAAGGACCGAGGCTGACTGAGTATTTTGCCACGATGCTGGCAAAACTATTGTGGGAGGGGGAGGATCCCTCCTGATATGAACTGGATCGGGTTCATCGGTCGTGGAGGCCTGTACCAAAGGCGAGTGAGCCACCAAGGGTAGTGACTCTGTGCTTCTGTAGGTACAGTGTGAAGGAGAAGGTCCTGAGCTGGGCCAAGCAGAAGCGGGTGGTGCAGTGGGCTGGAGCTGGTATATGTGTATACCAGGACTTAACGGTGGAGCTGGCGAGGAGGCGGGCTGCCTTCAACCGGGTGAAGAGGGCACTGTACACTAGCAAGGTGCGGTGCGGCATTGTATATCCAGCGAAGCTGAGGGTGACTTACAAACTCAGGGACTTTTATTTTGAACTGTGGAAGCAGCGGAGGAGTTTGCGAAGGCAGAAGGACTGTGGCAGAACTGAGAAATTGAGAAATGGCCAGGTGCCGATGTAACCTCATGACTGTATTTTCTTCTTTTTTGTTTCACTGCGTGCGGGTGTATGGGCTAAAGGAGCCAATGTTGTATATATTTGGACAAGGGAAGTGATGGGACTTTCACTCGAAATGAGGGCTCTTTGGGGTGTAGGTGGATATGCGGGGTGTGTGTGCTAAAAGGAGATCTCTGGGCTTTCCTAGGGCCGGGCAAGGGGGAAAGGGGCCCGGGCGGGGGCCTCCACGCTGGCCGGTTTAAGCCGGCCAGTGAACGGGAGTGAGGTGGGGGGAGGGGCTGCGGCCATCGGAGCCTGGCAGAACAGGGTCCGAGTGGTCTAGCCGGGGTGGAAAATTGGGGGGGGAAGGAACCGAGATTGGGGGGAGGATGGGAGGAGTTGGAGACTGGGGGGGGGGGGGGTACAACTCTTGGGTATCATGTACGGTACTCTTTCAGAGGTTGGATGGCGTTGAGAGTAGGGGGGGAGGGGACTCTATAGGTTAATGGTGACCATGGGCGGTCCCGGACTCCTTTTTCTTTTTCTCATTTGTTTTTTGTTTCCACCGTGGGAGGGTTTGTTTTATTGGATGCCTATATTGGCAGGTGGGCCGTTGTTTGGGGTGGTGGGAGGATGGGATCATTGGTATTGTTAAGGGGATTGATTTTGTATTTGTTACCATTTACTGTTTGTGGGTGGGGTGTAAATTTTGACGGAAAATGTGAAAATGGAGAATAAAAACAATTTTTTAAAAAAGAGTTCAGGCTTTTGAATGAGTTGAACCCTGAATCTTTTCAATCTTCCTCGTCTCCGGGTACCGTTCTTGATTATTCAAAGAGTCGCTAAAATGGCAGCCTTTGGCGTGGTTTTACTGTGGGCAGGGGAAAATGAGGCCTCAAGCCTAACTCAACTGGCACAGCTTTTCAATGCCCAGACAGTGTTGATTCTGAACCATAGTCAAATAGCCAACTGAGCTAGCCACCTCCCTGCCCCGCGCACCCACCCCCAGCCACAACCATTCACCGTAAGGCACTTGAAGAAGCAGCAATGTCATTTTTGGACGTCGGCCTGGACCCACCTTTTCTCCTTTCATGCCACTCGCTCCTGGGTTACCGGAATTCCCCTTTTCACCTTTTGGCCCTCTTAACCCCTCTGGGCCAGGAAAGCCTGGAGGCCCGCTGCTTGCCAGTGGCCCAATCTGTCCCGGCTGACCCTAAATGAAAAATAAAACGTATTAGTGGAAACAAATGAATTTTAAAAATCACAAACAGGCAGCTTTTCTCACCTCATTTATAAACATGGGACAATTTTACCTATTTTCTTCCCACCAAGTACCTTCCACAGCCTGAGCCGAGTGGCTCATCCCTGGTGGGGGCAGCTTGTGCCAGCCTACTATTTGGCCAGGAGAAGCATTGTGCCCGATCCTGCACTTACCCGGTGGCCGCAGAATTGAGTTTGAGGGCAGGGATCGCTGGGAGGCGGCCGGAAGTTGCAACCCACGGAGGATTCACCCGTTTCCTAGCACGGGTCAAATATTGGGCGGGATTTTCCGCCCGCTACCGCCTGTGGGATTATTCCTGTTCCTCCGAAGGTGAACCCTGGCCGTGACTTCCCTGGTGGCGGAGGGTACAAACAATGGGGAACCACGGTTGACGGTGGCGGATTCCGGAAGATTCCCCCCCCCCGCTGGCCAAGGGCGGGTGGCCTCTACTGCCACAAAACACGCCATGGGGGGGGGGAAATCCCGCCAGGGGGAATCTCGCCCACTATCTGCCGAAGAACATCGAACTCAGCATCGACTGAACCTCAACCTTTCCATCGGTTTGGTTTTGGTGACATGTCTAGAGGGGAATTTGTTCACTGATGCAGTGAATCAATCATGTTTTGAAGTTCACCAGGACACAGACTGTCTCAGGAATGAACTTGTGCCTTAGCTTGTAATCAACACGGAACATTTCCACGTCGTGCGTTGAGTTTAAGATTGTGATTTATAGTTAGTGGTTTTGAAATCCCTGATCCCATCCTGCCACATTGATTAAATGAAATTCCACAATGCCAATATTAACAGGAATAATCCCAACAATTTTCTTTTTATTTGTTCTTGGGATGTGGGCGTCGCTAGCTGGGCCGGCATTTGTTGCCCATCCCTAATTGCCATTGAACTGAGTGGCTTGCCAGCCCATTTTAGTGGGGGGGGGGCAGTTAAGTGTCAACCGGATCGCTGTGTGGGTCTGGAGTCACATGTAGGCCAGACCGGGTAGGGGCGGCAGATTTCCTTCCCTGAATAACATTAGTCAACCAGATGGGTTTTTACCACAATCAGCAATAGTTTCATGGTCATCATTAATTAAACTTTTATTTCCAGGTTTTCTTTTATTGAATTCAGACTTGACTACCTGCCATGGTGGGATTCGAACGCGGGAGGAAATTTTAAAAGGAAACTTCCCAGCTCCCTACGAAAAGTTTAAAGATACTTTAACGGTCCATGAGGGAATCGTTTTAAAGGACGGTATTTATGTGGTCCCCACCCAGGACAGGAACGAGACTATTTGCAAATTCCCTGACGGACACAGACACCCAAGGGATAGAATCCACCCTTGCCCACCTCAGACCTCTCTGCTGGTGGCCCGATTTAAAAACCGACATTGACCATTATGTTGAGAATTGTTTGATTTGCACCCAGAACAACCCGGACAGATGTGCAAAGAAAGCCCAGCTAAGACACACCTGCCATGTAAATGGCCCGTGGACAAACTTGCAGTTAGACTATATTGGTGTGACCCCCCCCCCCCCCACCCACCCCGCAGAAATGGATACAAATATGTGTTGGTTGTCATCGACACATTCACGAAATGGGTCGAAGCTTTACCTTCACGAACAAATACGGCCAAAGCCACGGCAAAAATTCTAACTGAACAGATTTTCACGAGATGGGGACCCCCCCCCCCGTAATGTCGAGTCGGACCAAGGTTTGCACTTCACAGGCAGGGTCATGAAAAATGTCATGACGATTTTTGGCATAAAACAGAAGTTTTACATTGCCTATCACCCGCGGTCCAGCGGCATTGTGGAACGCATGAATCGGACACTAAAGGCCACACTTAGGAAGATGGTACAGCAGCACAACACGACATGGGACACAGTGCTCCCATTCGCACTAATGTTTATCAGAAATATGGTGACGACTTCGACAAGTTACACCCCACATACCCTCAGGACCGGACGACTCATGAAGGGTACCGAGTATTTATTTGGACTTGATTTGGCCAGCCCCGCAGTCACCGCCCTGACCCACGAGAAGCGGTCCAAAACATGTTGGAGAATATTAAAGCAGCACAGCTCGCTGCAGCTGTTCGACTGGGCCTGCTTTGATAAGACAGTACACCCGACAGAGTATACAGTCAGATCTCCCTGTACAATCCCAGTTCATTCCTCTCCCCTAAATTTGCAGGACCCTACTCAATCTCTGATAAAGCAAGCCCCTCAGTTTACAAGATCATGTATCCTAATGGAAAATCAGGATGGTTCCATGTAAACCAGCTTAAGGTTTATGGAACGCAGTGCAGCCACGCACACCACCTCTCATTGGCAATGGCAGACAACGGAGACCAGCCCACTGACAACCCAATCCCGCCCTCCCCCAGCAGCGACAGCATGTCCACAGACACGACCTTGACCCCGCCCCAGAGTCAAATTTCACCCTAACACTTGATTCGGCTGCTAGCGACAGCGATAGCGACAGCAACAGCACAACTGATGCCCTTGAGAGACCCGAACAATGGAAACACAGACCAGGCCCCAGTCGCTACAGCCCCAGAGACACCGACCACGATATGCTCAGCCCCTCAGAGACAATTTATTTGCCATTACCAGAACCTGACCCACAACCCGATGATAGCGACATCCCCCTTGCCCCTACCGCCCTACAGAATGCGAAACATTGGCACCGCAATACTTGTTGTCGTCTGACACGGAATGACGAGTTGGACCCCATATTGGCACATGCCGCATTGGCACTCAAAGTCCAGGCACGAGTTTGGCACCCGGGAGATGGTGATGACTCCGAGTCTGACTCCCACCATGCTAGCCCCTTTGAGACCCTTTTTGGAATGGAACCTTGAGGTGTCCAGATGATGAGAGAAAGGAACCGATTGAGATTTACGGTGTCCTATTCCCTGATGGAGCCTGCCCGCTTTCTTCGTTAGTTTTTTTTAATGATAAATGTTCTCTCTCTTGTACGACTTTGTGTGTCGGCCTCACAAAAAATGTCTTGATACAGTAATGACTACTCTTCTGATGCCACATGGCAGTTAAAGGCACAAGTTTGCTGAAGTCCATATGTCCTCAAATTCTTACCGCTTTTGGAACGTCACTCAGGCAGTGGAGTAACGGCACTTATCCCCGCACTGCCTGAGGACCCCCATACATTTGGTCAGCCAAGCTCGGGTAGTGGAGCAACGGCACTGATCACCGCCCTACCCGGGGATTCCACCCATTCTTGCCCTGGCGCGGATCATACGCACCCCATTCGGAGAATTATTTTCGAAACTCTTTTGCTGTTCTTTTTACAACTGTGGTTTAAAGAATGCGCTTTTGCCACAACTTTTGTCCCCTTTCCGGCGACCCTTCGGTTGCTATCCCCCCACCTGCTATTTACATGTTCAAAACACTTGATTGACACGAGTTTGCAGAGGACGGAGAAATTGTCCGCCCACTCAGCCCATCAAACACAGGCTGCGAGAGTGCTCGCACTGTGACAAATTTGTTTTCCAGATATCATGTCTCCCAAATGGTTGGTAAAAATTTTTTAAATGAGGGAGTCACATGTGGTGACGATTCTAAATGGGAAATTGACGTTAAGGAGAAACAGACAAACGAGATATTAAGCAACAAGATAATAACAGATATTATGCTTGTACCCCCAGGAAGATACGGATATACCCGAAGACAGAGAAAAATACGGATAAGATGATGACGAACCTGATGATCTGCATCATGATCGTCGTTGGATCAATACAGTTGCGCGCATTACCCGACCCTACACCCCTCACCACACAGGCCCTAAACATGACCACCCAACACAACACCCCTAGCCCGGACACTACACCACACAAAGTCACAGCCACTGATACCCCCACATGGTGTGATAATATCATAAAATGGTACTCCCTGTCATACACAGTAGAGGCCCTACTGGTTATAGCTATACTGTGCAGTGTCATCCAGACGATCAGACTTTGGAAATGGCGAGAGCCTCTCGCGCTCCTGTATACACACTTAGAGCCCCTTTCCTCAGACTCCAGCAAACCCCACACTCTTTCTGAACCCTTCCTCCCTAATAAATTCCGCAGTTGTCGTTTTTTAATAAAGTTATTTTTTTTGTACATGGACATTAGTTATTAAGTAATGGGTAGTGATAAGTAGGAATGTGATGCTGCTATTGGTTATTTTATATTGTAAGATACGTTCTTTGGTTATTAGACAACAGCATGAGTGTAGTTTAGTTGAGGACAGTTAGAGGTTCCCCCTTTGTGTAAAGAGACTGAAATGTATATTTGAATGTTGTAATGCCCCCTTAGAATTTTTAGAGATATGTGTTGTATTAGGAAAACTTAGGTAAATATTTTGACCCATTGGGCAGAGTAGGGTAGAACCTGTCCTTGATTGAGGGTACCTGGCACGTGAGAGAACAGGGGAAGATCCAGCAGTGTGATCCTTCACGCTTCGCATTGAGGATCAAGAAGACGTAATGTAGCCATCTGGGATGGCCACTTACAACCAGGAACAGAGAAGGTCGCAAAGCATAGCGGGAAAAATGGACAATGCGAGATTCAGGCAGGCTCAGAGCCTGAATGTATATTTATGAGTGAGGAATCCAGACGGTATCGAAACCCCCAACCGATTAGCATTTTGATGGCCCATCTCCGCCAGACAAAGGACTGATACTTGAGCGACCGATACACTCCCAGATATTTTGGCGCCACTCCCTGTACTCGGAAAGTGTAAACAACAGGGTCAATGACCGCTTAGGACACGCCCAGCCGTCAAGGCACCCGCCCCTTTATTGTTTCGAATCAAACGCAATGATCAGGAATCACTCAATTAGTGGGGTCCAAACTGAAGGACCGCCCAAAAGAATTTGAATACCCCCAAGAGTAAAAAGAGAGTCCACCATGTGTTCGGCCTCTCTTGGACCTGGCGCTCCGGCAACGTCTACTTCCAAGTGCAGCACCACCAGAAGCAAGTTCAAGTTCAATGCTCGCTACCAGACGGATGAGTCTAGCTGAGTAGAAGTTCCTTCTATAGACCTGATAGATCCAGAATCGAACAACGGCCACTGTTCCTCTGACCGAAGCCGGGTGCCTGAAGTTAAGTACAGGTTGTCATAGTCGATAGGTATAGTTTAACTCATAGTGTTTATGTTGCATGATTGATTGTGTGTAAATAAAGTACCCTTGACCTTGAACTAACTAACTGGTGTTTGGCTCTTTGATCGATTGGCGGTTGAACCTTGTGGTGGTATCATTCGATACCTGGCGACTCTGAGCAATATAGTATAGATACCTAAAGAAAGGAGGGCAAACTCACTGACTGCCATATTTACAGTAGGTAAAAAAGGCAATAGTGGCGGGAGGCAGCACGCCATTCACTGGTGGCAGGATTCCCACCGCTCTGATTGGGAATTCCTATTGAAGGGAGCCCACGCTGCCGGGAAACCTGCAGGTGGAGGTGAATACCGCCACCAGTGAACGGCTGGAGAATTCCGGCCCTGATCTCCCATGTCAAATCCATGACCCACAGCTTATGGGAATACGTTGGACAGGCTGGGCTTGTTTCCACTGAAGTTTCAAAGGGTGAGGAATTGACCTGATTGAAAATATATAAGATGCTGAACGGCATTGACAAGGTGGATGTGGAAATGATGTTTCCTCTTGTGGGTGAATCAAGAACAATCAGGCACGGTTTTAAAATTAGCGGTCACCCTTATAGGACCGAGGTGAGGCAGAGAACGTCTGCTCAGAGGGGTTGTACCACTTCAGAACTCTACATCTCAGGAAGCGGGGAAGGCGGGGCCGTGGATATTTCCTTGTTCGGCGAGGGTGTCAAAGTTTATTAGGGATAGATGGGGAATGTGGAACACAAAACACAAACAGATCAGCCATGACCTTACCAAATGGTGGAGCAGGATCGAGGGGCCGAATGGCCTACTTCTGCTCCTATTTTGTATGTTAGTATGTAGCCACGCCTCCCATATAAAATCCAGATCTCCCATATAAAACCTTGTATCACAAATAGTTGAATTTGCAATCAATATCATGACCTGCGACTATGAAGTAATTTTGGCTTTGATCAAGTGCAAAACACGATTCAGTATATTTATTTATAGAATTTACAGTGCAGAAGGAGGCCATTCGGCCCATCAGGTCTGCACCGGCCTTTGGAAAGAGCACCCCACTTAAGCCCACACTTCCAACCTATCCCCGTAACCTAGTAACCCCACCCAGCCTTTTTGGAACGAAAGGCAATTTAGCATGGCCAATCCACCTAACCTGCACATCTTTGGGCTGTGAGAGGAAACCGGAGCACCCGGAGGAAACCCACGCAGACACGAGGAAAACATGCAGACTCCGTACAGACAGTGACCCAAGCCGGGAATCGAACCTGGGACCCTGGAGCGACGAAGTAACTGGGCAGACCACTATGCAACATGTTGCCCTATATGAATAGGATATGAATAAATTCTACATGAATAAAAATTGGGAGAGATGTACAGAGAGAAGTTGAATAGATATCGCCCGCATTAACGCTAGGGTGCTGGTTTAGCACACTGGGCTAAACAGCTGGCTTTTAAAGCAGACCAAGGCAGGACAGCAGCACAGTTCAATTCCCGTACCAGCCTCCCCGAACAGGCGCAGGAATGTGGCGACTAGGGGCTTTTCACAGTAACTTCATTTGAAGCCTACTTGTGACAATAAGCGATTTTCATTTCATTTTCATTTCATTTCATTTATCATCCAAAGTCCGAATCACCCAGGATATTTCAAGAGCAGGCTGGCTAAATTGCATCCGTGTGCCTGGAAATACCTTAAAAAAAAACAGGACAGCAGCTTTGCACGCAATTTGTTTAGATACAAGGGCAGGTAAATCAATCTCACAAAAAATACTTCCAGCCTGGAATATGCGGGCTTGCTGTTTATAATCACACATTGCAATGCTGCTGTTAGGAACTTCATATATTATATCAAGAATGTTGTTTGTGATGGCTGGCTGCTTTATCACCGTAATATTAATGTTTTCCTCAGCATCTCAGTATGTGACCTGCGACTGAACTTTCCAGCCCACTGTTTTTGTACAACGGGGTTTAAAAGTAAATCAAACGCGTTTTGAACAGAGAGTATCTTCTCAGAGCAGCAGATGATTGACTGAACCTTCCGGACAATTGGATAATGGGAGAGTGAGCAGTTTATTCAGTCACAGGGAAGTCACCCGCCCTGGCCCTTTGAAGTCAGTGCAGCCTCAGCACGGAATCAAACAGCGACTGACAAACCTCTCTAATCCCACGGCGACGCCCTGTGCACACAAACCAACAAGTCCATTCCTCGTAGGTGGACAGAGGATTTTTTTTTGGGGTGGGGGGGAGGTGGCAGTGACTGGAATTCCATCTGTACAAGCAAGGCATGACATTGCGGACAGAAAGACATGGCATTGTTTTGACAGCAATCTGGACAAGTTCAATACAAGAGGCGGTCACCAAGAGTGTTGCGTTTCAAGCCCTGAATTTCTTGCTCCGGATTGACGTTTTAAGTGTATTGGTCTGCAGGATTGCCCTGAAAGGAATATTTCAGGCCTAGTTACATTCACTTTAAGTTCTCCTCTCCAGTTCAACCAAATGTAGAGTGGGGCTCCCTCACTCAAGCACAGAATAAGACCACCATACTGCAATAGTCTCACCCCCCCTCTATTTGCCACTTTGGGTGATGGGTCAGGGATATGAATAACTTTGACTTTGGGTGAAAGTGTAAAATGATTGTTCTCAAACTCTCCCTGGTTTCAACCATCCTTATCTGTGCAACCCCCTCCAGCCCTAACCCAAGATACCTACACTCTTGGATTTCCATCGCTTCACCATTGGTGGCTAACCCTCCAGCTGTCTGCGCCTCAAGATCTGGGATTCCCTCCCTAAATCTCTCCTACTTTACATCACCCCTTAACGCCAATCCCTTTGAGCAAGTCTTTCGTCCCATGTTTGTAAATACTCCTGTGACGTGCTTATGATGTTTTACTATGTTAACGGCGCTATATAAATGCAAATTGTTGTTGCAGTTATAAATGTCTCCCACAATGGGTGGGACCCAGTCTCGCACGGCTAAGTGGGTCTCAGAACACTGTTAACCATGCCGACATCGGATTTAACTGGCTCCCGGCATCTACTGAATTCCACAGAACGATCCCCAACCAGGAGCCAATTAGTATTGGTCCAGGTCCGCAACGGGACCTGGGGGGGGGAAATCTCCCAGACCATTGGAGGCCCCTGGGTGGTCAGGGACAGGGCAGGATGGCCCCTTGGCTCTCCCCCTGGCACCCAGGAACCTTGGCATTGCTGCCCTGGCACTGCCAAGATGCACAGTGGCACTGCCAGGCTGGCAGGAGAACTGACACGGTGCCCAGGTGTCAGGGTGATACTGCCACGGGCCAGGGCCCCGAGGGGGACCATGCCCATGAACGGAGGGATGCAGGGGGTACGAAAGGTGGGCGGGGGTGAAGGTGGTCAATGAAGGAGCATCCGGATGGTGGGGGGGGGGTTTGAAGGATGGGTCCAAAAGTGGGAATGCCTGAAAAGAGTGGGGTCTCAGCGACCCATAGCAGGGTGCCCTCACTTGGGCGGGGGGGGGGGTGGAGGCGTGAGGTAATGCCCATGTGTGTGTGGGGGGGGGGGGTGACATTGTCCATGGGTGGTGAGTGTGAGGACCCTCAAACTAACTTAGCATTCAGGGCACCCTTTCAAAATTGTGACCTGATTTCTGAAGAGCCGGTCTGGCCAGCAAGTTCAGCTGCCCAGTATGAGAAACATTCCAAATGTGGACTAACCCGGAGAAAGCTCCCCACAGCCTGGAAAAATGGCCTAGTGTGGTTTGATAGTGATGAGGTACTCGCCGAGATACTCCGTCCAAACCCGCCTGAAATGACACCTTAGAAACGTTTCCGTTAAATAACTTTACGTTTAATTTATATTTGTATTTATGTGTTAAGAAAGGTAGAACATGACTTCCGGGTGCGGCGATGACCAGCTGAGTCGCACGTTTCGGCAGCTCCCGGTGGAACGGACTTTTGGGCTCTTAATAAGAGCCCCAACGGCAATTTTAACGGCTAAAAGTACTGTGCGGTGAACCAGAAGGGAATCCCCCCTGGATACGGATGAAAAAAGGAGAGGAAGGTGGCCGGATTGCGGTGGATCCTTTAGAGCAGCGGCAAGGAAGGCAAGCAAAAACCAAGATGGCGTCGGAAGGTGGCAGTTTAATATGGGGCCCTGAACAACACGAGTTTTTGAAACGCTGCGTGGAAGAACTCAAAAAGGAAATGAAGAAGGAGCTGTTGGCCCCGATATTACAGGCGATCGAAGGGCTAAAGGAGGAGCAAAAGACCCAGGAGCGAGAGCTTCGGTTCGCGAAGGCAAAGGCTGCCGAGAATGAGGACGACATACAGGGCCTGGTGGTGAAGACGGAGATGCACGAGGCACACCATAAACAATGTGTGGAAAGGCTGGAGGCGCTGGAGAACAACGCGAGGAGGAACAACCTAAGGATTCTTGGTCTTCCTGAAGGTGCGGAGGGAGCGGACGTCGGGGCATATGTGAGCACGATGCTGCACTTGTTAATGGGAGCGGAGGCCCCGGCGGGTCCGCTGGAGGTGGAGGGAGCATACCGAGTGATGGCGCGAGGACTGAGAGCAGGAGAAATTCCTAGAGCCATAGTGGTGAGATTCCTCCGTTTTAAGGACAAAGAGATGGTCCTTAGATGGGCAAAGAAAACTCGGAGCAGTAAGTGGGAGAACGCGGTGATCCGCGTATACCAAGACTGGAGTGCGGAGGTGGCGAGAAGGAGGGCGAGCTTTAATCGGGCCAAGGCGGTGCTTCACAAAAAGAAGATAAAATTCGGAATGCTGCAACCGGCAAGACTGTGGGTCACATATCAAGGGAGGCACCACTACTTTGAGACGGCGGATGAAGCGTGGACTTTTATCGTGGAAGAAAAATTGGAATGAGCGGGTTATTAAAAAAAAAGAACGTTTGAAACAAAATGGTGGGGCGAGTATGGGGGGCGAAGAGGGGGGTAAAAAGGGGGGAAAGAGGAGTTTTATGTTATTAATCCTGCGATGTGGTAACCTTTCTCTCTTCCACAGGAGGTGGTGGGGGGAGGAAAGGAGGTGGAGGAGATGGGGCGTTGACCATTGGGGGCGGGGCCAAGGGGGAAGCGCGGGCTCGGTTCCCGCGCTATGATAATCATGGCGGGAATAGGGAAGCAGGAAGGAGGGGGCGTCGCACGGTGCGAGCCGAGGTCACAGGGGAAGCCGAGGTCGGCCAAAGTTTGCTGACTTCTGGGAGCAACATGGGGGGTGTAACTACGCTAGTGGGGGATCTAGCGGGGTGGGGGGGGTGGGAGGGGGGGTGGGAGGGGGGAACTATTGGGCTGCTGCTGCTGGGGAGAGGGGGGAGCTGGTATGGGGTGGGATGGGCGGGGGGGGCACCGCCTGGGGGGGACACAGCTGCGTGGGAACTGGGTGAGGAGCTGGAAAAAGGGGATGGCTAATCGACAAGGGGGGGGGGGTAAAAAGCCCCCCAACCCGGCTGATCACGTGGAACGTGAGAGGGCTGAACGGGCCGATAAAGAGGGCACGGGTACTCGCACACCTTAAGAAACTTAAGGCAGACGTAGTTATGTTACAGGAAACGCACTTGAAACTGATAGACCAGGTGAGACTACGCAAAGGTTGGGTGGGGCAGGTGTTCCATTCGGGGCTAGATGCGAAAAACAGGGGGGTGGCTATATTAGTGGGGAAGCGGGTAATGTTTGAGGCAAAGACGATAGTGGCGGATAGCGGGGGCAGATACGTGATGGTGAGTGGCAAACTACAGGGGGAGACGGTGGTTTTGGTAAACGTATATGCCCCGAACTGGGATGATGCCAATTTTATGAGGCGTATGCTAGGACGCATCCCAGACCTAGAGGTGGGAAAGTTGGTAATGGGGGGAGATTTCAATACGGTGTTGGAACCAGGGCTGGACAGGTCGAGGTCCAGGACTGGAAGGAGGCCGGCAGCAGCCAAGGTGCTTAAAGATTTTATGGAGCAGATGGGAGGAGTAGACCCATGGAGATTTAGCAGACCTAGGAGTAAGGAGTTTTCGTTTTTCTCCTATGTCCACAAAGTCTATTCGCGAATAGACTTTTTTGTTTTGGGAAGGGCGTTGATCCCGAAGGTGAGGGGAACGGAGTATACGGCTCTAGCCATTTCGGATCACGCTCCACATTGGGTGGACTTGGAGATAGGGGAGGAAACAGAAGGGCGCCCACCCTGGAGAATGGACATGGGACTAATGGAAGATGAGGGTGTGTGTCTAAGGGTGAGGGGGTGCATTGAAAAGTACTTGGAACTCAATGATAATGGGGAGGTCCAGGTGGGAGTGGTCTGGGAGGCGCTGAAGGCAGTGGTTAGAGGGGAGCTGATATCAATAAGGGCACATAAAGGAAAGCAGGAGAGTAGGGAACGGGAGCGGTTGCTGCAAGAACTTCTGAGGGTGGACAGGCAATATGCGGAGGTACCGGAGGAGGGACTGTACAGGGAAAGGCAAAGGCTACATGTAGAATTTGACCTGCTGACAACGGGTACTGCAGAGGCACAGTGGAGGAAGGCACACGGTGTACAGTACGAATATGGGGAGAAGGCGAGCAGATTGCTGGCCCACCAATTGAAGAAAAGGGGAGCAGCGAGGGAAATAGGGTGAGTGAGGGATGAGGAAGGAGAGATGGAGCGGGGAGCGGAGAAAGTGAATGGAGTGTTCAAGGCATTTTATAAAAAATTATATGAAGCTCAACCCCCGGATGGGAGGGAGAGAATGATGGGCTTTCTGGACCGGCTGGAATTTCCCAAGGTGGAGGAGCAGGAAAGGGTGGGACTGGGAGCACAGATTGAAATAGAGGAAGTAGTGAAAGGAATTAGGAGCATGCAGGCGGGAAAGGCCCCGGGACCAGATGGATTCCCAGTTGAATTTTACAGGAAATATGTGGACTTGCTCGCCCCGGTATTGACGAGGACCTTTAATGAGGCAAAGGAAAGGGGACAGCTGCCCCCGACTATGTCTGAGGCAACGATATCGCTTCTCCTAAAGAAGGAAAAGGACCCGCTGCAATGCGGGTCCTATAGACCTATTTCCCTCCTAAATGTAGACGCTAAGATTCTGGCCAGGGTAATGGCAATGAGGATAGAGGATTGTGTCCCGAGGGTGGTCCATGAGGACCAAACTGGGTTTGTGAAGGGGAGACAGCTGAATACGAATATACGGAGGCTGCTAGGGGTAATGATGATGCCCCCACCAGAGGGGGAAGCGGAGATAGTGGTGGCGATGGATGCCGAGAAAGCATTTGATAGAGTGGAGCGGAGAGGGACAAGGCAGGGATGCCCTCTGTCCCCATTATTGTTTGCACTGGCGATTGAGCCCCTGGCAATAGCATTGAGGGGTTCCAAGAAGTGGAGGGGAGTACTTAGAGGAGGAGAAGAACACCGGGTATCTCTGTATGCGGATGATTTGTTGTTATATGTAGCGGACCCGGCGGAGGGGATGCCAGATATAATGCGGACACTTCGGGAGTTTGGAGAATTCTCAGGATATAAACTGAACATGGGGAAAAGTGAGTTGTTTGTGGTGCATCCAGGGGAGCAGAGCAGAGAAATAGAGGACTTTCCGCTGAGGAAGGTAACAAGGGACTTTCGTTACTTGGGGATCCAGATAGCCAAGAATTGGGGTACATTGCATAGGTTAAATTTAACGCGATTGGTGGAACAAATGGAGGAGGACTTCAAGAGATGGGACATGGTATCCCTGTCACTGGCAGGGAGGGTGCAGGCGGTTAAAATGGTAGTCCTCCCGAGATTTCTCTTTGGGTTTCAGTGCCTCCCGGTGGTGATCACGAAGGCTTTTTTCAAAAGGATCGAAAAGAGTATCATGAGTTTTGTGTGGGCCGGGAAGACCCCGAGAGTGAGGAAGGGATTCTTACAGCGTAGTAGGGATAGGGGGGGGGGGCTGGCACTACCGAGCCTAAGTGAGTACTACTGGGCCGCCAATATCTCAATGGTAAGTGGATGGGAGAAGAGGAGGGAGCGGCGTGGAAGAGATTGGAGAGGGCGTCCTGTAGGGGGACTAGCCTACAAGCTATGGTGACGACCCATTGCCGTTCTTACCGAAGAAATACACCACAAGCCCGGTGGTGGTGGCGACTTTGAAAATTTGGGGACAGTGGAGACGGCATAGGGGAAAGACGGGAGCCTTGGTGGGGTCCCCGATAAGAAATAACCATAGGTTTGCCCCGGGGAGAATGGATGGGGGATTTGGAATATGGCAAAAAGCAGGAGTAACGCAACTGAAAGATCTGTTTGTGGATGGGAAGTTCGCAAGTCTGGGAGCGCTGACCGAGAAATATGGGTTGCCCCAAGGGAATGCATTCCGGTATATGCAACTGAGGGCTTTTGCGAGGCAACAGGTGAGGGAATTCCCGCAGCTCCCGCCGCAGGAGGTGCAGGACAGAGTGATCTCAAAGACATGGGTGGGGGACGGTAAGGTGTCAGATATATATAGGGAAATGAGGGACGAGGGGGAGATTATGGTAGATGAGCTGAAAGGGAAATGGGAAGAAGAGCTGGGGGAGGAGATTGAGGAGGGGCTGTGGGCGGATGCCCTAAGTAGGGTAAACTCATCGTCCTCGTGTGCCAGGCTAAGCCTGATTCAATTTAAGGTGTTACACAGGGCGCATATGACTGGAGCACGGCTCAGTAAATTTTTTGGGGTAGAGGATAGGTGTGCGAGATGCTCGAGAAGCCCAGCGAATCACACCCACATGTTCTGGTCATGTCCGGCACTACAGGGGTTCTGGGTGGGGGTGACAAAGGTGCTTTCGAAAGTAGTGGGGGTCCAGGTCGAACCAAGCTGGGGGTTGGCTATATTTGGGGTTGCACAAGAGCCGGGAGTACAGGAGGCGAGAGAGGCCGATGTTTTGGCCTTTGCGTCCCTAGTAGCCCGGCGCAGGATACTGTTGATGTGGAAGGAAGCCAAGCCCCCGGGTGTGGAGACCTGGATAAATGACATGGCAGGGTTTATAAAGCTGGAACGATTAAGTTCATCCTAAGGGGATCGGCTTAAGGGTTCACCAGGCGGTGGCAACCGTTCGTCGAATACCTCACAGAAAGATAGAGGGAATGGAAAAGAAGAAGATAGCAGCAGCAGCCCAGGGGGGGGGGAGGGGGGGGGGAGGAACCAGAAGGACTCTCAGGGTTGTTAATATATATGTATAATATGTATAGGTCGTTGCTATAAATAATTGTATATTGGACTGTTAAATCATATTTTTGGAGAGTGTTTATCTGAGACAAGGCAGTTGCCATTTAGTTTTAGTTTTAGTTTTTGTTATATATTATTTATTCTTTGATTATAAAACAGGTCATTGTTATTTATACTGTTATATTATTGTGTAAAGGATACACAATGTACTGTGATGGTTGACCAAAAATTTTCAATAAAATATTTTAAAAAGAAGAAAGGTAGAACATGGTTCTAGTTTAATTTGGAGTTTTTTGTGAGCTTGGTGCCAAGAACTCTGGAGGCCTTGTTTGTACACATGCAAGGTTTGAGGTTTTATAACCCTCGAAATGAAGGGATGGGTTACAAAGGGCTGAGAAGTTTAGTGAATTTAGAAAAAAAAACAAAGTGTGCTGCAGGAAAAGACAGAAAGGCAATTCAGTCAGTGTGTCTCCATGCCAGAGAGCGGAGGCAGCATTTCTAACCTCTCTAGTAGTAAGAGATCCTGCCAAGACTGCTGGGGAAGTTGCCCATCTCTAATTGCCCATGACAAGGTGGTGGGGAGCCACCTTCCTGAACTGCTGCAGCCCATCTAATGCAGCAAAATCTATAGTGGCAAAAGAAAAGGAGTTCCTGGGTTTTCCTGCTCCTCAGAGATCGGGAATGTTGCAACCCCTCCCCAATCACTGGCAAATGATACTGCACATTGTGCAATCATCAGCGGACAACCCACTTCTGACCTTATGATGGAGGGAAGGTCATTGATAAAGCAGCTGAGGAAGGTTGGGCCGAGGTCACTACCCTGAGGAACTTGTGCAGCAATGTCGCGGGAGTGTGATGATTGACTTCCAACAATCACAACCGTCTTCATTTGTGCTCAATTGGTATTGCCTGTTTTACATTAGCACTGGAGTCAAAGTTAACCAGCAGGATACTCTTGTGCCCTTCCTAATATGACATTGTTAATTCTGGGCCAATCCTTGTAAATTTATGGCTGGTATTAAGCTCTGGATCCATTGTGGATTTAGAATAGACGGAGCATTTATCCACAAAACAATAATGTTCATGAACTGGAGATGAAAAGTCTCTTAAGTTTGTCTCCCAAATGAGGTAGTATTTTGACCCTAGGGTCCTAATGCCTATTAGATTGGAGTCTCCACATAACAATGCAGCTACAATCAGAGAGGCTGCTTGAGTATCAACCTTTCTGTCCCTTTGCTCTGTTGCCCTGTTCATGGATGTTCCTCCCGATAGTGGTCCCAGTGCAAACACTTATCTTTGTAAGCTCAATGCTCATGCATTTGATCAGATCTCATGGGCAAACTGCTTTCTAAAATAAACAGCTGGGCTAAAGGAATATTTAAATGGGTATTATTGGTTTGCAAGTTCTTTCAATTTTTCTCTTCCCTAACTTTTAATTTTCTTTGGCCAAACTCGCTGATGGGAGCGGGGTCCTTCCTGGAGCTGGAAGGGGCCCATAGAGTGTTGGCAAGGAGGCCCAAGGCTAACGAGCCTCCGCGGGCGGTGCTGGTGCGGTTCTATCGGTTCGTCGATCGGGAGTGTGTGCTCAGGTGGGCCAAGAAGGAGAGGAGCAGCAGGTGGGAGAACACGGAGGTTCGGATATATCAGGACTGGAGTGCGGAGGTGGTGAAGAGGAGGGCCGGGTACAATCGAGTGAAAGCGGTGCTGCACAGGAAGGGGGTGAAGTTTGGCATGTTGCAGCCGGCGCGACTGTGGGTTACCGACAAGGACCGGCACCATTATTTTGAGTCTCCGGAGGAGGCGTGGGCCTTTGTTCAGGCCGAGAAGCTAGACACGGACTGAGGGTCGGGATGTGCGATTGGGGACTGCGGTGGATATGTTATGCCTATTTTTGGTTCGGGGGGGGGGGCCTTTGCATTGTTTTGGGTTTCTTGTTCTCTGTGTTTTTCTCTTTCGGGTTGGGGAGGGTGGGTGGGGCGGGTTGGGCACTGTTCTGGTTGGTGGCGGGGCCTGGTAGGTGGAGAGCGCAGGATTTTTCCCGCGCCGAAGACTGGGGGGGTGGGGGGGGGGGGCGGGACCGGGGCGGGGAAGTGAGGATTGTTTCCCGCGCTTAGAACGGAGGGGGAGAGCCTGTGAATGGGGAGCAGGAGAGGAGGGTGTGCCACACAATGTGAGGAGTCGAAGCGGAGGCAGGCATGGCCGGGGTCAGCAGGAGACAACTGACTTGCGGAAGTGCAATGGGGGGAGTAAACCAGATAGGATGGGTGGGGGGGGGGGGGGGGGGAATCGAGTTGCTGCTGCTAAGATCAAGGACGAACTGGAGCGAGTGGGGTGGGTCGAGACGGGGGTATGCCGCTGTGGGGAACGGGCCGGGTGTGGGGTGCGGGCGCGTGGCTGGCCGAGGAGGGGTCATGGCTAGTCGGCGGGGGAGGGGGGCGGGTAGCCCCCTGATCTTGCTGATAACCTGGAATGTAAGGGAATTGAATGGGCCGGTCAAGCGGGCCCGCGTGTTCGCGCACCTGAAGGGGCTGAAGGCGGATGTGGTTATGCTCCAGGAGACACACCTGAAGGTGGCAGACCAGGTAAGACTGAGGAAAGGGTGGGTAGGTCAGGTGTTTCACTCGGGGCTAGATGCCAAAAATCGAGGGGTGGCGATCTTGGTGGGGAAGAAGGTGTTATTCGAGGCGTCGAGTAATGTGGCAGATAATGGCGGTAGGTACGAAATGGTAAGTGGTAAGGTGCAGGGAGAGAGGGTGGTACTGGTCAATGTGTATGCTCCGAACTGGGACGATGCGGGTTTTATGCGGCGTATGTTGCGTCGGATCCCAGACTTGGAAGTGGGGGGCCTGTTAATGGGGGGAGACTTTAACACGGTGTTGGATCCTGCACTGGATCGCTCCAGGTCTAGGACGGGTAGGAAGCTGGCGGCGGCTAGAGTGTTGAGGAGATTTATGGACCAAATGGGAGGGGTGGACCCTTGGAGATTAGCAAGGCCGGGGGCTAGGGAATTTTCATTCTTCTCACATGTCCATAAGGCTTATTCTCAAATCGACTTTTTCATTTTGAGTAGGGCGCTGATAGCGAGAGTAGAGGATACCGAGTATTCGGCAATAGCCATTTCGGACCACGCCCCACATTGGGTGGACTTGGAGATGGGGGAGGAGAGGAACCAGCGCCCGCTGTGGCGCTTGGAGGTGGGGCTGTTGGCGGACGAGGAGGTGAGCGAGCGGGTCCGAGGAAGTATAGAGAGGTACTTGGAGACCAATTACAACGGGGAGGTCCGAGTGGGGATGGTATGGGAGGCTCTGAAGGTGGCGGTGAGGGGAGAGATGGGGCGAGATTCTCCGACCCCCCGCCGGATCGGAGAATCGCCGGGGGCTGGCGTGAATCCCGCCCCCGCCGGATGCCGAAGTCTCCGGCACGGTGAGAGTCGGCGGGGGCGGGAATCGCGCCACGCCGGTTGGTGGGCCCCCCCGCGCGATTCTCCGGCCCGGATGGGCCGAAGTCCCGCCGGCGTAAATTAAACCACCTACCTTACCGGCGGGACAAGGCGGCGCGGGCGGGCTCCGTGGTCCATGGGGGGGGGGGCGCGGGGCGATCTGGCCCCGGGGGGGTGCCCCCACGGTGGCCTGGCCCGCGATCGGGGCCCACCGATCCGCGGGCGGGCCTGTGCCGTGGGGGCACTCTTTCCCTTTCGCCTCCGCCACAGTCTCCACCATGGCGGAGGCGAAAGAGACTCCCTCCACTGCGCATGCGCGGGAATGCTGTCAGCGGCCGCTAACGCTCTCGCGCATGCGCCGCCCGGAGATGTCATTTCGGCGCCAGCTGGCGGGGCACCAAAGGCCTTTTCCGCCAGCTGGCGGGGTGGAAATTCTGCCGGCGCCGACCTAGCCCCTTAAGGTTGGGGCTCGGCCCCCAAAGTTGCGGAGCATTCCGCACCTTTGGGGCGGCGCGATGCCCGTCTGATTTGCGCCGTTTTGGGCGCCAGTCGGCGGACATCGCGCCGTTTCCGGAGAAATTCACCCCTGATCTCCATCAGGGCCCACAAGGAGCGGAGGGAGCGGGGGGAGAGGGAGAGGCTGGTGGGGGAGATGGTGAGGGTAGACAGGAGGTATGCGGAAGAACCTGAGGAAGGATTGTTGAGGAAGAGGCGCAGCCTCCAGGCCGAATTCGGCCTGGTGACCACCAGGAAGGCGGAGGTGCAGTGGAGGAAGGCCCAGGGGGCGGTCTACGAGTATGGGGAAAAGGCAAGCCAGATGCTGGCACATCAGCTTCGGAATCGGGACGCAGCTAGGAAGATCGGGGAGTTAAGGGCAGGGGAGGGAGCGTGGTGCGGAGTGGGGTTTGCATCAATGGGGTCTTCAGGGACTTCTACGAGGAATTGTACCGATCCTAGCCCCCACGGGAGGAGGGAGGGATGGGCCGTTTCCTGGACCAATTGAGGTTTCCAAAGGTGGAAGAGGGACTGATGGCGGGACTGGGGGCCCCGATTGGGCTGGAGGAGCTGATCAAAGGGATAGGAAGCATGGAGGCGGGGAAGGCACCGGGGCCGGACGGTTTCCCGGTCGAGTTCTATAAAAAATATATGGACCTGTTGGGCTTGCTGTTAGTTAGGACCTTCAATGAGGAATGGGAGGGGGGGCTTTACCCCCGACGATGTCCCAGGCACTGATCTCCTTGATCCTGAAGCGAGACAAGGATCCCCTGCAATGTGGGTCTTACAGACCGATTTCCTTGCTAAATGTAGATGCCAAGGTCCTGGCGAAGGTCTTAGCCACGAGGATTGAGGATTGTGTGCTGCAGATCATCCATGAAGACCAGACGGGGTTTGTGAAGGGGAGACAGTTGAACGCGAATGTGTGGAGGCTTTTGAACGTTATCATAATGCCGGCGAGGGAGGGGGAGGCGGAGATAGTGGTGGCGATGGACGCTGAGAAAGCCTTCGATAGGGTAGAGTGGGGGTACCTGTGGGAGGTGCTGAAGAGGTTCAGGTTTGGGGAGGGGTTTGTCAGGTGGGTTACGCTGTTGTATGAGGTCCCGATGGCGAGTGTGGCCACAAATAGGAGGAGGTCCGAGTACTTTCGGTTGCACCGAGGGACGAGACAGGTGTGTCCCCTGTCCCCCCTGCTCTTCGCACTGTCGATTGAACCCCTGGCTCTGGCACGGAGAGAGTCGAGGAACTGGAGGGTGTTGGTGCAGGGTGGGGAGGAGCATACGGTGTCGCTTTATGCGGACGACCTGCTGCTGTATGTGGCGGACCCGGTGGGAGGAATGCCAGAGGTAATGAGGATCCTTAGGGAATTCGGGGTACAAGCTCAATTTGGGGAAGAGCGAGCTGTTCGTAGTTCAGCTAGGGGACCAGGAGAGGGGGATTGGTGAGCTCCCACTAAAAAAGGCGGAGAGGAGCTTCAGATATGTGGGGGTCCAGGTGGCCAGGAGCTGGGGGGCCCTGCATAGGCTTAACTTTACAAGGCTGGTGGAGCAAATGGAGGAGGAGTTCAAGAGGTGGGACACGTTGCCGCTGTCCCTGGCGGGTAGGGTGCAGTCAATCAAAATGACGGTGCTCCCAAGGTTTTTGTTCCTGTTCCAGTGCCTCCCGGTGTTTATCCCGAAGGTTTCTTTCAGGCGGGTTAACAGGAGTATAATGGGGTTTGTGTGGGCGCGAGGGACTCCGAGGGTGAGAAGGGTGTTCCTGGAGCGGAGTAGAGATGGGGGGGCTGGCGCTGCCCAACCTCTGTGGGTACTACTGGGCCGCCAATGCGACAATGATGCGCAAGTGGGTGATGGAGGGGGCTGCATGGAAGAGGCTGGAGACGGCGTCCTGTGTGGGTACGAATCTGGGGGCGCTGGCAACGGCGCCGCTGCCGCTTCCTCCATGGAGGTATACCACGAGCACGGTGGTGGTGGCGGCCCTCAAAATTTGGGGGCAGTGGAGGCGGCATAGGGGGGACGTTAGGGCCTCGGCGTGGTCCCCATTACGGGGGAACCACTTGTTCGCCCCAGGAAGAACAGGTGGAGGGTTTTCGGAGTGACACAGGCAGGGATACGAATGTTGGGGGACCCGTTTGTGGACGGGAAGTTCGCGAGCTTGGGTGAGCTGGAGGAGACGTACGGGCTACCCCCGGGGAACACCTTCAGGTACTTACAGGTAAGGGCGTTTGCCAGACGGCAGGTGGTGGAATTCCCACAGCTACTGCCACACACAGTACAGGACAGGGTGCTCTCGGGGGGGGGGGAGTGGGGAAGATCTCGGAAACGTACCAGGTGATGCAGGAGGAGGAGGAGGCCTCGTTGGTGGCGTTGAAAGGTAAGTGGGTGGAGGAGTTGGGAGAGGAGATCGAAGAGGGGACGTGGGCAGATGCCCTAGGGAGGGTGAACTCTTCCTCTTCATGCACGAGGCTCAGCCTCATACAGTTTAAGGTGCTGCACGGGGCACACATGACCGGGACAAGGATGAGCAGGTTCTTTGGGGGTGAGGACAGGTGTGTTAGGTGCTCAGGGAGCCCAGCAAATCACACCCATATGTTCTGGGCATGCCCAGCGCTGGAGGAAATTTAGAAGGACGTAGCGAGGACGGTGTCGAGGGTGGTAGGATCCAGGGTCAAACCGGGCTGGGGGCTCGCAATACTTGGGGTGGCAGAGGAGCCGGGAGTACTGGAGGCGAAAGAGGCCGGAATTCTGGCCTTTGCGTCCCTGGTAGCCCGGCGAAGGATTCTCCTTCAATGGAAAGATACGAGGCCCCCAAGCGTGGAATCCTGGATCAGCGATATGGCAGGGTTCATTATATTGGAGAGGGTGATATTCGCCTTGAGAGGGTCAGTACAAGGGTTCTTTAGGCGGTGGCAACCATTCTTAGACTTTCTGGCAGAACGATAGACATTGGTCAATGGCAACAGCAGCTCGGTGGGGGGGGGGGGGTTTAACTTTATTTTTGTTTATGTTATTTACACTGGAAGGGTCTGAGGGGGTGTATACACCTGGGGCGTCATTCTCCGACCCCCCGCCGGGTCGGAGAATGGCCGTTGGCCGCCGTGAATCCCGCCCCCGCCGAAGTCTCCAGTACCGGAGATTGGGCAGGGGCGGGAATCGGGCCGCGCCGGTTGGCGGGACCCCCCGCTGGATTCACCGGCCCGGATGGGCCGAAGTCCCGCCCAGGAATTGCCTGTCCCGCCGACGTAAATCAAACCTGGTATTTACCGGCGGGACCAGGCGGCGTGGGCGGGCTCCGGGGTCCTGGGGGGGGGGGCGCACGGGGCGATCTGACCCACCGATCCGCGGGCGGGCCTGTGCTGTGGGGGCACTCTTTCCCTTCCGCCTTCACTACGGCCTCCACCATGGCGGAGGCGGAAGAGACTCTCCCCACTGCGCATGCGCGGGAACCTGACAGTGGCCGCTGACGCTCTCGCGCATGCGCCGCATTTCCGCGCCAGCTGGCGGGGCAACAAACGCCATTTCCGCCAGCTGGCAGGGCGGAAATCCCTCCGGCGTCGGCCTAGCCCCTCAATGTTGGGGCTCGGCCCCCAAAGATGCGGAGCATTCCGCACCTTTGGGCCGGCGCGATGCCCGTCTGATTGGCGCCGTCTTTGGCGCCAGTCGGCGGACATCCCGCCGTTGGGGGAGAATTTCGCCCCTGTTGTCTTAAGTCGGGGTGTTAATATTAATTTATTATTTAGGTACGGAGGGGCAGGGGTTTGGGGGGTTGCTTTTTTAGATTGTGTTTTGTACTTAACCCTGTTGGGTTCCTGTTTCTTTCTCATTTTGTTATTGATATTTTATGAAAACCTTTAATAAAAATTTTTTTTAAAAAAATTTTTCTTTGGCCCCTCAATAATCTCTCTCACCCATTTCTTAGGCCATTTCAGACAACAGGTAAGTATCAACCACGTTGCTGTGGGAACTGGAGCCACATGCAGGCCAGACCGGGTAAGGACGGCAGATTACCTTCCCCAAAGGACAACAATGAACCAGGTGGGTTGTCATGATCACCACCACATCGCCACCTCCCTGGATTTTTCACACAGATTTTTTTTGATTTTTAAAAAAATATAAATTTAGAGTACCCAATTCATTTTTTCCAATTAAGGGGCAATTTAACGTGGCCAATCCACCTACCCTGCGCATCTTTTTGGGTTGTGGGAGCGAAACCCATGCAAACACGGGGAGAATGTGCAAACTCCACACGGACAGTGACCCAGAGCCGGGATCGAACCTGGGACCTCAGCGCCGTGAGGCAGCACGGCTAACCCACTGCGCCACCGTGCTGCCCTGTCACACCGATTTAAGGTCTGAACCAAAATTCAGCACCGCTGGAAATGCAGCACTCCTTTAGTTACCAGGCCTGAAATCACAGATGAGGAAAAGGAAATTGCAGCTAGCACCCCATATTCAACAGATTAGTAGTGCCACAAGTGAACGGTGTTTCAGTCTCCCCAGAAACGCCATAGACAACCACTGTGGTAGGACCCGTGGGGAAGGGATATTCCTTCTGAGCCCGAGATGCAGTGCAATCCTGAGGGTGTTTATAGAGAGGATTATGCTGCAGTAAATGTGGACAGCTTCCCTCATTACAGGTTTGTTTGGTGCCGGTCAAGTTTAACCCAGAAAATTATAAACCATAAGTAGGCCAGTTTGTAGCAATATGGGTTGACTGTGAGAACTGAACTTGCCACCTGGGCACAAAGCTGGCATCACAGATCAAACGTCCTTTCTGAAAATCACCATGGAGCACTTCCATCAAAGCCAAGGATGGTGCACTGACCTGACCGAGACTTATTCCCTGCAGCTCTTTTTAAAGTGCTGCCTTTCTGAGATGCACAGCAGAGTCCTTACGTTGAGCAATAAAGAAGGATATGTAACATATTTTACATTCCCAAGAAAATAACATTCCGACTGTATAAATCCATCTGTTTTTCTCCGTAATGCTTGGAAATATTTCAAATCTGATATCTGGTGTTCTGGACACTAGATAACTAACAAAAGAAATGCATAATAAGAGAGTGGGCTCACATCCAGCACAGGTTTTCAGCCATCGGTCATGAGTATTTGGATAACCCCTACTCCATATTTATTGATCAACGCACCAGAAAACTACAGAACTATTAACCGATTCAAACAGCAGGGTGTCTACCGCAATACATCTTGACAACAATTTAACCAAGGCCATGCAATTAATGATGTGGAGATGCCGGCGTTGGACTGCCATGCAATTAATGTAATAATCGTTATTTATTTCAGGAGTAATGAGTAAAAGGGTCTACGGGCAGCTTTGACAACGCAATATTCGGGACCTTCCAGTTCCACCCACTGCGCATGACTTCAAAAACAGCAGTCGTATTTGCTCCCAAATCACCACTCTTTGCACATAAACCTCCACGTTTCTCATCCTTAAGTCCCTGTTCAACACCATCTTAAAATTTATTTTCAGGTATGATGTTCCACATCCCGACAACTTTCCGAATGAAAAAACTCTCCTCGTCTCCCTCCTGGGCAGCACAGTGGTTAGCACTGTTGCTTCACTGTGCCAGGGTCCCAGGTTCGATTCCCAGCTTGGATCACTGTCTGTGCGGAGTCTGCATGTTCTCCCCATGTCTAAGTGGGTTTCCTCCAGGTGCTCCGGTTTCCTCCCACAAGTCCTGAAAGACGTGGGCCGTGGTTCTCCGACTGCGCGGCGGCACAGAGAATCGCGGGGGGGGGGGGGGGGGGCGCTTCTTGGGCGCCGGCGGGATCGCTGCCGTGCCAGTCGGGGGCCGTTGAAAGCGCCCCCCCCCCCCACGATTCTCCGGGCCTCGATGGGACGAGTGCCCACCAAGTTCAGCCGACTCCCGGCGGCGTGGGTTACGTATGGTCCCACCCGGTGGGACCTCAAATTCTGTCTGCGGAGGCCGTCTTGGTGGGGGGGGCAGGAGGATCCGACCCCGGGGGCGGGGGCGCCTCCACGATGGCCTGGCCCGCAATCCGGGCCTACCGGCGTCAGCGAGCGGGCTAGTTCCATGGGGGGGCCTATGTTCCTCCACGCTGGGCTCTGTAGGGCTCCGCCATATTGCCCGGGGGCCGGCACGGAGACAGGAACCCACGCATATGCGCGAACTCGCGCCGTCCGTGGCGTGCCGGCTTTTGGGCAGACACCACTCCGGCACCGTGCTAGCCCCTAGGAAGGGGTGAATACCTGCCACTTGAGGCCGGAGTGGCTCGCGCCGCTTTTCATGCCGGCGTCAGAACTTGGCCGCGGGATTGGAGAATACCAGCCGTGTTGTTAGGTGAATTGGACAATCTGAATTCTCCCTCAGTGTACCCAAACAGGTGCCGGAGTATGGCGACTCGGGGCGTTTCACAGTAATTTAATTGCAGTGTTAATGTAAGCCTACTTGTGACAATAATAAAGATTATTATAGATCTTTTGCAAATGATTTTAAATCTCTCACCCCTGTCTCTTTCCCCACTCTCCAGAGGGGATAGTTTGTCTCTATCTGTCAAAATCTTTTATCATCTTGAAAACCTCTATTTGCTCACATATCAACCTTCCCTGTTCCAAAGCGACAGTCCTGACTTTTCCAAACTCTCCTTAAAATGACCCTCAACACTTGGTTAACCTCTTCTGTACTCTTTCTAAGGTCTCAATTTACATCTCTCCTGAAATGTGGTGCCCAGAGTTGCTCACAATACTGCAGGCTATCCACAATGAGATATAAAATTCTAGCATAATTTTTTTGATGTTATGTTCTGCTTATAAACCTAGTATCCCCTCTGCTTTTTAAATCAATTTGCCCCAAGGCCTTTTTAAAGGATTTGAACATCCTCTCTTTGTTCATCTAGGCCAGGCTTGTCCAACATGCGGCCCAAGGGCTAAATGCAACCTTGGTGAGGCTCCCGGAGCCAGTTTACAAAATGCTGGACAAACAGGTAGGTTTGAATGGAAGAATCTGCAAGGAGCTGCTCCTCCAATCACAGGCTGTTTCTTTCCCATGTTTGCTGCTGATAGGCTCACCAGTGAGTCCATCGGCAGCAAATGTGAATGAGACAAAATCTGTGATTGGAGGAGCAGTGAACACCAACCAGTGGCAGTGAGTTTGGGGCCTAGAGGAGAGGGCTCGAGAGCCGAGGCAGGAGCTTGGAGAGGTGAGGGCAGGGGAGCCGAGGAGAGGGCATGGAGAGCTGAGGGCTGGGGAACCAAGGAGAGGGCCTGGAGAGCTGAGGGCTAGGGAACCAAGGAGAGGGCCTGGAGAGCTGAGGGCTGGGGAACCAAGGAGAGGGCCTGGAGAGCTGAGGGCTGGGGAACCAAGGGAAGGGCTTGGAGAGCTGAGAGCCAGGAGCCGAGGTCCAAGAGCAAGAGAAAGGAGGCAGAGGAGCCAGGGAGCAAGGTGCGGGCCTCCAGAGCGGGGCGCAGAAACGCCGGAGCGGGGCAGGAAGCATCTGAGTGAGTGACTAACTGGAGACTGTGTGAGAGAGAGTGTGAGGTGGAAAAACTGTGAAGTGGAGAAAGTGAGAGTGAGGGTAAAGACTGAGAGAGGGAGAATGTGAGGGTGGAGAGGGGTGTGAGAGAATGTGAAGGGGATGAGAGAGTGTGGGGGGTTGAGGGTATATGGGGCGGGTGAGAATGTTGAGGGGTTTGAGAAAGTAGGGCGGGGGTGGCGGTGAGATGGCAGTGATAGAATATGTCCAGAAGTCTGACTCAGTCCCAGTATCGGGGTTCTCATTTACCCTCATCCACATTCACACCATCATGCACTCGCATCCACTCTCACAGTGGTTGAGGGTAACTGAGCGAGTACCCTGAGCCTCACAGGCACTCTAACCCTATTACATTATAATACTTGTTCTTCTGCTCAGCAAGTTGTTTCTTTTAAACCTCAGTTTTTAGTTTGAAGTTCATGTTTAATATTATGCCAAACTTAAGCTTCCCGAAATTTATTCATCGGCCCCTTGAGTGAGAAGAAGTTTGAAATCTGGCCCTCCGCACATAAAGGTTGGACAAGCCTGATCCAGACCATTTACAGTTGTGTCATTTAGAAAGTACTATTTTCCATATTAAGCCTCCCAAATTGATTCACTTCACACTTCTCCCACATTGAACCTCATCTCTGATGCACCAGCCCATTTCATCAGCCTCTCTTATGTCATTTCATAGTAGTTTTCATAGTATTTACAGTGCCGAAGGAGGCCATTCGGCCCATCGAGTCTGCACCGGCTCTTGGAAAGGGCACCCTACCCAAGGTCAACACCGCCACCCTATCCCCATAACCCAGTAACCTCACCCAACACTAAGGGCAATTTTGGACACTAAGGGCAATTTATCATGGCCAATCCACCTAACCTGCACATCTTTGGACTGTGCGAGGAAACCGGATCACCCGGAGGAAACCCACGCACACACGGGGAGGATGTGCAGACTCCGCACAGACAGTGACCCAAGCCGGAATCGAACCTGGGACCCTGGAGCTGTGAAGCAATTGTGTTATCCACAAGGCTACCATGCTGCCCTCGTCATCCTGAAATCTAGCACTGTCTATTACTTTGGCAAGTTCCATATTACTTACAAACTTCGTAACCTCTCGGTCATTTATAAAAATTAATGAATGTCTTCCGAAATGCATACAGACAACTTCTACTTCACTACCTTCATCAACTCCTCTGTCATCTCATTAAAACATTTCACCAGATTAGTCAATCTTTAACAAATCCATGCTGTCTCTTCGTGATTGACCTGTCTTTCCAAATGAAACTGTATTTTGTCTTTTGTAATTACTTCCAATAAACCCCCCCCCCCCCCCCCCCCCACTCCCCACCAATATTGGGATGACGGGCATGTATTTTCTTTATTTATATCTCTCCCCTTTCTTGAATAGTTACGGTTAGCAATCCCCGCCTCCCAGTCTTCTAGGACTATTCCTGTACCCAATGAAAATCGAAAGATTGTGACCAAAGCCTCTGTTATTTCCACCGTTGCATCTTTCGGCAACGTGGGGTGCATTCCATTTGGACCAGGCAACTGACCAACTTTGAGGAATGCAAATCATTTAAGTAGGCCTTCTCTATTACTATTCTGTCCATATCTCCCTCTTTTACTGTAACCCCCCCCCCCCCACCCCGTCATCTGTTTTCATTGAGAACAGATACAAAGTACTTAATTCATATTTTAGCCATATCCTCTGGCTCTGCATTAAAATTTCCCTTTTTCACTCTATAGGCCTTGCTAATCGCTTATACTTTATGGACGCGATCTAACCAAATGGGAACAGAGTTTCGTAACAAGTGTGTTTAGCCCAACCCGCCACAAGTGCTGGGAAACACCATGCTATTTACCGGGACTCTGGTTATATTTGAGGCCTCAGCGGGAACTCTGCTCGCCGGAACTCCTCAGTGTAGGAGAAGATCAGGACGCCTTAATTTATTAAAAAATGGGCACTTTAAATTTATTTTTAAAAAACTGAATTACAATGTGATCACTGTGAGCCAAATGATTTCACTCCACTTGCTCCAGTTAATTTCTCAGAACTAGGTCTAACATAGAATTTACAGTGCAGAAGGAGGCCATTCGGCCCATCAAGTCAGCACCGGCTCTTGGAAAGAGCACCTTACCCAAGCACACACCTCCACCCTATCCCCATAACCCAGTTTTTTTTTGTCCAGGGAAGGGGTGGTCTGGGTCCGGGGAAGGGGTGGTCCGGGTCCGGGGAAGGGGTGGTCCGGGTCTCTCGCTGTCTCTGGATTCCGGACTCCGCTCCCGGGACTGCACTAACTCGGGCCGGGGGAGGGTGGGAGCTCCGATTATTTCCACACGTGTGTTCCGTCGGGGGGAGGGTCCCCCATAAGCCAGTTACCCCACCCAACACTAAGGGCAATTTTGGACACTAAGGACAATTTAGCCTGGCCAATCCACCTAACCTGTACATCTTTGGACTGTGGGAGGAAACCAGAGCACCCGGAGGAAACCCACGCAGACACGGGGAGAATGTGCAGAGTCCGCACAGACATTGACCCAAGCCGGGTATCGAACCTGGGACCTTGGAGCTGTGAAGCAATTGTGCTAACCACTATGCTACCGTGCTGCCCATCACTGCTTCCTTCCTTATTGGACTGAGGCATGTTGCCAGAATCGAACCAAAACATGGCAAAATGTCTGTCCCAGGAGAAGATCGGAGTGAACATTGGCACGATTTCTCTTGGAATCCTGAACCTCTTCGAGAAAAGAAAATTGAGTCGGCGTAGTTAACGGTGTCACTCTGGCGAGGCAGGCAATTAAAGTCTCCTCATCTTTCTGCTCTATTTTTGTTACATGCCTTTGAAATTTATTGACATTATTTATCCCCTTCTCACTCTGCAGCTCCACAGAAAAACTACCAACAATGTAAGAATTCTTCCTCCTTTTCTTGACTCAAGCGCTGATTCAGTCCTGGAACCATCTCGTGTGTCCTTTTTATGTAGAACTGTAACATTTTAAGGTGGTGCACAGGATGCATATGACTCGGGTGGGAATGAGTGGGTTCTTTCAGGGGATAGCAGATGAGTGTGAAGTGTGGGCGGGGGCCAGCGAATCACGCGCACATGTTTTGAGGTTGTGAAAAAGTGGGACGATTTTGTGCGGGAGTGTTCACGGTCTGAGGCAGGATAGTGGAGGAGGAGTGGACCCGGACCCTTTGGTGGCGATATTTCAGAGAAGCCGGAGCTCATGGAGAGGAGGAAGGCCGATGTCGTGGCCTTCGCCTCTCTGATTGCACGGCGGCGAATTTTGCTGGAGTGGTGGTCGACATCGCCACCGGGGGTAGCAGCTTGGTTGGGTGACCTGTATGACTTCCTGCGATTAGAGAAGATAAAGTATGAGTTAAGGGGCTCTTCAGGAGGGTTTGAGGAAAGGTGGGGGATGTTTGTGACCGTGTGTGAGGGGCTATTCGGCGTGGGGGGGGTGGAAAAGGGGAACATTCTGCACAGATTGTATCGTTGACTGTTGGGAAGTATGTTTCCCGGGGGTTTATTCGCTTTAACCTGTTTTGATACATGTTTGTAATGGAATACATATTTTAAAAAAAGAACTGTAACATTATCACCAGACAATACTGCCCTCCTCTCCTTCCTGCTGCCGGTGTCTATGTATTTACATTGTGGACCTCGTGTTGCCCTTCTATGTATTTTCTTTTTATTTTCTTTTATTTTCATGTGCTAAATGATCTGTTTGAGGTGCTCGCAGAAAAATACTTTTCACTCTACCTCAGTACACGTGACAATAAACAAATCCAATCCAATCCTTCGTTATCTGATTACTTGGCAGTCAGGAATATTAAGAATCCATTCCTGCCCTTGCTTTAGCCATGTCTCTGTTAATGCAACCACATCCTAATCTCATGGAGCAATTTGTGCCGCCATTTTGGACGCCAATGGATATGAGAGTTACACATAGGGTTTTGTTTTGAAACACAGATGGAATGATAAACATCCAAGCTGGAGTCTTTTCCAGCAAGCATTCTCTCTGGTTGCATCACAGCTTGGTATGGCAACTGTTCTGCCCAAGTTCGTAATTACCCTCTGTAAGAAATTACAGAGAGTTGCGAACACAGCCCAGTCCATCACTCAAGCCCGTTTTCCATCGATTGACTCTGTCTATATTTCTTGCTGCCTTGGGAAAGCGGGCAACATAATCAAAGACCCTTCCCTTCCTGGTTATTCTCTTTTCCAACTTCTTCCATCGGGCAGAAGGTACAAAGCTTGAGAACTCGTTCTAACAGATTCAAAAACAGCTGTTTTTCCTGCTGCTACTAGACTCTTGGACGCCCCATCTATACAGTAAATTGATCTTTTTGTGCATTTTTCCTTTTTTGCAGTTGTAATTATTTTCTGTATGTTGCACTTATGTATGGAGTGATCTGTCAGGTCTGTATGGAGAATACCTTTTACTGTACCTTGGTACATGTGACAGATTTTATCATTGAGTAACAATAAACAAAGCCGGCAGCATATTCCTCAGTGAATCATATTATGTCAAGTTTCCCACATCATAATAATAATCTTTATTAATGTCACAAGTAGGCTTACATTTTTTTAAAATAAATTTAGAGTACCCAATTCATTTTTTCCCAATTAAGCAGCAATTTAGTGTGGCCAATCCACCTAACCTGCACATCTTTGGGTTGTGGGGCCGAAACCCACGCAAACACAGGGAGAATGTGCAAACTCCACACGGACAGTGACCCAGAGCCGGGATCTTCAAAACACTCTGGAGTCTGGGGCAGTTGTGCGGTGTGTAAACAGTATTACAATAGATTAGCACTGACTGATAATGGAAGACATTTAACAATGAGCAGCAAAGAGGGAGATGTTTGATCTATCCTTACTGTGCCCCTGATGGCTGTAAAAGTCTGCATGAGAAGTTCTCTGAGTGGTTGTTTTGTCTCTTTTCACAAGATGCACTCACCCTCACCTTGACTTGTAATTTTGTGATTGTGGTTGTGTGCACGGAATGATTTAAATCTGAATTATTGATTTAAATCCAGCACCTGCCGTATTTTGCTTTCATCTTTGATTTCTCCGAGCAGAAACTTATAGCCAAGTTCCGCACACATGAGTACGGCCTCAACCGGGACCTGGGATTCATGTCGCATTACATTCATCCCCCACCATCTGGCCTGGGCTTGCGAAATCCTACCAACTGTCCTGGCTTGAGACAATTCATACCTCTTTAACCTGGGGTTACCCCTATCTCTGGATCTGTAAAGACTTAATTACATGCAAATACTTGCATTCAAAGCATTGTCTGGCATCTTTGACTTTGTCTATATATATGTTTCTGGAACATATCTCTTCATTCACCTGAGGAAGGAGCAGTGCTCCGAAAGCTAGTGTTTGAAACAAACCTGTTGGACTTTAACCTGGTAATGTAAGACTTCTTACTGTGCTCACCCCAGTCCAATGCCAGCATCTCCACATCAAATTAAGGAACAATCCTTCATCCGTGAAGCTAAGCAACAAATATTCAAACATGGGAGGTATCAGACCTGACCCTGCCGTCACTGCAGTTCCACAGTCTGGGGAACTCTTAATGGAACTATGTTGGTGGAAAAGTTTTCATGCAGGCTAAGCTCCTGATGGACCTTAAAAGCCACAATCACTGCTGATGCACTTTCCAGTTAGGTATCGGGTGGGATTTTCCAGTCCTTATGCCCAATGGGATCTTCCAGTCTCACTTAAGGGGCCTCCCACGGTGGGTTTCCAAAATATTTAAATAAGCCGAATGGCTCACTTAAATATGCAAATCAGGATCTCAGCCTCCAGATCGCAATGTCTTGCAAAATCTCATGAGGCGTTCCGAGCGTCGCAACTCTCGCAAGAGGCCTCCCGCGAGATTTAACAGCCTCGTTGTATCACCCAGTCGGGCCAATGGAGAATGCATTGGATTGCGCCCAAAATCTTTGCTGAGGCACCTAGAGGTGGCATTTGAAACAACAATTAGTTGAACAGTCTTTTAAAGCTGTTTTTATATCTTGGTGAGCAATTATGGCGTAGACATTTAGTGGGAGTTTTGAGTTGAAAAGTTGCTGACCTTTTAAAAAAAAAAATTTAGAGTACCCAATTCATTTTTTCCAATTATGGGGCAATTTAGTGTGGCCAATCCACCTACCCTGCATATCTTTGGGTTGTGGGGGTGAAACCCACGCAAACACGGGGAGAATGTGCAAACTCCACACGGACAGTGACCCAGAGCCGGGATTGAACCGGGGACCTCGAAGCTGTGAGGCAGCAGTGCTACCACTGCGACACCGTGCGGCCCTCAAAAAGTTGCTGACCTGAGGAAAAATAAGTAACCGGGAATCTTGTTCATCACCGACTGCGAGCCTCTATCTTCCTGAAGGACAGGCGCACAAGCACACAAATGCAAATTAATCTTTTGTGGGAAAGATTAGGGTGTTTGTTCACCCAAATTGAGTTGATGGAGTGTGCTGTGATATTATTCTGTACCACAACTGTAGACTGACATTTCGAAATGATTCACAAAGAACAGCATTAAAAAATGTAATGCATTTCCAGATGTAGCAATGGCCGTGGCCCTGAGTGAACTGAGGTCACAAAACATGACAGAGAAAATCAACAGTGTGGTGAATAAAGGTTATAAATGAATCACTGGAGACACAGGACACCTTTATAACACAGAGATAAAAGCCGAAATAATGCTATTTAATACACAGAAAACCCAGAACTTGGAAATGTTTGTCTAAACAGAGAATGAAAAGCTCGCAAGGAAAGAAAGCTTTTAATGGAATCATTTTTGGAGAGGTTTGCAGACAGGATGAGCTCCTGAAATGTAACAAACACCCCAAGCGTTGCTGGTCCACAATATATGTAGGCTGGTAGACTACCACATTAGGATGATTTGAAGCCAGATCTGTTCGTCAGGAATGTGCAGTTAAAATCATCTCTGAAAACATACCCTGCCATTGTCTTATTAACTGGGGCTTTATTTAGTGGTCCTGATGAACACTAGTGGGAGCCCCGTGCAAAACTGATGACCTCATGACATTTTAGCTACCAACTCAAATGGCCTCACAAGACAAGAATGTGATTTTGCTGTCACGGGCCTCTCCTTCCTTCCCGCATGTCAGATAACCATGCCAACTCGGCCATCATATAATCAAGACACAACTCTCAAAAGTCAGGAGATTGGGGATTCCCTGCTACCGCCCGCTGAAATTAGGAATTGGGTGGAGAATCCTGCACCGGCCCAAAACGGGGAATAGCACCAGGCGGCAGAGTCCTTAGTCTCAGTTCCTGCCCCTCTGGCCATAGGGAGCTCCCCCCACCCCCTGTGAACGCCTGTGGGAACATGCAAACAGCTCATATGCATTCATCGGAATGCGATTAATGGGCGGAAAGCATGGACCTCCAACCTCCCTGTTATTCTTCACCCCCCCCCCCCTTCCAGCGAGAACCCCACCATGGGTGCTTTGCCCCCCCCCCCCCCCCCCCCCCCTCCCCCCCTCCAAAGCGAGAACCCCACCATGGGAGCTTTGGTGCAAGTTATGACAAGTGCTCTCCTGGCATGGTAGAACCCGAGGGGGTTCAAGGAGTTGTGCCAATTTCCCATGTGCGCCTCTGTCGTTGCCAGGCTGCAGAGGGAGGATCCCCCAAGCATCATAGAATCATAGAATTTACAGAAGGAGGCCATTTGGCCCATTGCACCAGCCCTTGGAAAGCGCACCCTACTTAAACCCATGCTTTCGCCTTATCCCTATAACCTGACCCAATCTTTCGGACACAAAGGGGCAATTTAGCGTGGCCAATCCATCTAACCTGCACATCTTTGGACTGTGGGAGGAAACCGGAGCACCCGGAGGAAACCTACGCAAACATGGGGTGAAAATGCAAACTCCACACAGACAGACACGCGAGGCCGGAATTGAACCTGGGTCCCTGGAGCTGTGAGGCCGCAGTGCTAACCACTGTGCCACCATGCCACCCAAGCATCCTGGGAGTTGGGTGGGCTTGGGCTGAGGGTAAGCAGTTGACCTGAGGGCCCTCTTTCGGGATGCGGGGGTCCCGTGTCCGGATTGTCCCTTCCAGCTCTGGGTAACCTGAATATCGCTCTTGGTATCGTGATCTCAGACAGCCCTCTGTTCAAAATCATCACCCCTGTCTGTCTGTGAACTGTTTAAACATTGAAGTGGCCTTCTCACTTTGAACTGCTGTGCCTGATAGCTGATGAGCAGATCAGACAGTTCATTGAAGATTCCAGCCTGGAAACCTTAAGGACTTTCCCTTTCCTCACATCTGCTCCCTCAGGCCCATGCTTTTAACACTGCAGGTCAACACTTCCATTGTAGGGAGGAAGGAAGCCTACCTCTGGACGCTGGGACTGGGGTGCCCATTCAAAATGGTGGCCTGAGGTTAGTAAGCATAGTGAGACCAGCGTGCTCGCTGCCATGCACAATTTAGCATAGCAAAGTTATGAGAATTCCACCTCGGTGACTCTCCTAGCGCCAGTGGACACAGCCCCAATTCTCTGTTGGCGGGAGCACTTAGTTTCAAAACCAGAGATTCATGCCCTAAGTATAAAATTCATGAGGTGCTACTTTCTCCAAACATAAATCAATAATGATTGACATTTGGTTTAGAAACCTCGGTAATGGCTCACTTAATGTCTAGTAGGTCAGATTTCCTTATAAAATCTCTCTTCCACGATGTAAAAATGCTTTATAAAATCTTTTTTTTTAATTATGCATGTCATTCTGGAAAGTGCTAAAGATTCCACCCACCCACCATAATTACTATTGTCTGAAACAGCTGCCTCCTTAAAGGATAAATGCTAACACATATGTCCCAGTTTAATTAATTAATACATTAAAGTGCATTTATTTCCAATGGAGTAACTGTTATGACCTTCTGCTTTCTTGAGTTGTTCAATGTATGAGAGTGACAGGTTAACACAAACATACGAATAATAACTGAGAGGTAAAGGCTCTCAGTTCAGCCTCACTAACACAATTGTGTGTCCCAAAACGCACAAACCCCACCCATATAATGTAAAGATTTCAATGATCAGTTTCCGTGATCAATTTTAATTGTTATTTTATTTGCAATGCCATGAAATAATTTAATACAGTAAATAGACATGTGGAGAAATAAATACTTGCTGTTGGATTCCCCCCCTCCCCAACGCTGAGCGAACCTGCGCCTTTGGCCGCAATTTTAAACTTTCCCGACGATCTTGAATGGACGCCATTTTCCCCACAGTGGGAAACGTGGTGGCTCACAACCCACGGTCACATAAAGGGACTTATGGGTCACCATCTAAAAAAATGTTAAAATAAATTTAAAGTATCCAATTCATTTTTTCCAATTAAGGGGGAATTTAGCGTGGCCAATCCACCTAGCCTGCACATCTTTGGCTTGCAGGGGCAAACGCACGCAAGCACGGGGAGAATGTGCAAACTCCACACGAACAGTGGGCCAGAGCCGGGATCGAAACTGGGACCTCGGCAGCCGTGAGGCAGCAGTGCTAACCACTACGCCACCGTGCCTTTCTCGTTCCTGTCGTTTAAGCAGTGTGATTACAACAAATGGCCTGCTACAAAAAATGTTTTTTGTCAACCCATATTATGACATGGTCAGTGGGTCAACTGCCTGCTGTATCAAGCTTAATTTCCCTTAATTACTTACTCCCGCAGTGGTTAGCACTGGGACTGCGGCGCTGAGGACTCAGGTTCGAATCCCGGCCCTGAGTCACTGTCCATGTGGAGTTTGCACATCTCCCCATGTCTGCGTGAGTTTTACCCCCACAACCCAAAAAGATGTGCAGGTTAGGTGGATTGGCCACACTAAATTGCCCCTTAATTGGAAACAAAATAATTGGGTACTCTAAAAAATGTTTTTTTAAATTACTTACTACCTCGTATTAAGTTGATCTTTTCTCTACACCTTAGCTATGACTGTAACATTGCATTCTGCAGTCTCTCCTTCCTTCCCTATGTATGGTATGCGTTTTCTGTATATACATGTGACAATAATAAATCAAATCAAACTTAAAAGTGGCAGATGGGCTACCAATCTTGGTGCCCACCCTGCTTCTATGTTACGGGGGACAACTCGTGAGTGGGTGTGAAGTTGGTGGGCTTGCCACCCCTCTTATTTTACGTGACTCCCCCCACCCCTCCACCGGCGGATGGCCATGAAATCCAGCCCATAGTTTCAGACTGGATTGTCATGTTTAGAAATTTCTAAAATGTGAACAAGAGGCCAAAAGACTGTTTTTAAAACAAAACCTATTTCTCCATTTCTGCTCTATGATGTGGAAACGTTTAGTGTTTCAATGAACCCTCTTGAAAAGAAAAAAGAAAACAGCTGCACGATCGGCCCACTCTTCCCACCCTATCTTGATTCCATTAAGCTTTGGCCTTGTGAAAAGATAGCAACAACAGTGCAGTGAGCCAGACAGTTGTCAAAACAGGAAATGCTGGGATTACCCAGCAGGTCTGGCAGCGTGTCTACAAGGAGAGAAAAAGAGTTAACTTTTCAGGTCAGTAATCTTCCATCAAAATTAACCAAAGGTAGCCAAACATGAACTTCTCAGAACAAGTAGGAATGGACAATACACAGAGCTAAAGCCAAACTTGGAGGTGAACATGACTGAGGTTTGATGTTGGATGGGACCATACCTCATGAATAATGGCCTCCATGACGTGCCATCAATGAATACAAGACAAGTAGTGAACGTAACTGAGGCTTTAATAAGCCAAACAGAAAGCCTCCTGGCCTCTGATCCCGAACTGGGGCAGAGGCGGAGACCAGCCACCTTCATACCGAGCCCGAGGGGAGGCGGAGCCATCAGGCAGTGGTTTACCACATTACATGTAATACAGTAGCAGTTTACCACAATACACATATAATATACTACAGTGGTTTACCACATTCAACCCCTGTTATAAAAAGAGTCCAGCGGGGGTGAAGTGGACTTAAAGATCAAGTCTGCCGGGGGCCTTGACCTTCCGCCGTGATCACCTCAGTCCCGGCTGTGGTGTGGGCACCGGTGTCGAGGCCTGCACGTCCGGGAGAGCTTGGCCTCTTCTTCACCCAGTTGCTGAGTCGGTGGAGGGGGGCGGGTGGTGTAGGGGCGGGGGTGGTGGTGATGGGTGCCAGTGGACCTGCGGGGGCCAGATCTTGAAGTAGCTGAGTAGTGGTGGAGGGAGACGGTGTAGGGTCGGGGGTGGGGGTGATGGTCGCTGGGGAACCTGCAGGTGCCAAATCCCCGAGGAAGACTTTGTCCTGCTGCCCGTCATGATGTGCCACGTAGGCATATTGTGGATTGGCAGGGAAGAGAAGGATCTCCTCGACGAGGGGATCTGATTTATGACTCCTCGCATGCTTCCGGAGGAGGACGGGCCCTGGGACTGTCAGCCAGGATGGGAGCGAGACCCCGGAGGTGGACTTCCTAGGGAAGGCAAACATATGTTCGTGTGGAGTCTCATTGGTGGCAGTGCACAGGAGCGACCGGATGGAGTGGAGAGCATCGGGAAGGACCTCCTGCCAGCGGGAGACAGGGAGACTTCTAGACCGTAGGGCCAGGAGGACGGCCTTCCAGACCGTCGCGTTCTGTCTCTCCACCTGACCGTTGCCCCGGGGTTGTAACTGGTTGTCCTGCTTGAGGCGATGCCCTTGCTAAGTAGGAACTGACGCAACTCGTCGCTCATGAAGAAGGAACCCCGATCGCTATGGATGTAGGTGGGGAACCCGAACAGGGTGAAAAGACTGTGCAGGGCCTTGATGACGGAGGCAGAGGTCATGTCAGGGCATGGGATGGCAAAGGGGAATCTTGAGTATTCGTTAACAATGTTGAGGAAGTACACGTTACGGTCAGTGGAGGGGAGAAGTCGATGCTGAGGCGCTCAAAGGGGCGAGAGGCTTTTACCAGGTGCGCTCTGTCTGGCCGATAGAAGTGCAGTTTGCACTCTGCGCAGACCTGGCAGTCCCTGATCACGGTCCTGACCTCCTCGATGGAGTAAGGCAGGTTGCGAGCCTTGATAAAGTGAAACAAAACTTTATCCGGGTGACAGAGGTCGTTGTGGAGGGCCTGAAGCCGGTCTACTTGTGAGCTGGCACATGTACGGCGGGATAGGACATCTGGGGGCTCATTGAGCTTCCCAGATCGATACAAGATATCGTAATTATCGGTGGAGAGCTCGATCCTCCACCTCAGAATCTTGTCGTTCTTGATTTCTCCCCGCTGTGTATTGTTAAACATGAAGGCAACCGACCGCTGGTCAGTGAGGAGAGTGAATCGCCTGCCGGCCAGGTAATGCCTCCAATGTCGCACAGCTTCTACAATGGCTTGGGCTTCCTTTTCGAGGGAGGAGTGTCGAATCTCGGAGGCATGGAGGGTACGGGAGAAGAAAGCCACGGGCCTGCCCGCCTGGTTGAGGGTGGCGGCCAGAGCAAAGTCCGACGCATCGCTCTCCACCTGGAATGGAATGGACTCGTCCACAGCGTGCATCGCAGCTTGGGCAATATCTGCCTTGATGCGGTTGAAGGCCAGGTGGGCCTCAGCCGTCAGGGGAAAAATGGTGGATTTAATAAGTGGGCGGGCCTTGTCCGCATAATTGGGGACCCACTGGGCATAGTAGGAGAAGAACCCCAGGCATCTCTTCAGGGCCTTGGGGCAGTGGGGGAGGGGGAGTTCCAGGTCGGAGTCGGGCCCTCGGACTCTGTTTTCCACAACGTTGCAAAGGATGGCTCGGCGGGTTGTGCGGAAAACGCATTTCTCCTTATTGTAGGTGAGGTTAAGGAGTTTAGCGGTGTGGAGGAAGCGCCGGAGATTTTCGTCATGGTCCTGCTGGTCTTGGCCACGGATGATGACATTATCCAAGTACGGGAACGTGGCCCGCAGCCCGCACTGGTCAACCATTCGGTCCATTTCTCGCTGGAAGACCGAGACCCCATTGGTGATGCCGAAGGGGACCCTGAGGAAGTGGTAGAGGCGGCCACCTACCTCAAAGGCAGTGTATTGGCGGTCCTCCGGGCGGATAGGGAGCTGGTGGTACGCGGACTTCAAGTCAACTGTGGAGAAGACTCGATACTGCGCAATCTGGTTGACCATGTCAGCTATGCGTGGGAGGGGGTACGCATCGAGCTGCGTGTACCGGTTGATGGTCTGACTGTAGTCAATGACCATCCGGTGCTTCTCCCCAGTCTTGACGATCACCACTTGGGCTCTCCAGGCACTGGTACTAGCCTCAATGATCCCCTCCAACCTGATAAAGGCCCTATCCCAGGCACTGTATCATCTGCTCCTAGTAGCGACAGGCTTACAGTCCGGGGTGAAGTTAGCAAAGAGCGAGGGTGGGGCGACCTTAAGGGTCACGAGGCTGGACTTCCGGGTGCGGCTATGCAGAGCTAGGTCGCATATTCGGTAGCTCCCACTTGGAACGGACTTTTGGGCTCTTTTACAGGGCCCCCACGGCATTTGTTTGACATTTCCTGATGTGGCAAGAAGACTGCAGCATCCCCCTGACAGTGTCCCCCAGGAATTTTATGTCGTTTGGCTACCAGACCCGGCAGAAACAGTAAAAGATTTGGCCTTGGTTGCAGGTTTAGACAAAAGCCTCTTCCAGCATGCAGGCGGGGGAAGGGCAAGCTTAAAGCTGCAATCTGACTTGACTCTATCAAAGGTGAATTCTAGCAGCAGAGGGAACAACTGTGAAAGGATCTACTAGGGCCATTGAAGAAGCAGGGACGAGGCTTCCGGTGGCGGCCATGGAGGAGTAGGTCGCGCATTCGGCAGCTCCCGTCTGGAATTGACTCTCAGACCTTTTTCACGAGTTTCCATAGACTTTTTAAACGGACCAGAAGTGGAACGGCCAAAGGAGCGGCACTGGAGCAACGGGAGAAGCGAGGAAAAAAACAAAATGGCGGCGGCCAGGGACAAAGGGGTGCTACAGGAGTTCACCAAGCGCTGCTTCGAGGAGCAGCGCGAGGAGATGCGCAAGGAGATGTTGGCGCCTATGCTTTCGACAATTGAAGGACTCGGGATCACCGAGAAGGTCCACGAAGCTAAGATCCAGGAGGTACAGAAAAGAGTCAGTCAGAACGAGGACGAGCTCGTGGGCCTGGCGGTGAGAGTGGAGCAGAACGAGGCACTACACAAGAGGTGGGCGGGAAGACTCAAAGACCTGGGGAACAGGTCGAGGAGAAAGAATCTGCGAATCCAGGGTCTCCCTGAGGGAGTGGAGGGGGCTGATGCCGGGGCATACGCGAGCACGATGCTCGAGGCAATGATGGGCACGAAGGCCCCTTCGAGGCCACTGGAGTTGGACGGGGCACATCGGGTGCTGGCGAAGAAGCCCCAGGCAAATGAGCCGCCAAGGGCGATGGTGGTGAGGTTCCACCGGTTCACGGACAGAGAGTGGGTCCTGAGATGGGCCAAGAAGGAGCGGAGCAGTAAGTGGGACAATGCAGAGATCCGAATATACCTGGACTGGAGCACGGAGGTTGCAAAGCGGAGAGCGGGTTTCAACCGGGCCAAAGCGGCGTTGTACCGGAAAGAAGTGAAATTCGGAATGCTGCAGCCAGCGCGACTGTGGGTCACATACAAGGGCCAACACTATTACTTCGAAACGCCTGAAGAGGCGTGGACCTTTGTACAAGCCGAAAAGTTGGACTCTAACTGAGGGTTTGTGAGTGTGGGGGGGATGTTTGAGGTTTGATGTGTGATGGTTGTTGTATATAGGGGGTCAATCACGCGCAGGAAATGTTACATGGGCTGGGGGAGAGAGACAAGGCCGCGACAGGAGCTGCGCCAGAGGGGGCGGAGCGGGCTTTGGAAAGCGCGGGTGTTTTCCCGCGCGCAGGAAGAAAGGCGGGAAGGGGAACAAAGGAATGCATATGGATTGGGAGACTCCCACGCGGGGAGGTCAATGGGACAGCGGGGAAAGCCGGGGTCAGCAGGCGTCAGCTGACTTACGGGAGTGACATGGGGGGAGCAAAAAAGCTAGACAGGGGTCTAGCGGGGGGGGAGGGGAGGGGGGGTAAAGGGTTGCTGCTGCACTGGCCGAAAGGGAATGGGACACAGAAGAGGTGGTCGGGACGGGGATCCCCCCTCTGGGGGACTGGAGGGTGAGGGAGGTGTGGACACGGGACTGGCCCAGAAAAGGAGATGGCTAGTCGGCGGGGCATGGGGGGGGTGAGAGCCCTCCAATCCGGCTGATAACGTGGAACGTGAGGGGCCTGAATGGGCCGGTGAAGAGGGCTCGAGTGTTCGCGCACTTAAAGGGACTGAAGGCGGGACGTGGCCATGCTCCAAGAGACACACCTGAAGGTGGCGGACCAGGTCAGGTCAAGAAAGGGATGGGTAGGACAGGTATTCCACTCGGGACTGGACGCGAAGAATAGAGGGGTGGCAATATTAGTGGGAAAGCGGGTGTCATTTGAGGCCAAGACTATTGTAGCGGACAATGGAGGGCAATATGTAATGGTGAGCGGTAGGCTGCAAGGGACGTGGGTGGTGTTGGTAAACGTATACGCCCCAAACTGGGATGATGCAGGATTCATGAAGCGCATGTTGGGGCGCATTCCGGACCTGGTGATAGGAGGCCTGATAATGGGAGGGGACTTCAATACAGTGTTGGGTCCAGCACTAGGCCGCTCCAAATCAAGGACTGGAAAGAGGCCGGAGGCGGCCAAGGTACTTAGGGGGTTTATGGATCAGATGGGGGGAGTGGACCCATGGCGGTTTGCAAGGCCGCAGGCCAAGGAATTTTCTTTCTTCTCCCATGCACACAAAGCCTACTCCCGGATAGATTTCTTTGTTTTGGCTAAGGCACTCATCCCGAGGGTGGAGGGGACGGAGTATTCGGCGATAGCCGTTTCGGACCATGCCCCACACTGGGTGGAACTGGAGCTGGGAGAGGAGAGGGACCAACGCCCGTTTTGGCGGCTGGATGTGGGACTGCTGGCGGACGAGGTGGTGTGTGGAAAGGTGAGGGGGTGTATCGAAAGGTACTTGGAGGCCACCGACAACGGGGAGGTGATGGTGGGGGTGGTATGGGAGGCGTTGAAGGCGGTGATCAGGGGAGAGCTAAATTCCATTCGGGATCATAGGGAGAAGACAGAGGGTATAGAAAGGGAGAGGTTAGTGGGGGAGATTTTGAGAGTGGACAGGAGATACGCAGAGGCCCCGGAGAAAAGATTACTTGGGGAAAGACGACGGCTCCAGACGGAGTTTGACCTGTTGACCACAGGGAAGGCGGAGGCACAGTGGAGGACAGCGCAGGGGGCGACCTACGAGTATGGGGATAAGGCTAGTCGGATGCTGGCACACCAGCTCCGTAAGAGGATGGCAGCGAGGGAGATAGGGGGAGTCAAAGATGGAAGGGGAGCCACGGTTCGGAGTGCGACAAAAATAAACGAGGTATTCAAGGCCTTTTATGAAGAGCTGTACAGATCCCAGCCCCCAGCGGGGGAAGAGGGGATGAGACGATTCCTCGATCAGCTGAGATTCCCGAGGGTGGAGGAGCAAGAGGTGGCTGGTTTGGGGGCACCAATTGGGTTGGAGGAGCTGAGCAAGGGTTTGGGGAGCATACAGGCGGGGAAGGCCCCGGGACCGGACGGATTCCCGGTGGAGTTCTACAGGAAGTACGCAGACCTGTTGGCCCCGCTACTGCTGAGGACCTTTAATGAGGCAAGAGAGGAGGGGACCCTGCCCCCGACAATGTCGGAAGCGACAATTTCTTTGATCCTAAAGCGGGACAAGGACCCACTGCAATGTGGACCGCACAGGCCGATATCGCTCCTCAATGTGGATGCAAAGTTGCTGGCAAAAGTGCTGGCCACGAGGATCGAGGACTGTGTCCCGGGGGTAATCCACGAGGACCAGACGGGATTTGTAAAGGGCAGGCAACTAAACACCAATGTGCGGCGGCTCTTAAACGTGATAATGATGCCATCGGAGGAGGGAGAGGCGGAGATAGTGGCAGCTATGGGCACGGAGAAGGCCTTTGACCGAGTAGAGTGGGAGCACCTCTGGGAGGTGCTGCGCATGTTTGGGTTCAGGGTAGGGTTTATCAATTGGGTTAAGCTCCTTTACAGAGCGCCGATGGCAAGTGTAGTAACGAACCGGCGGAGGTCGGAGTACTTTCGACTGTACCGAGGGACGAGGCAGGGGTGCCCCCTGTCCCCCCTGTTGTTCGCATTGGCGATCGAACCATTGGCCATGTCATTGAGGGAGTCTAATAAATGGAAGGGGGTGGTCCGAGGGGGAGAAGAGCATCGGGTGTCGCTATATGCGGATGACCTGTTGCTGTACGTGGCGGATCCAATGGAGGGGATGGTGGAGGTCATGCAGACTCTAAGGGAGTTTGGGGAGTTTTTGGGCTATAAGCTCAATGTAGGGAAGAGTGAGCTCTTTGTATTACAGGCGGGGGACCAAGAAAGAGGGATAGGGGACCTACCGCTGAGGAGGGCGGAGGGGAGCTTTCGGTATCTGGGGATCCAGATAGCCAGGAGTTGGGGGACCCTACATAAACCGAATCTTACGAGGTTGGTGGAGCAAATGGAGGAGGATTTCAAAAGATGGCACATGTTACCGCTCTCGCTGGCGGGTAGAGTGCAGTCGGTCAAAATGGTGGTCCTTCCGAGGTTTCTGTTTGTGTTTCAGTGCCTTCCCATCATGATCACTCAGGCCTTTTTTAAGAGAGTAGGCAGGAGTATTATGGGGTTTGTGTGGGCGAATAAGACCCCGAGAGTAAGGAGAGGGTTCCTGGAACGCAGTAGGGACCGAGGATGGTTGGCGCTGCCAAACCTGGGGAGCTACTACTGGGCAGCAAATGTGGCGATGATTCGCAAGTGGGTTATGGAGGGAGAGGGGGTGGCATGGAAGAGGATGGAGATAGCATCCTGTAAAGGAACGAGCTTGGGGGCGTTGGTGACGGCACCGCTGCCGCTCTCGCCGACAAAGTATACCACGAGCCCGGTGGTGGCTGCAACGCTCAGGATCTGGGGCCAGTGGAGACGGCACCGGGGTGCAATGGGAGCATCAGTGTGGTCCCCGATCAGGGGTAACCACCGGTTTGTCCCAGGGAAGATGGACGGGGGGTTCCAGAGCTGGCATCGGGCGGGGATTAGAAGAATGGGGGACCTGTTCATCGACGGGACGTTTGCGAGCCTAGGGGCACTGGAGGAGAAGTTCGAGAGTTTGAGTTACCCCTGGGAAATGCCTTTAGATATATGCAGGTGAGGGCTTTTGTGAGGCAACAGGTGAGGGAATTCCCGTTGCTCCCGGCACAAGGAGGACAAGATAGGGTGATCTCGGGTGTATGGGTCGGGGAGGGCAAGGTGTCGGAAATACACCAGGAGTTGAAAGAAGAGGGGGAAGCGCTGGTAGAAGAGTTGAAGGGTAAATGGGAGGAGGAGCTGGGGGAGGAGATCGAGGAAGGTCTGTGGGCTGATGCCCTAGGTAGGGTTAATTCCTCCTCCTCGTGTGCCAGGCTCAGCCTGATACAATTTAAGGTGGTCCACAGAGCGCACTTGACAGGGGCGAGGTTGAGTAGGTTCTTTGGGGTAGAGGACAGATGTGGAAGGTGCTCAGGGAGCCCGGCGAACCATGCCCATATGTTTTGGTCATGCCCGGCATTGGAGGGGTTCTGGAGAGGAGTGGCGGGAGCAATATCTCAGGTGGTGAAAGTCCGGGTCAAGCCAAGCTGGGGGCTAGCAATATTTGGAGTAGTGGACGAACCGAGAGTGCAGGAGGCGAAAGAGGCCGGCATTCTGGCCTTTGCGTCCCTAGTAGCCCGGCGAAGGATCTTGCTAATGTGGAAGGAGGCGAAGCCCCCCAGCCTGGAGGCCTGGATAAATGATATGGCTGGGTTTATAAAGTTGGAGAGGATTAAATTTGCCTTGAGAGGGTCTGCGCAGGGGTTCTACAGGCGGTGGCAACCGTTCCTAGACTATCTCGCGGAGCGTTAGAGGAAGGTCGGTCAGCAGCAGCAGCAACCTTGGGGGGGGGGAACTGGCACGTACGGGTGAGGGCCAGTGTACAAAGCTGTGTAAATATATCATTTTGCCATGTATATATCTTGCTCTGCGCGATTTCTCGTTTTCTTTAATAAATATTTTTTTTAAAAGGGTCACGAGGCTACAGACGGTGAGGGGGGACAGGGGTCCACCGAACTTTAAGGTAAGGCTTTCGGGGTGGCACTGGAAGTCGAGCCCCAGTAATAGGGCAGCACAGAGATGGGGAAGGACATAGAGCTTAAAGTTTGTGTACTCTACGCCTTTTACAGTAAGGGTCGCGACACAGTACCCCCGGATTTCTACTGCTTGTGATCCGGAAGCCAGGGAGATTTTCTGAGTCGCGGGTAAGGTTGGGAGGGAGCAGCGCCTCACCGTATCTGGGTGTATAAAGCTGTCTGTGCTCCCGGAGTCGAAAAGGCAGGCCATCTCGTGCCCGTTGATCCGGACGGTCATCGTAGATTTCGTGAGGTGATGAGGCCGGGACTGGTCGAGCGTGATGGAGGCGAGCTTCGGAAGGTGATGGGTGGGCCGGTCAGAGGTAGCGGCGGCCAGCGTACGACCGGGTGAGCAGGGCTCCCGGGAGGTGCGGAGTGGTCCCAAGATGGCGGCCCCCATGGGTTGCGCGTGGCGCATGGCGTACAAGATGGCATCAAAGATGGCAGCCCCCATGGGTCGCGCGTGGCGGGCGAAATCGAAGATGGCGGCCCCCACGGATCGCACATGGCAGGTGGCGCGGCAGCTGGGGGCGGCCCCGACAGGCAGTCGGCAGCGCTGCTGGGCCTAGGAGTTTTAGGTAGAGATCAGGCCTGGCAGGCTTTCGCAAAGTGGCCCTTCCTCCCACACCCGTTGCAAGCCGCGTTATGTGCAGGGCAGCGTTGTCTGGGATGATTACCCTGGCCGCGAAAGTAGCAATTCGGGCTTCCGGCATTGGCGGGCTGCTGCGCAGCACAGGCTTGCGCCGCACGCGAGTCGGATGATGGCGGCGCCCACAAGGGTGCCTCGTGGTCAGAGGTGTAGGCCTCCATGTTCTGGAAAGCCACCTCCAGCGAGTTTGAGAGCTGCACTGTCTCTGGCATGCCGCATGTACCCCCTGCTAGCAATCACTGGCGGATGTAATTCGATTTAATGCCTGCGATATATGCATCCCTGATCAACAGCTCCGTGTGTTGGGTAGTCGATACCGCCTAGCAAGCACAGTTCCGGCCGAGTACCCGCAAGGCACGCAGGAATTCTGCAAGTGATTCTCCGGGGCGTTGTCGCCTCGTGGCAAGAAGGTGCCTAGCATACACCTCGTTTACAGACTTTACATATTGTCCCTTCAGCAGCATTATCGCCTCCGTATACGAGGGAGCGTCCCTGATGAGAAAGAAAACTTGCGGGCTCACCCGTGCGTTGAGTATTTGTTGCTTTTGGAGGTCGGTGACATCTTCGGTGGAGGATCCGAGGTACGCTTTCAAACAGCTTAGCCAGTGCTCGAATGTTGCAGTGGCGTCGGCTGCCTGTGGGTCCAGCTCCAGACGATCAAGTTTGAGCAATGAATTCATCTTCGAAGTTTAGCTTATTAAATTGATATACCATCAATGAACACAAGATGAGTAGTGAACGTAACTGAGGCTTTAATAAACTAAACAGAAAGCCTCCTGGCCTCAGATCCCGAACTGGGGCAGTGGCGGAGACCAGCCACCTTTGTACCGAGTCTGAGGGGAGGCGGAGCCATCAGGCAGTGGTTTACCACATTACATGTAATATAGGGGCAGTTTACCACAATACGCATATAATATACTACAGTGGTTTACCACACTCCACCAATGTTGTGAACTTCTCAAAGTCCAGAATGTCGAATTGATAACAGTTACTGGCAGGGCACATCTTCTTCGAATACCAAATAATTAGAGGGACGTTAGATGTTTTCTTTGCAACATTTAGTGTATTCCAAAAGAAACTAATTGAGTGGAGCACTTTGAAACATTTCAACAGTGAGATATTGTTCAACGTAGAGGCAAGTGTTTATTTTCCCATGTTAGCCACAAGTCAGGGCTCAGTGGTTAATACTCGCACATGAGTGAGAAGGTTGTGGGTTCGCGTCCCACGCTAGGGCCTTGAGACTAAATCTAGGCTGACACTAATGTGTTGCCTAAGTGCTGCACTATCGGAGATGCCTTAAGATTGGCTGTAAAACTGAGCTGCCCCGCCCCCCTCGAGGGCCTGCAAAAGATGTAAAAGGGCAGTATTTTGCAGAACAACAAGGGAGAGTTCTTCCCCACGTTCTGGCCAATATTTACTCTTCAGCTCATACTGAAACAGATTATCTGGTCATTAACATATTTCTCTATGTGGGATCCTACTGTGCAGAAATTGGCTGCCTTTTTTTGCATTAAAACAGTCATGCTTCAAAAAGTGGGATGCTCTAAGTTTGTGAAAGGTGCAATGTGAATGAAAGTCTTTCTATCTCTTTCTTTCATTATCTCGACAGTGCGCTAGCAAAATGTTGCTAGCACTAAAATGGTGCAGACTTTCTGACTGGTGATATGAGAATCTAGGTTGGCATGTTGTTATTCCACAGAAGTGGGTGAGCCACGTTTTGTGAAAGCACGCTTCGGGGGCTTGATTTTACCTCAGCGTGAGTGGATAGGTCAAAAGCTCGTTACCTGGGGCAAAATTCTTCGTTATCGGAGGAAAGTCCGCCGATCGGCGCAAAAAACGGCGCAAATCCGACTTGCGTCACGTCGGAAAAATGGGTCGATAGTCTCCGGCCCGAAATGGGCTAGCAGCGACGTAACGGGATCCGCGCTTGCGCAGTGGTTCACGCCGTGCCGCGTCATACGCGCCGCACGGCGTGACGGCTCATAAGGCCGCGCTGCTCCCCCCCACCCGACCGGAACACCCGACCGCAACACCCGACTGGATGGCTGGCCGCCGCTCAGCCCCGAGGTTCGAGTCACGCGATGTGAAGGCGCTCCTGGACGCGGTGGAGCAGAGGAGGGACGCCCTGTATCCCGGGCACGGCCGCAGAGTTGCCCAACGCCACAGCCGGCGTCTGTGGAGGGAAGTGGCAGAGGCTGTCACCGCTGTGGCCCTGACACCACGGACAGGCACCCAGTGCCACAAGAAGGTGAACGACCTCGTCAGAGCAGGCAGGGTGAGCCTCCCCCATATCCCCCCCTCCCCCATATCCCCCCTCCCCATATCCCCGCTCCCCCATATCCCCCGCTCCCCCATATCCCCCCCTCCCCCATATCCCCCCTCCCCCCCCCATCCCCATATCCCCCCCTCACCAATATCCCCCTTCCCCATCTACCCCCTCCCCCATATCCCCCCTCCCCCATATCCCCCCTCCCCCATATCCCCAAGTGAATCCAGCCCTAACCTTAACGTCTGCAATGCACGCGCAACCGATGGCGTGCATTCATCTACCTGCCTAACAGTGTTGCCTTTTACCCCTGCCACCCCCCCCCCCCCCCCCCCCCCCACAGGAGAAGCGCGCACACAACAATAGGGAGCATGTGAGGACTGGAGGAGGCCCCGCTGATGAGAGGCCACTGACCGAACACCAGGAAAGGGCCCTGGAACTGGCTGGTGGACCTGAGGACCGGGAGGTTGCTGATGCAGAGGTCGGGGGCGTAGTAGCAAGTGAGCCACTGACAGCCCGTCCCCATATCCCCCCTCCCCTATATCCCCCTCCCCCGTATCACCTGATCACTGCCTGATGTCTAACCATGCATGCTTCATTGTGTATCGCAGGACCAAACGTCCAGGCACCCATCCCCGCAGATGCAGACCGCCCGCAGGATGCCCCTCGGAGGCCATGGGAGACGGAGAGATCCGGACCCTCCGGCATGCGACGCCCGCAGGATGCCCCTCGGAGACCACGGGAGACGGAGAGACCTGCACCCTCCGGCATGCGACGCCCGCAGGATGCCCCTCACACACCACGGGAGACGGAGAGACCTGGAGCAACAGGGAGACGACACCCCCGTCACGTGCGGGAGCGACCACCCAGCGATGAGGGGGGCAGCCACAGGCCCCCGTCACATCCGAGCCAGGACACCACTACCCAGGACACCACTACCCAGGACACCACTACCCAGGACACCACTACCCGGGACACCACTACCCGGGACAGCAGTACCCGGGACAGCACTACCCAGGAAGACGAAATACCGGACAGTGACTCAGAGTGGATGGGTGGAGACGAACCCCCACCCCAAAGCGCCATGGACTCAGAGTGGGACGAAGAGCACGACACAACGCCACTGCTGTCACCAACACCCTCCACCATCGCAGAAACACTCACCTCGGTTGGGCACTTTAGTAATGAGGCGTCTGGTACACTCACTGGTGCGCACAACACAGCCGTCCCGGTACAGCAGGTGGAGGTAGGAGCAGCAGAGGGGCCGGGCGGTTGGAGGGCAGTCCAGCCCAAGCGAACATCTGCCGCCCAGATGGATCCCGTGTTCCTGGAGTTACCACACCCACACATAGATCCGATGCAACCACCGACCCGGAGACAAGCGAAGAGGGTGACGGGCGGGGCGGTCGCAGGTGGAGGAGTCCACCCGCGTCCAGGAGCTGGGAGTGGTGCCGGTCATGCGTGCCACCCAGGCCGACACCGCACGGGTGGCGTCCGCGGTGGAGGCAATGGGTGCGACGGTGTCAGACATGGGGAACGGTTTGCGAGGCCTGGGGCTTTCCGTGCAGGCGACGTCTGTGGCCCAGGAAATGGCTGCCCTCTCACAGGAGGCCATGAGCCAGTGCCAGCGCCAGATGGCAGAGGCGCTCAACGCCATAGCCCAGTCTCAGCAGGCCATGGCCCAGTCTCTGCAGGCCATGGCCCAGTCTCAGCAGGCCATGGCCCAGTCTCTGCAGGCCATCGCTGAGGGCATCGGCGCCAGTGGCCATGTGCGAGCCGGCGTCGCACTGTCACAGACAGGGTTTGCCAACCCCCTGGGCTCCATGGCTGCAAACCTGCAGACCCCTGTCGATACCAGCACGGGCCTCCAGGACTGGCAGTGCCAGATGTCGGGGGGGCGTCGGATGGCCAGTCCGTTCGCATCCCCCACCCATGTAGAGGCCTGGGGGCCATCGGGCACCCCGAGGGAGGAGGAGGTGGTGTGGTCCGTCCCGGCTCCCTCTGTAGGGGAGGTCCCGGTACACCGCGACACCTCGGACTCCCCCCCTTCCGTCCCAGGTGCATCGGGTGGGCAACGGGCAGGACAGGCTGGCAGCTCGCCATCCCAGTCGCCCGGGCCGCAGCCTGGCCCAACTAGGCCAGGACGCCCCAGGAAACGGCCGCCAAAGGGATCCAGTGTCAGAGGGCAGGAATCACTGGAGTCCACCTCCAGTTCTGCTGTACCGTCTGGGGAACCACGTAGACGTAGTCAAAGGGCCCGTAAGGCCAAACAATTAGACACTGAGTAAGTTGGCACGGGTGCAGGGCACAGATGAGTTTTAGGGGCTAGGGCACGTGCATGAACTCCTTTGGTTATTAAAGTCAATGTTACACCTACAGAAGCTGCCTTTGTGCTCAGTCCAAAGTGTGCGGGGGTGTCATGTACGTTGAGCGCAAGTGTGTGTGTGAGGGGTGGTCTTACTTTAGCCCCAGGTGAGTCTGCCCCCTTCCCCCTGGGCCGCCATCAACATCCCCCGGGCAGAGGACGGGACCGTGCGCTGCAGTGTCACAGCCGCATGCAGGGATGGTCCGGGTGGATGGTGGTACTGTGGCCATGGGTCAGACATAGTCCAACGATGTAGAGCCAGGAGCTCACCGCAGGGCGGGTTGTCATCATCCTCCATGGCCTGCGATAGACACGTGTCCACCCGCAACTGTGTGAGCCCGGCCCGTTGTGCCGCAGGTGCATCGGCAATGGGGGGGCGGGGGGTGGGGGGGGGGGGGGGGGGTGGGGGGTGTGCATGCGGGTAGGGTGGGTGGGGTTGGGGAGGGGGGTGAGGGTGCTGGGTGGGTGGATGGGTGTGGGGTGTGGGTGATCGGCTGTTGCCATGGTGTGCGGTCTGTGGCCATACTACCCGATTCCCACGCCCATCTAGTCAGTGAAGCGGGCGGCTATCAGTCTGTCCCGTGCCCGCTGGGCCAGCCGGTAACGGTGGACAGCCACCCGCCTGTGTCTACCCCGTCTGCCCTGACCATTACCCCCATCCCCATCATCTGGGGAGGACTGCGCCTCTTCCTGCTGCTCCTCCACTCCGCCCTCCTCTGCCTGCGGCACATCGCCCCTCTGTTGGGCTATGTTGTGCAGGACGCAGCACACCACAATGATGCGGCCGACCCTATCTGACCGATACTGGAGGGCGCCCCCAGAGAGGTCCAGGCACCTGAAACGCATTTTCAGCACGCCAAAGCACCTCTCTGTCACTCCCCTTGTCGCTACATGGGCATCATTGTAGCGGTTCACCGCCTCATTGCGTGGCCTCCATATAGGCGTCATCAGCCACGATCGCAATGGGTAGCCCCTGTCGCCCAGCAACCAGCCCCTCAGCCCGGGATGGCGGCCCTCGTACATGCCGGGGATGGATGACCGCGACAACACGAATGAGTCGTGTACACTGCCTGGGTGACGGGCGCAGACGTGCAGGATCATCATGCGGTGGTCGCAGACCACCTGTACGTTCATCGAATAGGTCCCCTTCCTATTAGTGAACACGGCCCTGTTATCTGCAGGTGGCCGCACGGCGACGTGCATCCCATCGATCGCGCCCTGGACCATGGGGAACCCAGCCACGGCAGAGAAGCCCATGGCCCAGACATCTTGGCTGGCCCGGTCCACGGGGAAGCGGATGTAGCGGTGCGCCATAGCATATAGGGCATCTGTCACTGCCCGGATGCACCGGTGCACCGATGTCTGCGATATGCCGGACAGGTCCCCACTCGGTGCCTGGAATGGCCCCGTTGCATAAAAGTTCAGGGCCACCATAACCTTGATGGACACGGGGAGAGGGTGTCCCCCGCCAGTGCCACGCGGTGACAGGTGTGCCAGCAGGTGGCAGATGTGTGCCACGGTTTCCCGGCTCATCCGGAGTCTCCTCCTGCATTCCCGGTCCGTGAGGTCCTCGTATGACTGCCTGGGCCGGTACACACGGGGCGCCCTCGGGTGCCTCCATTGCCGTGGGGCCGTGACGTCCTCCTCCCCCTCCTCGTCCTGTCGGTCAGGTGTCCCTCCCGCCTGGGCGGCTGCCGCCTGCCCCTCTGCAGCAGCCTGCGCCGCCTCTCTGGCACGCTCCTCCTCCTCCTCCTCATCCAGGGCAACATAGACATGAGCGGCTGCCGCCACGGCGGCCAACATCGCTGGATGATCTGAAAACATGACGGCCTGGCGGGGGGAGGGGAACGACGACATGTCATCATTGCCCATATCCCCTCCTCCCCCCAGCCAGGTGGCATGGACCGCATGGGTCCAACTGTTGGGAGGCTGGCACCTGGCCAGTTGGACCAACTCACTTGCCCTCCCATCCCCCTCCACAGCAGGGACCCCCGCCCCCCCCGGCACGGACACACCCACCCCCCTCCCCGGCACGGACACACCCACCCCCTCCCCGGCACGGACCCCCCCCCCACCCCCCTCCCCGGCACGGACCACCCCCCCAACCTCCACCCCGGCCCCCGGCACGGACCCCGCCCCCCAACCTCCACCCCGGCACGGACCCCCCCCATCCCCTCCCCGGCACAGACCCCCCATCCCCCTCCCCGGCACGGGCCCCCCATCCCCCTCCCCGGCACGGACCCCCCCCCAACCTCCACCCCGGCACGGACACCACCATCCCCCTCCCCAGCACGGACCCCCCCCCACCCCCCTCCCCGGCACGGACCCCATCCCCAACCTCCACCCCGGCACGGACCCCCCCATCCCCCTCCCCGGCACGGACAACCCCCCATCCCCCTCCCCGCACGGACCCCCCCATCCCCCACCCCGGCACGGACCACCCATCCCCCTCCCCGGCACGGACCCACCCCACCCCCCTCCCCGGCACGGACACACCCACCCCCCTCCCCGGCACGGACCCCCCCCCCCCCACCCCCCTCCCCGGCACGGACCCCACCCCCCAACCTCCACCCCGGCCCCCGGCACGGACCCGGCCCCCCAACCTCCACCCCGGCACGGACCCCCCCCATCCCCTCCCCGGCACAGACCCCCCATCCCCCTCCCCGGCACGGGCCCCCCATCCCCCTCCCCGGCACGGACCCCCCCCCCAACCTCCACCCCGGCACGGACACCCCCATCCCCCTCCCCAGCACGGACCCCCCCCACCCCCCTCCCCGGCACGGACCCCCCCCCAACCTCCACCCCGGCACGGACCCCCCCATCCCCCTCCCCGGCACGGACACCCCCCCATCCCCCTCCCCGTCACGGACCCCCCCATCCCCCACCCCGGCACGGACCCCCCATCCCCCTCCCCGGCACGGACCCACCCCCCCAACCTCCACCCCGGCATGGACCCCCCCATCCCCCTCCCCGGCACGGACCCACCCCCCCCCCCCCCCAACCTCCACCCCGGCACGGACACCCCCATCCCCCTCCCCGGCACGGACCCCCCCATCCCCCTCCCCGGCACGGACCCCCCCCAACCTCCACCGCGGCACGGACCCTCCCATCCCCCTCCCCGTCACGGACCCACCCCCCATCCCCCTACCCGGCACGGACCCCCCAACCTCCACCCCGGCACGGACACCCCCATCCATCTCCCCGGCACGGACCCCCCCCATCCCCCTCCCCGGCACGGACCCACCCCCCCCCCCAACCTCCACCCCGGCACGGACACCTCACCCCATCCCCCTCCCCGGCACGGACCCCCCCCCCACAACCTCCACCCCGGCACGGACACCCCCATCCCTCTCCCCGGCATGGACCCCCCCCCCCATCCCCCTCCCCGGCACGGACCCCCCCCAACCTCCAACCCGGCACGGACCCCCCCACCTCCTTCCCGGCACGGACCCCCCCCCCCCCCCCCCATCCCCCTCCCCGGCACGGACGCCCCAACCTCCACCCCGGCACGGACACCCCCATCCCCCTCCCCGGCACGGACCCACCCCCCCCCATCCGCCTCCCCGGCACGGACACCCCCCCAACCTCCACCCCGGCACAGACACCCCCATCCCCCTCCCCGGCACGGACCCCCCCCCCCATCCCCCTCCCCGGCACGGACCCCCCCATCCCCCTCCCCGGCACGGACCGCCCCCCCAACCTCCACCCCGGCACAGACACCCCCATCCCCCTCCCCGGCACGGACCCCCCCCCAATCTCCACCCCGGCACGGAACCCCCCATCCCCCTCCCCGGCACGGACCCACCCCCCCCAACCTCCACCCCGGCACGGACCCCCACCCCAACCTCCACCCCGGCACGGACCCCCCCATCCCCCTCCCCGGCACGGACCCCCCCCATCCCCCTCCTCGGCACGGACCCCCCCACCCCCCTCCCCGGCACAGACCCTCCCCCAACCTCCACACCGGCACGGACCCCCCCATCCCCCTCCCCGGCACGGACCCCCCCAACCTCCACCCCGGCATGGACCCCCCCATCCCCCTCCCCGGCACGGACCCCCACCCCGGCACCGACCCCCCCATCCCCCTCCCCGGCACGGACCCCCCCCCCCCCAACCACCACCCCGGCACGGACCCCCCCCATCCCCCTCCCCGGCACGGACCCCCTCCCGGCACTCCCCCGGAGCCCAGCCTTTTCTAACCCCCCCCCCCCCCGCCGCACACACACACACACACAACCCGAGACACACCTCTCCTCACGCATTCAGACTGCGGCCACGCCATCGCCTGCCCAGAGCCAACCCCCCAGGCCGTCACTCACCTGCACGCTGGTCGGCGTGAACCTGGAGCACAGGGTCACGCCGATGAAAAGGAGGTTTAATTTACGTCGACGTGAACGGTCATCACGTCGACGGGACTTCGGCCCATCCGGAAGGGAGAATATCGGCAGGCCGAAAATCGGCTGCCTTGCGCAGACCCGTGACATTCTCCGCGGCAGCGGCGACATTAACGCCCCGCCGACTTTTCTCCCTTCGGAGACTTCGGCAACCGGCGGGGGCGGGATTCACGGCGGCCAACGGCCATTCTCCGACCCGGCGGGGGGTCGGAGAATGACGCCCCTGGTGTCTAGTTTACAGCTTAGACATTTTCAACTCAGACCAGTCAGAAATCAAATTCCAAAACCATGGAAACATCAAGCACGGGGAATGCTTCAAAAGTCAACAGGAAAGCAGGCAAGCAAAAATAAAATGAAGAGGTCAACAACAATAATGTGAAATTTATTTTTGGATAAGGTATACAGCAAGGCCATTCATATTAAAGAAACGCCTGGGGCAGAATTCTCTGATAATGGGGCAATGTCCCCACGCCTGCGAGAAAGCGGGCGCGAATCACTCTGGATTTTCCTGGAGAAAGGGGGCTAGCAGGGCCCTGGAGTATTCCTCGCAGCTCCTGCTGCCGACATAGGGCCCTGCACGTCCGGCCGTGACCCTGCGCAACATGGCGGATCAGACCCGACAATGTAAATCCACCACCTCCCCCCTCAAAGCACGCGCGCCCGCCGATCGGTGGCCCCCGATTGCGAGCATGGCCGTCCTGGAGGCCCCCTCCTCGGTGACAGATCCTTCCCCCCCCCACCCCACCACTCCGAGTTCCTGCCGGGTGGAACGATGAGTAAACCACGGTGGCGGGTAGTCGGCCAGTTGTCGGCGGAGAATCGCCACGGGGGCCTCTTTCAATGGCCCCCGACTGGCGCCGCGTCGATCCTGCGCGCGCGATTGGCGGCAATTGTCCAGAGAATCGCGGGAGCGGCGTTGGACCAGATCGCGGGTCTGAAGCCCCATTCTCCGCCCCCCCCGCGCCGAGCTCGATTGCGGTGCGGAGGCTCGGAGAATCCTGGCCATGAATTTGTTAGCCCTCGCTGATTTGAAAGTTAGGGGGCATGGGATCCAGGGAAATTTGGCTGTCTGGATACAGAATAGACTGGCCGAAAGAAGACAGAGAGTGGTAGTGGATGGAAAGTATTCCGCCTGGAGGTCAGTGATCAGTGGTGTCCTGCAGGGATCTGTTCTGGGACCTCTGCTATTTGTTGTTTTTATAAATTACTTAGATGAGGAAGTGGAAGGGTGGTTAGTAAGTTTTCCGATGACACGAAGGTTGGGGGAGTTGCAGATAGTGTTGAGGGTTGTTGCAGGTTACAGCAGGACATTGACAGGATGCAGAGCTGGGCTGAGAAGTGGCAGATGGAGTTCAACCTGGATAAATGTGAAATGATTCATTTTGGAAGGTCGAATTTGAATGCTGAATACAGGGTTAAGGCAGGATTCTTGGAACTGTGGAGGAAATGAGGGATCTTGGGGTCCACGTACATAGATCCCTCAAAGTTGCCACTTAGGTCGATAGGGTTGTTAAGAAGGTGTACGGTGTGTTGGCTTTCATTAACAGGGGGATTGAGTTTAAGAGCCGCGAGGTTTTGCTGCAGCTTTATAAAACTCTAGTTAAACCACACTTGGAATATTGTGTCCAGTTCTGGTTGCCTCATCATAGGAAGGATGTGGATGCTTTGGAGAGGTTGCAGAGGAGATTTACCAGGATGCTGCCTGGAATGGAGGGCATGTCTTATGAAGAAAGATTGAGGGAGCTAGTGCTTTTCTCACTGGAGCGAAGAAGGCAGAGAGGTGACTTGATAAAGGTGTACAAGGTGATGAGAGGCATGGATAGAGTGGACAGCCAGAGACTTTTCCCCAGGGTGGAAATGGCTGTCACGAGGGGGACATGATTTTAAGGTGATTGGAGGAAGGTATAGGGGAGATGTCCGAGGTAGGTTCTTTACACAGAGAATGGTGGGTGTGTGGAATGCACTGCCAGAAAGCTGGTGGTGTCAGAGTCATTAGGGACATTTACGCGACTTTTAGACAGGCACATGGACAGCAGTAAATTGAAGGGGTGTAGGTTAGGTTGATCTTAGATTAGGAGATTTACCAGGATGCTACCTGGAATGGAGGGTATTCGACACAACATCGTGGGCTGAAGGGCCTGTACTGTGCTATACTGTTCTATGAATGCCTAATTAGAAACTGCACCTTTCTATAAAATACAACATGTCTGTTGAGAAACTCCCAGAATCATAGAATTTACAGTGCAGAAGGAGGCAATTCGGCCCATCGAGTCTGCACCGGCCCGTGGAAAGAGCATCCTATCCAAGCCCACACCTCCGCCCTATCCCCGTAACCCAGTAACCACGCCCCGCCCCAGGTTGATGAACACATGAAGGAGGAGGAGTAGATCATATGGCATGTGGGACCTGCTCTGCTATTCAATGTCACCGTGTCTGAACTTCTGCCTCAACTCCACTTCCAGCAAGTGGGACTTGAACCCTCCACCTTCGGACTTTGACACAAGCGTGTGACTGCTGAGCCAAGGATGACTCACTACCTTATATGAGCATCAATGGAAAACCAGTAATTACAGAAAATGGCCCTGAATATGACATGTATATGCATCTCTAAATAAACAACCTGTATGATTACTCAAGTCTGTATACATTGATCAAAGCAGAAAAAAAACAATGAAAAGTGCTGGTTTACAATAAGCAGCTGTGGAAGGTACATCTGCGGCGAATGAGTGCAGACTTCCTACTGCAGGATCTGTAAACACTGCTATGACATTCTCAGACTCCGAAAAAATCTTCCCAACAAAGCCAGCCGAGGGAAGTGAAGTTAGGCCAGGGAAGAAAGTAATTTGAAGGAAGGAGAGAGGTGATGGGAATTGGGTGGGAAGAGAGGTTTAGGAAAGTCTGGAAGTTGGGCTTAGACAGCTAAAAGCTAAAGCAGATTTCCCCACGTCTGTCCTCATGCGAGCACTTTCCACCAAGGGCTATTGGACAACGGTCAGAACGGGAACACTCCTGTCTGGAAGTGGGAGTGGGGGGGTGGGAGAGGGCTGCAAATTTGTTTGGCAGCGTCTCACTTTAGGTACCTGGGGGTACACGTTGCCTGGGATTGGGCAGGTCTCCGGAAGCTCAATTTCACTAGCTTGGTGGGGCGGGTAAAGGTTGTTGGGGTGGGACAATCGCCCTCCGTCGTTGACAGGCCGGGTACAGACAGTAAAGATGAATATTTTATTGCGATTTTTGTTTATGCTTCAGTGCCTGCGGTCTTTTGGCCCAAAGCTTTTTTCGGGGGGGGGGTGGTTTGCACAGGTTGATCACCTCGTTTGTCTGCACGGGCAAGGTGGCGAGGGTAAGAAAGGTGATACTGCAGTGGGGGGCGGCTAGTCCCCTCGAATTTGATATATTATTTTTGGGCGGTGAAGGCAGAGAAGGTCCAGGGATGGAATAGCGAGGTAGGAGCTTTGTGAGTGAGGATGGAGGCAGTGTCGGAGTTTGCGGGCGCTGGCAAAGGCGCCAACCTGGATGGTCACAGGGAAGGACTCGGTGAGTCCAGTGGTGGTGGCCACGCTGAAGATTTGGAGGCAGCTCCGGCAGCATTTTAGGTTGGGAGCGGGGTGCTGATTAGAGGGAATCATGCGTTTGAGCCAGGGAGGATGGATGCAAGGTTCTGGGGATGGGAAGAGAAGGAGATTAAGAAGATGAAGGATCTGTTTCTGGGAGGTGATTTGTGAGCTTGGAGGAGCTCAGTGAGAAGTTTGGGTGAAAATTTCAGGGATATGAAGTTGTGGGTCTTTGCGAGGATTGTGCCTGCCTCCTCACTGTTGGAGGCAGTGCTGTCATCAGCGTGGGGTTGGAGAGTGGTAGGGGGGGGGGGGGGGGGGGCTGCAAACCATGTACATAGTTTGGTGCCTGCCCGAAGCTGGAAGGGTTTTGGAGGACGGTTTTCAGCACCAATTTGGGGGTTCTGGGTGTGGATATGGAGCCCAGTCCACCTAGAAGCCATATTCAGGGTGTCGGACCAGCCTGAGCTGCAGGTAAATGCGGGGGCAGATGTCTTAGCCTTCGCCTCGCTGATTGCTCGCAGGCGGGTCTTTTGGGGGTGGAGGTCAGCCTCTCCTCGGTGTGGCAGGGGACCTGTTGGAGTTTTTGGCCCTGGAGAAAGTGAAATTTGCTCTAAGTGGGGCGAGTGATGGGATCGACAATAGTTGGGGTTTGTTCATTCTGGGGAGATGGTTGCCATTGACATGCTGCGGGAGGGGAGGGGGGCTTAATGTGTTGGAGGGGTTTGTCTTTGTTGTAAATTGTAAAAATGTTGAAAATTTGGAATAAACGTACTTTAAAAAAAAGAAGTGGGAACACTAGCCATGTGGAGCCACCGGGCCATGGGGAGGCACAGTGGTTAGCACTGCTGCCTCACAACACCAGAGACACGGGTTCAATTCCAGCCTCAGGTGACTGTCTGTGTGGAGTCTGCACTTTCTCCCCGTGACTGCGTGGATTTCCTCCGAGTGCTCCGGTTTCCTCCCACAGTCCAAAGCTGTGCAGATCAGGTGGATTGGCCATGATAAATTGCCCCTTAGTGTCCAGGGATGTGCAGGTTAGCTCATAGGGTTAGGGTGGAGTGGACACGTTGTGGCGCAGTTACGCCGATTCTCCGGCCCGGCTTGGGGCTCGGAGAATCGCCCCCCCTGGAATCCACCAGTTGAAAGGGCGGTGGAAGCAGATTCACTATAAATTTCCAAAAGGGAAGTGGCGATATACTTCTGTTAAAACAGATTTGCAGGGCTACAAGGAAAGAGTAGTGGAGCGTGATTAATTGAATCGCTATTTCAAAGAGCCAGCACAGTCGAAGGGCCGAATGGCTGCCTCTGTACTGTATCATCTTATGATGATAACCTAATGGCCTTCTCTAACAATAAAATTGAAAAATGTCTCCCAAGACCGAAAGAGCCACAAAATGGAGGGATACAGCATTAAATGATGTCAACATCATTGCCATAGAAAAATGTGGCAGAAGGTTATTCATATAATCTTCTCAATACTCTAGGACAATCAGCTGCATGATCGGCACCCCGTCCACTGCCTTGAACATTCACTCCCTCCGCTGACACAATGGCACCACCTACATTTCCGCCCTGCAAAAACCTGCCGCGGCTCGTACGACCTCCACCGCTAGAACGAAGGACAAGAGTGGCAGACGCATTGCCCCTCCAAGTCACAGACCATCCTGACTTGGAAGAATATTGCCATTCCTTCATCGTTACTAGGTCAAAATCTTGGAACTCATTAACAGCACACGGACAGCCCACAGGTCAAGAAGGAGCCTCACCACCACCTTCTCAAGGTCAAGTAGGGTTGGACAATAAATGCTGGCCTAGCCAGCGATGCCCGCATCCCATGAATGAATTCAAAAAACATAGCGTGGCTCAGGCAGCTGGTTGTTGTTACAGTCTTGGCACTAACTGCAGATGTGGGACTATAATGAAAGAGTATTAGATAATCATGTTCACATCGCTGATCATCAGAAGCCAGCATTTGTGATCTCGACTAGGAATGCTTCCTTCTAAACACCCATCAGTCCCTGATGAACACACTGTGTGACAAGAAAATTCTTCCCTCAGACCACAGACAGTTCCAGACAAAGAGTTCCCGCAAATCCCAGCCTAATGCCTAATTTGGGAATCTGCCTGGTAATGGCATTCTGAAGCTGGCAAGCAGGAAGTGAACCAAATTCAGTGCAACAGCAACAGGCCTCTAAAGCCTGGCTGTCTTCCTCCTTTTGTACGGGGGGATTGGAGTGACAAAAAGGGTCTGTCTGTACCAGATCACTCAGACTGGAAATATATTGCGTACTGAAAAATTAATGAACCTTACTTAATGCCTATAATTTGTTAAATGGCTGATGGAATCAATGCTCCGTTTATAGAATGATGCCAAACCATTTTGGAAAGTTACTGGCATAGCACCATCTATTTTTTGATTTACAAGGAGGGAAATAGACATGAATAAGTTGATACAAATAAAGATATCTGATCTCTTTATTCTGCATGTCCAACTCAGCTCTCATGGAGTAGGACTCACTTCCATATAGACATTCATTTTGCATCACCGGACTAAGAATTGCATTGCATTAAGTATTTTATGGTGTCAAGTGCGATTCGATTGGTAGAAACCTCGCCTCTGAGTCATAAGGTAGTATGTTCAATGCCCTTTCCAGAAGATCTGAGCACATAACCTGACTCTCCAATGCAATACCAAGGGGGTGCCATGCTGTCGGAGGTGCCATTTCTTCCAAATGAGATGTTAAATCGTGGTCCGGTCTTCCCGCTCAGATGGACGTAGAAGACCCCATTCCAGGATTATTGTATCATACCCTGGCTCCTCAACCAGCATCACTAAGAATTGATTATCTGTTAGTGTGAGCTTGCTCTGCTGCCACTTTCCTGATAAAGGGAAATATCTGGGTGAAAAATGCCGTTGGATATCCTATGGTTGTGAAAAATGTTATGCAAATGCTTCTTTTTTTCCCCGTGTGTGACGTGATGAGTTGCTCAATTAATGCAAACTTTTATTTTAAAACGTGGCCCCATTACAGCAGATGGTTGAGAATAAATCTCAAAACTCAGGGCATTAAATCTCTGCATCAATGCACCCCAGTGAATTGGTCCACAGAGCTCCCAAATCCGCTGTGCTCGGGAACACCCTGTGCAAGTGAGATGGTCCATAAGGAGCACTGTCCTTGACTCACACCTGACACAGATCCTCACAGCTGATTTCAGAGGTACACTGGAAGGATGTCAAAGCTGGCTTGTGACCTGGAGGCGAAGGAAATGCAGAATAGAGACCTACAGTTTAGCGGCAGTCACAAACTCCAAGTGCCATCTCAGCTTCCTCAAGGAACCTTGGCGATAAGCTTGGTCCAGACTATACACTGAACATTTTCACTGTAAAGAACTTTCAGGAACAGCCAGTCACCACGGATAAATTAAAAACAGAAGGAAAAGGCCTATCTTGACCCTGGAACAATAAACGCTCTCTCTAAGAATTCACACGTTGTTCAGTTAACCTTGGAAATCATGATCTGAACAGAATAAACACAAACTCAGCCAATTTGAGCAGGACCCAAGCACATACTCTGCAGGCAGTGTTACAAACTTCCTTCGGTGCTCCAGCAATACTGGCATCGCTGCTGGGCAGGTCCCTTCACTTTCAGAGACATTGTCTTCCAATGTAGCAGGACAAAGTGGATTTCAGGCCATTCGAAGTGACCGGCAAATAGTTTTCATGACTGACCATTCCAAGTCTATTTTATTTGTTCATGGGATGTGAGAATCTCTGGCAAGGCCAGCATTTATTGCCCATCCCTTATTCCCCTGAGAAGGTGCTAGTGGGCTGCCTTCATTCAATCATTGCGCTGCTAGGGAGGGAGCTCCAGGGTTTCGACCCAGTGATAGTGAACGAACGGTGATATATTTCCAAGTCCGGATGGTGAGTGAGTTGGAGGGGAACATGCAGGGGGTGCATGTTCCTATGTGTCTACTGCCCTTGTCCTTCTCTATGTGATGAAGATCACCAGTTTGGAAGGGGCTTTGAAGGAGGCTTATTAAGCTGTTCATCGTTTACTAGCTTTACAAAAATCACAAAATTCAGGGGTTGTGTGTCTTAAATGAATATCTTCATGAATTAATTTTTAAAAAACAGTTCTTATTTGCTCTCTGTGACTCATTTGGGAGCAGGCTTTCTTCCTACTGACTCAGAACGCTGTGGATCCATGCTCTTGTGTGAACATGAGTTTGTAGTTTTAGGTTGGGAACATAGGAACTGAATTAGGCAATTCAGCCCTTCGAGCCTGCTCCGCCATTAAATCAGATCATGACTGATCTCTTCCTGGTCTCAAATCCACCTCCCTACCTGTTCCCCATATCCCTTTAACCCATTTGTTATTAGAACTTTATCTATCTCTGGTTGCCGCATCCGTGCAGCGTTTTGGGGATAGCACTGGGCATTGACAATTTGAAAGTTAAAGCTTTCCTAATTTTTAAGAATAATATTCCAAAAGGTGATACGTATGAAGCGTAAAATGGGCCACGGGAATAGGCAAATGCTTATTAAAACAGAAAATTCTGGAAAGACTCAGTGGGTTTGGCAGTATCTGCGGAAAGAGCAACAGAGGACGCGATTTAACACACAAAAACAGAATCCCGTTTTCAGATGTATACCGGGGTCATTCTTGGCGCTGACCCCACTATCAAATGGGACTTCTTTTGGCCCCGGTTGTGGGTTTCAGTCCTACTGCAGAGACTTGAGCATAGAAATCGAGGTTGACACTGGAGTTTGGTACTGAAGGAGTGCTGCACTGTCACCCCGTGGATGAGGCATTAGCCTGAGGCCCTGTCTCCGTCTACTGGAAGTAAAACAAAAATCCCATGTGTCACTGTTTGAAAAAGAGCAGGGGGTTCTATCCCCAGTGTTCTGGTCAATATTTATTCCTCAATCAACAGCAGAAAAACAGATTATCTGGTCATTATCACATTGCTGATGTGCACAAATTGGCTGCAGGGCTCGTTTCAACAGTGTACTTGTTACAACAGTGACTGTACTTCAAAAAGTAGTGCACTGGCCACAAAGAGCTTTGAGATGTCCTGAGGTCATGAAAGATATCACGATAAATATGAGCCTTTCTTTTTTGTTATCACTCTATGGGGTTTGCTCTTTCCTGCTTCCGCGATATATTCTATTTGTGCTCCAGGCTGACTTGGGCTTCTGGCTTGCTTTCTTACTCTGGAATTGCATTCCAAAGTCTTATCACATCCCCTTCAAAAGACTTTTCAAAACCTACCACTTCAACTGCACCATCCTCCTTCCAAATCTATGTTTGGGATTCACTTTGTAAAATTGTTGATTTAAGTTATAGATGTGTCAGCTCGTTCAGTTCTGAATGTGGTGGTTTCAGGCATCATTGTCAACACTCTAGGATCCGAGCCATACATTCTTGGCTGCCATCTTGTGTGCGCAACGCAGCATTGAGGTGTTGTCCCTTGGATGAACGATGCCTGATCAGGTTGATGTTGAGAACATCATCGCAGTATCTGGGGATCAACAGGATGTCCCACTGATATCCCAGCTTGTATGCCCACCTACACCAACACACCATGAAACTCTGATCATTTATCTCTGTGTCTTTGGGGGTTTGCACACTGTTCATCTGCACAGCAATGCTGCCGCCACTTCAAAGTAACTTTCACTGAGGCACGATGAGTAAGGCATTGTACTATAAGGTTCCTTACATTGAGTATTTCAGCCTTTCAGGGCAACATGGTGGCACAGTGGTTAGCACTGCTTTGCCTCACAGCACCAGGGCCCCGGTTCGATTCCGGCCTTGGGTAATTGTCTGTGTGGAGTTTACATTCTTTCCTCCGGGTGCTCCGGTTTCCTCTCACAGTCCGAAAAAGTGCAGATTGGCCAAACTAAATTGTTCCTTAGTGCCCAAAATGTTAGATGGGGTGATGAGGTTATGGGGTGTGGGCCTAGATAGGGTGCTCTTTTGGAGGGTCAGTGCAGACTCGATAGGCTGAATGGCCTCCTTCTGCACTGCAGGGATTCTATGATTCTACGAGTTCAGTCTGAGAGGCTCTTGGTTCCTCTGTTGATTCTTGTGTGGATGTTAATCTCAGCATCACACTCCCTTGAAATGTGACTAGGGTGAAGGGGTCAACATCCTTGATGTTCTGTGGCCCGATGGTAATGGGAGGGCTATTGTACCCTACAGTCATCACTGTCTTGGTCTTCTGGCAGCTGGCGCATAGACCAACCTTGGCACTGCTCCTGTCAAGACTTGTGGTCATGTCTTGGAGCACTCAATTCTTTGGCCTGTAGGGAGATGCTAAAAACCCGATCTGTGGGCTTGTGATATTGCCATGCGATGCTGAAGTCTTCACCCATCATAACCTTCCTCATGATGCAATCAATAACCAAGGAGAAAAGAATGGGGAGAGTAGGCCGCCAAGCCGTACTCCTGTAATGATACATACGAACAAGGAGGAGTAGACCATTCTGCCCTCGAGCCTTCTTCACCATTTGGTAAGATCGTAGCTGATCTGATAGTAACCTCAAATCTGCGTCTTGTCTACCCCCGATAGCTCATCACCCCTTGCTTACTAAGACTCTATCCACTTCTGCCTTAAAAATATTCAGAGACTCTGCTTCCACCTTCTTTTTAGGAAGGGTGTTCTCACCGACCTCTTGTTTTTGCTTGTTCTTTTCCTGAAAGGTCATCACCAGATTTCTTTCAATTTCCATGATGGGTCAGTGGTCCATCCTTCTTTGTTGGTTCCTCTTCTTGTTTGACAGTGACTTCCGCACGATCCTTAATCCCTCTTCCTCAATGTTGCCAGACTTCAGGGGTACTTTGAATTTGTTAAAGAAGGCCAGGAGAACATGGCTTGTCCTTCAGTTCCTCTGCTACAAATAGTCATTGTAACTTTGTATTTGATGCCTTCTTCAGCTTCAGGTGGATCTTGGCAATGTAAGGTGATGGTGAGGTCCTACCACAACATCTCAACAAGCCTGGACATCTTGTAAGTTAAGGGAAACCTTTTCCATGATGTATTCATCTGGAACAATTCTAGTTTCTCGAGAAAGAAAGAGCAAATTCCTATGACACCTATAGACCTATGTCCCAAAATATTTTGCAGCCAGTGAAGGATATTAAAGGTGGGAGTGGATTTAGGTAAGATGGTTCATTTGGACAAGCTTGATGCAGACTTTTGATTCTACATCTACCCCAATCTATCAAAAGGTAAAGACCAGGGTTCAGAAAGTGCCCATTTGACGCAGTGAAAACTATGTTTTTGAGAGTCTAGCCTGGCAAGAACCTTGCATGGTTCCCTTTCCCTGCTCTGGAGTGGTTAGAAGTTGAATTATTGAATGAAGGTGTGCTAGTTTTGTGTGGAAACCTTTGCTCTACTAAACAGTAACCAGGCTCAGAACTGTAGAAACTTGTTCCAATTGAAAACAGGCAGATTGGGAGTGGCAGGCAGACTCCTGACCAAAACTTTCAACCGCCTGCCTAAGTCAGTGCTGTAGCCTCAAGCGACTGAATCTATTCAGTGCTTGCTTGTTTTGAACATAGTTTCACAATGAACGTGAAGGCATGCAATTTGATTGGGGACGGTTCATTAAGAGGCTAACTGAAGTGTCTAACAAAACATTGACCCATAAATCTATGGGGAAACTATCGCAATGGGAGGAGAATACCGTACACCTTCAATAGAGTGTGGATTGGAGTATGGTGTCAAGATGGAGCAGGCACTGTGATTGACTTGCATCAATCCTGATTTTCACAGTGGTTGATTTGGAAAATTGGGAAGGCCACAAATTCATTTCATGTTCTTGTAGAGCAACGCTCCAGATCTCAGTTCCTCTGTTCGTTATTGGGACTAACTGATATGGAACTTAGAGCAGAGAAGTTCCAGATTGGATCTCACTCTACGCTGAGCTAGGCTGGTCTCACTCAGTTTTGACCCAGCGACAGTGAAGGAACAGTGAAATATTTCCAAGTTAGGATGGTATGTGACTTGGAGGGGAACCTCCAGGTGGTGGTGTTCCCACATATCTGCTGCTTATGTCTTTCTAGGTGGTAATGGTCGTGAGTTTGGATGGCGCTGCCTAAGGAACCTTGGTGCGTTCCTGCAGTGAATCTTGTAGATGGTACACACGGATGTCACTGTTCATCAGTGGTGGAGGGTTTGAATATTTGTGGAAGGGGGAGCAATCAAGCAGGCTGCTTTCTCCTGGATGGTGTCGAGCTTCTTGAATGTTAGTGGAGCTGCTATCATCCAGGCAAGTGGACAGTATTCCATTACGCTCCTGACTTGTGCCTTGTAGATGTTGGACACGCTTTGGGGAATCAAGTGGTGAGTTACTCGCTGCACGATTCCTAGACTTTGACCTGCCCTGGTAGCCATAGCATTAATAAAGCTTGTCCAGTTTAGTTTCTGGTCAATGGAAAACCCCAGGTTGTTGATAGTGGGGGATGTTTCAAGGGCAGGGATAGGCGGTGATCTGTTGGGTGTTCTGGATCACAAACAGGTCACCAACACTGGAAGTGGTGCAACTCTATTTTATTATAAGGTTAACTATATTAACATATTTGAACTGTGGGTAAATGCAATACCAGCTTTAACTGTTGACCCTTGTCTAGTCCTAACTAGGTGATGCACTCAGCACATAGTGAATGCCTGTGTTGCAGGTTGTGAGCTCTGTGCTCCGAGCTGGCTGCTACTGGAATGAGCGGGAACTCTCCTGGCCCCTGTCTTTATAGTGCGTGTGCCCTCACTGGTGATTGGCTGCAGTGCTGTGTATGCTGATTGGTCCCACTGCATGTCCATCAGTGTGTGTGTGTGTCTGCACCATGATATACTAGTGTATATTATGACATCCCCCCTTTTATATAAAGGATATGTGCCTGCGTGACAATAAATATCGTGTAGTGAATGTACCTGACTATGTGTGTGTGTGTTATTTACATGACTATGTACATGAGGCTAATCTATATACACGGGAAGGTGCCTGGTGCCAAGAAATAGGCTGTCACACCAACAACGAAATGAACATTATATACAAACTACTGGAACGATGAAACAGGATAACAGTACAGATCAAAGAGTCCAACATCATCAAACTCATAAGTCAAGTCTCTGAGGTGGGCGACGTATTCTGGTTGACCGCCCCAAGGGTGGGTCAGGAGCCACCGGCTGAGGAACAGGCTGGGCCACGGCAGAGTGAGGAGGATGCAGAGTATTCGGAATCTCCACATAGTCCAGATTGGGGACAACAGGAGGGCGTGGCACCGGTGGAGGATCACGTAGCGAGCGTGGAACGAGACGAAGGGCACGCCGATTGCGGCGGCGAATGGAACCATCTGGCATACGAACCAGGAACGAGCGGGGAGCCACATGCCGAAGAACCACAGCAGTTGCAGACTAGCCACCCTCCGGAAGATGGATGCGGACGTTGTCATCCGGCGCCAGAGCAGGGAGGTCAGTCGCCTGAGCGTCATGCGCCGCCTTGTGTTGTGCACGAGACTGTTGCATCCGCTGAAGGACCGGAACATGGTCGAGGTCTGGGACGTGAATGGACAGCACCGTGGGTGCGACCCATGAGCAGCTGGGCTGGCGACAGGCCTGTGGAGAGTGGGGCCGAACGATAGGCCAGCAAGGCGAGGTAGAAGTCGGATCCTGCATCGGCAGCCTTGCAAAGGAGCCGTTTGACGATGTGGACGCCCTTTTCCTCTTTGCCAATGGATTGGGGGTGCAGGGGACTGAATGACACATGCACAAAGTTGTACCTGTTGGTAAAGTTGGACCATTCCTGGCTCGTGAAGCAGGGGCCATTGTCCGACATCACAGTGAGTGGGATGCCGTGACGAGCAAAGGTCTCCTTGCAGGCACGGATGACCGCCGATGATGTGAAGTCGTGCAGGCGTACGACCTCCGGGTAGTTCGAGAAATAGTCTACAATCAGAACATAGTCCCTGCCGAGTGCATGGAACAGGTCAAGGCCTACCTTAGACCAAGGGGACGTGACCAACTCATGGGGCTGTAGGGTCTCACGTGGTTGGGCCATCTGGAACCGTTGACAGGTGGGGCAGTTGAGCACTGTGTTGGCGATGTCCTCATTGATGCCAGGTCAGTAGACAGCCTCTCGGGCGCTCCGTTGGCACTTCTCCACGCCAAGATGGCCCTCGTGTAGCTGTTCCAAAACGAGCTGGCGCATGCTGTGCGGGATCATGATTCAGTCCAGCTTGAGGAGGACACCATCGACTACTGCCAGGTCGTCTCTGATATTGTAGAACTGCAGGCATTGGCCCTTGAGCCACCCGTCCGTCATGTGGCACATGACACGCTGTAGTAGGGGGTCAGCCGCTGTCTCGCTGCGAATGTGGATAAGGCGTTCATCCGTGGCCGGCATTTGGAGGCCGTGAAGGCCACATGGGCGTCAACCTGGCAGAGGAACCCCTCTGGGTCACACGGGGTGTTGACTGCCCTGGACAGAGCGTCGGCTATGATCAGGTCCTTGCCCGGGGTGTATAGGAGCTGGAAATCATACCGACGGAGTTTGAGCAATATGCGCTGGAGGTGAGGGGTCATATCATTCAGGTCATTTTGTATAATGTTGACCAGCGGGCGATGGTCGGTCTCGACAGTGAATTGGGAGAGGCCGTACACGTAATCATGAAAATTGTCGACCCCAGTCAACAGGCCCAGGCACTCCTTTTCCGTGGGGGTCATGGCACGTGACGCATATGCAATGGGGGCCCATGATGAGGCCTCATCGCGTTGCAGGAGCACCGCCCCAATGCCGGAGTGGCTGGCATCCGTTGAAATTTTTGTTTCCTTTGTGGGATCAAAAAATGCCAATACAGGGGCCATGGTAAGCTTGGTCTTCAGCTCCTCACATTCGCGCTCGTGGGCAGGAAGCCATTGGAAGTCTGTCGTCTTCCTGACCAGGTTCCGGAGAGCTGTGGTATGGGAGGCGAGGTTGGGGATGAACTTCTCCAGGAAGTTGACCATGCCCAAAAATCGGAGGACCGCCTTCTTATCCGCTGGCTTCTGCATGGCCGTGATGGCTGCCACCTTGTCCGCATCTGGCCGCACACCCAACCGGGAGATGTGGTCCCCGAGGAACTTGAGTTCCGTCTGGCCGAAGGAACATTTGGATCTGTTGAGGCGAAGGCCTTGGTCCCGTATTTGTTTGAAAACGCGCTGGAGGTGACTGATATGCTCCTGCGGGGTGGTGGACTAAATGATGATGTCGTCAACATAGATGCGCACACCCTCAATGTCCTCCATCATTTGCACCGTGATCCGGTGGAATACTTCTGATGCCGATATAATCCCAAACGGCATCCTGTTGTAGCAGTATCTGCCAAACGGGGTATTAAAGGTACACAGCTTTCTGCTGGACCTGTCTAGTTGAATTTGCCAGAATCCTTTCGAGGCGTCAGGTTTGGTGAAGATGTTGGCCCGAGCCACCTCGCACGTGATCTCCTCGCGCTTGGGGATTGGGTAATGCTCCCTCATTATGTTGCGATTCAGATCCTTTGGGTCAATGCAGATCCGGAGCTCGCCGGAGGGCTTCTTTACGCACACCATGGAACTGACCCAGTCAGTTGGTTCCGTCACTCTGGAGAGCACTCCTTGGTCCTGGAGGTCCTGCAGCTGCTGCTTGAGACGGTCCTTGAGGGGTGCTGGGACTCTGCGAGGTGCATGAACCACAGGCGTGGCTGAAGAAGTCTTGTTTGAGCAAAATTTTGTAAGTGTATGGAAGCGTGCTCGTGCCTTCGAAAACGTCGCGGTGCTGGTCGATGATTGCATTGAGTTGCGCCCTGAAGTCCACATCCTGGAAGGCAGACGTGTCCTCTGGAGAGAGAGAGTGTACACGTTGAACGAGGTGTAGGAGTTTACACGCCTGCGCGCCTAGCACAGAGTCCTTCGATGAGCCCACGATCTCAAAGGGAAGGATGGCTTTTCGCGTGTTGTGCGTCACTTCAACTTGGCATGAACCGGTAGCAGAAATGACGTTGCCATTGTAGTCCACTGGTTGGCAGGTCGACGGAAGAATGGTTGGTTTAACCCCAAGGGTCTGAAAGGCTGACCACGCTAGGAGATTAGCGGAAGCACCAGTGTCCAGGCGGAATCGTATCTGGGATCGGTTGACCGTCAGGGTGGCACACCACTCGTCGTCTGGATCAATGCTGTGCACCGACAGCGGCTGGTGGTTTTGATTCGGGGACAGTATGTTCTTGGTTATGACAGCGACTCAAAAAGGCTCCCTTGGGTCCTCGGTGTCACTGGTCTGCGGGAAGTCGGAATCGTACTCGGTTTTGGGGTAGGTAACTGCTTGTTGCAGGGTTCTTCGGAGGTTTATTTCATTTCCTGGTTCAATTTGAGGCATTGTGCTGTCATTCCAGGTCATTCCAGGGCAGCACGGTAGCATTGTGGATAGCACAATTGCTTCACAGTTCCAGGGTCCCAGGTTCGATTCCGGCTTGGGTCACTGTCTGTGCGGAGTATGCACATCCTCCCCGCTTGTGCGTGGGTTTCCTCCGGGTGCTCTGGTTTCCTCCCACAGTCCAAAGATGTGCAGGTTAGGTGGATGGGCCATGATAAATTGCCCTTAGTGTCCAAAATTGCTCTTAGTGTTGGGTGGGGTTACTGGGTTATGGGGATAGGGTGGAGGTGTGGACCTTGGGTAGGGTGCTCTTTCCAAGAGCTGGTGCAGACTCGATGGGCCGAATGGCCTCCTTCTGCACTGTAAATTCTATGAAATCTAAGTTGCAAAAGAAAGGTTGTTTTACAGCTTTAAAAGATTTTTTCTTTGATTTGGGACGTTTCCCCTTTAAATGGGCGTGGTCCGGGGCCTCTGACGTCATGACGCGCGTGACGTAGCACGTAGGAGGCGTTTGCACATGCGCAGATCGCGGTTCCTTTACTGATGGCCGTTTTCATGATTGCGCATGTGCGACGTCGCGCAACTGCGCAAGTGCAGTCCCTTTAGAAAGATGGCCGCCGACCAAAATCGTTCTCTGCTCCGGGATTGCGGCCTCGAGGTGAGTACTGGTGCTTCTCTTACCTTTACTTGCTGGTTGGAGTGTGTTTTCCTCACAGTATTCGCCAAATTTGTCCAGGACTGCCTGGAAGTCGCTCCTGTGTTGCCCCTTGGAGAACTTGAATTTTTAAAAGATTTCTTCTGCTCTGGCACCGGCGATGGTGAGGAGAAGCTCTGTTTTTTCAGGATCGGCCAGGTCTTCTAGTTCGGCTGCCAGCAGGAAGATTTCAAACTTTTGCCGGAATGCCTGCCAGTTTTTGCGGAGATCGCCATGGCACTGGAGCTGCAGCGGAACCCGGATCTTGAGCATCTTGCCTGGGTATCGTTGCTGGTTGTCACTGTACGCTGAGGTGCCGGCGATGCGGAGCGGCGGTGGCGGGTTGATGTTCTCCACACTTCAGGATGCCGGAATGCTGATTAGTTGCAGGTGGGCCTCAGAAGTGCTAGTATACAACCACTCCTTGTACCATGATGTGTTGGGCGTTCTGGATCACAAACAGGTCACCAACACTGGAAGTGGTGCAACTCTATTTTATTATAAGGTTAACTATATTAACATACTTGAACTGTCGGTAAATGCAATACCAGCTTTAACTGTTGACCCTTGCTAGTCCTAACCAGGTGATGCACTCAGCACATGGTGAATGTCTGTGTTGCAGGCTGTGAGCTCTGTGCTCCGAGCTGGCTGCTACTAGAATGAGCGGGAACTCTCCTGTCCCCTGCCTTTATAGTGCGTTAGCTCTCACTGGTGATTGGCTGCGGTGTTGTGTATGCTGATTGGTCCCACTGCATGTCCATCAGTGTGTGTGTGTGTGTCTGCACCATGATATACTGGTGTATATTATGACAGGTGGCTGATTGTGAAAACAGACATATTCAGACTCAGGCAACACAAATGCATTTTTGTGCCTGAAGTCAAAGCTTACTCAGTAGAATGGAGGGAACTTTATCCTGTATCTAACTCATGCTCTTCGAGATCTGGAAAGCTTGATGTTGCCTGAAAAGGGTGCTTTTAGTTGCAATCATAATTTCTTTTCAAAAACACACAAAAAAAATCACCTTCCAAAAAAAAATAAACAAAACAAAGCTTCCAAAGGAACCCTGCCCCAACAAACTGAACATAATCTCAACTGAGCTTTCAGTAAATACTTAACTGCAGAGATTGACTACCTGGCAGGTGAATGGTTCAGTAACAATGGCTACACTTTCCCTGAACCATAGACTGGACCTGTCCAGGCAATCACTGCTGCATGCCTCCAAAGTTTTCTTTGTAGTGAATGCTGATAGGAACAAAACCAAATCTTTCTCTCACGCACCCATCACATTCCCCCACACCCAGCAAAAATAACTCAACTGTAATAATTATTTGGAATATTTGCAATTGTTGACAGTTTTCTTCGAGGGCCTGCTAAGCATTTCCTTATCTGTCAAAAAATGTCTGTTACTTCCCAGCCTTGAGAAACATCTCAGATTCCCCCATCGTGCAAAGTTAACAAACCCGCAGCTCTGTGCATTTTAACCCCCCCTCAAGTTTGCGAGTCAGTCGCTCAGACACAATTTCAGTGCCACAAGCATGGTCTCCTATACTGATCAGAATGTAGCTGTAAGAGCTCGTTCCCTGTTGGGCTTCATTTTGTTTTCTGCTTTATTTATATTTGTTGAATTTGATTTCAGAGACCGGCATTTCAATTTGAATATTAAGAACCTAAATGTGCTACTCCAAAATGACTGCACTGCTGGACAAACAACCCAAAATATTGAAAGCAACCCAAATTCATGGTCCTGAGAGATATCCAATGATAGCTACCTTTGTCCTATCCTGTTATGTCCACATCAAATGCCCATACATTTATGAAGAATATGGAACGTCTTACTATTAAAAAGCAGCATGGATTATGCACAATTTAACTTGACAAGGTGGACTCCATGGGAACAGGTGACATTATTTGTACAGTTAGGGACTGATTTATGGCCTGGCATGCCTCTGGGCTGTCCCTTAAAACGCAAACATTTTTGCTCAGTTGCTAAAGACTGTCCCGCTTAATTTCAATTAAAGTGGTGGGAATAACAATACCTGATAAGACTTGCCAGCCTCCTGGAGGAGATGAAAGGGAAAATAAAAACATTAGGCGGCTATCCATAATTGGAATGTTGATGGGGACATTGAACATTCCCGTAACAATGTGGTCGCATGACAGAAACTGGCTTGTGATGGGAAATTGCTTTGAATTCACGAGGAAATCACAGGGAAGCCTGGAAAAAGATCACTGAGGGAATGGACCTTACTCAGCCAAGGGGAAAAGCCTGCCTAGAAACCCACCCACAGGCAGGGAAGTGGGGCTAATTAATTTTACCTGAAGAATTATACCCCACGAGAGGGGCTCGACCACAACTTTGACTGATTATGAAAACAGACATATTCAGACTCAGGCAACACGAATGCATTTCTGTGCCTGAAGTCAAAGCTTACTCAGTAGAATGGAGGGAACTTTATCCTGTATCTGACTCATGCTCTTCGAGATCTGGGAAAGTCAGACACCTATTGTTGCTTAGAACAAGTCACTTGAGTTCATCACCAAACATCTTTCAACCTCCACTGTCCTCAGTGAACCAAGAGAGGAGAATTCGAAGGTAGGTAATATTTCCAGTCACCATCTTGGGAACTGATTAAAGAAGTGATCTTTTTTTCTCTTTTGAAGAAATCTATGCACGCTTCATCTCCTGAAACCACTTTTTGTTGTGTGTGTGTGTGTCTTGCTTGAATGAGTGTGTGGCTGTTGTTCAGTTTATATTTCAGGTGTTGTGAAAATAAATGTTTATTTGTTCTTTTAATTTAAACCAATAAGGGGCAGCACAGTGGCACAATGGTTAGCACTGCTGCCTCACGGCGCTGGGGGCCCGGGTTCAATACTGACCCCGGGTCACTCTCCGTGTGGGGTTTGCACATTCTCCCTGTGTCTGTGTGAGTCTCACCCCAACAACCCAAAAAGGTGTGCAGGGTATTGAATTGGCCACGCTAAATTGCTCCATTGTTGGAAAAAAAGAATTGGGTACTCTAAATTTAAAAGAAAATTTAAACATACAAGAATTGTCTGGTCTTCTGCACTCAAGTTGCTAAAACACTTCTCCCTTTAAAAACACAAGTTGTTGCGGATAGTTAAGAGGTAGAAAAGGGAACCGTCTGAGCATCTCTCCCTGTACATAAAAATCCCTAACAAAAATGTGTATGGAGCCATTTCCCTGGATATGACCAGGGGGAAGTTACCTAAGTGGGGTCGTCTTGGACAAGAAAACAGGAAATCCGTCCCATCTCTCGGGCTGTGGGGGTTTAACTCCACAGCATTTGCCTTTTGGCCCTGAAATGTTCCCCACAAAGGTCTTAGCCAGATTTTTAAACTTGGCTTCCAGTGAAGCAGGGAGGGCAATGGAGCAGAACGATCCTTGACCTTGGGGATCTTCATATGTGGGCAGTTAGAGTGGGGCTAAAGGGACACACTTGGGAGGGCCGAAGAGCCTGTTCTTGTGCAGGATTGTACTTCTGCTCCTCCTGACACACAAGAGGTGCTGGGAAGTCAAGTAGCTTCTTCCCAACAATCTTTGCTTCCCTTGAGCTGTCAGCTTTTCGGAGGCCTGGGAAACCTGGTTGACCAGGGTTAAATCAGAAGTTGCCAGCCTAATGATTTCCTGATTTTCCAACATTGAAGCCAATGGAAATAAACATTGGGCAAGATACAGAATGGGCCACCACCTGTTTTATGTTGCTGCACAAAGTGAAGATCTACCCATTGGATGGGGACAGGGTCAGGCTTGGCTTTAAGCCTTCTACAGTTTCGTAACATTTGGAAAAAAACATTTTATTGAGGCATTTATGATTTTAGAACAATAAACAATACAAATATACACACAGTTCAGTGCGTAACACATCCCTCCATCTTCCATTGTTCCCGCCTACTCAAAACACTAAATAACCCATAGGGAGAAGACAGAGGGTATGGAACGGGAGAGGTTAGTGGGGGAGATTTTGAGAGTGGACAGGAGATACGCAGAGGCCCCGGAGGAAAGATTACTTGGGGAAAGACGACCGCTCCAGACGGAGTTTGACCTGTTGACCACAGGGAAGGCGGAGGCACAGTGGAGGAAAGCGCAGGGGGCGACCTACGAGTATGGGGAAAAGGCTAGTTGGATGCTGGCACACCAGCTCCGTAAGAGGATGGCAGCGAGGGAAATAGGGGGAGTCAAAGATGGAAGGGGAGCCAAGGTTCGGAGTGCGACGAAAATAAACGAGGTATTCAAGGCCTTTTATGAAGAGCTGTACAGATCCCAGCCCCCAGCGGGGGAAGAGGGGATGAGACGATTCCTAGATCAGCTGAGATTCCCGAGGGTGGAGGAGCAAGAGGTCGCTGGTTTGGGGGCACCAATTGGGTTGGAGGAGCTGAGCAAGGGTTTGGGGAGCATGCAGGCGGGGAAGGCCCCGGGACCGGACGGATTCCCGGTGGAGTTCTACAGGATGGAACCAGATCTGTTGGCCCCGCTACTGGTGAGGACCTTTAATGAGGCAAGAGAGGAGGGGACCCTGTCCCCGACAATGTCGGAAGCGACAATTTCTTTGATCCTAAAGCGGGACAAGGACCCACTGCAATGTGGATCGTACAGGCCGATCTCGCTCCTCAATGTGGATGCAATGTTGCTGGCAAAAGTGCTGGCCATGAGGATCGAGGACTGTGTCCCGGGGGTAATCCACGAGGACCAGAGGGGATTTGTAAAGGGCAGGCAACTAAACACCAATGTGCGGCGGCTCTTAAACGTGATAATGATGCCATCGGAGGAGGGAGAGGCGGAGATAGTGCCAGCTATGGACGCGGAGAAGGCCTTTGACCGAGTAGAGTGGGAGTACCTCTGGGAGGTGCTGCGTAGGTTTGGGTTCGGGGTAGGGTTTATCAATTGGGTTAAGCTCCTTTACAGAGCCCCGATGGCGAGTGTAGTGACGAACCGGCGGAGGTCGGAGTACTTTCGACTGTACCGAGGGACGAGGCAGGGGTGCCCCTGTCCCCCCTGTTGGTCGCATTGGCGATCGAACCATTGGCCATGTCATTGAGGGAGTCTAATAAATGGAGGGGGGTGGTCCGAGGGGGAGAAGAGCATCGGGTGTCGCTCTATGCGGATGACCTGTTGCTGTATGTGGCGGATCCAATGGAGGGGATGGTGGAGGTCATGCAGACTCTAAGGGAGTTTGGGGAGTTTTCGGGCTATAAGCTCAATGTAGGGAAGAGTGAGCTCTTTGTATTACAGGCGGGGGACCAAGAAAGAGGGATAGGGGACCTACCGCTGAGGAGGGCGGAGGGGAGCTTTCGGTTTCTGGGGATCCAGATAGCCAGGAGTTGGGGGACCCTACATAAAGTGAATCTGACGAGGTTAGTGAGAGGCAGCACGGTTTTGTGAAGGGGAGGTCGTGTCTCACTAACTTGATAGAGTTTTTCGAGGAGGTCACTAAGATGATTGATGCAGGTAGGGCAGTAGATGTTGTCTATATGGACTTCAGTAAGGCCTTTGACAAGGTCCCTCATGGTAGACTAGTACAAAAGGTGAAGTCACACGGGATCAGGGGTGAGCTGGCAAGGTGGATACAGAACTGGCTAGGCCATAGAAGGCAGAGAGTAGCAATGGAGGGATGCTTTTCTAATTGGAGGGCTGTGACCAGTGGTGTTCCACAGGGATCAGTGCTGGGACCTTTGCTCTTTGTAGTATATATAAATGATTTGGAGGAAAATGTAACTGGTCTGATTAGTAAGTTTGCAGACGACACAAAGTTTGGTGGAATTGCGGATAGCGATGAGGACTGTCGGAGGATACAGCAGGATTTAGATTGTCTGGAGACTTGGGCGGAGAGATGGCAGATGGAGTTTAATCCGGACAAATGTGAGGTAATGCATTTTGGAAGGTCTAATGCAGGTAGGGAATATACAGTGAATGGTAGAACCCTCAAGAGTATTGAAAGTCAAAGAGATCTAGGAGTACAGGTCCACAGGTCATTGAAAGGGGCAACACAGGTGGAGAAGGTAGTCAAGAAGGCATACGGCATGCTTGCCTTCATTGGCCGGGGCATTGAGTATAAGAATTGGCAAGTCATGTTGCAGCTGTATAGAACCTTAGTTAGGCCACACTTGGAGAATTGTGTTCAATTCTGGTCGCCACACTACCAGAAGGATGTGGAGGCTTTAGAGAGGGTGCAGAAGAGATTTACCAGAATGTTGCCTGGTATGGAGGGCATTAGCTATGAGGAGCGGTTGAATAAACTTGGTTTGTTCTCACTGGAACGAAGGAGGTTGAGGGGAGACCTGATAGAGGTATACAAAATTATGAGGGGCATAGACAGAGTGGATAGTCAGAGGCTTTTCCCCAGGGTAGAGGGGTCAATTACTAGGGGGCATAGTTTAAGGTGAGAGGGGCAAGGTTTAGAGTAGATGTACGAGGCAAGTTTTTTACGCAGAGGGTAGTGGGTGCCTGGAACTCGCTACCGGAGAAGGTAGTGGAAGCAGGGACGATAGGGACATTTAAGGGGCATCTTGACAAATATATGAATAGGATGGGAATAGAGGGATACGGACCCAGGAAGTGTAGAAGATTGTAGTTTAGTCGGGCAGCATGGTCGGCACGGACTTGGAGGGCCGAAGGGCCTGTTCCTGTGCTGTACATTTCTTTGTTCTTTGTTGAGCAAATGGAGGAGGATTTCAAAAGATGGGACATGTTACCGCTCTCGCTGGCAGGTAGAGTGCAGTCGGTCAAAATGGTGGTCCTTCTGAGGTTTCTGTTTGTGTTTCAGTGCCTTCCCATCGTGATCACTAAGGCTTTTTTTAAGAGAGTAGGCAGGAGTATTATGGGGTTTGTGTGGGTGAATAAGACCCCGAGAGTAAGGAGAGGGTTCCTGGAACGCAGTAGGGACCGAGGAGGGTTGGCGCTGCCAAACCTGGGGAGCTACTACTGGGCAGCAAATGTGGCAATGATCCGCAAGTGGGTTATGGAGGGAGAGGGGGCGGCATGGAAGAGGATGGAGATGGCGTCCTGTAAAGGAACGAGCCTGGGGGCATTGGTGACGGCACCGCTGCCGCTCTCGCCGACAAAGTATACCACGGGCCCGGTGGTGGCCGCAACGCTCAGGATCTGGGGCCAGTGGAGACGGCATAGGGGTGCAATGGGAGCATCGGTGTGGTCCCCGATCAGGGGTAACCACCGGTTTGTCCCGGGGAAGATGGACGGGGAGTTCCAGAGCTGGCATCGGGCGGGGATAAGAAGAATGGGGGACCTGTTCATCGACGGGACGTTTGTGAGCCTAGGGGCACTGGAGGAGAAGTTTGAGTTACCCCCGGGAAATGCCTTTCGATATATGCAGCTGAGGGCTTTTGTGAGGCGACAGGTGAGGGAATTCCCATTGCTCCCGGCACAAGAAGTTCAAGATAGGGTGATCTCGGGTGTATGGGTCGGGGAGGGCAAGGTGTCGGAAATACACCAGGAGTTGAAAGAAGAGGGGGAAGCGCTGGTAGAAGAGTTGAAGGGTAAATGGGAGGAGGAGCTGGGGAGGAGATCGAGGAAGGTCTGTGGGCTGATGCCCTAGGTAGGGTTAATTCCTCCTCCTCGTGTGCCAGGCTCAGCCTGATACAATTTAAGGTGGTCCACAGAGCGCACTTGACGGGGGCGAGGTTGAGTAGGTTCTTTGGGGTAGAGGACAGATGTGGAAGGTGCTCAGGGAGCCCGGCGAACCATGTCCATATGTTTTGGTCATGTCCGTGTAGAAGCAATGCATACCCAACAGTCCGGCACTGGAGGGGTTCTGGAGAGGAGTGCCGGGAGCAATATCTCAGGTGGTGAAAGTCCGGGTCAAGCCAAGCTGGGGGCTAGCAATATTTGGAGTAGTGGACGAACTGGGAGTGCAGGAGGCGAAAGTGGCCGGCATTCTGGCCTTTGCGTCCCTAGTAGCCCGGCGAAGGATCTTGCTAATGTGGAAGGAGGCGAAGCCCCCCAGCCTGGAGGCCTGGATAAATGATATGGCTGGGTTCAAAAAGTTGGAGAGGATTAAGTTCGCCTTGAGAGGGTCTGCAGGGGTTCTACAGGCGGTGGCAACCGTTCCTAGACCATCTCGCGGAGCGTTAGAGGAAGGTCGGTCAGCAGCAGCAGCAACCTTGGAGGGGGGGGTGGGGGGGGCTGCCTGGGAGGATGGATGAGCAAGAGATAACATGAAGGATTGGGGAAAGTGGCACGTACGGGTGAGGGCCAGTGTACAAAGCTGTGTAAATATATCATTTTGCCATGTATATATCTTGCTCTGCGCGATTTCTCGTTTTTTTTGTTACGGGGGGGGGGGTTTATTGTTTGTAAGGGAGAAAAATTGTGTTAAAAAAACTTTAATAAATATATATATTTTTAAAAAACACTAAATAACCTAACTCCCCCCTACCTCTTAACCGCCCCCCCTTCTTGTTGAATCTGCTGTCAGTTTAGTTTTCTCCGAGGAAGTCGATAAACGCTGCCACCTCTGGATAAACCCTAACGTTGATCCTCTCAGGGCAAACTTCATTTTCTCAAGTCTGAGAAACCCAGCCATGTCACTAATCCAAACCCCTGATTTTGGGGGCTTCGAGTCACTCCACGCTAATGAGATCCGTCTCCGGGCTACCAAGGAGGCAAAGGCCAAAACATCAGCCTCTCTCGCCCCCTGGGCTCTCGGATCTTCCGACACTCCGAAAATCGCCATTTCTGGTCTCAGCGCCACCCTTGATTTTAATACCGTGGACAAGACATCCACAAATCCCTGCCAGTATCCCCTAAACTTTGGGCATGCCCAAAATGAACATGGTTTGCTGGCCCTCCTGACACCTCACACACTTGTCCTCAATCCCAAAAACTTGCTCATCCGGGCTACGGTCATGTGTGCCCGGTGAACCCCCTTGAATTGTATCAGGCTGAGCCTAGCACATGATGAGGACGCGTTGACTCTGCTCAGAGCCAGTTTTTTAACTTATTGACCAGGGAGAACCATTGGGCCAGGAAAATTGGATGTTGTATGACGTGGGGATGAGTCTCAGCAATGAAAACCGTGCAGTGAAAAGGTAGTTGACACGAACAGTTATACACTGGAGATTGCTGGTTTCCATGGAATGTACCCCAGTGTGTAACAGTACCACTTTGAAAGAAGTGGATCAAAAGTTATATTTCAGGGTTAAAAGGTTTGAACTGCGTATAGGTTAAGACCCACAATTAGATTCCATGCTATGGACACTTGAGATACAAATGTAAGTGTCACTGGTGTAGAATTAAATACCTTCCCATTCAATTACACTTTGCTTAAAGATATCATTAGCTTGCAAAAAACTGCACCAAATGTGGGGTTTCTGATAAACACTGATTTCAGCCCAGTTAAAACACGACCTGAAATAATGTTTGCTGCAAATGGAAATGTAATTGCATTTCTCACGTGACTCCATTGCCCGACTCAAATTATATGTTTTTCTTGCATAAGAACTCAAATGATTATTGGGTTGTTCCACCAAATTTGTTGCAACCAGCCTGACCGTTGATATGAGAATGTTTGGTATTTCCACTAAAGTATGAGGGCTCTACTCTTAAACTTCCATTGTGTAATAATAGTTCAGTAAGAATTGTGCAATTTGTCAGAAGAAAGCCCACTTTCTAATTGCAGGAATTAAAATTTTGATGAACACAAGTGGCAACTAGCATGTCTCACCTAGAATATTGTGCACAGTTCTGGTCTCCGGGTTACCAAAGAGGATAACTAGGCACTGGAGTAAATGCAAAAAAAAATATTTTACAGGGGTCATGCTAGAATGAGGCCCATCAGGAAATACTAAGGAGGTAAAAAAAAAAAAGCTTACAGGCAACATCTTGTGGATTATAAGGGGTTTGATAGGGTGGATGCAGGGAAGATGTTTCCATTTGTTGGGAAGATCTAAACTGGGCAGGGGGCACAAATATAAAATAATCACAACGGAATCCAGTGGGAAAATAAATTGAGGAAAATAAAACGTCTTAACCCACTGAGGGCTTAGAATGGGGAACTCACTGTGACAAGAATTGGTAAAGATGGATAGCATAGATGCATTTAGGGAAATCTGGATAAGTAATTAAGGGTGAAAGGAATTGTAGGTTATTTTGATAGGGTTAGTGGAACAAGGTTCATCTGGAACATGAGACACTGACACCAACATCTGTTGGGCTGAATGGTCTCTTTCTTTTCTGTAAATACTGGGTAACTATATTTAGGGCATTTCTGAAAACTAGTAATTGGACTGCCCGCAAGGACGATCTCAGCTTTGATCGTCAACCTCCACTGGATTCACTGATACCAATTCAGATCCTGGTAATCAACCGACAAATTGCCTCAGCCTAGCCAGGAGACAGAAGAAATACGCCCATTTTTATGAAGTTCATTATTCAGAAATCATGACTGAATACTTTGTGAGCGTGGATGTCAAGTATGGACAGGAACAGACTTACTTTTGTACAGCCCGCCACGGTCATGCCTGAGGAACAGCTGTTTGAGTGTATGGTATTGGAAAATGGCCAGCTAGCATACAAATGTATTCAAGCATAAATCAACACCTTCAAAAAGAGGACGGGTGAAAACTGTTCAATGGAGCCCTACCCGCCTCCCACCCCCCCCTTCCATTTAATTTTGATGTTGCAACCCACAGCTGGCACTGATCTTCCCATTATGAGCAGCAAGCAGAAATAGGGAAAGTAATGGAACCTTCAACTGACATTGATGTAAACTCATCCAAATTAAACGTTGTTTCACATTGATTTATCCAGCTTGGGTTTGGGGGTCAGGATGGATGATGATGTCCCAGCTTCCTCGTTGGTAATCTAAGGGTGAAGTTTATTAGTGGAACTTTGGACAGTCCTGTGGATCACTATGCTTATTCGCAGCCTGTTCAGTGCAAGTGTACGCCTGTGGTTCGGACAGCAGTTAACTTAGAGAATACATCCAGGATTGTATTCTGTTCTCTCTTACGATCATAAGTTCATATGAATAAGGAGCATGAGCAGGCCATTTGGTCATATAAATACTGTGGATGCCAGAACAGGTCAAAGGCTAGAAATCCTGTGGCAATGAACTCATCTCCTGACTTCCCAGAGCCTGCCCACCATCTATAAGGCACAAGTCAGGAGTGTAATGGAATACTCTCCACTTACCTGGCTGAGTGCAACCCCAGCAACCAAGAAGCTCGATACCATTCAGGACAAACAACCCGCATGATTGGCATCCCTTCCGCAAGCATTCAATCCCTCCACCACCGACGAACAGTGGCAGCTGTGCCATCTACAAGATGCACTGCAGGAACTCACCAAAGTTCCTCAGGCAGCACCTTCCAATCACATGACCACTACCATCTAGAAGGACCAGAGCAGCAGATACCTGAAACCAACACCACCTGAAGGTTCCCGCCATCTAAATCACTCACTAGCTAATTGATAGAATTTACAGTGTAGATGCAGGCCTTTTGGCCCATCGTGTCTGCACTGGCCCTTGAAAAGAGCACCCTACCCAAGCCTACACCTCCACCCTATCCCCATAACCCAGTAACACCACCTAACCTTTTTGGACACCAAGGGGCAATTTAGCAAGGCCAATCCACCTAACCTGGACTTTGGGAGAACGTGCAGACTCTGCACAGACAGTGACTCAAGCGGGAATCGAACCTGGGACCCTGGAGCTGTGATGCAACAGTGCGAACCACTGTACTACCGTGCGCCCACCAACCTGGCTTGGAAATATATCGCCATTCTTTCACTGACGCTGGATCAAAATCTTGGAGCTCTCTCCCAAACAGCATTGTGGGTGTACCTACACCTCAGGGACTGCAGCGGTTCAAGAAGGTAGCTCACCACCTCCTTCTCAAGGGCAACCAGTGTTGATGACCTAGCCAGCAAAGCCCTCATCCCTTAAATAAATATTTTTAAAATATATAAATTTAGCTATAATAGTGGGTCCCCGTATCCAAGTCATTCATGTAAATTGTAAATAGTTGAGACACCAGCACTGAACCCTCTGGACACACGTGCCACAGCAATTTAGGTGTGGGCAATCTTTCCACCAGCAGGCCCTCTTCCTGCCACAGCAGGGACATTGCAAATGGCAGTGGGAAAGGAAAATCGCTTATTGTCACAAGTAGGCTTCAAATTAAGTTACTGTGAAAAGCCCCTAGTCGCCACATTCCGGCGCCTGTTCGGGGAGGCTGGTACGGGAATTGAACCATGCTGCTGGCCTGCCTTGGTCTGCTTTAAAAGCCAGCTCTTTAGCCCTGTGCTAAACCAGCCCCAGAGTCATCTTTGCAGGAATTTTCCTGGTTGCTGCCTTGCTATACTTTTGGTTTTACATCCCATAAAACTGAACAGCTTCATCGGGCTGTTCTTGAGATATTTCTTTCGCATCCATGACAAAATTCTCATTCTGCCTCCACTCTTCAGTCTGTCTGGCCAGTCGTACAGCTGGTCATAAATTAAAATCTTCCCAAGATCGTAAGAAGTCAGAGAGCTTCTTATCTAAGTCACCAACATCTCTGATCTTATCATCTTTTGTGAGTGTTCCCTACTCACAAATTTCAGCTCGGTGGTACAATTCACTGACGGATGAATCAAACCCTTCACCCAGTTTTTGAAAAACCGGTTAAACTTCACCCTCTCCGTGACGATATTTTTACAAAGACTGAAATATAAGTCAAAGGCTCTGTTGATATTTTGTCGGAGGCTGTCACTTTGTTCACCCCCTGTTGGACCAGTACGTCAAGGTGCCCAGGTGGCACTGCCAGCAGGCAGGGTGTCAGGCTGGTGGTGCCAAGCTGGCACTTTTTTTACTGATGGGGAGCATCAATTAGACTATCATAAGGTAGAGTTGAGTTAGGACAGACATGTTGTTTTCACCAATGACAATTTGAGATATTTAAAATGATTCCCAGTTAGTAGCGAAATATATTCCCTGCGGTGGGGAAACCCATAATGTTAAAACTGGAGATAGGCCATTTAAGAGTGAGGTCAGAAAGTATGATTTCACAGAAAGGGTCAGCTACAGGATGACTGTGTATTAATTTTCTGCAGGAATCATGACCAATTGTTCTCGCACATCCCAGGGCCACTGAGGCTAAACATGCTCTGATCTGGATAAGATTTCAGCACCAAATGAAGACTTAGAGGACGTTAGAAAATGTGTCTCACAAAGAGGACTTATAAAAATTGGAAATGTCTGTCACAGTTCTTTGCTGAAGTGGAGTCTACCAATTATTTTAAAAGTGAAATGTATGATATCAAAGGGTATGGAAAGGAGCAGAAGGCTCTATTAGTCTAGAGATGACACGTTAGATTTTTTTAAATTGCACAGTTGGTGGGTTTAATGGCCGGGTTCTAACCTGCAGGTTCAAACTGGGGATTAAACTAGACTTCTTCCCAAGGTCTATGGTTCATCTACATACACAGCGACTGAATCATTATGGGGAGCTACTTACACACAAAAGATCAATTTTAAAGATATATCTTGGAGTGGGGGTGGGGGGTGGTCTAATTCATAAAAGTTCTTAAATTTAGAAAGCTACCGCACTTTCCCCAGGCAAATATGAAGAAATTACTGATGCTCCACTCCTTGTGGTTAAGTCTTCCCAGGCTTTTTGTAAAATGTACCTAGGGTAAAACTCTTACATCTAACAGCTCAAGGCTCCAGTGTCTCTCCATTGAGTTGACAGCCATCTATTACAGCAACAATGGGTCTTTGGCAGCAGCCAAGTAATCATGGGAATGGACCAGTTGAAGCTAGTATTTCAACTGACTGTCAAACTGGAGACTTTTTATGGAAAGGCTTTTCAGTCTGCAAACCCACAAGATGTTGCCAAAACCCTCAGCAAATAAACTACCGAAGATCATAAAACGAGACTGCATTCCAAGCACGGCAAGCTTTGAATAGGGAATTTTCCCATCTTAATCCCACTTAAAGTCTCCTTTTTTGTGGGGACGGGGTGATGTTGAGTGGTAATTTCACCTTCACTGCTGGGGACCAAGTCAGCCGCCTTTTATGGAGCCCACCTAATTCTCAAGCCCACCAGGATTTCAATTGTTCTGAAAAATTGGGCTGGTGGGTGGTTGATGCTACTGCCTTACTGTTCAAGGCACATTTCTTCCTCCATTCTCTTTCCCGCTAAAAAGACATTTCAGGTGGCAGGAAAAACCCAGAAGCTTGGGAAATGATTAAAAGAATCATGACCAAAGTAATCAGCACTTGTTTAATTCTACTGGTACAGCTAGATTTAGCTGGTCTTTTACTTACTTCAGCCTGTAATGTTCTTAATTCTTGCTTCTTTAAAAAATACTGGCAATGTGGAGTGCATATCAGAATCGCAAGCAGGCTTTTAGTGTCCATTAAGCCGAATGGCCAAAAGAACTATGTGCGTTTTCTGCTGAAATTTCTGATATGCACTACTCGTGGAAGCAGCTATGCCAGGAATATCATTCCGTACAATTCTTGCCACCTTCCTAATTTCTGAAAGGTAGCTCTACATCACCTATTATCTTAATACTCAATGGTAGTCCACCACCAATCCTGTCTCCCTATCATAGAACATAGAACAATACAGCACAGAACAGGATCTTTGGCCCTCGATGTTGTGCCGAGCTTTGTCCGAAACCAAGATCAAGCTATCCCACTCCCTGTAATTCTGGTGTGTTCCATGTGCCTATCCAATAACCGCTTGAAAGTTCCTAAAGTGTCCGACTCCACTAGCAGAACAGGCAGTCCATTCCACACTCTAACCACTCTCTGAGTAAAGAACCTACCTCGGACATCCCTCCTATATCTCCCACCCCGAACCTTATTGTTATGCCCCCTTGTAACAGCTACATCCACCCGAGGAAATAGTCTCTGAACGTCCACTCTATCTATCCCCTCATCATCTTATAAACCTCTATTAAGTCCTCTCATCCTCCTTCGCTTCAATGAGAAAAGCCCTAGCTCCCTCAACCTTTCCTCATAAGACCTACCCTCCAATCCAGGCAGCATCCTGGTAAATCTCCTTTGCACCCTTTCCAATGCTTCCACATCCTTCCTATAATGAGGTGACCAGAACTGCACACAATACTATCACTGCTCTTTATTACCTTTATCTATCTCACTAATAATTGATTCTCTCAAAGGACACTGGCTATGAAATGCAGGGTGGCTCTGCTGCTTACAGAACATTAAACAACAATTTGTGTTGGCCGTGGTACTACATTGTGCAAAACTAGAAGATAACATACAATCAGGATAACCAATCTACCTGCCATTCTCACCCCAGCTGACAATACGACACATAATGCAGTCACCGTAGCACATAGTACAAGCCTGGGGGTTAAATGGCACTTGATCTTTCATATCCATTGACACAACACACTCACTGTAATTTGTAACTACAAAGCCAGTTGGCAAACTGCAGAGTTACTCAAGTCTGGACTGTACACATGCAGTTATAGGGCTCGATTCAATTAACTGGGAACAAAGTCGCATAGCGAGCGTGTTTCATGGTGCTCGCAACGTCGAGAAACACATGGCTATACAACACGACTCACGTTGTATAAGGGGCCTCAACGAGGCCGCACATAGGGCATCAAGATCTCCGAGGCCACTGTGGTGACCCCCGCAATGCAAATGTACTATGGGAGGGTCCCTGGACCCTGCCCCCATTCCCCTCCAGCACCCATGCAGGGTACCCAGCGACCCAATCGTGTGTGTGCAAAAGATGCCAGCGTTCCCACGTGGCACTAGTAGTGCCATGGTACCACCCTGCCATAAAGGGCATAAAGCTAGGGGCCTCCATTCCATTAGGAAACCCCTATGAGTGCCATTCCGTTTGGTCCCCCATTGTGGGAACAGTACCAAACAACACTCTTCCAAGGTCTCCAAGGCAAAGGGGATGAATCCCAAAGCCTCAGGTACCTCGGAAATCTGCACATTAGGGTGAGACAAACCAAAAAGTGGTCCCGCCCAAAATGTGCAGGATTTACATTGTGCCACGTCTCGCGAGATCGCGTTGGATTTCACGAAACGTTGCGAACCAGGTAGATCCCGGGAGCGGGGTCTCCCAGTTTTTATCAGCCATGCTGCGCCCTGGCGAGCTGCTTTTCTTGTGCAGTGGGCCATTAGATCGTGGCCATATATTCTTACAGATATAATGCTCTTGAGCATGGTCACCAGTCTACCCTGTTAATGGTATGTTAATTATATCAGTAGGCTACACAGGTGAAGGGCTTGGTTTAACAAAGTACTTCGAGCACTGGATGTGTAGGAGGTTAGCTGTGAGACTGATAAACTATCAGTAAAGAAAAGCTCTCTGTCTTGGTTTTGGCATCATCAACTGGCTTGGATGCTATTAACATGCCCTAATTAAAGTAATAACATGAGCTACCTGGACTGCATGCCCTCTGTAATTCAGAAGGATTGAACTGGCTATTAAATGTAGGGGGCATTGCTTCCATCATTAATCAAAGCAGTTGTATTTAAGTTTGGAGTTTGAATGTCACGTAAAATATGTTTTTCACAGGCATATCTGCTTTGTAGACCAGCGCAATACAACCCTAGTCAAGGGAGATAGAAAGAAGAAGGGAAGAATTCAAATTAAACTTGCCATTCTTTAATGCCAACTGTTAATGCCACATGCCTGGGTGCTTTGAGGGGTACTCTTTTGGAGGGTCAATGCAGACTTGATGGGCCGAATGGCCTCCTTCTGCACTGTCGGGATTTTAGTATTCTATGAATGTCTCTCAGCCAGATTAAATTTAGGATTCTGTTTCAGACCACTGGGCTTCCTCATAACATGCGTGTCATTATATTTCAGAAGTATGAAGACAGTTGGAGAAAGTAATTAAAGGAGCAATGAGAAAAACGTATGGCAATTGAGAATGCTTTTTCCTTCTGTTCCTAAACATGAACTCAATAACATCCTATGTGGCACAAAATACAATTCCCGTCAGCTGCATGTGACATTACTGTAGCACACATCATTCTCATTGCCAAAGTAAGAGGTCAGTTTTCCTTCTTCTTTTTCATAGAATCCCTACAGTGCAGAAGGAGGCCATTTGGCCCTTCGAGTCTGCACCGACCCTCTGATAGAGCACTCTACCTAGGCCCACTCACCCGCCCTAGCCTGTAACCCCGTGCATTGACCATGGCCAATCCACCGAAGCTGCACATCTTTACCACTATGTGTAAGGATGGGGTTCCTTTTTTCTTTTCACTGCTTTTTTTCTCCTCAGGCTGTACACCAAATGCAGTTGAGATAGATGAATAAAATTGAAAGGGCAGCAAATAAAGTCCACCATAACACTGTCCTCTGAAACAACAACTGATGTTTCCATAGCACCTTCAAAGTAATTAAACATCCCAAGGTGCTTCACAGAGGAATTTTAAAACAAAATATGGCACTGAGTCATATGAGAAGACATCAGAGCATGTGATCAAAAGCTTGGTCAAAGCGATAGGAGTGGACCTATAAGGAATGGAAGGTAGAGAGGAGCAGAGGTTTTGAGAGGGAAATTCCAACGCTCAGGGCCGAGGGAGCTGAAGTCACTAATCGTGGAGCAAGAAAAATCGGGAATGCTCAAGAGGCCAGAATTGGAGGAACGTATATACTGTGGAGGGCTAAGCTAGAGGGAATTATAGAAATAGGGAGGATCAGGCCATGGAACGATTTGAAAACGAGGATGAGAATTTGAAAATTGAGGCATTGTTTAACCGGGAGCGAGAGGCGCGGCAGCGGGGTGAACAGCATTTGGTGCAAATTCGGACATGAACAGCAGAGCTCTGGGTGATCTTGAGTCTACAGAGGGTAGAATGTTGGAGGCCGACCAGATGTGTATTCGGGTAGTGCAGTGAAATGAAATGAAAACTGCTTATTGTCACAAGTAGGCTTCAAATGAAGTTACTGTGAAAAGCCCCTAGTCGCCACATTCCGGCGCCTGTTCGGGGAGGCTGGTACGGGAATTGAACCGTGCTGCTGGCCTGCCTTGGTCTGCTTTCAAAGCCAGCGATTTAGCCCTGTGCTAAACCGGCCCCTTGAGTCTGTAGGAGACAAAGACGGGGTCAAGTATTTCAGCAGCAGTGGAGCAGATGAGGTAGGGCAGGGTCCAGCCATGTTAGAATGGTGGAGAAGGCACTCTCAGTGACAATGTGGATTGTTAACAATTCAACCGTGGCCTGGAGGGAGGTTTGTGTCTCTGTTCTCTCTTAAGGAGTAGTGGAGGAAGGGAGTTGAACATGATTGAAGATCCAAGACAAACTAACACAGATGAATACTTCTGTTATTGGCTACACTTTTGTGGGCAGTTAGTGTTGTAAACTGGATTTTTCCACAGGGAAGGAGGTGAGAATAATGAAAATTAATTATAAATGGAGCTAGTGTTATCTCTGGATTGCATTCACGCCCTTTCCAGTGACTTTCTACCAAATAGTCATTGACAGAGAAAGAAAAGAAAGCCTTGTTTTTAGCTCGCATCTTTCATGGCTTCAGCTTGATAGCTGTAATAACCCTTACGAGGGCCACAGGGATACACTAATCAATCTCCCTGTGGGACTCATAGAATATGAGTTTACCCGCAAGTGGGCAGAAGCCCACCCAGCTGGGGCACGTTATCTTACTCTTTATAAGCCGGCCCAGACTGGGACTCGCACATCCATAAATCCTAACCTGGACCTATTATGTTGTATGCCGCTGTGGTGGCCATTTTCTTAACTTAAATAAAACTCCAGTTAACTGATCTTAATAATAATAATAATCACTTATTGTCACAAGTCGGCTTCAATGAAGTTACTGTGAAAAGCCCCTAGTCGCCACATTCCAGCACCTGTTCGGGGAGGCTGGTACGGGAATTGAACCCGTGCTGCTGGCCTTGCTCTGCATTACAAGCCAGCTGTTTAGCCCACTGTGCTAAACCAGCCCCTGGTTCTTCTCAGGCCTCCTGGCTCTTTATAATAGCCGAAGATGCCCTTTGGCAGAGTAGTCACTGCTGTAATGCGCGAAATGTGGTGGCCATATTGCACACAGCAAGATCCCACGCACAGTAATGAGAGAAATGACCAGATTAGCTGCTTTAGTGATGCAGGATAAATATAGCCAGAACACCCAAGTGAACATTCCTGCTTTTCTTGGAAATAATGCCATGGTATCACTCATGTCCGGCCAGGAAGGCAGTTGGGAAGGGGGCATCGGCTTAACTTGTCATCTGGATGACGGGAACTCTGGTGTTGCAGCATGAATACAGTACTGCACTGGAGTGTCAGCCAAATCGTTTGCTCAAGTGTCTGGAGTGGGACTTGAACCCACAATCTTTTGAGAGAGTGCTGCTGAGCCGTGGCTGATATAATTGTCACAGTGGTGTCGGAACACGTTACCTCTCTCCATCTTATCGACAAGGGAAGGCGGGTAGCTCATGACAACCCAGGGAAGGAAGAGAGGAAAAATACAAAGTGAGAATCTCATGCTTTATTTTCTCCTCTCCTGACTTACACAGTGGGAACGTTTCCATGTGCTCGCCACTTTCTGGTACTTTAACAATCAGCCACAAGGCTCTTCAACCAAAGGACACTGCAGTTGAGCCCAATCCAGTCGTCACTCCGCATCTACGTGCACACATACATTCCAGCAGGTGTCACTGGATTACGATCAGGAGCAGGAATCCTGGCTGATTTTCCCTCTTGAAGCAAGATACCAGTAATGAATAAACATTAGGATTTTTAAGGAGCTGATATATAAATTCTGAGCACAGAGGCAGCCAAGATGCTGGCAAAGAAACAGAGGACTGTTGTGAAAACAGCTCAATGCCGAGGCTGAATCAGGATTCCTGCTCAATGTTCTCCAAAACAGATCAACCATATCAGAATCTGCCTGCTCAAGTCTCTCTTATGCCAACTTCCCCTTTTCATGCTTCACAAGGTTTTGAAATTTTGACTGAAAAGAAAATCAGATTTTTTAATGTCCCAATTCTTTTCCTTCTGTCCTGAACAGGCCGAGTCCTTCTGGGATACGGTTCCACAATCCTCAATTTTTTTTTTAAAATTTAGATTACCCAATTATTTTTTCCAATTAAGGGGCAATTTAGTGTGGCCAATCCACCTACTCTGCACATTTTTGGGTTGTGGGGGCGGAACCCTCGCAAACACGGGGAGAATGTGCAAACTCCACACGGACAGTGACCCAGAGCCGGGATCGAACCTGGGACCTCAGCGCCGTGAGGCAGCTGTGCTAACCACAAAGCCACTGTGCTACCCTCCACAATCATCAATAACCACAGTGCCTTTTCCAAGTGGTTCTGTATGTCAATAAACACATAGACAGTGACAGGGATTTTTCCGGCCCTTTGAAAGTGCCAAAAAAAGCTTTCAAACATTTTCCAATCTGCGTAAAGGGAGGAAAGAAGTGACATGGAAGAAGGCAAGGATTGACACATCCAATGCTGAAGAATGAAACCGAGACTGTAGCCAAGTGGTGGACGAGTGATGTTGTTTCTGGTCCTCTATTTTGTGACAGTGTTATGGATGTGTGACTGCATGAGTTCCACACTTTCTGTATCTTCCTCGCAAATGTCAGGCATCTCAGGCCCAATGCTGTGTATAGTGTATACAGGACCGGGAAACAGGAGAAAAAGGCACACTTTAAGGAACCTGCAAGATAAGGCTACTGAACAGTACCATGTGACAGGCAAGTGGTCTAAGATTGCACTGCATAAAATGTCCCTGAATAACTGCTTACCCGCACGGAGCACTCACATAGTCAGGTACTTCTTTAATTGAGATAACTTGAGGTGCTAAAGTCAATAATAGCTCTCCTGAGGTTGAGAGCAATTAGCTCAGCTTAGAATCTCCCTGATCTGTACACCTCATGCTGGACAATACATGAACCAATAGCATATTCAATGGGAGCGAAACATTCAATTTTGGAGAGAGCCAAACACAGCGGGCGCGATTCTCCGCTCACGCGCCGGTTGGGAGAATCGCCTGGGTCGCCAAATTTTCCCCCGACGCCGGTCCGACGCCCTCCCACGATTCACGGAAGCGGCTAGATCGGCACAATCGCGTTTTGCGCGGCGCGGTACAGTGAATCGCCTGAGACAGCCAAAATGCCGATTCACCGGTACCCCCGCGATTCTCCGGACCGGATGGGCCAAGCAGCCTGCCCAAAACGGCGGGTTCCCCCCGGCGCCATCCACACCTGGGGCGAAATTCTCCCCAAACGGTGCAATGTCCGCCGACTGGCGCCCAAATCTCGACAGCGTTCACGACGGCGCAAACACTCTGCCTCCATTTCGGAGAATCCCGCCCAGCATCTTTGGCCCGGCCTTTCGCAGGAGAGCCTCGAAGTCCGGGAATAAACCTTCAATCTTTGCTTTGATTCGCTGAACAAACATGGAAGACAGTACGGATGAAGAAAAGGGGTTGCCTTCTGCACTGTAATGGGGAGTCTCATTTTAAAAATGCTTCATTTGACTCGCCTGGGTTAGAGTGGATAAGGCGATTCCTTGAGACAAATTCCTTAAGTCACCAGCTGAACAGAGTTTAAATTGGACCTTTCTGCTCATACAAATCTTTAAGGGTGAATAAACAGCTATCGTTACATATTTGCTCAGTCATTCAAAGTACTGGATAATAATTGATGTGACAGTAAAACAGAGCGACCACCCACACAGCATACCTTCACGGGGGTGAGGAAAACTTTTAACATGTCCAGCTATCCGTAAACTAATCCATCAAATGCAGCTTCTCTTCATTTATATTCAAACAAGGAGGGCTGAGAAAATGCCAGAGGGAAAGTGAAAAAGGGGGTGCAGGGATACCGGTAATGGTCATTGGGACTTGCATGGAGGGTAAATGCTGGCACAAGTTGGTTAGGCCGAACAGCTTGTTTCTCTGTTGTATGTTTTATGTCCATGTATACCTCCTGTTCGCTTTCCCACTAAACAAGGGGGGGGGGGGAACGTATTTGAGATTTAGGAATCTAGCTGCCCAGCTTTTGGTCTCTGGTGTTTTTGGGGTGCAAGGAGGAGAGTGGAGCCTGAGGAAACAGGTAAATGCCCTTTTCAAGGCTAACTTTCCACCAGCTGCTGAAATTCTGTGACATATAAAACCACCTAAGGCAGGCTGTATTGACACACTGCTGAGTACCAGTGTTTAACACATTGTCCTTCCACTTGCCAATGTTGTAGCCAATACAAAGTGGTCACCATAGAGGAAATGTTCGGAATGTCAATTATAATTATCGAAAGAGTCAAATTTTGCAAGGTTACGAAGTAGCATTTTGTTACTCAACTCTCATTTTTTGCCTTCTTGTGGATGTCTCGGAGTTAAGGCTGAACGTACATGGAGACTTATTCCTGGGATGGCAGGGTTGTCGTAAGGACAGATTAAATTGACTGGGCCTGTATTCACTGGAATTTAGAAGAATGAAATGAGAGGGGATCTCATTGAAACTGAAACTCGTTGAAACCTATAGAATTGACAGGGCTGGATCGACTGGATGTTGGGGTGTTGTCTCCTTTGGCTAAAGGGGTTTAGAACAAAAGGGTCACAGTCTCAGGATACATGGTAGACCATTTAGGACTAAGATGAGGAGGAATTTCTTCACTCAGAGGGTGGTGAACCTGTGGAATTCTCTATGTCAGAAGGCTGTGGAAGCAGAATCTTTTTAAGAAGGAAATAGATAGATTTCTAGACTCTGAAGACGTCAAGCAGTATGGGGAGCGACCGGGAACATGGCAGTGAGGTAGAGGGTCTGGCATGAAGGGCTCTACCACTGGTCTACCACACTGAGCCTGCTATTCCCAAAGTCCCCATGGGCAGGTTGAGGAGGCGATGATAAGGAGGACATAGAGAATAGTTAAAGGCCTTCTCAAACTCTGAATTGTATAGGTAAAATTTCTGACAGCATGTTGCCTGCCTTCTCACCCAGATGCTGTTCCTGGTGTGAGACATAGGGATAAAAGGCTGAGAAGATGGGTACATTCACACATAATTTAACAAGTTGATTCCAATGTGACAAACTGTACAATGAAATAAAGACCACCTGCATAGAAGACCACCTACAAAGGAAGATTACAGGACACCACCAGTATAGGAATTTTCAATGTACATGGATATATGGTAGTATCGTTACCAGAATACAATAAAGGATCAAACTGGTAAAGTTGGCACTGCTCCATCAGAATAAACCAATTTTCCCCCTTCTACAAATATCATAATCCCCTTTATCTTCACTGCAGGTAACAGTCTATTTTATTCAGAGTATATAGAAGCACCACACACACACACATCCAAGTGGGTGGCGTATCGAATTTGATTACCAAATACTTATCAGAAATGTTTGTATAGTTAAATGAAGGGCAAACAGATGCGGTACTGTGAGTATAGCAAACTATATGCAGCATTTTATTTGGTCTACCTCTTGTTGGCTGTAAACTACCCTGACAACATAAATGAATTAGTTTACAAGAGCCGCTACAGCCATCACAAAACACGACACTGATTGAAACCATGTGCTGCCCTGTGGTTAGCCTTTCTCAGAAGCCAGGCATCAGTAGCGCTGAAGGAACACATTCTCAAGGTTTCTGAACAGATCGAAGACTTCCAGAACACCCTCATTTTGACAAAAAACCAACAAGAGGTAACAGTGGTGGTGGGGGAAATGGTGACGTAGTGGTAATGTCACTGGACTAGTAATCAGACGCCCAGGCTAATACTCTGGCGACACGGGTTCACAATCCCACCATGGCAACTGGTGAAATTTAAATTCAATTAACAAAACCTGCAATTGAAAGTCAGTCCGGAATGATGACCATGATAATCATACTCAATTGTGGTTCACTAATGTCCCTTGGGGAAAGAAATCTGCTGTCCTTACCTGGTCTGGCCTACGTGACTCCAGATCCACAGCAATGTGGCTGACTTTAAAAGGCCTAACACAACACTTGATTCAAGGGAATTAGGAATGGCCAACAAATGCAGACTTTGCCAGCAATGTCCACATCCCATGGAAGAACAATAAAAAGTATATTCTTAAACGCCAACCTTTTCTGCTGCGTGATCTCTGAGCTGAACCTCAACATTCTAACTAATTCAGTACATGGAAGCCTGTAACCTCACCCACACAAATACCTGCGCTCCCTCCAAGTTCCTTATCCTCCTTTTTCAAACCTGTCCATCCTAGCCCCATTCTACCAAACTTCAGTCACACATCCCCCCCACACACTCCATTCACACACCCTGCACCTACACCAGTGATACATTCCCATATACACTCCATTCATACACCCTACACCCACACCAGTCATAAATGCCCATATACACTCCATTCATACACCCTACATCCACACAAGTCATACGTTCCCAGAAAAACTCCATTCATACATCCCCACACTCTCCATTCATACATTTTCACACATGCTCTTTTCACACATCCTCACATACACTCCATTCATAAATCCCCACACGGATTCCATTCATATGTTTTCACACATGCTCTTTACATACATCCCCACACTCTCCATTCATATGTTTTCACACATGCTCTTTTCATCCATCCCCACTCACTCCATTCATATATCCTCATATGGATTCCATTCATACATGTGCTTTAAAACAGAGGTTCTCAGAATGTGCTCTGCAAACCCACTGGGCTCCGTCGGGACTTTCCAGGGAGTCTGTGAAGTGATATAAAATTGCTTCCAAGAGTGCCCGGAGACAAGCTTGATATGAGTTGGATGGTGGGAGAAGAGTTTAGCTGCTATAGGCACAGCAGTGTGGGCTGACCGAGGAATGGAGCATGCACGGACAGAGAAGTGGCAGGTAGACCACTATATCTGTAAAAACACTCTTTACGTGCAACACTTCCATATTATGAGTATTGTCTAGTATTAGAATTTAAATGGTGGAGAGAGGAGGGGGTCTGTGATTATTAATCCATTTGAAAGGGCTTCTTTGACCAAAAGGTTTGGGAATCACTTCTTTAAGATACCTATCCGGATGCGATCAGCACCATAAAAATATAAACTGCTCAGGTTTTTGTCAGTAGCTATGAATAGTGTCCTGTCACATGCCATTAGCAATAGAGAGCACACTCTCCCTGGGCGTTCCCCTCCAGGGCAGCAGGAAAATTGCTACAATTGGCTTCCATACCAGGTGCTGGAAGTGCACGGTGTCAGCTGTGATGGTTTGCATGGTAAAGTAGCCTCATGACATTCACTCCCAGATTCACCCACAAAATGACCCCCCCCCCCCCCCCCCCCCCTCCCGGCATGTCTTCTGGTGGTGGAGGCGGTTCGCCATCGGCCACTGGCAGGATATTCCAACCCTGTCGATGTCTACAGTGTTTTGTACAGATCACCTGTCCCTCCACCATGGATGGGGCTCGATTTTGCCGGGACCGGAAGATCCCAGCAGAGGGAAGTGTCAGAAAACCCCGCTCTAGCCGTTAGTTGAGGAATGGGAAAGTGGATGGTGCATCAAGAGGAGGTGACGAAAATAATTTTGATGTTGAGCTTTATCATTCCTGAATGCGCTACCTGAAAGAGTTGTGGAAGCAAGAGAACGGACAAGTGCTTGATAAGGAAAAACTTGCAATCGCTATTGGTGGCATTGTAGACAATGTAGCTAACAACGTAAAATGATAATGGAATGTTGATAGACCAGGTGAATGGGCAAAACTGTGGCAGATGAGTTTCAATGTAAGAAAGTGTGAGGTTATATGTTTTTGATGAATTAAATATAGATCAGGGTACTTTCTCGATGAATTGAAACTAAATTCAGTGGATGGTCAAAGAGACCTGGGGATTCAGATGCGTGGATCTTTAAAATGCCACGAATAAGTGCAGAAAGTAATCAAAAGAGCTAATGGAATGCTGGCCTTCATATCTAGAGGACTGGATGGAGTATAATGACATAAATGTTATGCTGCAGCTGTACAAAACCCTGGTTTATACCCCACTTGGAGCACTCTGAGCAGATCTGGGCATCACACTTTAGGAAGGATATTTTTGTCTTGGAGGGAGTGCAACACGGGTTTATAAGTGGACTTCATGAGTTAAGTTATGAGGAATAGATTATACAAATTAGGCCTGTTTTCGCTATAATTTAAAGATTAAGGGGTGGTCTGATTGAAGTCTTCAAGATATTAACAGGAAAAGTCAGGGTGGCTAAAGATAAACTGTTTCCACTGGTTGGAGATTCTAGAACTAGGGGGCATAGTCTAAACATTAGGGCCAAACCATTCAGGAGAGATGTTAGGAAGAACTTCGACACACAAAGGGTGGTAGAGGTTTTGGAACTCTCTTCCACAAATGGCATTTGATGCAAGATCAGTTGTTAATTTTAAATCTGAGACAGATAATTTTTTTGTTAAGAAAAGGTATTAAGGAATATGGGCCAAAGGCAAGTGTATGGAGTTAGACCACAGATCAGCCATGATCTCATTGAATGGCGGAGCAGACTCGAGGGGCAGAATGGCCTACTCCTGTTCCTATGAAAGAGCAGAGGAGTGGAATTAATTTATTAGCTCGTTCAAGGAGCCATTGCAGGCACAGTGGGCAGAATTAACTCTTTCCATAACATGGGATTGCAACAGCTCCCTCCCCAACAAAGGTCATCATGGAGACAAGCAATAACTTTTAGAATGATATTTCAATAAAGGTCTATTTAGACGCTGTCCACAAGTTATTTAGCCAACTGTCAAACTCTGCTCACGGCAGTCAGATATTAGGTTTTCCAGCTGCATGTCTACAGAAGATATCAGGAAATTCCAGAAATTGTTGACACTTGCTGTGAGGTATTTAAAATGTCAACAAACCTTTTGACGACATAAATGTTGCACAAAAGTCACTGGAGTGCAACACTGAATCTTATTTTGCTGACATTGTTGATTCTGTCTGAAAGGGGTCAATGGCATTCGAGTAATGGGAGTTGGAAATGTCCTTAATGGTTATTTGTATAGTTTTGCCCTCAGTATTTATTAATCACCTTTATGGCTCTTCCTTTTCCATTCACCATGATAATTCCTACACCAGGGATTGTATCGAGCTGTACTTCTTTGGGCAGAGTTGCCGTGTTATTATCAGGGGTCAATATTTCTCAAACCTGCAACCTCTACCATCTAGAACAATAAGGTCAGCAAGTGCCTGGGAACACCACCAGCTCTACGTTTCCCTGCCAGCCACACATGATCTTGACTTAGACATCTTCACCATTCCATCACCATCATTGCTGGGCATGAAAGCTCTCAACGCCATCCACAGCAAAAGGGAAATTCCAGCTGAAGATCGATGCTAATAGTGAGACCAGCTGTGGCAGAATTCATTGCCACAATGATCTATAGTTTCAGGCGTTCCAAAGCAGATGCCAGCCCTGCAAACAAGGCATCAGCTGAGATCATCCGGCACCAACGGCAAGGGACAACTTTGTGCTTGCCACTTGTGGCAGAATCCGGAATTGGCTTGTGCATCGATCAAGAAAAGTGCAGCAGATGATCTCAACTTTTTTTTTTAAGTTTAGAGTGCCCAATTCATTTTATCCAATTACGGAGCAATTTAGCATGGGCACATGCTAAATTGCACCTATTTGCACATCTTTGGGTTGTGGGGGGCGGAACCCACTCAAACACGGGGAGAATTCCCTGTGCAGGGCAGCACGGTAGCATAGTGGTTAGCACAATTGTTTCACAGCTCCAGGGTCCCAGGTTCGATTCCTGTCTTGGGTCACTGTCTGTGCGGAGTCTGCACGTTCTCCCCGTGTGTGCGTGGGTTTCCTCCGGATGCTCCAGTTTCCTCCCACAGTCCAAAGATGTGCAGGGTAGGTGGATTGGCCATGACAAATTGCCCTTAGTGTCCAAAATTGCCCTTAGTGTTGGGTGGGGTTACTGGGTTATAGGGATAGGGTGGAGGTGTGGGCTTGGGTAGGGTGCTCTTTCCAAGAGCCGGTGCAGACTCGATGGGCTGAATAGCCTCCTTCTGCACTGTAAATTCTATATTCTATATAATGTGCAAACTCCACACGGACAGTGACCCAGAGACAGGATTGAACTTGCGACCTCGGCGCTGTGAGGCAGCAGTGCTAACCACTGTGCCACCGTGCTGCCCCAGGTGACCTCACCTGACCTCACCAAATTCTGAGGTTGCATTCGCATCATCTCTTGCAGATGGGAGGATGCCAATCAGTGAAATGTAGATACAGATAACACAATTTTAAGAACAACTGTTGCACCCCACTCCATCAGCCATCCCCCACCACTCCCCACCTCGCCACCACCCAAATAGTGGTGCGCCACTGGGCATTTAATCATCGAGCTGTTCATGGAGTCAAGCACGCTGAAAACATTTATAAACTGTACTCAAGTCATAATCCTTTCGACCAAAACTTTAATCACTATTTCAAGATTTAATAAACATGGGACTAAGATTTATACTGAGGGATTTGAGAGTACGAAACAAATGATTTGCATGTTGAGATTTACAGAACATGAGAGCTCATCATTTGAGGCCAGGAAGCCTCAAATTTAGCTTTCAGCTGTATTTATTGTACTTTAGCCCAGATGGTTGGTTATTTTAGCAATTCCAGGACATGCAACGGCAATATTCACATCTCTCTGACCCCAAATCCATCTGTCCCATCTTCATAGCTATGTGTAAAACAGAAATTCTTTCTGAACAATAGATGACTGTAGTACGAAATCTGCCCAGTTCAAAATGTGGGGCTGGATTTCTGTTTTTGGGACTATGTCCCAACACCGTTGTAAAAATTGTGGCCTTTCACGCCAGTAAAACTGGTGTGAAAGGACTATATATTCCTAGCCCTGCAGGGGGCTAGCAGTGAAACAAGCAGGTTTTGCTGCAGATACGGGCCCCCGCACTTACGGGTCGGAGGCCACGCATGCGCACGCCGGCGGCCTCCAGCGGCCGCGCCGTGCTCCTTGGCGGACTCAGACCCTGGAGCTGGACCCTAAACATAGTGGCCCGCATCGGCAGCGCGCCCGACCCTGACCGCCCGCCCAAAATTGCCCGGCCGCGTATAAGGCCCATTACTGAGCCCGCAGCCGCCACGCTAGTATCCCGACCGACAGGACCATGTTGGATCCACGTCGTCGGGACTTCGGCCGGTCGGGGGCGGAGAATGGCGGGACCGGCCTCCAGCAATGCGGCGTGGCGTTCTTGGGGCCCGGAGAATTGGGGATCCGGTGCCGGTCCCGATTCCATGCGGGGAAATGGATTTTCTACCCCGACATAAGCCGCAATTTCGGCGTCGGGGTGCGGAGAAGCCGGCCGTGGTCTCGTCGTAGGAAATGTCCACCTTCTGAAGACCAGAGCTAAAAGTGGCCATTCACTTTCTTCTTATTAAGTAGATAAAAGGTCAATAGAAATAAAAACTGCTTGGTGCACATGTACCTTCCATGATTGCTTGCAGGACTATATATCAAACAATCGGAAAAATACAGTTTTCCCTAAACAATAAGTTCCAAGATATTGGAAAGTTGGAGGTTTAAGTGACTAATTTCTGAAGAGAAAAAGTATTTGACTGTCTTCAATGCTTCTCAGATGTTTCATATTTTACAATAACCAGTCCATCCTTGCTCACCCTCACAATGGAAGGCAGTTTCCCACCATATCACCTTGTCTCATACCAGGTATCCTCGATAGTTTCCTCCTTTTCAATATAGTGCTATTCCCTATGCGTTCATTTTGGGCTTCAGACATGGCCTGGTTTCTCTCTCTCGACTCCAAAACTCTGTTTTTATATCTTCAATCTTCTATGCTCTCCCATTAAAGATGTCCAGGTCTAGGTTGATTGTAATCGTAATACGTTGTTCGGTGCCCTAATTGTTCAATTGCCATGTGTACTGCCCAATTGAGCAAGGTGGTTGCAGGTTTGATTCTATGCTGCATTATCTGACCTCACCAGAGGTGGCAGTACAGAACACTGGAGGAGGGAGCAGATAGAATCAGCTCAGATTCCCAGCCCAGTTGATAATTAAATGGCAGCACTAAAAATGTACACAACCTGATTTCACTTTTGGCCTTTCTCCTGGACGTTAAAAAGTCAGTGTTAATCCTGAGGGAGCATTGCAGGCAGCAAGTTGAAATGGAAGTCATTGCATCACCACCTTCTGGTATTTTAACTTCCAGGGATTTTCATATGAAAAATGAAATGAAAATCGCTTCTTGTCACAAGTAGGCTTCAAATGAAGTTACTGTGACAAGCCCCTAGTCGCCACATTCTGGTGTCTGTTCGGGGGGGCTGGTACGGGAATTGAACTGTGCTGCTGGCCTGCCTTGGTCTGCTTTAAAAGCCAGTGATTTAGCCCAGTGCTAAATCGGGATTTTTCTGAGACTGGTCTTCAATGCCCAGCAAGAAATCATAGATATCTTGGGTCCCCTCACCCAGGGTGCACTCAGGCTGGAGGCAGCATCCACACAAGTCACCCCCCCCACTTCCCCACCGCCCCACCCTGCGCACCCTTCCCTACCACTTGCATTGCTGGGGACCCGGTTCCTCACTCCCCGGTGAGTTTAGGGAATTAACCATGGAAAATAAGGAAATAGCGGAAGCGCTGAATAGATATCCTTTGTCTGTCTTCAATGCATAAGACACCAATAGCATCCCAGAAATACTGGCAAATCAAGAGGTGAGAGCAAGCGAGGAACTTAAAACAATTTAATCACCAGGGAAAGAGTAATGAGAAAACTACCAGAGCTAAAAACTGACACGTCGCCAGGACTGCTAAGATAGTGGATCCATTGGTTGTAATATTCCAAAATACCCCTAGACCCTGTAATGGTCCTATCAGATTGTAAAATACTGAATTTAATTCCTTATTCGAGAAAGGAGCGAGACAGAAAGGGGAAAAGAACAGGCGACTTAGCTTATCAACTCTCAGAGAGAAAATGCTGGAAGTTACTATTAAGGCGGTTATAGCAGGAGACTGAGGAAATCTGAATGCAATCAGGCAAAGTGTCAATATGGTTTTGTAAACGGGAAATCATGGGCGCAATTCTCTGGCCATGCTCTGTGCTCCAGCGAGAGCACAACGCGTCCGGAGAATCCCAGGAGAGCCCTCTTGCGGACTTCCCGGCAGCCTCTGCGCCTCGCGGGATTCACCCAAGTCACACGAGATGTCGGATTCGGAACATGCAGACTCAACCCGTGAATCAAACCTGGGTCCCTGGTGCTGTGAAGCAACAGTGCTATCCACTGTGCTATTGTGCCACCCATAGTGGGTTGTCCTCACTTGGGAGGTATGGGGTCGTGCCCATGCGTGTGGGAGATGACATTTCCCATGGGTGGGATGGGTAGGGGGCCCCATTTAGAGATCGGGGCACCCTTTCAAAATGGCAGTGCCAGCTGGGTCCCTGGCGCTGTGAGACAGCTACCCACTGTGCCACCGTGCCGCTCTGCAGCATCAGAAGAATTCAGAGAAGGTTAATTCGGCTGATTCTTGGAATGAAGGTGTTATCTTGTGAGAAAAGTTTGTGCAGGTTGGGCCTGTATCCATTGGAGTTTGGAGAATGAAAGATGGTCTTACTGAAATGTATAAGATCCTGTGGAGACTTCACAGGGTGGATGCTGAGAGGACCTTTCCTCTTGTGCAAACGACGAGCACAAGAGGACACATTAAAAAAATTAAGTTCTCTCCCATTTGTGGCGAAGATTAGGAGAATTCCTTTTTCTCAGAGAGTCATTAATCTGTGGACTTCTCTTCCACAGAGACCAGTGGAGGCAGTGTCACTGAATATTTATAAGGCAGTGTTAGATAAGTTCCTGATTGACAAGGGAGTAAAAGAGTATAAAGGATTGGCAGGGGAGTAGGATTGTGGCCGCAATCTGATCAACCATGATCTTCCCAAATAGTGGGACAGGCCCAAGGGGACAGTTGGTCTCTCCCTGCTCCTAAATCATATGTTCGCATGTACTTCAGAAAGATAATTCACAGTGTGATGACGGAGTGGATCTGATTTACAAAATGTTGTATTGTTGGATTATCGCTCAAGGGGAGCCAGAGTTCGTAGCTGGTGTGTCAAAATGAAGGAGAACAAAAGAAAACCATGACATCTTAATCCCTCTTTCCAACTCCTAAATTTCATTGGTAGAAGTCCTTCTCACAATGAGGAAAGGGAAAATAACTGCTGACAAAGTTTGGGCATGCCGCCTTTCTTGTATGGTTCCAGGTTATGTTCTTTTTTTAATCATAATACTAATCTTTATTGTCACAAGTCGGCCTCACATTAACACTGCAATGAAGTTACTGTGAAAAGCCCCTAGTCGCCACGTTTCGGCACCTGTTAGGGTACACTGAGGGAGAATTCAGAATGTCCAAATTACCTAACAGCACGTCTTTCGGGACTTGTGGGAAGAAATCAGAGTACCCGGAGGAAACCCATGCAGACACGGGGAGAACGTGCAAACTCTGCACAGACAGTGACCCAAGCGGGAATCGAACCTGGGACCCTGACGCTGTGAAGCCACAGTGCTAACCAATATGCTACAGTGCTGCCCACATGTAACTTTGACTCAGAGTTGCAACTGGGTGTGTGGCCTAAAGAGATCTCTACCATGCTGAAGGTATTGTTCTTGCTTGATATGGTTTCACGGCAATCTATAGCTCCACTAAGCCCTCAACCAACATCACTAAAACAAGATTATCGGTTCTTAGCACACAACTGTGTGTGCTGTGTGCAAGTTGCCTATCATGTTGCCTATTTGTAGTGGCATTTTGAATCTACTTCATTGGCCATAAAGTAATTTGGCACATCTTGCAGTTGTCAAAAGCAGTGTAAAGTGCAAGACTTTTCTTCCTCATGTGGCATTTTTATCAGGAGTCAGTCAAGGCAGCTGGAGGCAAATTAATGTGGGTGCTGGGATCTAAAACAAAAACAGAAAATGCTGGAAAATTTCAGCGGGTCTGACAGCACCTGTGGAGGGAGAACAGAGTGAACACTTTGAGTCTTCATCAGAGCTCGAGAGAAGTGGAAATAGCATGAGATTTCTCCTGTAATAGGGGTGGGGGTGGTGGAGTGGTAAGGGTATGCGGTCAGGGACAGAGGACCAACGATAGGTGGAGGCTAGGAAGAGACTAACAAAGATGTTGTGGACAAAAAGACAAAGTGAATGTAAAACGTGATGGCAAGATGGAAAGTGGGATGAAAACGGTGGTGGAAAAATGAATTAATGGAAGAAATGGGAATAAAAATGAGGTGAAAGTGGAGGAGAGAGTTCATAGAATCATAGAATTTACAGTGCAGAAGGAGGCCATTCGACCCATCGAGTCTGCACCAGCTCCTGGAAAGAGCACCCTACCCAAGGTCAACACCTCCACCCTATCTCCACAACCCAGCAACCCCACCCAACACAAGACTGAAGTTGTTGAACTTAACTATAAGGAAGATGAGGTGCTGATCTGCTAATTTGCATTGGGCTTCACTGGAACCTTGCAGCAGACCAAGGACAGATATGTAGGGATGAGAGCAGGATGGTGTGCTGCAATGGCAAGCGACAGGAAGGTCTGGGTCCTGCCTCAGGATAGACGGACCAAAAATGTTCTGAGGCAAGTTACAGTAGAAATTGTTCAGTCCACCACCAACTTAACTGTAAGCAACAATTCATTCAAAGGTACAATTCCACAGATGGTCCTGTGGCAGGGTGGGAAGGTGGATTGTCTCCTGCCACAGAGGTAGGCAGGAAACATGCCATATTCTCCTGCCCCCAATCTCATTAATTATCCAACCAGGTATTTTGTGCCATGTTCTGTGGTGGGGCTGGCCTAGTGGGGCTGACCTAATGGTGCATTGTCCATCATTGTATCTGGGCGCACATTGAAAATGCGCCAAACATCACCAACCCACTACTGAAGATAGAAGGTGGACCTCATAGAATCAACAGAGCAGAAGGAGGCCATTTGACCCATCGAGTCTGCACCGGCTCTTGGAAAGAGCACCCTACTTCAGCCCACGCCTCCACCCTATCCCCGTAACCCAGTAACCCCACCCAACCTTTTGGACACGAAGGGCAATTTATCATGGCCAATCAACTTAACCTGCACATCTTTGGACTGTGGGAGGAAACCGGAGCACCCGGAGGAAACCCACACAGACGCGGGGACAACGTGCAGACTTCGCACAGACAGTGACCCAAGCCGGAATCAAACCTGGGACCCTGGAGCTGTGAAGCAACTGTGCTAACCACTGTGCTACCATGCTGCCCATTTCCCATCTCCTGAAAAAGAAGATGGATCTCCGGGAGTACTTTGAGACTGGAAGATGGTCCACCCTCCAGGACATCGAATCTGGAAGGTCTACCTACAGATGTTCCCCCCCACCCACTACTGTGGTGTTCCGGGGTCCAGTGTTGCTGGCGGCTCCATCTCGAACTCAGGAGGCAGCCCCAGGTGAGTCCCGCCACAGATAAGGTTCGCGCCTCCTGCTGGTGCCATGGAGAATCAGGTGGGATGAATGATTCCGGTCAGGCCTTCATTTACATTCCATTGTCGGGGTGTAAATTAGTTTCTTGCTGGCCACCGGTGGGTTTTCCGCCCTGCCATGGTCGGCACCAGTGTAAGATTAATGCCAGCCTGAAACCCTGTGCCTCCAGACATGTTCACCCCGCCCCCCCCCCATCAAACTTGCCGATGGAGGCCTGGGAGAATTCCACCATTGTCTCTGCTATCTTGTCAAAATCACCATACTCCATGTCCAATCCTAGAAATATGTGTGAGTTCAGCTGTGCGCACACCACACAAGAACTTCACCCTGTCTTGACAAAATTGTGATGTGCGCTTTCCACTTGCTACCGAGCAAAAGAAAGAACCGTGGATGGTGTCTACCACTTGTAGGGTGGGTTGTGGTACTAGGCTTAACCTCCCAGTTAGTGGATCTCAAATCAGAGTAGCAATTGAGAGCTGCAACTGGTTTCAATGCACCAAGCTTTCGAAGGTAGAAGATAATTACCCTGTACTTCCACATCTGACCACACTCTCCCGCCACTCCCCCCACCCCGATGGAAAGTGAATGCGTGTGTCCATTTGGGTGATGGCATGATCATGCTCCCCACCGTTAGAGGCTGAAAAATGCAGAGGAACAGTCCTTCAGGTGAAGGAATAGCTTCGACTTGTATGGGCGGCACGGTGGCACAATGGTTAGCACTGCTGCCTATGGCGCTGAGAACCCGGGTTTGATCCCGACCCCGGGTCACTGTGTGGAGTTTGCACATTCTCCCCCGTGTCTGCGTGGGTTTCACCCCACAACCCAAAGATGTGCAGGTTAGGTAGATTGGCCACGCTAAATTGCCCCTTAATTGGAAAAAAAAATTGCGTACTCTAAATTTAAAGAAAAAGCTTGTACTTGGACCCCAGCAAGATTAATTGCGGGGGGGGGGGAATGCTGGAGACAAAAAGGGGCAACATGAGAAAAAAATGTAATGATGAAATGTACAAATAAACTGCAATAGCATGGTGAAGTTCTGGAGAATGCAGCAAAGTGTGACCTTTTACACAGAAAGAGAATATAAACAATTCTTGGAATCGGGACAAGGAAACGTGACTTCATGAGATTGGAATTTGACTCCTCTTTACCTGCCTGTACCAGAATGTTTTTTGTTGCATGTCACTTCTTTTCCCTAAGTGAATGCATTCGAATGTTGAAAGGACAGATGAGCCCTTCAGCTGGAGTTACATTCTTTCTGCAGGTGAGGCAGAATTTGCTGGGGACTGCCTAGAATCTTAATAAAAGGCTAATTTCTGATCAACTCGATTTGAATCCTTTCAGGTAATTTGTGAAACACAACAATGAAGCTGGCATCCAGCACTTAAGATCTTTTCCAACACTGCACTCCACAAACAAAACCAACAGGTAATCTTGGCCAGGCCTCGGTGTCAAAGGTCACAGGTGTAGCATGGGAGGTTCACCCCAGGAAAAAGTTTACATCAACACAGCACAATGCTCAATGAAAATCTATATGCGGTGTCCCTACAATAGCATTATCCTGTCTGAAAAAAAGCAGCATTGTGTGGAATTTTAAAGAAACCTGAGGAACACTAGTCAGTGAACTGAAATAAATTAACTTTTCAGTGAAGAAAAAGGGCCATCTCAGAAACGTTGATTCAAATGCGAATTAGGAACCTTATTAGCTCTTGTTAACCCATGTTCCACTTTCAGCCAGGTTTGGGACAAAAGACCTTCAAACCATAAGACATAGGAGCAGAATTAGGCCACTTGGCCCACCGAGTCTGCTCCGCCATTCAATCATGGCTAATATTTTTCTCATCCCCATTCTCCTGCCTTCTCCCCATTACCCATGATCCCCTTATTAATCAAGAACCTATCTATCTCTGTCTTAAAGACACTCAGTGAATTGGCCTCCACAGCCTTCAGCGGCAAAGAGTTCCACAGATTCACCACCTTCTGGCTGAAGAAATTCCTCTTCATCTCTGTTTTAAAGGATTGCCCCTTTAGTCTGAGATTGTGTCCTCTAGTTCTAGTTTTTCCTACAAGTGGAAACATCCTCTCTACGTCCACTCTATCCAGGCCTCGCAGTATCCTGTAAGTTTCAATAAGATCCCCCCTCATCCTTCTAAACTCCAACGAGTCCAGACCCAGAGTGCTCAACCGTTCCTCATACAACAAGCTCTTCATTCCAGGGATCATTCTTGTGAACCTCCTCTGGACCCTTTCCAAGGCCACCACATCTTTCCTTAGATGTGGGGCCCAAAACTGCTCACAATACTCCAAATGGGGGCTGTCCAGAGCCTTATACAGCCTCAGAAGTAAATCCCTGGTCTTGTATTCTAGCTCTCTTCACATGAATGCTAACATTGCATTTGCCTTCCTAACTGCCGACTGAACCTGTACATTAACCTGAAGAGAATCATGAACAAGGACTCCCGTACCAGCCTCCCCGAACAGGCACCGGAATGTGGCGACTAGGGGCTTTTCACAGTAACTTAATTTGAAGCCTACTTGTGACAATAAGCGATTTTCATTTCATTTTTCATTTCAAGTACCTTTATGCTTCTGATTTCCTAAGCATTTCCCCATTTAGAAAATAGTTTAATTTTCTCCTTCCAAAGTGCATAACCTCACACTTTTCCAAATTGTATTTCATCTGCCACTTCATTGCCCACTCTCCTAGCCTGTCCAAATCCTTCTGCAGCCCACCTACTTCCTCAATACTACCTGCCCCTCTACAGATCTTTGTATCATCTGAAAACTTAGCAACAGTGCCTTCAGTTCCTTCTTCCAAGAAAGAGTCTGCTAATTCCTTCCTAAAGTAAGTGTTCTGTGACAGGGCACCATTGCTGTGTAAAGATTAAACTTAATAATAATCTTTATTATTTTCACAAGTGGGCTTGCATAGCAGTGGGCAGCACGGTAGCATTGTGGATAGCACAATTGCTTCACAGCTCCAGGGTCCCAGGTTTGATTCCGGCTTGGGTCACTGTCTGTGCGGAGTCTGCACATCCTCCCCGTGTGTGCGTGGGTTTCCTCCGGGTGCTCCGGTTTCCTCCCACAGTCCAAAGATGTGCAGGTTAGGTGGATTGGGCATGATAAATTGCCCTTAGTGTCCAAAATTGCCCTTAGTGTTGGGTGGGGTTACTGGGTTATGGGGATAGGGTGGAGGTGTCGACCTTGGGTGGGGTGCTCTTTCCAAGAGCCGGTGCAGACTCGATGGGCCGAATGGCCTCCTTCTGCACTGTAAATTCTATGAAACACTGCAGTGAAGTTACCATGAAAATCCCATAGTCGCCACATTCTGCCGTCTGTTTGGGTAAACAGAGGGAGAATTCAAAATGTCCAATTCACCGAACGAACATGCCTTTCAGGACTTGTGGGAGGAAACTGGAGCACCCGGAGGAAACCCACGCAGACATGGGGAGAATGTGCAGACTCCACACAGAGAGTGACCCAAGCGGGAATTGAACCTGGGACCCTGGAGCTGTGACAGAGCAGTGCTAACCACTGTGCGAACATGCTACACATTCAGAGGTGGCTTTACAATTAAACATACTATGCCTAGGCACAGGGTCCTGGCCAATGGGGGGACCCGCGCCGACTGATGCCTGTGGGCACCAATCAGGACCTTGCAACTCTGCACTTGCCGATAGGCATCAGGCAATGCAGAGTGACATCAGACTCTGATTGGTCAAGCCTCCATAGAGCGGATAACAGGCTGGTCCAATCCTGCGCGCGCGAGGGTCGAGAGGCAACTAGGTGAGGAAGGAGGGTCGCAGAAGATCCTCGGCGGGATTCTCTGATCCCGCGCTGGGTCGGAGAATCACCGGGGGGTGGGGGGCGCGCGAATCCCGCGACGCCGCTCCGATGCCGGGCCGCCAATTCTCCGGTGACTGGACAATCGCCGTCAATGGCGCCGGCGCAGTCGCCGCGCGCCGGTCGGGAGCCGCTCAACATGGCCCCCCACCCCCTGCCGATTCTCCGTGTTCGACAGGCCGAGTGCCCGTCGAGTTCGGCCGAGTCCCACCGGCGTCGTTCGCGTGTGGTCCTACGTGGTGGGACCTTAGCATTCTGGCTGCGGGGGCCGTCTTGGTGGGGGGGATCCGACTCCGGGGAAGGCCTCCACGGTTGACAGGCCCGCGATCAGGGTCTACCAATTGGCGGGCGGGCTAATTCCGGGGGAGAGGCCTATGTTCCTCCCCTTTAGGCCTTTAGGGCTCCGCAATGTTGTGTGGGGTCCGGCGCAGAGACGACAACCCACGCGTCTGCACGGACCCGCGTCAGCCGTGGCGCGCATGCGCTGACCTGCGCCGGCCGTGCTGGGGCTCGTATCGGCAGCTGGAGCTGTGTGAAGCGCTCCAGCACTGTGTGGCCCCCTGCGGGCTGGGGGATCGCTGCTTCTAGCGGCCAGGTGACGCCGTCGTAAAACGCTCCGGTGTTTACGACGGCGTCACCACTTAGCCCCGTTATCGGACAATCCCACCCCCTGTATTTTACTTTTGCGGAAAAGGCACAGCCAGCGGGTTTCTTGAGCCAGGGTTGAGGAGGACAGAAGAGCCAGCAACAGCGAGACGCCAGATTAAAGTCACAAGCCTTGGCGAGCCAGCTGGGCAGCAGCTGTCGATCAGCGAGGGGAGCAGCGAGGGGTGACTCGACCCAGCCAAAACCAGCCAGCAACAGCAAGGCAATGCGCCAAATCAAGCTGCACAAGCAAGAGAAGACAGGGAGTGAGGCAGGAGGCTGCCTTGAAGACCGTAGGCGAGCAGGTTTAGTGAGATTGGGAGAATGGGAGAGTGTGAGTGGTGGTGGTTGTGGAGAGGAGAGGGGCGGTGGAGGCAGTGAGAGGATGCGATGGGGGAGGATGGAGCAGAAATTAAGATGAGCGCGGGGCCCCACAGGTTATAAATGCCTCTGAGCACACATTCGCCTTTGTCCATTCCCCTCACACGTGGTCTCCTGCTCAAAACAGGCAAAGATTGAAAGTTTGAAAAGCAATCCTTTGCTCATTTCTTGTTCCCCTCATTCTCGTTCTTGCTGAAAATATGAGGTTTTGGAAGTCCGGTTAGCAAGGCTTGTGTATGAATTCCTCACCCATCTGTAGGTGCACGTCTGGCAACTTTCTGTCAAGGTTTTCCACAAGGTAGTGATAGAGGGGAGATGAGACGGTTTTTCTTTAAACTCTGAGTTATTACGATCTGGTTGGTGGAAGCCAATTCAATGCATTCAAAAGGGAATTAGAGGAAACATTTGCAGTAGCTATATGGCGGGACAGGGTTAGGATTAATGAATTAGGTCTTTCAAAGAGTGGCACAGGCAATATGGGCTGAATGGCCTCCTTCTGAGCTGCACATGAGTTTCTGGACAGGACTAGAAGTGAAAATTCTGCCGGCTCTGCCCCTCCCTGAAGCCAACAATAAAGCATCGACTGCATTGAAACTAAGACATTTTTGGTTCTGTTCGGAACACAATAGGTAACTCGATAACAAGAAAACTATCCAGCCAGTAATTAATAGCCAAGATATTTGGCACAAGGACCAAATGCTAAAAAGAGAGCAAAGAATCTAAGAATAAATTCAGAAATTATGAGTTGTCAAAGAAAGGATAGCCAGAACAAAGAGCAACTTTTAAAACATTCGCAATTTTGTTACTGTAAATGGGAAAGAAAAATAATCGCACAGCAAAGAGGATGTTACCCTAAAAATAAACACAATGAGACATGCAATCAGTAAACTGTCCCCTATATTTCTCACTCATTTTGAGATAGCTTTAGCCGTCGTTCAGAATGGCGACGGGATGGAAAATCCGGTGAGAACCAGAAAACGCGATTCTCTCCGGTAAGATTGTGATTTCCGAATTTCCAGACCCCTCACTGGTGCCGTGATGGGAAATGATTCTCCGACCCCCCCGACGGGTCAGAGAATCGCCGGGGGCTGGCGTGAATCCCGCCCCCGCCGTGTCCCGAAGTCTCCGCCGCTAGAGATTCGGCGGAGGCGGGAATCGCGCCGCACCTGTCGGCGGGCCCACCCCCGCCGATTCTCCGTCCCACGATGGGCCGAAGTCCCGCTGCTGGAATGCCTGTCCCGCCAGTGTGGATTAAACCACCTTTTGAACGGCGGGACAAGGTGGCGCGGGCGGGCTCCGGGGTCCTGGGGGGGACGCGGGGAGATCTGGCCCCGGGGGGTGCCCCCACGGCGGCCTGGCCCGCGATCGGGGCCCACCGATCCGCGGGCGGGCCTGTGCCGTGGGGGCACTCTTTTTTTTCCGCCTTCGCCATGGTCTTCACTATGGCGGAGGCGGAAGAGACCCCCTCCTCTGCGCATGCGCGGGGATGACATCAGCAGCCGCTGACGCTCCCGTGCATGTGCGGACCCGCGTCGCCCAGCGAAGACCTTTCGGCCCCGGCTGGCGTGGCGCCAAAGGCTTTTCCCGCCAGCCGGTGGAGCGGAAACCGCTCCGGCGTGGGCATAGTCCCTCAAGGTGAGGGTTTGGCCCCTAAAGGTGCGGAGACTTCAGCACCTTTGGGGCGGCCCGACGCCGGAGTGGTTCCCGCCACTCCATCACGCCGGGACCCCCCGCCCCGCCGGGTAGGGGAGAATCCTGCCCCTGCTGTGGAAGGCCGGGCACCTAATTTTAATACTTTGTAACATTATTAGGGAGCCCCTCCCACGGGACTTCCCCACTCACTGAATATTCATCGGTCACTGGCGATGACGTCACGCCGGCGCCATTTACAACAGCTCTATAAAGTAATCTCTCAGACAGCCACCTCACGGATTCCCAAAAGTTCTCATGGCGCTCTCTCCCTTCCCCACCCCCACTTCCCATGTTCCCCCGTAACTGAGTAGTAGCTAAGATTTATTTTCCAGCATCTCTAAATCCCATGATAAGCCCGTCCAGTGGCAGGACGCGTTCCGTTCTCTGTCAGACAAGAGTCAGGCATATCGCTGAGAATGAGACGAGCATCTCTCTGTCCTCATTGTAAGTCATCATCATTCTCCCGCAGTGTGTGGCCAATGGCCTTAGCGCTCTGTCCATAAACATATGAACCATCACGAGGCCCTCCTGCAGACACCACAGTGACGTCATCTCTGAAGGGGATATCAGAGGTGAGCGCTCAGAGTGCAATTGGCACCATCCACGGGCAGCGGAGAGGATGCAGGGAACTCAGATAAGTGCAACGTGGGCAGGAGGGGAGGGAGGGTTCAGTCTCGGCATTTGGGGGGGGGGCGGTCGCTGATAGGCCCTCGTGGCTCTTCATGACTGTGATCCATTAGGTTTAAAGGGGTCTGGGGCTGGTTGTCCTTGTTGCTGGGTTTGTGATGATATCACAGCAAGGGAATTGCCCTTCCAGAGTGGCAGCTGGAAAATGGGTGGCAGCAGTAAATCCATAAGGTCAGGACTGGGGGAGACTGCAAAGTTCTTGGGTCCCATCAGAGGCCAGGCTGCATGGGCAGAATGTGGGACTCTGAGAAGGGGGTGTTTTTCAGCCTCATGAGGCCTGAAGGCCCCCCCCCCCCACACACAGGGCGGGGGAAAGGATAACTGCAGTGAAAATGAACCTCACACTCAGGCAGCACTGTGAAACCAGCGGGCATGGGTTGTGTGGAAGTTCAAGGCTACTGGTTATGGAGGCCAGGTTGTCAGGGATTAGTATCTGGGTGGCTGGCTGTTCCAGTTGGAAGGCGATGACCAGGGCCCACACGGAGTGAAGAGCTAGGGACGCCCCCATAACATCTTGGTTTGGGGTTGACTAGTACTAGGGAGTGAAAAGCTTTTCCACATCAACTCACTAACATGGTGCCTGCGGGAGGTCCTCGTGATGGTTCATACGTTCATGGACAGAGCGCTAAGGCCATTGGCCACACACTGCGGGAGAATGATGATGACTTACATTGAGGACAGAGAGATGCTCGTCTCATTCTCAGCGATCTGCCTGACTCTTGTCTGACAGAACGGAACGCGTCCTGCCACTGGACGGGCTTATCATGGGGTTCAGAGATGCTGGAAGATAAATCTTAGCTACTACTCAGTTACGGGGGAACATGGGAAGCGGGGGTGGGGAAGGGAGAGAGCACCATGAGAACTGTTGGGAATCCGTGAGGTGGCTGTCTGAGAGATTACTGTGGAGATGTGAAGGGTCTGTGAAGGGGTGCAGCGGCATACATTAGGCGGCAGTGCACTTGTAATTCACCTTCTGGCACTGTTGCCCCTTCATCTTATGCACCAAACTGGCACTCACTATTGCCTCCAAGGCTGGGGTGGTGACCTTGGTTGATGGACGCCTGTGGGAATGCAGGATGTCATGCCTCTGCTCTACACCATCCTGGAGTTTGGTAAGGGCTCCCTCCAAAAAGCCTTGCTGCTGTCTTACTGGCAACCATCCCAGATTGGACATGGAACAAGTATTCAGGAGGCGTTTAAAAGAAGCACCCACTGATTACAGAGATTACGTTTTCCCAGGGCGAGCGAATCAGAGGTCAGCCACCACGAGCGCGGCATGAATCACGTGGAAAAAGTTTGTTAAATTTTGTTAAATTCAGTGAGTTTTGGCACCGTCAGCGGGATTCTCACTGGGCTCCTCACGGGAACTGACACTTTGAAAAAATATAATAAGATTCCAACAGCTCACTTGTGCCAGCCCCAGCAACGTGGGCCAGTTACAAGCAGTATGAGAGATGCTTCAGCATGGATCTAATGTCTTCGCCTTGATGAACTCACCATGAAATTATACACCTTTATTTAAAAATATCGTGTTGCAAAATCAAAAGAATTCTCTCCACAGCAGTAAAACTGCCCATTTGCTTAAACGTGTTCAAACAAAAAAAGGTTAATGCTACTTTGAACGCTTGCGTGTTATTACCAGATGTACATTTTCGAAAGGCCAAAAGCAACAATTTATCCACTGCAACATGTTAGTAATCACTTGCGAAAAGAACTTTTGACAGCTGCTGAATTTTTTCAACGTTACACTTATTTTCCCATGTGCCTTTCTGGTGAAAGCCCTGATTTCAATATTGATGTGAGCTAATTGAGATGTCACTAACATGGCCAAAAGAATGAAGGTTATCTTGTGAAGTTTTCCCTGCGCCAATAGAGGCGGCATCATTCGACGTGCTATTTAACCGGATGCCTCTGTCGGACTGCCCTCCCTTTGTGTTTGAAAATGGGCGGATTCCACAGCACTAGAATCGCTGGCACGCTCACTTGGTTTTGCTTGTTGCTCTGCCCGCAAGCGCTAACGAAGAAGAAAGCGGCTAGCTGATAAGTTAAGCCAATTTGCATGTCTGCAACCAGACAGGAAGCCTCTGTATGGCTGACCCTTATCTTGCTTTCATCCAATGAAACTTGGCTGGCACACAATAAAACATCCCAAGACGCCTCACAGGAGCATTATCAAACACAATTTGACACCGAGCCACTGAAGACGATACCGTATTAGGACAGTTAACAAAAAGCTTGGTTCAAACAGTCAGCAAGTCTACAGACACCCACTTAGCAGCAGAATTCAGTCCATACTAATCAGTATCAGGTGTAAGGGTCCTTACTGTTGGTCCCCTTATTTACCCCTTTCTTTATTTTTGCCACTATCATTTTTGTTCCATAGATGCTTAATGGACATACATCTTTAAGTCGAGCAGGGGAAATGAGGAATTCAAAAGTTTCATGTGCTAGCTTTGGACAACAAAACTCAGGGACTTTGCGACATTCGAGAGATAAGGTGGGACTTGGTTCGATTGGTTGGCTGGTGGCCAATGAATTGGCCAAAGGGCCGTGTTCTACCTGGTAACAGGTGGTGTTTCGATTTTGCCTGAGTGGGATGATTTCCAGAGACCTAACGAAAGCAGAGTTTGAATCCTGGACACTCAGGGGAAGGATCTGCTCTCTCTCCCTCATACTGTGAGCTGCTATATTTCTGAAACTGCAGAGACCTGAATGAATTTACAGGGAAAACCATTACAGAAAGCATGGTTTGAAGGACTCTTTTCTTTTACTTATCTTTTTTTTATACCCCTCTCCTTCCCTCTGTGTTTGTCTGTCTTGTGTGCGTGGACAGAGATGGGGGCAAGTTAAAGTGGGTGATTAGGAATTAGATAACAGTTAACCAGTTATATTTACTGCATATTTCATTATAGTCTTTGCTATAAATAGAAAGTAATTGTGTTTAAAATTACAAACCTGGTGACTGTATTATTGCCATCCAAGGGCCAAAGACTTTGGGTATTTTTCTAAGAATTGGTTAATTCAATCGTGTTGTGACTCTGGGTCAAGGCGGTCTGGACTTGATTGCGCCCCAGCCCAGGGTGTTGTAACACTGAACATTTGACTAACTTGTCACCTCTCAAGGATATGAAGGCCAAGTATAACTTCCCAATGCTGCCGTGGTTCAAATCTAATTGTAAGTGGCTAAAGTTGCATGTCTAGCAGTACATCAAGTTGATCTATTTGGCACCTCCAGTTGACTTACCATTGGAAGGAGCCATGAATCTGAAAAAGTGCCTTATTAAATGTGGAAGGCAGCCCAAATAACTCGATGTGTTTCAATGTGAAGTAGATGAGCATTCATGCTGACGTTTACTGTGAAATATTTTGTTGGCTCATGGAACAATGCATGGATAGTTCCTGACATGTCTTAACTGTTTATGTGCACCACTCGCAGTATGGCAAAGAATGACATGTTTTGCATTTGGTGAGAGTTTAACATCAGAGAGAAAAGGAGGAATTAAGGTGGGGCGTAAGAGAAAAGACTGTTTCTCCAGGCATTTGGGGCAGATGTGTGAGGTGCATAATCCCGTTAAAAGAAAACCCACTGGCGACAAGACCTCAGACCTCAGCTTTGATTCCCAATCAGGAATCATTCAGTTAATCTTGGCCCGGGCAATCACTTGGGCAATCATGAATGGAAATACTTTGCACAACAGCGTTTGATATGACAAGCCATGTGTATCAATTCAAATGTTCAACGGCTTTCCTTCTTTCCTCTTTGGTCAGCTGACAATTTAAGATAAGGCAAGAGCAAGAGATAAGTTCCGATGAAAGATTGTTAAATGAAACATTAGCTTTGGGCGAAATCTTCCAGCCAGCAGGAATTGTAGCAGTGAGGGAGGATTTAATTTTGCAGGAGGCAGCGGGATAAACGATCGGAATCTTGTTCTCCTGACTTTCAAGGTAGGTTCAAGGCGGGTCGATCTTCCCGATGATCAGCGTTGGCAACCCCATTTGCACGCAGCAGCATCTCATGCAGCTTCTTTGAAGGCCACCTCGTCAGAATTAAGTTTCCCCCCTCCAAATCATGCCCACCAGCGAGACTTTAGAATGGTTAGTTTAACCAATGTATATGCACAGCTTGCACCTGGCAAGCTTCACCTCTTCTGTAACTTTGAAGTCAGAAACTGTTGCTTTTTGCCTTCATGGGGACCTTGCATAACTTACTCATATCGGATGCCAGTAGAAGAAGCTATACGAAGCCTAGACACAGAAACAGATGAAGGCTGGAAAGGGAGGACAAAGTGGAAGGATGGGCAGGGGAGGCAGGCTTTCCAGGAAGGGGGAAATGTATCTAGGGAAGGCAGGGAGGGGGCGGGGGGGGGGGGGAGTGTCCAAGGGAGAGGAGGGGGTATGATTCTATAATCATAATAATCTTTATTGTCACAAGTAGGCTTACATTAACACTGCAGTGGGGGCAGCACGGTGGCACAGTGCTTAGCACTGCTGCCTCACGGCGCCAAGGTCCCAGGTTCGATCCCGGCTCTGGGTCACTGTCCGTGTGGAGTTTGCACATTCTCCCCATGTTTGCGTGGGTTTCGCCCCCACAACCCAAAGATGTGCAGGCTACGTGGATTGGTCACGCTACACTGCCCCCTTAATTGGAAAAAATGAATTGGGTACTTTACATTTTTTTTTTAAATTAACACGGCAATGAAGTTACTGTGAAAAGCCCCTAGTGGCCACATTCCGGCGCCTGTTCTGGTACACAGAGGGAGAATTCAGAATATCCAATTTACCTAACAGTACATATTTCGGGATTTGTGAGAGGAAACCGGAGCACCCGGAGGAAACCCACGCAGACACAGAGAGAACGTGTCTCTGTGCCAAGCTGGAAATTGAACCTGGGACCCTGGGGCTGTGAAGCAACAATGCTAGGTTGGTGGCACTGATGATGGGATCATTGGTACTGAGTTCTGGTAATAGGGGGAACAGATACAGTCAGAGGGCGGAGTGGGATGTGGTAGGGTGGCAGGTCCAGTTTGAGAGTCTGGTAGGTAAGGATCTCATGGAGAGCAGGAGCAGTTATGGAGGAAGACTAGACAGTTCACTCAGACAGCGGGAGGGGGCAGGGTTAGGGTGGGCATGGGAGGGGTAATGGACTTCAGCTCTGAGGGAGGGAAGGCCCATGGAGGTGGACTGTGATACGGTCCAGGGTAACGAGGAGAGGTTCAAGTGTGACAGGTGCTATAGGAATGGTGATATGGGGTGGGTCAAAGGTTATAGGGAAAGTTGGTGGGCGACAGGGGACAGATAGAAGGTGGAGGAGCAAGTTTGAAAGTTAACACGCACTCTTTCTCAAATCTGACCATGACCACGCTGTTAGTCAGTGAAATCCCTCAAAGTGGAATGAGGGTTTTTTCTGTTGAGTAGAGTTCAAAGTCAGCACAAATGGCCAACTAAAGGGACATTCTAATTATTATAAGCTAACTGGATGTCAACCATTCTCATCTGTGGTCTCCTCACAATGGTGAAGCTTGCATTGTAGCAGGTATGATCTTGCAGGTTTGATCTTGATTCACGGGTTACATAACATTGAGAACTCAGCAATGTATAGAGCTGCTGATCATCCTGTATGAATTGCTATTGGCTGCTATCAGAGGCAGGGATGAAGGGAAGAAGGGAGGTGGATATCTCCAAGCGGCATTAGTGGTGGATGGCAGCTAACTCACACTCCAAACCTCTATCCCCCCGGGTGAATGGTCATGACCGCCAAGGGATCATGTAGATATTCTTACCATATTACCAAGGCGATGGTCTCTCTATAGAATCTCTAGGGTAGTGGGGACAGCAGAATAGTATCAGAGGGAAGCTTGTTAAACATGGCTCTCATCAACCTGGTCAAAGAGCAATGTCTCCATGTGCAATCATGAGTGGGCAGGAGGAACACCCATCTCTAGTCCTCAAGTATGTAATTTACCTGGAAAGGGTAGGTTGGGGATGTCATGTATAGACAGAGGCCAAGCGGAGGGCAGAGCACTTGCCTGCTGGCTTTAAGATGGGGGAAACCTGTAAAGGACATGCTCACTTAATGTATCACTTCAATTCATTCACACATCTGTTGAGGTGTCAATGATGCAGACTCCAGGCAACCCTGCCTAGGTATTTATCTCATCCAAATGAGGAGACAGAGGGTCTGCCATGATGATCAAGGGAATGTGCAGCAAGAGGCAGAGGGACCTCTAGAAGTTCAAGATGCTGACAAACATGGACCACTGCAACAGCAAACATTGCTCCAACCATTGGTGCTTCGCCAACAGTGTTTTTATTTGGAGATGAGTAGACGGCAATGTCAGAGGGACTGTCCTTTTCCAGGGGTGTGGTTATTCACATCTGCCAGCTTCTCCAGTATAAGCTGTGGTTGCAAGGCCTCTGGAGGAGTCATGTGGGGCTCCTGGCCTGCTATGAATGAATGTGTGTCTGGATACTCTCTAATCATGACACCAGGATCTTGGACCCCATGTGGTAACGGCAGGCAGGTGACTTCCAGCCCGCTCCGCCACGAGATTCGACAAGCTCCTCGCGGATGCATAAGTAATGAGCTGACCATTGGGGAATCACATGTGTTCAGCAGGAATCGTGTCAACTTTGTCACCCGCCATCAAACTTAGTTTCCTGAACAGGAGATTCCGCCTTTTGTTTCTCTCTCCAAACATGCTGCCAGGTCTGCTGAGTATTTCCAGCATTATCTTATTATATTGGCAATTTCAGGTGATGTGTTTTAACTCCAATATGGAGCACTCACTGAGTTGATATAGCCTAGGTGAACAGTGAGCCATAACACGCTGGTCATTATCACATTGCTGCTCACAGGATCTTGCTGTCTGAAAATTGGATGCTATGTTTCCTACAGTTCAACGGCAACTCCGCAAGTATCTCACTGGTCACAAAGCAAATTGGAACATCCTCTGTTTGTGAGAGGCGCTACTTATTTGCACGTTCTTTGCTTCCTCTTTCTGAGTACCGCAATTCTGCTGTGCCACTACGTGTCACAAGAACCTGGGTTGATCTTTCCCAGCTAGCCCAGTGACACGGAGGACAACTGCAGCGCTTCATCCCCCTTCCAGCAGAGGCAGAGGTTCAGAAAAAGACCAGTTATCAAACATGTGCCTCAGTCCATACTGTGTGGTGCATTCATCTTGAAAGGACTAATTAAATAGAAATTACACACATTCTTTTCTACGCCATAGCATCAATCATAGGTCCAGCAAGCAAATACCACAGAAATATTTTTTTTATATAAACATCCAACACAGATCCAAATTCCTTTAATATAAACTCCCGAAAAGGAACAGTATGTCATATTTGGCGCAAAATGAAGGTGCACTATTTTTATCTGAAAGAATGTATTTTATATCAACAGTCATTCAGCAAATAATAATAATCTTTATCAGTGTCACAAATAGGCTTACATTTTGTTTTGGTTCCTGGGTCGTGGGCATCGCAGGCTGTGCCAGCATTTATTGCCCATCCCTAATTGCCCTTGAGGGGGCAGTTAATAGTCAACCACATTGCTGTGGGTCTGGAGTCACATGTAGACCAGGCCTGGTAAGGATGGCAGATTTCCTTCCCTGAAGGACATTACTGAACCAGATGGGTTTTTACGACAATGGTTTCATAGTCAACATTAGACTTTTAATTCCAGATATTTTACTGAGTTTAAATTCCATCACCTGCCGTGGTGGGGTTCGAACCCATTAATGCGGCAATGAAGTTATTGTGAAAATCCCCTAGTCTCCACACTATGGCGCCTGTTCGGGTACACTGAGGGAGAATTCAGAATGTGCAATTCACCTAACAAGCACGTCTTTCGGGACTTGTGGGAGGAAACCGGAGCACCCAGAGGAAACCCACGCAGACAAGGGGAGAATGTGCAGACTCTGCACAGTGACCCAAGCCGGGAATCGAACCCGGGTCCCTGGCGTTGTGAAGCAACAGTGCTAACCACTGTGCTACCTCTACTTACATATACTATCCAATCAATTCCCATCTGCTCCAGCCCCATCTTCCTCTCTGACAGCTGAAGTTAAAATGTTTTAATGAATTGTGTGACATGGGTGTCACTTGCAAGGTCAGAATTTATTGCTCATGCCTTATTTTCCCTTGAGAAGGTGTTGGTATGCTATCCTATTGAACCATTGCAGCCCCTGGGGTGAAGCTGCACCAACAGTGCTGTTAGGGCTTTGACCCAGCAATGACAAAGTTTCTAGAGCCTAGATTACTGCTGAACAGTGGCCCAAGGAGGGAAACAGCAACATTTCTTGAGTTTGAATTGGCAGCTTATTTGTTTGACCCTATGTGCCACTGTTAATAGAAACCATTTCCTTTGCCAAGGAATGGTTAAGTAAATTAAACAAAGCCCAATGTATCCAGATCTGAAACCCCTCCAAGCACTTCTGGAAATACTACAACACCGTATGGCAAGGGCCACAGATGATACACTGGGTGGAGAGGGAAGGAATATTGGGAGAGGGGCAATGCTGGATAGCACTGAGCAGCTTCAGGCTGACAAGTGAACCCTGGTGCCAGTGGACCACGTTACAATCATTTCAATCATTCCGTTTGGGAGCTGATTTCATGAGTAGCGTGCTTGTGTCGTTCATCCGCTGTAACTTTGGTGGAAGAGCCTTAGAGGGAATAATGGCAAGAACACAGAGACTTCTCCCATTCTCTTTGGATTTAGGAATTTTTAGGGACTGGTTGGGAGCTGTGAGCACCATGCAAAATAATGTCGATTGTAGCCACTGACATTTGGTGAAATCCACACAGAAGAATTTAAAACAGTGACAACAAAACTGCCGAGAGTTTTCGAGTAACAAACCACAAGTTCATAACAGGAAACAACATAATCGGAAAATTATATATTTTCAAACTGACAGCTTGATAATAAGGGGAACACTGGTGATTGTACAAATTACACAAATTAAGTCATTCTGCTCCTTAAAGATACTGTGTGCTTATTATCACCTAACTAGGGCTTGCTAAAGTAAAGGTTTTTGTTGGAACGCTTAAGCCGACATCAGACTCCACCTTTCCAGCAATCCAGGTAATCTGAAAACTTTATTTCCTTCCCTATTGGAGGTCAATAGGTCCTCACTTGAGTAGACTCTCAAGAGTTCATCTCAGTTGCTTTTCTCCCTGTGTAGGCACTGATGATAAATATTGCTCGGCAATTTATCAATGTAGGGGAAAATCATAACTGAAACCAATCCCATGGCCAGCATCGGTGAATGAATTAAGGATGGGAGCCCTGGCTTTTTTCCTTGCTGTTGTCTCTCTCACCCATTGCTCACTCAGTTGTTGACCCAGCAGAGATCAATAACCAGCAAAGACAAGTTTTTTATTCTTTCATGGGATGCGAGCATCGCAAGCAGGATTGGTTGTCCATCCCTAATTGCCCGTGCGGAGGTGGTGATTGGACTGGGACTGACAAGAGACAGTTGTTTTAAGGAGAGAAAACACTATGTCACGATTGCCACTTCGAATCACAGAATCACAGAAAAGCTACAGCACACGTGGAGGCCGTTCAGCCCATCTTGTCCATGCCAGCCCGAGGACACCCACAGGTGCCCTTTCTAATCCACCTACCTGCACCCGGTCCATAGCCCTGTACCTTAGAGCACTTAAGGTGCAGATCCAGAAACCAATTCGGGCAGCAAATTCCAGACTCCGACTACCCTCTGCAGAAAAAAGTTCTACCACATGTCTCCTCTACACCTACTGCCATTTATCTTGAATCTACATCCCCCTGTTCTAGACTTCTCTCCCAAGGGAAATAATTTCATCCTGACCACTCTATTTCCTCCCCTCATAATTTTGTACACCTCAATTAAGTCATCTCTCAGCCTTTTTTGTTTCAAGGAAAATAACCCCAACCTATCCAATCTCTCCTCATAGCCACACTTTTCTAGCCCTGGCAACCCCAAAGATGGGTCTATAAAATGTACACGTACGCCCATTGGATAATGACAGGACTGGGCTCTGCTGTGATCCTTTGAATGTTGAATAGTCCACGTAGATTCACTGGTCAAGTGGCAGGATTGTCTGTGGGATTCTACTGTAGCATGAATCGGTGCATTACAAAAAGAGGGCAGAAAGGAGATAAATTGTCATTGCTGTTGTTAGAAATTGAGAGGATAATTGTAAAGCTTGCCATATCAGTAAACGTTGCTGGTAGGAGGCAATACTCCATAAATCAGGAGTTCACATATGGTGACATTTAATGCAACAGCAATACGCAATTAATTAGTTCGCAAACAGCTTCGTGCAGGAATCACGCTCCATTTACTTTCTGTGGAAAGCACTGTGGCGACTGGGCTTTATTCCACCATAAACCAATCAGGGCTTCAAAGAAGTAGTGCCACCTCTAGACTATTATGGAAGTCCCCAAGGCTCATCAGCATTTTTGATACAGAAAATTCCAACTTGTAAACACAATAGTGTGAGGGTAATCACCACACAGAAACTAGAATGGCATTCTGGTACAACTGGCCTGCCTCTGAACAATATTAGTCCACGCCAGCTTCATAAAGCAAGGTGGGCGGTTTTGGTAGAGAGGTCAGGTGGAGGGAGATCAGGAGGCCACCGGAGCTTAAGTTCAGAAAGGGGCCTCTGAGGAAGGAGCTCCCCTCCCCCCCAATGTCACGTCCACTCAAGATGTAACTGTTGTCAGGATAGGAGAATTGTAGCGATGAGGAGAGATTGGGGCTGTTTTCCTTGGAACAGAGAAGGCTGAGAGGTGACATGATTGAGATATACAAAATCGCTAGGTATAGAGATAGAGTAGACAAGAGGAACCTGTTTCCATTGGCAGAGAGTTCAAAAAGGGTCATAGGTTCAAGTCTAGGGTCATAAGATTCATAAATCCACTCGAGTGAGTGAAACTCTGGCAGCGTGACCATGTCAGCTCTCTGTAAAAGCAACCCAGCCAGCCACACTCTGCTGTCCCCATTCCACCCACAACCTCTTCTTCACATAATCATTCAATTCCCTATGAAAAGCCATGAATGAGTCTGCCTCAAACACATTCTCTGACAGTGCATTCCAGAGTAATCTGTGCTAAATCTGCCCGGGGGTGCTGGATGGGACGTTCTCAACAGGAGCGTGTGTTGGCAATGTGGTAAATTGTGCAGAGTACTTAACCTCTCAGTTTAAATTCACGAAGAACGTATATTCCCAAAATCAACTCAAGAATTTAATCGACCAAAATATTATCAGTTTGATTTCTGGTTTGAGTTGAGTGAGCTGATTTCAGCCAGGGGAGCCAGAGAGATACTACAATTACCCTCAGTGCATATGGTCTGGATGGGTGGGGCAATTTTGTTCCCACTCTTGGCCAGTATCCTGGCTGCAATATATATCTGTATGGGTAAAAGTAAAATACTGTGGATGCTGGGAATCTGAAAAAAAAGCAAAATATGCTGGAAAACTCAGCATCTGACAACTTCTGTGAACTGAGAATCAGAGTTAACATTTTTAAAAAAAATTTAGAGTATCCAATTTATTTTTTCCAATTAAGGGGCAATTTAGCGTGGCCAATCCACCTACACTGCACATCTTTTGGGTTGAGGGGGCGAAACCGACGCAAACACGGGGAGAATGTGCAAACTCCACACGGACAGTGACCCAAAGCCGGGATCGAACCTGGGACCTCGGCGCAGTGAGGCAACTGTGAGAGTTAACATTTTGAGTCCATATAACTCATCTCTGGAGTATATTTGTATGGACTCCAGCACGGTAGCATTGTGGATAGCACAATTGCTTCACAGCTCCAGGGTCCCAGGTTCGATTCCGGCTTGGGTCACTGTCTGTGTGGAGTCTGCACATTCTCCCTGTGTGTGCGTGGGTTTCCTCCGGGTGCTCTGGTTTCCTCCCACAGTCCAAAGATGTGCAGGTTAGGTGGATTGGCCATGATAAATTGCCCTTAGTGTCCAAAATTGCCCTTAGTGTTGGGTGGGGTTACTGGGTTATGGGGATAGGGTGGAGGTGTGGACCTTGGGTAGGGTGCTCTTTCCAAGAGCCGGTGCAGACTCGATGGGCGGAATGGCCTCCTTCTGCACTGTAAATTCTATGAAATCTATGACTTTGGGTTTGGAAAGGAATGGGATTCACTGTGTATCAAGCTGCAAAACATGCCACCAGCGCTTTGTGCCCACTTGACCCAGTAAATACCGATCCCAGTCAATCTTTTATCAAGGACGCCTCATCTTACATAACATTGACGGGCTGTCCTTGGCATATGGTCAAGTCATCTGTCACAAGGGAAGGTGGGAGGAAAATTATTCCTGCTCATGGTCAGCAGAAAATATATTTTACATTTTTTCATCAACGTATCGATTTTGCCTCATGCAATTGGGTTGCACTAGGCAAGTTACTTCTTGGATTAAATTTACCATCTGATGTTTTAACAGCACTGGAGGAACACACATGCATTCTTGATGCCCAAGTGTTGTAGGAAGTTATTGGCCTAAAATACTTGGCATCACGTATTCGTGTCAATAGTGTATGATTTGAATATACACCCTCTCATGTTTGGGCAGACGTCAATTTTCATCACCACTTGTAGTAGGAAACACCACTTATTGTGACAGCTGTTAAGAAATGTGGCTTGGGCGGGCGGGGGAGGGGGTTTTCCTAGGGGTACTTGTAAAAAAAAAGCATATGGGAGGGTTAATATGTGCAGGAGAAACCCATTGTATAAGTTCTGTATTATGTTTGATTGATATGTCTATGTTCTGTTCTGTTCTTTTCTCTTTTTTTTCTGTTACGGGGGGGTGTCTAATTGGTTGAAAATTTTTGTTGGAAATCTTTGAATAAACATATTTTTAAAAAAAAAGTAATGTGGCTTGCCAGCTCGATTCCCGCTAGTGTCTGGATTCAGGCCATGGCATTGCAAAAAACTGACCATTTGCTGTCTCAGGTCATGAGCATAGAATAACCATCTGATTGAGGTGCCCAAACCAGTGGGTAGGAAATTCTAGAGCTAGAGAAGGGAGATCTTAATTGTGTGTTTGAACAAATAGAGGTTTAGGTAGCATAATCCCCAACACTAGCCCAATGCATTGCTGACATCTCTGAATGCACATTTTCTTCCCGTAAAAGTTTGGTATGACACACAAGTTCAGGCTTATAGGCAACTTTGGAAATCTTAGAGTCAAGACAAACAATTCGACTGAGCCGCCTTCAGCTAATTGGCAGACAAGCAAAGGTACATTTTGGGTGGTGGGGAATCCTGCACTTTCACAAGAGCAAACTGTACCTGTTTGAGCAACCAAACATGCAAATGCTTGAGGATTAAGACCAGATACTGACTTATGAAAAAATGTAGAAAGTAAATTGTCCTTCGACTCTTTGAGTGCCAGTGCAATTGACAGAAAACTCTTCAAACACCACACTCTAAGCACAGTAAGCAGAGTCTTCAGGTTTGGAGAACTGAAGGACGTAGACTGCACCCATCGACATGGATAAAGAGTAACTTGCATCCACATTGGCACTGGTGGATAAGTCATCTGTTATATTGATCCACCCAGTTTTTCATTACAAATGGCGCTTTAAAAAAAAACGTCATTAGCCGTGAAATACAAAGGGCTCAATTCTCCACCATTGGGGTTCCCCGTTTTACGGACAGCGTGTCGCACCAGAAATCTGGTGCAGCGGGACGGAGAATCCCGGCCAAAGTTCTTTCTTTCCTCACAAGGCTAACCTAGATATACAATGTCATGTTTACACCATGTAGAATTTGGTGAAAAAAGAGCAGTTGTTACCTTAAAAGAGTTCCTGAGAAGAACTGATGGGCCTCCTCATTTCAGACATTGTATTCTATCCATTGTCTGGAGTAATGACTGGAACAGGTGAAAGTAGATTATTTATATATAGGGGATATAGTGGAGGGAGGAATATTGGCCGAATATTGGAATACACCTTTGCTTGGTGGAAGCTTGGTATGACATGTTGAAGTTCACCAGTTCTTCTAAAGAAATCTTTTCAGATAATAGATGCTATATTTGGAGCAGGTTTTATATGGAGCTGGATTTTATGGCAATCTGTTGAGTATGTTTTTGGCAAGGGTGACAGGGTGCAAGTAAACTATGTTGGGTAGCTAGCTCATGTCTTTCCCACACCCACACTGACCTGATCCATGCCCCATAAGACAGTAGGGTAGTGGGTAAGGCGCTCACTAGCCCACTGCCCTTGGGATTATTGAGGCCCTTAGGGGGACAATTACTACCCCGTAAGGCCCTCAATCCACCTTCACTGCCATAAAACACCGGACAGTGCCAGGCGGGGTGAGAGTCAGAAAGGAGCTTTTTAAACAACAGTTTTGAAAAGGTGTGGGGAGGGGGCGCTGGACAAATCATTCAGGGAATGGTCTATGCCCAATGGGGCAGGTGAACCCATGACATAAATGTTAACCTGCCCCCCTTTGATCCTCCCTGCCTGGCCTCCGAAACCCTTGGCCCCACCCATCCTCCCTTGGCTTCAGAAACAAGGATTTACCCAGGCCCAGTGTCCATCTTGGATCTCTGTGAGCCTCCTTGTAATTTAGCAGCACCCACTACTGAGTTTTGGCGTTTGGCTGGCAGCTCTCGAGGGTCCCACTCAGGAGCAGAAGTCGAACTCTGACCTTGTTAAGGAACATGTTACGGCTGCAGGGTAGCCTTATTTAAAGATGGTCCATTTGGGGCTGACGTTTCTTCCGGGCATGTAACATACCTCGGACCAATGACAGTGGAAAAATATATATAGCATATGGAAAATATGGTGTACTGACCATCCGAAAGAGCACCGTACCTAGACCCATCACCACTCCCGCCCCCCAACCCTATCCCTGCAAGTCCGTAACCCTCCCTCACCTTTGGACACCATGGGGCAATTTAGCATGGCCAAATCACCTAACCTGCGCACCTTTGAACTGTGGAAGGAAACCAAACACCCAGAGGAAACCCAGGCAGACTTGGGGACAAAGTGCAAACCCCACAGAGACAGTCACCCAAGGCTGGAATTGAACCAAGGTCCCTGGTGCTGTGAGATAGCAGTGCTCACTACTCAGTCACCATGCCGTACATTAAATGTTTACGGTGGAGGTACTGAAGATTAAACTCGTCATCTAAAAATTGGCCTTTACAATTGCCAACAAATGCTCACAAAGTTATTTGACTTAATTTGTTATGATCACTTTCAAACCAGCATTTAGTGTCTGCATTCAATCAATAGAACAGTTTGCAATCGACTCAATGTAGCAGGCTTGTCTTGTCTCAGAGGAATGTATCGGCTTCGCACGTCCTCAGCTCTCCACTCCTGTCCCAACAGATTTTCATATACACTCACCCACTCCCAGCTGCCTGTCCTAAAAATGACTCACTCTTCACAAACCCTTACATTACCCATATACTGAATGTAATTCAGCCATTCAAATCACTCCCCAACTATCCCTTCCATGCAAAAAAGGTCCCCTCTAATAAAGCAATATCATTGACAGTGCATCCTTGCCGGCCCTGGCTTTTTATTTATGACATGAACTACTCCCTGACCATTCATCTCCATCCAGCCCCTCCTTGGTGTACCACAATGCACTGCTCCATAACCGAATCCCAATATATATCTATGATACACTGGGGTCCATTACAATTGAAGCGCGTCTGTCGACTGCCCACTCTAAGACAGTGAAGAGGCAACCACAATTCTGAGGCTCCAGCCTCATTCAAAGTTGCCAGGCGAATAGTGGCGTGCCAAGCAAGTGTGGTAGTGCAACTCCCCGCTTTGCTGGGGCCCACAAAAATAAATTGACACTCACCATTCGCCGGCCTCTCTGGTTGCGAGGCCCTCACAGCTGTCAGCTGGTACTGACCTCACAATCAGGGTCCCATTAATGCCATTTAATCCCAATTTCTATAGGAAGAACGGGGTACATAGACCGAAAAGGGCAGGTGCTTTGGATGCCTACTTTCAAATTGAGACACTGCGTTACCAGTGTTAACAGGATAGTAAGGACACTAAGTCTAAATGAGGTAATCACTGCCTCTTCAACATCAGGAGGCAGCAGTGTGTTTGGCTCAGTTGCCCCCCCTCCCCATATATGTCTCCTATGGTTCTCTCCATTAGAGTTCAATATATATGGGCTGGAACTCTCCAGCCAATATTTGGCAGCAGGGGTCTCTATCCCCATCAGCAGCACACCCTCGTCCGTGGGTTTCCCGGCAGTGTGGGTGGGCTCAATGGGAATTCCCATTGACAGCGGCAGGAGCAGAGATTCCCGCCGCCAGCGAATGTCGTGCCACCTCCTGCTGTCAAGAAACACATGGCTGGGAGGCCGGAGAATCCTGCCCATTATGTACATAATCACTTGGCAACAGGCAATATAGGTTTACATCCATAGCCCATTCTTTTTCTCTCTCACCCAATCCATTATCTAATGGATGGGTCGACAGATCCTGGCCTATAACTTAAGGATTTCTGCATAAACGTTCATAAGATATGGATCGAAAGATTAAGCATTAAACTGTTGCACAATGGCCGTGGTTCTCCGTTTCCCCGCCATGAAAATCAGGAATCCCGATCCAGCGGAAAATCCCGCAGCCAGGCAAAAAAACAGGATTCACGCCAGGCAGCAAACTGGTCACAAGTCTCCATGCCCTCCCGCTAATTGTAACGGTTTCCCGATGGCCGAGTCTGGCTTCCCGCTCCGACTCGGGGGACCATGCAACTAATAATAATAATAATCTTTATTATTGTCACAAGTAGCCTTACATTAACACTGTAATTAAGTTACTTGTGAAAATGCCCAAGTCGCCACATTCCGGCGCCTGTTCGGGTACACAGAGGGAGAATTCAGAATGTCCAAATTACCTAACAGCACGTATTTGGGGCCTTGTTGGAGGAAACCAGAGCACCCGGAGGAAACCCCGCAGACACGGGGAGAATGTGCAGACTTCGCACAGACAGTGACCCAAGCCGGGAATCGAACCTGGGTCCCTGGTGCTGTGAAGCAACAGTGCTAACCACTGTGCCGTGCTCATTAGAGCTATTTTATATATCATTGCTATTTTATATATCATTGCCGGGCGGGACGCACCATTCACAAGCCAGCTGGGATTTTCCGCCCCCCCCCCCAACTGAGAGTCCTGCTGGCGTGAATTGGTGCAAGTATTGTGGAACATGGACCTGGCAGCTTGCAGTCCAAGGAGTGGCAAAGTGGTAAGTACCCACCCAATAATAGATGCCAGGGTGCCAAGGGGGATCCTTCCTGGGAGGTGGGAGTCAGGGGGGCTTGTGCTGGGCTGGAGGGGCTCAGGTTAGGGTCTCCCCTGGGATGGGGCTCCTTTGGCTGCTCTCTCCATCTGCAGCCTCTAAACCCATTAAACAGTTAATCAATATAAACAATAATGTTTTCCCAGAATTCATTTACGGGATGTCGGTGCCGCTGGTTAGGCCAGCATTTATTGCCCATCCCTAGTTGCCCTTCAGAAGGTGCTGGTGAGTTGCCTTCTTGACCACTGCAATCCTTGAGGTGTAGGCATATATATATATGTGCTGTTAGGGAGTGAGTTCCAGGAGGTTACCCCAGCAACAGTGAAGGAACGGCGATATATTTCCAAGTCAGGGTGGTGAGTGACTTGGAGAGTCACCTCCAGCTAGTGGGGTTCCCAGGTATCTGCTGCTCTTGTCCTTCTAGATGGTAGTGGTCGTGGGTTTGGAAGGTGCTGTCTTAGGAACGTTGGTGAGTTACTGCAGTGCATCTTGTAGATGGTGCACATGACTGCCACTGTTTGTCGTGAGGGAGTGAATGTTTGTGGAAGGGGAAGCAATCAAGCTGGCTGCTTTGTCCTGGATGGTGTTGAGCCTCTGGAGCTGCATTCATTCAGGCAAGTGAAGAGTATTCCATTGCACTCCTGACTTGTGCCTTGGAGATGGTGGACAGTCTTTGCGGGGTCAGGAGGTGCGTTACTCACCGTAGGATTCCTAGCCTTTGACCTGCACCAGTAGCCACAGTATTAATATGGCTAGTCCAATTCAGGTAACCCCCAGGATGTTGATTTTGGGGGATTCAGCGATGGTAATGCTATTGAATGTCAAGGGGCGGTGGTTAGATCCTCTCTTGTAGGTGATGGTCATTTATAGCACTTGTGTGGTGCGAATGTAGCTTGCCACTTGTCAACCCAAGCTTGGATATTGTCCCGGTCTTGCTGCATTTGAACATTGACTGCTTCGTTATCTGAGGAGTCACGAATGGTGCTGAACATTGTGCAGCCATCAGCAAACATCCCCAATTCTGACCTTATGATTGAAGGGGGGGCATTGATGAAGCAGCTGAAGATGGTTGGGCCTTGGACACTACCTGAGGAACTCCGACAGTGATGTCCTGGAGCTGAGATGATTGACTTCCAACCACCACAACCATCTTCCTTTGTGCCAACCACTTGAGAGTTTTCCCCTTGACTCCAGTTTAGCTAGGGCTTCTTGATGCCGTACTCGGTCAAATGCTGCCTTGATGTCAAGGGCCGTCACTCTCACCTCACCTAGGACATTCAGCCCTTTTGTCCATGTTTGAACCAAGACTCTAATGAGGTCAGGAGCTGAGTGTCCTTGGCGGGACCCAAACTGAGCATCCGTGAACAGGTTATTGGTTAGTAAGTGCTCTTGATAGCACTGTTGATGATTCCTTCCATCACTTTGCTGATGGTGAAGAGTAGACTGATCAGGCGGTAATTGGCTGGGTTGGGCTTGTCCTGTTTCTCGTGTACAGGACACACCTGGGCAATTTTCCACATTGCTGGGTAAATGCCAGTGTTATACTTATACTGGAACACTTGGCTTGGGGTGTGGCAAGTTCTGGAGCACAAGTCCTCAGTATTATTGCCGGAATATTGTCAGGGCCCTCAGACGTTTCTTGATATCACATGGCGTGAATCGTATTGGCTGAAGACTAAAATCTGTGATGCTGGGAACCTCCGAGGAGACCAAGATAGACCATCCACTTGGCATTTCTGGCTGAAGATTGTTGCGAATGCCTCAGCCTTGTCTTTTGCACAGATGTGCTGGGCTCCTCCATCATTGAGGATGGGATATTTGTGGAGCCTCCCCTTCCAGTGAGTTGTTTCATTGTCCACCACCATTCACAGCTGGATGTGGCAGGACAACAGACCTTAGATCTGATGTGTTTGTTACGGAATCGTTTAGCTCTGCCTACTACATGCTGCGTATGCTGTTTGGCACACAAGTAGTCCTGTGTTGTTGCTTCACCAGGTTGATAACTCATTTTTTGGTCTGCCTGGTGTTGCGCCTGGCATGCTCTCCTGCACGCTTCATTGAACCAGGGTTAATCCCTTGGCTTGGTGGTAATGGTAGAGTGGGGGATCTGCCGGGTCATGAGGTTGCAGATTGTGGTTGATACAATTCTGTGTTCTTATCTGTAGCCATAAACCATTTAAACAGTCAATCTGTGAGTAAAAGTTCAAGGTTTCCCATAATAAAGTGAATATGTTCTCATCTGTCCCCCGATACCATTTGGAAGTCTTTCATCCATAATAATAAAGTGGAGGTGTTCTTACCTGCACCCCTAAACCCTTTAAACAGTGAATCAGTATGTGAGAAATAAAGCTTTCTCAAAATAATGTGAAAGTGATCCCATCTGTACCCCTAAACCTTTAAAATGTCTGTCAGTGTGCCAGGTTTAACTGGGCGACATTCTCCGACCCCCCGCCGGGTCGGAGAATCGCCGGGGGCTGGCGTGAATCCCGCCCCCGCCGGTTGCCGAAGTCTCCGGCACCGGATATTCGGCGGGGGCGGGAATCGCGCCACGCCGGTTGGCGGGCCCCCCCGCTTGATTCTCCGGCCCGGATGGGCCGAAGTCCCGCCGATAAATTGCCTGTCCTGCCGGCGTAAATTAAATCCCCAACCTTACCGGCGGGACAAAGCGGCGTGGGTGGGCTCCGGGGTCCTGGGGGGGGACACGGGGTGATCTGACCCCGGGGGGTGCTCCCCACGGTGGCCTGGCCCACGATCGGGGCCAACCGATCCGCGGGCGGGCCTGTGCCGTGGGGGCACTCTTTCCCTTCCGCCTCCGCCACGGTCTCCACCATGGCGGAGGTGGAAGAGACTCCCTCCACTGCGCATGCGTGGGAAACTGTCAGCAGCCGCTGACGCTCCCGCGCATGCGCTGCCCGGAGATGTCATTTCCGCGCCAGCTGGCGGGGCAACAAAGGCCGTTTACGCCAGCTGGCGGGGCGGAAATTTCTCCGGCGTCGGCCTAGCCCCTCAATGTTGGGGCTCGGCCCCCAAAGATGCGGAGCATTCCGCACCTTTGGGACGGCGCGATGCCCGTCTGATTGGCGCCGTTTCGGGCGCCAGTCGGCAGACATCGCGCCGTTTCCGGAGAATTTCGCCCAAGGTCTGTGAGATAAAGGTAAAGGAATGCCTTTAAAGTGGTGGAAACCTTTGAAGTGGTTTGCACACAATCAATTTCATTGCCCTTTGAAGTATTGAAGTCAGGGTGTATGGCTAGGAGGCTGAATGCTTTGAACTGGATAAAAGCAAATTACCGCGGATGCTGGAATCTGAAACGAAAGAGAAAATGCTGCAAAATCTCAGCAAGTCTGGCAGCATCTGGAGGGAGAGAAAAGAGCTAACGTTTCGAGTCCGATGACTCTTTGTCAAAGCTGGATTTGTCAAAGCTTGCTTCGAACTGGATTGTTTACACTGAATTTCACACTCCAATGCTAAAAGCATTGTGATTACCAGCTCACTGAAGAGTCAGAATCAGATTGTTTATTTTTATAACTCTGCAGGGATCCATTAAGTCAGGGGAGCAGCTGTTCCACTAACTGCAGTTTTTTTAATGAGTCTGCCTTTTTGTTCTCGTGTGCTTCATAGAAAGTGAAGGCACAGCTGATCGTTGCTCGGGAAGAAAGAGACAGCAGGATGAAGAGGGATAATTTACGTTTGTCACTGTCACATAGGATGTCATTTTTGACTTTACAGAGAGCCATTTTGATATCGTAGCAAGGGCAGAAACTTAATGCAAGGATTCAAACACAGAGCTCAGGGAACAACTGGCATGTGCGGCACAGTGGTTAGCACCGCGGCATCGCAGCGCCAGGGACCCGGCATCATTTCAGGTGACTGTGTGGATTTTGCACGTTCTCCCCGTGTCTGCGCGGGTTTACTCCGGGTGCTCCGGTTTCCTCCCACAGTCCAAAGATGTGCAGGCTGGATGGATTGGCCATGTTAAAAATTATCCCTCAGCACCCAAGATGTGCAGGTTAGGTGGGGTTACAGGGATAGGGTAGGGGAATGGGCCTATGTAGGCTTCTCTTTCAGAGGGTCAGTGCAGACTCGACCGACTGAATGGTCTCCTTCTGCATTGGAACAATTCTATGGTTTTGTGAGGTGACAGCGCAATTGAGGACTTTGGAGGGGACATGGAGATTGGCGATGGGATGGTAATTTGCAACAACTGAAAATATCAATCATCCTAAAATAATCTACCTACTCAATATTCTGCTGCAATCTTGCCCTGGCCTTTCACTTCTGGCAGAGATGTGTTTTCGTAAATGAACCCAATGACATTCACATTCTGATCTGCTCAGTGAATTGCTGCTTGGCTTTCTTGTCCACACTTGCTTAATTAATCCTCTGTACACATTGAACGAAAAGCTTTTTTTTAAATGAATGCGATTCCCTGTCCCCTCACACCCCACACCCACTCCTCTCTCCTCCCCTGATTAAATCTTCAGTCATTTCTAACAGTTCAAATTCCATTCTGTCACATGCTGCATTGTGGTGTATCTGCATCATTAATTCCTCAATGGTACTTTAACCCATTTCTAAAAAGGTTGCATTATTATGTGGCACAGGGAAACCAGGTACGAGAGTCTGGTAAATTATGGGTATGGGTAGTAATTTGTCACTGCATTAAATCTCATGGCCAACCTTCGAAAAAAAAATCCAGTCGATTTTCTCATCTATCATGATGAGCAGGATAATGCCTTCTCACAGTGAAATTTTTTAATGTTAGCCTCGAGATTTTGTTTTGCCCATGGACAAGCACAAGACAGTGTTATGGGCCAGGGTTTAGAGAACCCCAAAGTGTATCATGGAGTTCACCTGACCCACAACTTTTAATAGATTGTGGTATGGGGAGCACACGGCCCACTCTACAGGTGTGGTACAGCAGAAATCGAAAAGTATTTTTTAAAGCAAAACAATGTTTATTCTATGAACTCAAGTTAACCTTTTTAAAACATACAGTGAACATCTTAGCAACCATTAATCCAAATACAACCCCCAAAGAATACAACACTAAGTAATTGTTAATAACTTCCCAAACAATATCCAGAAGACAAAAGAAACACCTTTTAACAGAAGCACACCAGGTTTACATTCACTACTGAAAACATTTATAATTCTGAATTCACCAAATGACCAAGAGATAGTCTTTTCATGGCAGAGAGACCAACAGCGCACCTGCTTTGTCTGGCTTCAGCTCCAACACTGAAAACAAAACAAAAGCACATCCTGCAGCAAACAGCCTAAAATGAATGTAAAAAGCTGTCAGACAGACCAGCTCCACCCACACTCTGACATCACTGATAAACACCCATTTCTTAAAGGTACATTTCTTAAACACCCATTTCTTAAAGGTACTCTCACATGACACCTCCCCCCAAGAAAAAAAAATAAACCATCAACTTCAAGATGGTTTCATTTTTCACCTTTTCACTATCCTTTAAGAAATACACACAGTGAATATACCTTTTTGTTTAAAAAAACAACACACGCAAACAGGTATAATAATATAGACCATTTTTATTTTGTTCGTCTTCCTCCAACTGAAATCCTTCTCGATTGATAGTCTCTTTGAACAAGGAGGTCTCTGCACGATCCATCCATTTCTCTATGCCTCGGCATTTCTCTTTAAAGTCAGATCCTTCAGTTCAATCTGATCACAGAGTCCCTTGTAATTCTCCAACACAGGAGCATTGCTTATCACAGCTTTCAGGCAGTCAAATGCCTGTTGAAAGTCCGCTGTCCACTGACATTTTTTACACTCCTTCAGCAAGTCTATCAGTGGAGCAACACCCCTACAAAAATGTTTCACCAATGTTCAATCAAATCCACTCATGCCAAGAAGTTGCATTATTTCCCTTCGTCTTGAGGGTATTGAAAACTCCTCAATAACTGTTGGTTTCACAACCCGTGTGACCATTCGACCCTGTCTGATTGTATTTTTTTTTTAATTTAGAGTACCCAATTATTTTTTCCAATTAAGGGACAATTTAGCATGGCCAATCCACCTACTCTGCATATCTTTTGGGTTGTGGGATCGAAACCCACGCAAACACGGGGAGAATGTGCAAACTCCACACGGATAGTGACCCAGCGCTGGGATCGAACCTGGGACCTCGGCGCCGTGAGGCAGCAGTGCTAACCACTGCACCACCGTGCTGCCCTCCTGTCCGATTGTATGGCCAAGGAAAGTGACTTGGGCTTTTCCAAATTCACTTTTGGCTAGGTTTATCACCAAACCCCCCTCCTGAAGTCGATCGAATAACTCCATCAAATGTTTTAAATGTTCTTTCCATGTCTGGCTGAAAATTACCAGATCATCGATGTATACCACACAATTGGGTAATCCTGAAACAACTTTGTTAGTTAACCGTTGAAATCTGGCTGGGGCGTTTTTCATGCCAAATGGCATAACTTTGAATTGGTATATGAGTCACAAAAGCTGAAATCTCCTTCACCCTTTCGGATAAAGTTGGCTGCCAGTAACCTTTAAGTAAATCCAGTTTGGAAATAAAAGCTGATTGTCCCACTTTCTCAATGCAATCCTCCAAATGTGGAATAGGATAAGAGTCCGTTCTTGTAACTGCATTAACCTTTCTATAGTCCCGCACAACCGTTGGGTACCATCTGCTTTAGGTACCATCACTATGGGTGAGCTCCATTGGCTGCAACCCTCTTCAATTGTGCCATTTTTAAGCATACTCTCAATCTCTTTGTTAACCTGTGCCAATTTTAAAGGGTTAAGTCTGTTTGGATGTTATTTGATTGGAACAGCATTTCCCACATCTACATCATGTATAACCATTTTAGTACTTCCCAATTTATCTCTACAAATTTGCCCATGTGATATCAATAACTTTTTCAGGTCAGTTCGTTTTTCCTCTGGAAGGTAAATCAACAATTTATCCCAGTTTTTAAAAACATCCTCATTTCCCAATTTAATTTGAGATATGTCAAATTCACAGTCATCTGCATTTGGTTCATCACTTTGATTTAGAATCATTAAAACCTCCTCCTTTTTCTCCCCTTCCCTTTCAAAGTACCTTTTAAGCATATTCACATGACACACTCAGTGAGTTTTCCTTCTATGTGGTGTTTTTACCACGTAATTCACCTCACTTACTTGCCTTTCAATCTGATAAGGTCCACAAAACCTAGCTTTTAAAGGTTCACCTACCACTGGTAACAACACTAAAACTTTATCTCCAACGGCAAAACTACGAACTTTGGATTTCTTGTCCGCTACCCATTTCATCACATTTTGTGCAACTTTCAAATGTCGTCGAGCCAATTCACCTGTTCTATTTAATCGTTCCCTAAAATTTGACACGTAATCCAATAACGTAATTTCCGATTTCTCACTCACCAATTTTTCCTTAATCAATTTAAGTGGTCCTTTTACCTCATGACCAAAAATTAGTTCAAAAGGACTGAATTTGGTTGATTCATTAGGTGCATCCCTAATTGCAAACAGTACGAATGGAATTCCTTTATCCCAATCCTCTGGATAATCGTGACAATAAGCCCTCAACATTGTCTTTAATGTCTGATGCCACCTTTCTAACGCTCCCTGCGATTCTGGATGGTACGCAGTTGATTTAAATTGTTTTATTCCTGAGCTATCCATAAATTCTTTGAATAACCTTGAGGTAAAATTTGATCCTTGATCCGATTGTATTTCTGTGGGTAGTCCATATCTAGTAAAGAATTTAAGTAATTCCTCCACAATCTTTTTAGCTGTAATATTATGTAATGGAATGGCCTCTGGAAACCCAGTAGACGCATCCATTATAGTCAAAAGATATTGATTCCCGCTTTTTGTTTCAGGAAGTGGTCCTACGCAATCAATTAGGACCCATGTACAAGTTTCCATAAATGCTGGAATGGGTATTAAGGGCACTGGTTTTATCACTGCTTGAGGTTTCCCTATCACTTGACATGTGTGACATGATTGACAAAATTTAACTACATCTTTATGTAGTCCAGGCCAATAAAAATGTTTTTGGATTTTAGCTTGAGTTTTCCTTATTCCCAAATGACCTCCCACTGGTACCTCATGTGCAACTCGCAACATCTCCTTTCTATACCCTACTGGCAATACTACTTGATGAACTTCTGCCCACTTTTCATCCGCCTGCATATGTAAAGGTCTCCATTTTTGCATCAAGACATCACTTTTACGGTAATACCTGTAGTGATCTCTATATGTGCATGTACACAAGGGGTTAATGTGTAATCAGTAGCACCACATGATCACTAGAGGGTGGGTCTCTCACTCTCTCTTGGGTGCACTGTGACCAGGGCAATAGTAGACTAGTTCAGATGGCTAGTGGAGTTACATACAGTTACCGTAGTTAGATCTTGCTAACCTTATCACTAGTATCAAAGTTAAAGTACAGAACTCATGCAATTATTGTTATAGTTACACAATAAACGTTGTGTTACTACTGGACGAGTTTGAGTCTTCTTCATCGAGATTCAGAAGACCTCATCACCAACCAAGGTTTGAGTAGCACATGTTACCTACCACACAGGTAACAAAACAATAACACTTGTATACACTCAGATTCCTTTTCCGTGTATGCTTTCTGATACATCCGTTTTATTTCTACATCTTTCTGTTGTAACTCCGCCAATTTTCCTGAACTAAAAATATCCGCCTCATCCTCCACCTGTTCTTGTTCTTTTCAACCATCTGATCAAAAATCGTTTCTGATAATTGCACTTCAACTTCATCTTCACTCATTGATTTCTCCTCTTGTCTTAACTTGTGACTTTGCGACCTTGTTACTACACAATCCGGAATAATCCCAGGATATTCGTCCTTCAACACTTCAGTTGTCTGATTTTCCACTGGCTTATAAACCACAGCAGGCATCACTCCCACCTGCGATCCAGCTATATCATTACCCAAGATAAACTGTATTCCTGGACAAGATAGTTTCTCTATTACTCCTACTACCACTTCACCACTCTTCACCCACTTTCCAATTTTACCGTATATAATGGAACACTACTCCTCTCACCATGAATTCCACATATTACCACCTTTTCTGGCAACATTCTTCCCAGACTACATAACTCATCGCTAACCATTAAAGATTGACTAGCTCCCCTATCTCTTAAAATTGTGACTTCTTTACCTGCTCCTCCTGATACACATGAGTAAACTTTACCCACACAAGTCAATTCGCTAAAGAGATCTGGCACCTTCTTGATCCGGCTGTACAATCTTTTGCACCTCCTTCGCTTCACTTGGGCTTTCCTTTACCACTTTAACAAACCCCACTGTCTTATCCTGTTTTACCACATCAGCCTTCCCAGTGCTTTTCTTCAACCACCAACACTGTGACTTTACATGGCCTAGTTTATTACTGTGAAAACATTTGATATTTTTCATTTCTTTTCCACCGTCCTGGATTTCTTTTTTAGTCTGAGGTACACTCTCCTCATTGTCTCCCATAAGACCACCTTTACCTTTACCACTTGAGTATTTCTCATGTCCCCAGTTTCTATCCCTCACAGGCTGAAACTGATGTCGGAAACCAAGCTTTTATTTATGAACTAATTCATAATCATCTGCCATTTCTGCTGCTAACCTCGCAGTTGTAACCCTCTGTTCATCTCCATGAGTTCTCACTACATCAGGAATTGAATTTTTAAACTCCTCCAAAAGTATAATTTCTCTGAGAGCTTCATACATTTGGTCTATTTTCAAAGCCCTTATCCACCTATCAAAATTACTCTGTTTGATCCTTTCAAACACCATGTCTGTTTGACCAGGTTCTTTCCTTAAATTTCTAAACCTTTGTCTGTAGGCTTCAGGCACTAGTTCATATGCACCTAAGATGGATTTTTTCACCTCCTCATACGACTCATATACCTCCTCTGATAGTGATGCAAACACTTCGCTAGCCCTACCTACAAGCTTTGTTTGAATCAGTAATACCCACATGTCCTGTGGCCATTTCATTTGTTTAGCTACCTTCTCAAATGAAATGAAAAAGCCTTCTACCTCCTTCTCATCAAACCTTAGCAATGCTTGGACATATTTAAATAGATCCCCTCAAAGCCTTCGACTATGACGCTCTTTCTCTCTATCCTCATCACCATCCTCAAACGGTACATTTCCCTTTACGTCTGCCAATTTTAACTGACTGTCATGTTTCATGGTCATTTACTGAAGTTCAAACTCTCCCTCTTTCTTTTTCCTCTCTATCTCTTTCGTATTCAAACTGCTTTAATTCTTTCTCATGTTTCATTTGTTTAATTTGTAACTGAATTTTTGCCATTCCCAATGAGTCAAACTGTATCTCAGGCAATTTTAAATGCTTAGCCATCGCCATAATTACCTCATCTTTTCACATTTTGTCAGGTAATGTTAACTGCAATGTTTTTGCCAAATCTAACAGTCTGCTTTTAATCTCTGTCCGTAAGGTACTGTGTGTGACCGTCTGCACCCCCAAAAACGTCTGAGCCTCTGAAAGAGCCATTGTCCACAACACACTCACTATTTAAATAGAATACCACGCCTGAAAAGCAACCACAATATGCTCACCCCTCACTGTCTTTAAGTTAACTAAGCCAATCCAATAGATAGACTTTTATCCCCCTTGAGCCCCCAATTTGTTATGGGCCAGGGTTTAGAGAACCCCAATGTGTATCATGGAGTTCACCTCACCCACAACTTTTAATAGATTGTGGTATGGGGAGCACACGGCCCACTCTACAGGTGTGGTACAGCAGAAATCGAAAAGTATTTTTTAAAGCAAAACAATGTTTATTCTCAAGTTAACCTTTTTAAAACATACAGTGAACATCTTAGCAACCATTAGTTCAAATACAACCCCCAAAGAATACAACACTAAGTAATCGTTAATAACTTCCCAAACAACATCCAGAAGACAAAAGAAACACCTTTTAACAGAAGCACATTAGGTTTACATTCACTACTGAAAACATTTATAATTCTGAATTCACCAAATGATCAAGAGATAATCTTTTCATGGCAGAGAGATCAACAGTACACCTGCTTTGTCTGGCTTCAGCTCCAACACTGAAAACAAAACTAAAACACACCCTGCGGCAAACAGCCTAAAACGAAAGTAAAAAGCTGACAGACAGCCCAGCTCCACCCACACTCTGGCATCACTGATAAACACCCATTTCTTAAAGGTACATTTCTTAAACACCCATTTCTTAAAGTTACTCTCACATGACAACAAGCACCTAAGAACCCTAAGAGCTCTGAGCAAGTTAATTCTTTGCTTAAAGGCTGCTGTCCACCAAATTGGTAAAGGCTCTTGCGTCAGTCTCAGTGTCCAGACCTGGAGGAGACATTAGGCTGTTTTAGTAAAGGAGATAATGCCTGTTTCAGGCCTCTACAAAATGTGTCAGTAATTTACGGCAGCATGAGCTGGTTAGCACCTTCAGACACATGGTGACCAGGTTACCACTGGAGTAGGGTTGCCAACCCTCCAGGATTGGCCCGGAGTCTCCAGGGATTGAATCTCAATCTCCATGACACAGCAGTGTGCAACCTTGGAGAAAAATCATCTGGACATCTCAGAACATTTCTCTTTGCCAGATAAACAAAATGGGGAGGGGGGAGGGAAATGGCTATTTGGCTGATAGTCAAACATCATCCAATTGGGTAATGAGCCTTTTTGCTTTCCAATTGATGTAGGAAGACAGTGTGTCACAAAGATTGATGTGTGTTGGCTGACTAATGGCTGGAGCAGTGGTAGGCAACCTGCAACCTGGGGACCATATGCGGCCTATCTAGGTTCAGAGTGCGACCCATGAGGCATTTTGTTGATCGTTACCAAGGTGCAGGGTTGCCACATCCTGCTGATTTCTGTTCACATCGTTTTTTTTCTCTCCCGGTATGACTGAAGTGATACGCACGTAAAGCAAGGGCAAGTCAAGTGAGGTGTTGCTCATTGCTCACAACATTGACTGTGAGAGGCGTGCGCTCCTTCTGTGATCAAAGTATGAATACTATTTTGTTTTTACCATTTGATGGTTGTTCTATTAAAATATAAACAATTAAGCATTTTCTGTAACTCATTCTGAAATATTCAGCGTGTATTAAATGTATTTAATCTTATTCATGGGGGTCATGGTTAGTGAACAAGCCAGATTTCAATCTTATTGCCCACTGAGAATGAAGGAGAGCTTTCATACAGCACAATCACTCGCTTAGGTTGGCCATCAGTGCGCTAGAGCACAGGAGCAAGCTCTGGAATAAGCTGTTTGAGTTTAACTTATTTTAAATTCTTTCATGGGGTGTGTGCATCACTGCCAAGGTCAGTGTTTCTCTCCCACCCTAATTGTCCTTGAACAGGTAGGCCAGACCAGGTAAGGACTTCAGATTTCCTAAAGGACATTACACCAAACAACAGTTTCATGGCCGTCATTACTGAGATTGACATTTAATTCCACATTCAGTAATTTAATTTAAGTTGTGTGAGCTGCCGTGTGGTGGGGTTTGTACCCGTGTCCCCCGAGTATGGACCTCTGAGTTGCTCATCCAGTGGCATTAGCACTGCAACCTCCCTTCTGCTGGCTCCAGATTAAATTATCAGGGCAGCGCGGTAGCACAAGTGGATAGCACTGTGGCTTCACAGCGCCAGGGTCCCAGGTTCGATTTGCCGCTGGGTCACTGTCTTTGCGGAGTCTGCACATTCTCCCTATGCCTGCGTGGGTTTCCTCCGGGTGCTCTGGTTTCCTCCCACAGTCCAAAGATGTGCAGGTTAGGTGGATTGGCCATGCTAAATTGCCCTTAGTGTCCAAAAAGGTTAGGAGGGGTTATTGGGTTACGGGAATAGGGTGGAAGTGAGGGCTTAAGTGGGTCAGTGCAGACTCGATGGGCTGAATGGCCTCCTTCTGCACTGTATGTTCTATGTTCTATTACTGCTCGCCTTTTTCCTGATTGACTCCCATGCCCTTCACAGATTCTGTTTACCACCATGTGTGGCCACCAATCTGGCTGGTCTTGGTGCAACCCAGGGCCAGCAGCTACTTCTGGGATTCTGACTCACTCCTGCAGCTCAACCAGTGGACTCATTTTGCGAAGTCATGGTCTAATTCGGAGTTGCGTAACATATGCTGCAACTGGACTGTGCCCCAATTCGGGCATTGACCAATTACTGAATTATTCAATTTTTGGACAATTTTTAGTATTTCTTTTATTCTGTACTCCAGCTCCTAGCTCCTGTTGTCAAGGTGCCCTCCAAATGGCAGAAACAAGAGGATAGTCTTGCTCCATTCTTTTTAAGACCAGTGGCTCAATCTTTCTGATTGCAGATGGCATTACTGATACCTGTAAGCACCTTGTTCTGACATCAGCATTATCTTTACCAGCAGCAAAGTCTTGACATAACATCAGTGCACTGTTTTGTGTGAATGTACTAAACTGTTCCAAGGGCCACAGTGCGTCAGGTGTGCAGGAAGATTGGCATCACCATCAACAGGTAAATGCCCAATAATTCCATGATTAGCGTACTCTTCCAAGACCCAGGCTGCAGTTGGAGCTATTAGCTATGGCTCAGTTGATGGCACTTTTGCCTCTGAAACAAAAGGCTGTAGGTTCATGCACAACTCCAGTGAGTTGAGCACATGGCATAGGCTAACAGCGGCCATTCAGAATAATGAATTTTCTTCGTAGCCACTGCGCCCAAAAATAGCAACAAATGCAACATTCAACTCCCTCCCTGTCAGAACGACAATATGCCAAAATCTCAACCTAAGCAGAATATCAATCACCCCTCCTTTCAATACAATCACCCAAACATCACACAAGTACAATTGTCAGATTTGGTACTAGCTCATTATGACTCAGATCACCCACTATGTTGTCTTAAACTTGAGAGCAATTTATATATTTTTGGACTTATGCCCAATGGTAACAGGACTGAGAATCTTACATCTTTCAGAAAATAATAAGGAGATATTGTTGAGGAGAAACTCTTCAAAGCCAGAGCGACTCGGCACCATATTATTTTCAAAACAAAAAGACTGCTGTACTGTTCGGAAGATGCAATTTGGAAAGCCTCTTCGAAGTTACACAAAAACCAAAATCATCAGCAAAATTCCGACGCATTTCACACAAGATTCAAGTGTATACCTGTGCAAGCTGGATTTGCCGAGGCAGGAAGCCCTCTGAGACACAGCCAGACAGTTTGAGGGCATGAGGAGAGACATACGCCCCATTTCTCTTTTCCATAGACAAGGCCACATCCTAGAACAAAACTAATTGAAACCACAATGAGGCACCCACTTCCCACCAACTGATATTATTATCAATAATATTTTTGGGCATATTTTGTTCAGCGTAATTTATCTTGCCCTCCCGACTCTTTGGGTAAAGTTTGGGCCTTCATCTGCATCACAGGGCAGCATGGTAGCATAGTGGTTAGCACAATTGCTTCACAGCTCCAGGGTCCCAGGTTCGATTCCTGCTTGGGTCACTGTCTGTGCGGAGTCTGCACATCCTCCCTGTGTGTGCGTGGGTTTCCTCCGGGTGCTCCGGTTTCCTCCCACAGTCCAAAGATGTGCAGGTTAGGTTTATTGGCCATGATAAATTGCCCTTAGTGTCCAAAATTGCCCTTAGTGTTGGGTGGGGTTACTGGGTTATGGGGATCGGGTGGAGGTGTTGACCTTGGGTGGGGTGCTCTTTCCAAGAGCCGGTGCAGACTCGATGGGCGGAATGGCCTCCTTCTGCACTGTAAATTCTATGATAACTATGACATTAGTGGGACGCTAATGAGTTTCACACCAGCCTCCAGTGGGATACCCGATCTGCCAAGGCGGGCAGCATCGGAGAATCCCGCAGTCATTTTACGCTGGTATGCAAATGATTTTTGGGCCTACCACTGAATTCTCCTCCTTGCCTGTCATTAATCTCATATGAGGAGAGACTGTTGGTGTTTACAAGAGGGATCTCATGGAAACTTACAAAATTCTAACAAGATTAGACAGAATTCAGAAAGAATGTTCCTGATGGTGGGGGAGTCCAGAACTAGGGGTCATAGTTTGAGGATAAGGGGTAAACCTTTTAGGGCTGAGGTGAGGAGAAATGTCTTCACCCAGAGAATGGGGAATCTGCGGAGGTTGCTACCACAGAAAGTAGCTGAGGTCAAAGCATTGAGTGATATCAAGAAGGAATTAGATATAGCTGTTGGGGCTAAAGAGATCAAGGGATATTGGGGGAAAGCGGAATCAGGGTATTGAACTTGATGATCAGCCATGATCATAATGAATGGCAGAGCAGGCTCGAAGGGCTGAATGGTCTCCTTCATCTTCTCTTTTCTATGTTACTATGTTTTTATGTATATGTGCACAGATTGTTAAAGGTCAGGTTAAAAAGTAGTTAAAAATGCAGATGACATCTTGGGGTTTATAACTAGAGACACAGAGGGCGGGATTCTCTGGCCCCACCCGCCCGCGAGCCAGGGAATCCAGCCCGAGGTCAATGGACTTTTCCATTGTCCGTGTCGATCTTGCGGTGGGCGGGGCGGAGGAATCCAGCCCAAAGTCTCAAAAGGAGAGGCGCAATGGTGAATCTTTGGAAAGCTCTGGCTCAATCTTAACTGAAGTATGGGGCTGAATTTTACCATCCCACCGGAAGCAGGAAGGGAAGCGGAAGACCAATAAAATTGGAGGGAGCCATGTTGGATTAACTCCCTAACTATGTCCTGCCATCAGGGAACTTTTACAAGACAGTGGGACTGGAGTCGGACAAAGGAGGGAAGCAGCCAATTCACCTATGTAAAGGCTCTATTGTTTGATTATATGATGCCATTGGCCTTTCATTAACAGCGGGTTGACTCCTATGCCGCGTGAGGAGGCACTCTGCTAAATGGAGGCAGCACCCCAGCAACGAGGAAGGTGCCACGGGCAGGCAAGGCAGCCCTCCCACAGCCCAAGTGATAGCACAAGAAGGTTTTCTTCCAGCACTCGGCCTTTTCGATTTTCTTAAGAATTATTTTTCATATCTTCTGAAGGTTGCAGGGCGTGCCTCAGCAACCTCCTATTGTCACTGCTCAGGATGCTGAGCTGGCAGCTTTCTGATTGGTCTCCCAGCTCCTGGCGGCGATCGGGCACTCTGAACTGGATAGCAGCCCCGGAGCAACTCAGGGGGAGGGCGTTTCCTCCCAATGTCGGGCCATTGTGCCCACACTTCTTCAGGAAGGGCGTGAAGGCTTTTGAGAAGGTGCGGGAAAAGAATTACAAAAAGCTACCAGGGATGAGTGAAACATGGGGTTGTGCTTCTTAGAGGATGGAAGGGCGTTGATACAGGTGCTCAAAATCATGAGCGGTTTGGGCAGAATAGACAGCTCCTGTGGAACAATCGAGAACCAGGGCGCATCTAAATAAGGCAAATGGCAAAAGGACAAACTGTGATTTGAGGAAATCGTTTTCACACAGCAAGTGGTTAGGATCTGGAATGCACAGTCTGATAGTGTGATCGAGATAGACTCAGTTGGGAATTTCAAAAGGGAATTGGAAAGCACCTGAAGAGAAAGATTTGCCGGGCTCTGTTGGAAATAGCTGAGTTGTTGTTGCAAAGACCCGGCAGGAATACAAAAGGCCTACAAGGGGGGGGGGGGTCTTATTCTTTTCTTTCTGTATTTTGATGTTGATATTTTGTGAAAATTTTAATAATTATTTTTTTTTTTAAAGGAATACAAAAGGCCAAATTACCTCCTTATGTGCTGTAACTACTCAATGATTCCACAGGGACAGTTCACACAGTAAGTATGGCCAATTGGGTAAGGGACTGGACAACATCTGGCGCATGTGACATTGCCTCCAGCTTACCTCAGGAGAAGGCGGTGAATTAAAGGATTGAAAAGTGAGGGTGGCACGTGGCACAGTGGTTAGCACTGGGACTACGGCGCTGAGGACTCGGGTTCGAAACCCGGCCCTGCGTCACTGTCTGGGTGGAGTTTGCACATTCTCCCCGTGTTTGCGTGGGTTTCACCCCTACTACAAAAAGATGTGCAGGTTAGGTGGATTGGCCACGTTAAATTGCCCCTTAATTGGAAAAAAAATTGGGTACTCTAAATTTATTTTTAAAAAGGATTAAAAAGTACAAGGTAAGCTGCATGTAAGTTGTATCGACAATGGAATGGATGCCGCCTTCGCATCACTCAGTCAATAGCATTGATTCACTGGTAATCAGAGCCAAGGGAAGATACTGTAAGGTCCGAGTGCACCATGTGAGCAATTTGGCAGCAATAATTCAGGCAAAGCTATTTTTAAGCCCATGAAGACAACAACATTGCATTGATATTGTGTTTCATCATGTTTCTCAGAAACACTTCAAAGCATTTCATACACAACAAATTAATTTGAAATGGAGGGAGTGCCATGGACTGCAGCGGTTCAAGAAGGCAGCTCACCACCAGCTTCTCAAGGGCCAACGGGGGGCGGGCAATAAATGTCGGCCTAACCAGTGATGCCCACATCCCATGAATGAATATTATTTTAAAATGCGGATTAAATGGCAGTCGATTTGCACACAGTGCGATCCCAGGAGCAGCATTTCTATGACTGACCAGCTCTGAAGAAGTTATATGGACTAATTTCTTCCAGAGCTGCTGGTATTTCCAGCACTTTATGCTTTTTTTTTTTAGATTTCCAGCATCCGCAGTATTTGCTCTTTGTAATAGAGCAGTATTTGTATGACCGAACATTTTTAATAATAGTAATCTTCATTAGTGTCACAAGTAGGCTTACATTAACACTGCAATGAAGTTGCTGTGAAAATCCCCTAGGCGCCTGTTTGGGTACACTGAGGGAGAATTCAAAATGTCCAATTCACCTAACAAGCACGTCTTTCGGGACTTGTGGAAGGAAATCAGAGCACCCAGAGGAAACCCACGCAGACACGGGGAGACCGTGCAGACTCCGCAGACAGTGGCCCAAGCCGGGAGTCGAACCCGGTTCCCTGGTGCTGTGAAGCAACAGTGATAACCACTGTGCTACCGTGTTGCTTGGGATCTTCAGTATCCACTTGAGCCACAGGAACAGGAGGAAGGGGCCCTAGTTTAATTTACCATCAGAAGAAAGATACAGCTGACAACTCATATGAGCTTCAATTTGGTTTACAGTCGCGGTCCTTAGATTTTCCCTTTAAGAAAGCAATCTGGGCAAAATTTGGAATTCTAAACTGATAAGTAACTTGGGCAGCTACTGCCAATCAGTGGTAAGGAGTATATATTTAAAATTCCACATTATGGTCCACAGGGTTCCTTTAAAGCTTCCCAGAGCTTATCATAGAGCAATCTGTTTTCCCCTCCAGTTCCTTGAGTTTCACAGATGACTAACTCAAGGGTGAAATTATATTATCAACTCCACACCATTTCTATGGGTTGAATGAAAAAACAGATTTGTGTTGGCTGTCCTTTCGTGTTGAAAAACCCCAAGCTATACAATGTAACTAAAAAAACAGGATGCAGTTACTCACTGTACCTGTTTAAGCAATTAGAAGCAGCTGTCAACAAACCGCTCAACAGCATCAAATCATATCAGCAAACGATCATGCCTTTACAATAATCATTGCCTACCCCAACTATTGATTCATCTCTGCCTCTCTGCTGTTTTGTTTCCCACGCTGGATTCCTACGAGGAGGATCATAGAATCATACGGCTGTATTCTCCGATTCTGTGGCTATGTCCGCAGGATCTGTCTGGTCATATGACCAGAAAGTCGGCGCAGCCCCCGCACCGATCCACCGCCCGGTGGGAGACTAGCAGCCGCGCCGCGTAAAGCCCCCGGCTGTACCTGTGGATACGGCCGCAGAATGGCCGTGTCCGTGCTGTGGAACATGGCGCCGGCCACGTGCAGATCCAGCCTGCCAAAAACTGCCCCCCCTGTAACCCCCCTCGCCACCCCTGGACCACCCCCACCACTGCTCCCACCGAAGCCCCCCTGGCAGGGGAATGGTTCCCCCCCTGACTGTGCCAGCGCTGGATCCAGTCCGCAGCCACCACGTAAGGTCCCCGAAAGTTATGAGAACACGTGCCCTACACCGTCGGGGACTCGGCCCACCGAGGGCAGAGCATCGGGGAGGGCCCCAGGTGACGTCCTGAGTACGCTGTTATTGAGCGGCGGGGCATCGGAGTGTAAAAACACATTCTCCAGCTGATTGCCGAATGCAATTTCAGCATCGATAATCGGAGAATCCAGCCCATAGAATCTACAGTGCAGAAGGAGGCCATTCGGCCCTCAAGTCTGCACCAGACTCCGGAAAGAGCACCCCACTTGAACTCACACCTCCATCCTATCTCCGTAACCCAGTAACACTACCTAACCTTTTTGGACACCAAGTGCAATTTAGCATGGCGAGGCAAGAGGAGAGAAGTGGCAACTGAAACAGGAATTATCACGGCAGATAACAAAGAGCTTGTCCTCAAATGAATCCATGTTAAAGAATCATTGGGGGATTTCACAATTCCCTGCTCCCAATGGGTAGGCTGCATTGGAGGGATGATGGATATGAAGTAGCATTACAACATTCTAAAGTCAAATCTCAGCCCCCCCCCGCCCCCCCCCCGCCTTGCAAGTGCAGTTCTCTGGTGAAAAACATGAGATTGAAGAGCTCCTTTAGATGACCCTCACTCTAACTACAGAACTTTAAAGTAAACTGTTGTGATCGAGAACAAGAGGGCACAGATTTAACGTGATTTTCAAAAGAAGCAAATGTAATGCGCGAATAATCTTATTCACGCAGTAAGTGGTTCGGGTCTGGAGTGCTCTGCCTGGATGTGTGGTGAAGGCAGGTAAAATGTGCAAGATTACAGGGAAAAGGCAGGAGAACGGCACCAAGCTATGATGTTCACTTGGGGAGCTGGTGAACCCACAAATGGGCCAACGGCCTCCTGGTGCGATGTAACATTTTTGTGTGTTTTTTTCTTTAGTACTGCCCCCAACGCGAGTGATAGAATCCATGTGCTTGGTAACTTTCTTGCTGTGGCGGTCTTTCCTCAGCCTCTTTGGGTTCGACGCCTGATTTCCTCTGTCCCGTGGTTAACATCATAGTCAGGGAAAATGCCATTAAAAGTTGAGAGGGCAAACATCACTGAATGTGCCATCGCTGTCACGAGAACATAGAATTAGCCCCAGGTTGAGTAAAGTCACAAAACCTGCTGGGCCAGGCTGGACTGGTTTTAGTCTGCTAACTGCAGCACCATCTAAGGTCAGCACCAAAAGCTGACCTTATTCACAGAACAAATTCAGCTCCTATGCATTCCCGCTCTTATTTCCTGATGCTAACAGTTAGAGGGACTCCGTGAGCTTCATTCTGGAAGAGCGAGTGAAGCGCGAGTCTCAGAGTGCAAACAAATACTTGAGATTAAAATGAATATTTAACAAGAGGGTGGGCCTGCAGCAGGAGGATATCGGGTTGTATATGTAGATGGTACACCTCATATTATGAAGTCAGAAATGAGCAATATCAGCACCAGCTTGGTGCTACTGCAGTTGGTTTGTATCTGGAAGGGTGAGGGAGATGTCACTTTGAGACTGAATTTTACTTCTAATGCTCAGCTTGGATACCCTGGATCAACAGAAAGCTGACCATTTGCATGTTAAAAATATTTTTTTCTAAATCTGCCTCCATTGCCAAAGGAATTAAATCTTGTTTGGCTGTAATTCTACTGATGTCCAGTGTTACTTCACCCAAAGGGTTGTGAATCTATGGAATTCCTTGCCCAGTGAAGCAGTAGAGGCTCCTTCATTAAATGTTTTTAAGATAAAGATAGATAGTTTTTTGAAGAATAAAGGGATTAAGGGTTATGGTGTTCGGGCCGGAAAGTGGAGCTGACTCCACAGAAGATCAGCCATGATCTCATTGAATGGTGGAGCAGGCTCGAGGGGCCAGATGGCCTACTCCTGCTCCTAGTTCTTATGTTACAATGACTCCAAGAGGCCATTGTTTATTTGTAAGCCAAGTCAGTGCACAGGAGGGTTATCTGGCGAGTGGCAGGGCGGCACAGTGGTTAGCATTCCTGGCTCATAGTGCCAGCGAGCTGGGTTCGATTCCGACCTGAGATGACTGTCTGTGTGCAGAGTTTGTACATTCTCCCCTGTGTCTGCATGGGGTTTCCTCCAGATGTTACGGTTTCCTCCCACAGTCCACAGATGTGCAGGTAGATAGATTAGCCATGCTAAATATCCCGTTAGGGTGGTGTTGCAGGAAAAGGGTGGGGGATTGGGCCTAGGTACGCTGGTCATTTGAAGGGCCGGTGTAGACCTGATAGGCTGAATGGCCCCCTTCTGCACTTATGAATTCTCTGATCAGGAGCATGTAACAGCTACGTTTGACATTGCCCTCACACTCTCACTTTCCAGCAGGCATCACAGGTGATCAGCAAGAAGCCTCGAGCACAGGGCAGCGCGGTGGCGCAGTGGGTTAGCCCTGCTGCCTCACGGCGCCGAGGTCCCAGGTTCGATCCCGGCTCTGGGTCACTGTCCGTGTGGAGTTTGCACATTCTCCCCCTGTTTGCGTCGGTTTCGCCCCCACAACCCAAAGATGCGCAAGCTAGGTGGATTGGCCATGTTAAATTGTCCTTAAATTGGAAAAAATTAATTGGGTACTCTAAATTTATTTAAAAAAAGAAGCCTCGAGCACTCGTATCACCCTGGTTGAACACAGGTGATTTTTTAATACAGTAGGTTTGATAAAGTGGATAAGGGAGAACAAACATAGGAAATACTGGACAATCTCAGCAAGTCTGACAACATCTGTGGAGAGAGAACAGAGCTGACGTTTCGAGTCTGGATGACAATCAGGTATGTTTTAATATTAATTCTCCTCAGCGTTTATAGAGGAGATTCCCTTAGATTTGATAGAGTAGCAAGGCCTTGCTCCATGTGTATTCTTTGAAATATAGCTGGTTTTCCAGCATCAATGGTGAACAATGCCGAAATTCCAACAATATAAAGTTATCGCTGGAGCTGGAAGTTTCAAGGGTAATAATACCTATGCTAACGTATGCTAAAATGAGACTATGATAGGACATTGGCCAACGCTCACTGTGTCACTTCAGGTCATGTAATAGCAAGGCTCCTCCTTGCTGCATGTTTTAAACATCAGTGGTACATTCCGACAGCATCCTTTCAAGAAAGGTTTCTGCTTATCTGTTTTCACTCAGGAAGTCGGTCACTCCCACTTCCTTTTCTTTTTGACGCTACTGGTCCCAACTGTTTTATCTATCAGTGCCTGAAGTGAACAATTGCTAATCTGTAAAGGCAAGCATACTGTTTGCCAAAGGCATCAGCTTTCAGTGTGATTGTTGTGACTGTTTGACCGGCACCTTTCATTTGTAAAAGATTGTTTACAGGGGCACCCGGATAGCTCAAAGAGGAAAGTGTGGCACCCAGCAAACTGCTTGGCAGTCCCGGAAGCTTTTTATAATCTCAGTCAGGGCAGATCTCAACACCACTGTGTCAGGCACAGAAACTTTGTCAAGGCCAATGCTCCTCGCCAATACCTTGAAGATCCCCAGTATAAAATAAGGTCGATGTTTGAGGAATCCATATTCAGAAACACCCCACTGAGAGCAATAAAAATAGCTCAACAGAAAGGCTCCCATCTCTTGCCGATCAGTATGTTGGCTTCTATTTATCCCCAGTCACAGTACATATGCTTTAAAAATCATGTCTGTCCACCCCTCCATGGTAACTTCCCTCCACCAACTACTGATCTTTTTATCTGCCCATCAAGGCATCAGCTAAGCTATCTTTTCATTGGCGTCTGCCAACAGCCAAAGTGAGATATGAAATAACTGATTGGCTAATTCTCCTCTGATTTGCATTCCCTGTGTTCCATGACTCAGTGAACATCTGACCCACAGTGGTTTGGAACACTGAAGGAAGCCACAGGTAACCTGGTCATGGACAAAAATATCTAAAATGAATACCATTGCCCCACTCTCTCCCCAGAGTACTGTATTTTCTTTAACTTCAAACTCGAATCCACTTTTCTCTTGTCTTTGTCTCAGCCAGACCCTGTGTAAAGAAATTATTCCCAAATGCTCTCCTCAAAATATGTGTGGATACAGGACCCGGTTTGAGTCTGTGGGTACGGGACCCGGTATGAGTGTGTGGATACGGGACCCGGTATGAGTGTGTGGGTGCGGGACCCAGTATGAGTGTGTGGGTTCGGGACCCAGTATGAGTGTGTGGGTACGGGACCCAGTATGAGTGTGTGGGTACGGGACCCGGTATGAGTGTGTGGGTACGGGACCCGGTATGAGAGTGTGGGTACGGGACCCGGTATGAGTGTGTGGGTACGGGACCCAGTATGAGTGTGTGGGTTCGGGACCCAGTATGAGTGTGTGGATACTGGACCCGGTATGAGTGTGTGGGTACAGGACACAGTATGAGTATGTGGATACTGGACCCGGTATGAGTGTGTGGATACGGGACCCGGTATGAGTATGTGGGTACGGGACCCGGTATGAGTGTGTGGGTACGGGACCCGGTATGAGTGTGTGGGTACGGGACCCGGTATGAGTCTGTGGATATTGGACCCGGTATGAGTGTGTGGGTTCAGGACCCAGTATGAGTGTGTGGTTACGGGACCCGGTATGAGTGTGTGGATACGGGACCCAGTATGAGTGTGTGGGTACGGGACCCGGTATGAGTGTGTGGGTACGGGACCCAGTATGAGTGTGTGGATACTGGACCCGGTATGAGTGTGCGGGTACGGGACCCAGTATGAGTGTGTGTGTACGGGACCCGGTATGAGTATGTGGGTACGGGACCCAGTATGAGTGTGTGGGTACGGGACCCGGTGTGAGTCTGTGGGTTCGGGACCCGGTATGACTGTGTGGGTACGGGACCCGGTATGAGTGTGTGGGTACGGGACCCGGTATGAGAGTGTGGGTACGGGACCCAGTATGACTGTGTGGGTTCGGGACCCAGTATGAGTGTGTGGGTTCGGGACCCAGTATGAGTGTGTGGGTACGGGACCCGGTATGAGTGTGTGGATGCGGGACCCAGTATGAGTGTGTGGGTACGGGACCCGGTATGAGTGTGTGGGTACGGGACCCGGTATGAGTGTGTGGGTACGGGACCCAGTATGAGTGTGTGGGTACGGGAGCCTGTGTGAGTGTGTGGGTACGGGACCCAGTATGAGTGTGTGGGTACGGGACCCGGTATGAGTGTGTGGGTACGGGACCCGGTATGAGTGTGTGGGTACGGGACCCAGTATGAGTGTGTGGGTACGGGACCCTGTATGAGTGTGTGGGTACGGGACCCAGTATGAGTGTGTGGGTACGGGACCCGGTATGAGTGTGTGGGTACGGGACCCGGTATGAGTGTGTGGGTACGGGACCCGGTATGAGTGTGTGGGTACGGGACCCGGTATGAGTGTATGGGTACGGGACCCGGTATGAGTGTGTGGGTACGGGACCCAGTATGAGTGTGTGGGTACGGGACCCGGTATGAGTATGTGGGTTCGGGACCCGGTATGAGTGTGTGGGTACGGGACCCAGTATGAGTGTGTGGATACGGGACCCGGTATGAGTGTGTGGGTATGGGACCCGGTATGAGTGTGTGGGTACGGGACCCGGTATGAGTGTGTGGATACGGGACCCAGTATGAGTGTGTGGGTACGGGACCCGGTATGAGTGTGTGGGTACGGGACCCAGTATGAGTGCGTGGGTACGGGACACCGTATGAGTGCGTGGGTACGGGACCCGGTGTGAGTGTGTGGGTACGGGACCCGGTGTGAGTGTGTGGATACTGGACCCGGTGTGAGTGTGTGGGTACGGGACCCGGTATGAGAGTGTGGGTATGGGACCCGGTGTGAGTGTGTGGATACGGGACCCAGTATGAGTGTGTGGGTACGGGACCCAGTATGAGTGTGTGGGTACAGGACACGGTATGAGTGTGTGGGTACGGGACCCAGTATGAGTGTGTGGATACGGGACCCGGTATGAGTGTGTGGATACGGGACCCAGTATGAGTGTGTGGGTACGGGACCCAGTATGAGTGTGTGGGTACGGGACCCGGTGTGAGTGTGTGGATACGGGACCCGGTATGAGTGTGTGGGTACGGGACCCGGTGTGAGTGTGTGGGTACGGGACCCTGTATGAGTGTGTGGATATGGCACCCAGTATGAATGTGTGGGTACGGGACCCGGTATGAGTGTGTGGGTACGGGACCCAGTATGAGTGTGTGGGTAGGGGACCCAGTATGAGTGTGTGGGTTCGGGACCCAGTATGAGTGTGTGGGTACGGGACCCGGTATGAGTGTGTGGATACTGGACCCGGTATGAGTGTGTGGGTACGGGACCCAGTATGAGTGTGTGGGTATGGGACCCGGTATGAGTGTGTGGGTACGGGACCCGGTATGACTGTGTGGGTACGGGACCCGGTATGAGTGTGTGGGTACGGGACCCGGTATGACTGTGTGGGTACGGGACCCGGTATGAGTGTGTGGATACGGGACCCAGTATGAGTGTGTGGGTACCGGACCCAGTATGAGTGTGTGGGTACGGGACCCGGTATGAGTGTGTGGATATGGGACCCGGTATGAGTGTGTGGATACGGGACCCAGTATGAGTGTGTGCATACGGGACCCAGTATGAGTGTGTGGGTACGGGACCCAGTATGAGTGTGTGGGTACGGGACACGGTATGAGTGTGTGGATACGGGACCCGGTATGAGTGTGTGGATACGGGACCCAGTATGAGTGTGTGGATACGGGACCCGGTATGAGTGTGTGGATACGGGACCCAGTATGAGTGTGTGGGTACGGGACCCAGTATGAGTGTGTGGATACGGGACGCAGTATGACTGTGTGGGTACGGGACTCAGTATGACTGTGTGGGTACGGGACCCGGTATGAGTGTGTGGGTACGGGACCCAGTATGACTGTGTGCTTACGGGACCCAGTATGAGTGTGTGGGTACGGGACCCAGTATGAGTGTGTGGGTACGGGACCCGGTATGAGTGTGTGGGTACGGGACCCAGTATGAGTGTGTGGGTACGGGACCCAGTATGAGTGTGTGGGTACGGGACCCGGTATGAGTGTGTGGGTACGGGACCCGGTATGAGAGTGTGGGTACTGGACCCAGCATGAGTCTGTGGATATTGGACCCGGTATGAGTGTGTGGGTTCGGGACCCAATATGACTGTGTGGGTTCGGGACCCAGTATGAGTGTTTGGGTACGGGACCCGGTATGAGTGTGTGGGTACGGGACCCAGTATGAGTGTGTGGATACGGGACCCGGTATGAGTGTGTGGGTTCGGGACCCAGTATGAGTGTGTGGGTACCGGACCCAGTATGAGTGTGTGGGTACGGGACCCGGTATGAGTGTGTGGGTACGGGACCCGGTATGAGTGTGTGGGTACGGGACCCAGTATGAGTGTGTGGGTAGGGGACCCAGTATGAGTGTGTGGGTACGGGACCCAGTATGAGTGTGTGGGTACGGGACCCGGTATGAGTGTGTGGATGCGGGACCCAGTATGAGTGCGTGGGTTCGGGGCCTAGTATGAGTGTGTGGGTACGGGACCCTGTATGAGTGTGTGGGTACGGACCCGGTATGAGTGTGTGGGTACGGGACCCAGAATGAGTGTGTGGGTACGGGACCCGGTATGAGTGTGTGGGTACGGGACCCAGTATGAGTGTGTGGGTACGGGACCCAGTATGAGTGTGTGGGTTCGGGGCCTAGTATGAGTGTGTGGGTACGGGACCCAGTATGAGTGTGTGGGTACGGGACCCGGTATGAGTGTGTGGGTACGGGACCCAGTATGAGTGTGTGGGTACGGGACCCGGTATGAGTGTGTGGGTACGGGACCCAGTATGAGTGTGTGGGTACGGGACCCAGTATGAGTGTGTGGGTACGGGACCCGGTATGAGTGTGTGGATGCGGGACCCGGTATGAGTGTGTGGGTACGGGACCCAGTATGAGTGTGTGGGTACGGGACCCAGTATGAGTGTGTGGGTACGGGACCTGGTATGAGTGTGTGGGTACGGGACCCTGTATGAGTGTGTGGGTACGGGACCCAGTATGAGTGTGTGGGTACGGGACCCGGTATGAGTGTGTGGGTACGGGACCCGGTATGAGTGTGTGGGTACGGGACCCAGTATGAGTGTGTGGGTACGGGACCCGGTATGAGTGTGTGGATACTGGACCCGGTATGAGTGTGTGGGTACGGGACCCGGTATGAGTGTGTGGGTACGGGACCCGGTATGAGTGTGTGGATACGGGACCCAGTATGAGTGTGTGGGTTCGGGACCCAGTATGAGTGCGTGGGTACGGGACCCGGTATGAGTGTGTGGATACTGGACCCGGTATGAGTGTGTGGGTACGGGACCCGGTGTGAGTGTGTGGATACGGGACCCGGTATGAGTGCGTGGGTACGGGACCCGGTATGAGTGTGTGGGTACGGGACCCGGTATGAGTGTGTGGGTACGGGACCCGGTGTGAGTGTGTGGATACGGGACCCGGTATGAGTGTGTGGGTTCGGGGCCTAGTATGAGTGTGTGGGTACGGGACCCGGTGTGAGTGTGTGGATACGGGACCCAGTATGAGTGTGTGGGTACGGGACCCGGTGTGAGTGTGTGGGTACGGGACCCGGTGTGAGTGTGTGGATACGGGACCCAGTATGAGTGTGTGGGTACGGGACCCGGTGTGAGTGTGTGGGTACGGGACCCGGTATGAGTGTGTGGGTACGGGACCCGGTGTGAGTGTGTGGATACGGGACCCAGTATGAGTGTGTGGGTACGGCACCCGGTGTGAGTGTGTGGATACGGGACCCGGTATGAGTGTGTGGGTTCGGGGCCGAGTATGAGTGTGTGGGTACGGGACCCGGTGTGAGTGTGTGGATACGGGACCCAGTATGAGTGTGTGGGTACGGGACCCAGTATGAGTGTGTGGGTACGGGACCCGGTGTGAGTGTGTGGATATGGGACCCGGTATGAGTGTGTGGGTTCGGGGCCTAGTACGAGTGTGTGGGTACGGGACCCAGTATGAGTGTGTGGAGACGGGACCCGGTGTGAGTGTGTGGATACGGGACCCAGTATGAGATTGTGGATACGGGACCTGGCCAGGAAACCTGATCAGCTCCCTCTCACAACCTCTGTGTTAAACCCACTCCACATCAGACTGCAGCCAAGCTCCCAGCAAAGGCACACGTTCTGCAGTGACCCCCATCTGTAAGACGTGCCCGCACACCAGTTTCATAGCATAGAGACGCACACCTGCACAGTATGAATGTCTGCACCACACAACCAGTGCCATCATTCTGATGGGAATACACAAGGCTCACTCAATTGGAAAACCTACAGTAGACCCCACTGGGAGAACCATGTCAAAGGCCACAGAATCCATCGCCAATACCTGCACCCCATTTGGCAAGACCTGTTGGTGAGGATAGAGGCTTTTGCACGTCAAGGGCTGGGGGCGAGTCACTGACAGGGACTGCACTGTCGTGTCAAGTACACAACCTAGAAGGGGCCAGGATTGTGGTGACAGGGTGGGGCGGGGGGGGGGGGGGGGGGGGGGGGGGGGATGATGAAAGTATCTAAGAAGTGACATGGGTGACCATGTCATTTGAGGGGTTTGGATGGTCAAGGGAAGCATCACCTTGCTGACAGTCTGCCCCCCCCCCCCCCCCCCCCCACAGAAGTGCAATTAGAACTCAGCCTGCCATGCTCATTATAATGGGTCAAGCGCCAGCCATTCACCAGGCCAAGGTGGAGGTACGAAGGCGGTGCGACATCAGGCCACGTTTCTATCATTGGCGCTCGTCCTTCAAAGAGCTGCAGGATCCTCCTCACCAAGGAGACCGTGCGCCACCAGCTGGCTGGTGTCTCCGCCCCACCCTGGGAAAGAGGGTGTGCCTCCTCTCAACGGTGTCCAACAGTCTTTGGATGCCCACACGGAGGAAGTGTGGTGCAGGTCTTTTGCAGAAGATAGCTGCAACAAGAGTCTAGGTTGGCTAAAAGCTGCTCCAGCTTGTCAGCCTCTCAAAGGGACACCTGACCCCAGTGAAGCACATGCCTGGGGAATGTGGACTCGGGCTGCATGCACTTGGACCGCGTGCTGACCCATTTGTATCGATGGAATCGCACCTCCCCAGCGCCCCTAGCAGCAGCGTGGAAATGTTCCCATTCTCCAGGTGCTGGCAGGAGCACTTAGAATCTGGAACAGAGAATCCTGCCCAGTGTCTCACACATATCCACATTAAATTCCACCTGACTCGTATCTAATCTTCTGAAATCTGTTGCAAACCCCTTGGTTCCTCCTTCTTTGCCAAAATCTTTGTGTTGTCAGCACATTCCAATATTATGCTCCCTGAGATGTGCCCAGGCCAATTTTGGCATCATGGTGGCATTTATCAAAGGAGAGGTACATTTTTAAACAACACTTGTACTTACAATTACCAACATAATGTCCTCAAGTTTTAACCATGTGTCAGTAACTGGACCAGAGGGCTCGTTCTAAGTCCCGACCCTATACGACATGTGATTTTCGAAGTTTCTGTCAATCAAAGTTCAGGGGGCAGGCTCACTGTCCGGTCAGGGGCAATGGTTGGACCCTTGATACTGGGAGGACAATGGGAGGATCTCCAGGACTCAGAAATCAATAGCCACAATGACTGAGGCGTGAGCTGCCTTTGTGAGGATGCAGATCGTGAAAGACGAAGTACAGTAAGTTTATTTTACTTTTTAAAATGCCCCAGCTGCATGGCCATGATCCTGGCGGGAAACCCCTCCAGAGGGTGGCCAGTGGCTGCAGTGTGGATCGGCGCCATTATTCCCTCACTTGTTCCATTGTGCTCAACCACAACTCCTCTGCCCACTGGTATGGTCCAGACCATTTTCATTTTGTTTCAAATTAAGGGCAATTTGGCGTGTCCAATCCACCTACCCCGCACATCTTTGGGTTGTGGGGGTGAGGCCCACGCAGACACGGGGAGAATGTGCAAACTCCACCCGGACAGTGGCCCGGGGCCAGGATCGAACCCAGGTCCTCGGCGCCGTGAGGCACTAGCACTAACCACTGCGTCACCATGCCGCCCTTTGGTCCAGACCACAACACTGAGTGGGAATCCAATACAGCGTGGAAATGGGTCGTGGTCCGATTCTGAACCAGATTCTCCCAAAATGGCTTGTGGTCAGAAGCGTGGCTGTGGCCCAGCGTGGAAACGGCCAATGGCATGTCACGGGTCCGTCTGCGTCTGATTTGCACAGCAGTGACGCATCAAAGTTTCACCATCAGGCTTTGTGTTGTTCTGGACAGGACATCTTTGAGGCCATTGAATTTCAACATTCCCAGAGAAACAAACATCAGCACAATTCTTTAAATCCAATAAAGAAGAATGTAACTTTTTCAGTCACTTATAAGTAGTTATTCAGGCTTTTTTTTAGTTGTGTGTTGCTTTTGGAGTGGTAAGTTTTTCCACAGGCTACGCCACTTGACCATCAACTTTTCATGGAGGTTGGCACCGATGCTTGGTTTGGAACACAAGAACAAAGATGCTTGATCATAACACGAGTCAACAGCTTACCATCTGACTTTGAGGGCCCATCAGGGTGAAGTCAAGGATCTTACCTGGCCTCAAATCTCATTCCGAAACAGCTTTTGTTGTGGTCTGATTGAAGTCCGGCCTTGCTCCAGTAAGACCGAAAACAGGACTATGTCGTAATCAAATAGACATTGTGGACCACTTGAATATTCATTAGAACAGAAACCGATTTAAAATAAAAACTCATTGTTTCTCACTCACCCTCGCCCCCTTCTCTGGCAAACATTTGCAACCTCCGCTGCAGTCTCGACCATCACATGGCCCGTTGTAGGCATTCGGTGCCCCCTGCAAAAGCAAAACAAGACATCTGTCAACATTTGGTGTTGGGGACTAAACATTTTTTCAACTCATGGTGCAATTTCTAACATGGGTCTGCTGAGAGTTCAGTTGGTAAATGCACTGCCTATGATGCGAACGAGCCAGATATACCTCAAGTTTGATACTGGTTTGTGCTGAGTTAGTTGATTGAGCTTCATTGGCAGTCAAGATTCACAACTGGGCTGACTCCCTGATCGCCCGACGGAGACCCCTGCGTGGCTGGAGATTAGAGGTGCTACCCAAGGTGGCAGACTGGCTGTCCAACTTGGAGGAACTCCTTAAATTGAAAAGGATAAAATTGTCCATTTGGGGATCAGAGGAAGGCTTTCACCACATATGGAAACAATTCACCAGCTTATTCCAAGGCCTGTTTGTAACTAGCAACCAATAAACGGAGAGCGCGGGGGGGGGGGGGGCCAAACTCACCAAAGGTACGCCCAAACAGCAAAAATACACCTGATATGTTTTAATACCAGTAGATGAGCATAGAATAGGAACGACACGGATGGGTAGCGAGGGTGGGAAGCCCAAAATCAGGACCCCCGCATCGATATCTGTACACATACTGCCCTCATGTACATTCCGGGAAAGGTTCCTATAGCCGTGTCATTGCTACACTCTTTTGTTTGTTCTTCTCGCTTGGGTACTTTTCCTCTTTTTGTTTTGTACATATATATATATATACCCATCCTGTAAAGATCTCTATGTTACTGTTTTAATGTTCTCTGCGATGCTCCTGCCATAAATGCATAAAAACCAATAGCTGTCACGTTTGCCCTCAAAATAGGAGAGACATCAAACAGATATATGCATCCAGGAATCTATACCCAAGTATTGGTAGGTGTCTTCAGAAGCACAGCAAACAGAGACTCAAAAAGTGCCTATCTGCCATCTTAGACCAAAGATATCTTATCACAATATTCTTGTCAGAGCCAGAAAATTATGTCTCCAAAGCAATGGCGAACATATTATTAATACCAAATGCAAGTTGGTGACCTCAGTCTGCCACTCCTCAAAGAAAAAAGCTTGAATTTATATAACCCCTTTTACTGGCTCAGGACATCCCAATTGCTTAATAGGCGATTTAAAAACGTGTCTTCGCTGTTGTGACATGGGAAACACAGCAGCAAATTTGCATTGTAAACTCTCACGCACAGAAATAAGATAATTATCTGTTTTACTGACAACTACTGAGGAAGAAATGAAATGAATGAATGCCGCCATAGTCCCCGGGGACCAGAGGCTGCTCTCGCCTTTTGAAAGAGAGCTGACTGATGCTCTTTTAACCTGAGGGTCACCACACCTCAGGTGAGGGGTAAGGTTGAGAAGGTGGGGCCTTCATAGATAACCTCCACCTGTACTACTACTACTAATAATAATCGCTTAGTGTCACAAGTAGGCTTCAATGAAGCGACTGTGAAAAGCCCCTAGTCGCCACATTCCGGCACCTGTTCGGGGAGGCCGGTACAACAACTAGAATTGTTGCCATTGCTCCATGTCACAAACCAGCTGTCCAGCCAACCCAGCTAACCGAGGATGGGTTATAGGACACCATACAGAAACGCAATGCGTCTAACGTAGCGTAGTTTCAGTAGATTTGTCTACAGACTTTCACGGTGTTCCATTGACACATAAACAAAAAGATTTGGTTCCTTCTCCAATGGCATGGTAAGTAAATATATTCGGCTTCGTGTAACTGTGACATACAAGCCAGAATGGTACCAGTGCGACCCACTTTTTATGCTAAGTTCTCAACCAAAGTTGTAATTCGACTCAGATCGTTGGTCCCAACAACTTACATCAAGCAAAAGAAGGTGAAAAAAACAAAAGAAAAGGATTTACCACTAATTGCTGCCTCATGACCCCTGCTGGAAAACACATGTACACGGACACAGGCCGTGGCAGGATCAGAGTCAGCAACAACACCTTGATTGAATAGCTGGCCAGTCTCGTGCCCGTGTTTGTACATGGAAAACAACAATTCAGTCATGGTATTGGGAAGATAGTTGGCACCTGGGAGCCTTTAGTTCAGAATACTTTGGCGGTCCTTGGAGGAGGAAGAATGAAAACATTTTTAGAAGGAAGGAATAAATGGGAAGTTTATGAGGCAGAGTTGAGCCAGAAACAATTCTGGGGAAAGACTGCTCCAAAATAAAACCTCACGAAGGTGTCCTAAATGACATTTGTCTTATGGGGATCCTGCTCTAAGTATTGGGTCGGGATCCTTCATCAGTACAGTTCAGATTGTTAATTGCATCGTCAAATCAGGCCTCTGACAGGCTCAGGGTCCCGTGCAACTGCATGCGTTGTACTGTCCTCATCTGGTGATACAACTTGCAAAGGCACTTAAAAACAAAAGTACTCTCCTTCTTTTAGGGCTGGGTGCCAGCAGTATTGTAAATAGAGCTGGCAAGCTGGGGTGACAGCAAGAGGGCTCTCGTGTACCAGCTGTAGATTCAGTGACACCCGATGAGAAGAAGGTGTTAGTTAACATGAGTTTCCTGAGAATATTGGCTCAGTTCACTGTGGATTGTTTGATCTGCAATTCTGCCAACCAGCACCCACTCTCTGGGCATGATTCAATGAAATAGTTTCCAAATGTGGTAGCGAGCGGGAACGGACGAGGGCTTCCTGCCGCTCGGCCCGGCAAGGCTGTCACGGCAATCTTGCGTGAATTGATCCACTTAAGCGCAGCATGGTGGTGCAGTGGTTAGCACTGGTGCCTCACGGCGCTGAGGACCCGGGTTCGATCCCAGCCCGGGTCACTATCCGTGTGGAGTTTGCACATTCTCCCCGTGTCTGCGTGGGTCTCACCCCCACAACCCAAAGATGTACAGGGTAGGTGGATTGGTCAGGCTAAATTGCCTCTTAATTAGAAGAAAAATGAATAGGATACTTAAAATCTTTGAAAAATTGGTCCACTTAAGGAGGCCCCAGTGGCTTCACGCCACAAATGAAGTCAATTCTCCGGGACCGCGCTCGCCAGAGCCTAGCTAACAAGGTAGAGCATCACGTAAACTGCTCCTGCACAGCCAACTCAGCTTGCAGCCATGGGGCCAAGACGACTGACCCTACGATTCTGGGATGCAACCTGGGGAGGCTCCGTGAGGCGGTCGAGGCCGGGATGAATGTCCTGTTGCCCCGAGGATCCCAGAGGGTAAACTGGGAGGAGGTGGCAGTGGTCGTCAGCTCGAGCAGCGTCACCAGGAGGACTGGGGCCCAGTGGAACTAGGAGCTTGAGTAGGCCATCTGGCCCTTCAAGCCTGCTCCGCATTTAATGAGATCATGGCTGATCTTTTGTGGACTCAGCTCCACCTTCCCACCCGAACACCATAAACCTTAATCCCTTTATTCTTCAAAAAACTATCTTTATCTTTAAAATATTTAATGAAGGAGCCTCAACTGCATCACTGGGCAGGGAATTCCATAGATTCACTACCCTTTGGGTGAAGAAGTTCCTCCTAAGCTCAGTCCTAAATCTACTTCCCCTTATTTTGAGGCTATGCCCCTCGTTCTGGCTTTCACCCGCCAGTGGAAACAACCTGCCCGCATCTATCCTATCTATTCCCTTCATAATTTTATGTGTTTCTATATGATCCCTCCCCCGCATCCTTCTAAATTGCAACGAGTACAGTCCCACTGTACTCTCAAGATTCAACGGCCTCGTCCCGACACCACGTTGGTCGTGACGAGGCCGCTAAATCGCATTCATAACGAAATGAAATGAAAATGAAATGAAAATCGCTTATTGTCACAAATGAAGGCTTCAAATGAAGTTACTGTGAAAAGCCCCTAGTCGCCACATTTCAGCACCTGTTCGGGGAGGCTGGTACGGGAATTGAACCGTGCTGCTGGCCTGCCTTAGTCTGCTTTCAAAGCCAGCGGTTTAGCCCTGTGCTAAACCAGCCCCTAATGGCATCATTAATTGATATGGACACAGTGAACTAAAAGCATGTTTATATATCTGATGCGCGATTATTAAATGCTTTACTGCATCACATTCAATTTATAGCCTGTCTATCATGGTTTGTTTAAAATAATTTTAAAAATACATATTGACAGTATTATGCTGACTCCCTGTAACTTTCAGGTGTGCAAATCTTTTACCTAGGGTCAGTCAGGTGATATATTGGTGGTAATTTCAACCAAACATGCTAGGCTGGAAACCAATCGGGTTAGGTGGAGCACTGCTTTTACACTCTGCCCAATAGTATTCAGCAGTGACATCAACAGAGAATAAAATCACGCTGAATGCAAAACTAGCATTGAGCCCAATTCTGCCAATTTCCTGATTAAATCTGGTTAGAATTGCCCCCAGTACGGTTTTGAGTAACTTTGCCGTTCTGCAGCAGGTGTTAACGATCCACCCCTGGCCGATTTCCCTCTCTGCGGACTGCCTGGGCTCTGCTCAGCATGGAGTTTCTGTAAACTAAAAAGTCCCCACCAGATCTAACAGGGATCTTTCTGAATTCACTGATTGTATACAAGCAGGGAAAAACATAGAACTCCACTCATTGTCCAAACCATCGCAGGAGGCGAGGTCACTTGGGTGAGATACTGGAGGCCCGGATTGGAGTTTTGAAAGCAAACCAGAACAATACATAGCAGTCCCATTGGCATCTGTCAGAAGAGGCAGGTTAATGGGCGACAGGATAGCAGTGGTTAGCACTGTTGCTTCACAGCGCCAGGGTCCCAGGTTCGATTCCCGGCTTGGGTCACTGTCTGTGCGGAATCTGCATGTTCTACCTGTGTCTGTGTGGGTTTCCTCCGGGTGCTCCGGTTTCCTTCCACAAGTCTCGAAAGACGTGCCGTTAGGTAATTTGGGCATTCTGAAATTCTCCCTCGGTGTACCCGAACAGGTGCCGGAATATGGCAACTAGGGGATTTTGACAGTAATTTCATTGCAGTGTTAATGTAAGCCTACTTGTGAGAGTAAATATTATTATTATATGTAATCAGAACTCAATATTTTAATGTATATTTGACGCCCAAAATATTAATCCACAGAATAATGCCATCCCACATTCAGGAAAAAAGGGGAGAAAACTAGGAAGAAAAACTTTTTAAATGTACATGGCTTGGCAATCGAAGATGATTCCAGTGGACTCCTTTAATCATTTCGCACTCCTGGGGTCTGAGGGTGCGGGGGCCAACCGATAACAGTTTTCAGAGGTAACAATGTGCTCTGACCTCAGGTCCACTTCAGGCAGTTTAATCAGCTCTGACACACAGAGTTGCTGATGACATATGACCCTGCGTCAAGCCTGGCAGCGGAGAGGAAATGTGATCCGGAGGAAGTGGATACAGCCCATTTGTCAGTGGGACTGCATTCAACAAATCAAGCTCGGTTACAGCGCTCTTCCTTAAGCTGCAAGAGGGATGGTAGATGTGTGTGGGTGTGGGCTAGACAAGCATGACCACTTTAACCCTCCGAGGCCCTGAATTCCACAGTGTGCTGTTAATGTATTAAATGAGAGCTTCTTTCCCCTCCACTTCTTCCGCCATCACCTGTAGGTGTTGATTTACGGGTGAACAGGTGCTGGCTGTCCTCCTGGAACCCTTTCAGCTGTCATTCTTTGTGTGTATAAACACAGACGGTTTAGCTCAGTTGGCTGGCCAGCTGGTTTGTGATGCAGAGTGAGATTAACAGCGTGGCATCAATTCCTGTACTAGCTGAGGTTATTCATGAAGGCCACACCTTCTCAACCTTGCCCTTGCCAGAGGTATGGTGACGCTCAGTTTAAATCACCACCAATCAGCTCTCTCCCCCCCCCACTTATTTTCTGTCATTATTGTCTTGGTAACACTGGGCATTGGGAGCATTAGTACACGATTGGCATCCAGTGCTGCCAGGAAAGGTTAAACATCCTCAGGCAGATTCATCAATGAAATGAATCAACAATTGATTGGCAGTTATAAAGGGGTTGAAAATTACAGGCCATCAGAGCCAAAAAAAACAACCAATACTTTTTAAATCTTTCAGCGTCGCCTGCCCTTATAAATGTCACAGGATGGGTAGCACTGCTGCCTCACGGTGACGAGGACCCGGGTTTGATCCTGGCCCCGGGTCACTGCCCGTATCGAGTTTCCACTTTCTCCCTGTGTCTGCCTGGATCTCACCCCCACAACCCAAAGATGTGCAGTGTCGATGGATTGGCCACACTAAATTGCCCCTTAATTGGAATTTTAAAAAAAACAAATGTCACAGGTCCCCACATTGTACACTATTTGGCACCTGCCTCGTAAAATGTAAATGCGGCTAACCCTGGAAATTTCTCCAACTGCACTTACGCAAGCAGAAATCCTGGCCCCCAACGCTTCATCAAAATTTTAGTAATTATTCCAGAGCAAAATACCTCAAGGGCATTTGACTCATCCAGCAGTGACCCACTTGCCCCTCATCCAATGCATTCAGCTACGTACTCTTTGTAGCACGGCTCACTGGACATTGATCAGAGCCAATTCACCTCAGGAGTACTGACACCTATGCAGCCACCCTGTTCGGGATCAGTGTTTGGATCTTGTTAATACAAGTATTGGAAGAACAGATTTCACCGTCAATCCACACCTTCAGCAAAAGAGGGAGGTTAGCTCACTCCCAGGTGTGCGTTTAATCATCATCAAAGACCTTCCCACCTGTACAGATAAATCAATTGGATACTACAGCATCCCTCTTCGAGTAGAGGAGCGGGGATCTATTGCTGCAATTACAAAGGGTCTTGGTGAGGCCACACCTGCTATTTGTGTGTAGTTTTGGTCTCCTTATCTGAGGAAGGATGTTCTTGCTATAGAGGAAGTGCAGAGAAAGTTACCAGACTGATTCCTGGGATGGCAGGTCTGACATATGAGGAGAGATTGAGTCAGTTCGGATTGTATTCACTATAGTTCAGAAGAATGAGGGGTGTGGGGGTGGAGGGGGGACTCTCAAAGAAACCTATTAAATTCTAACAGGACTAGATAAAGCAGTGCAGTGAGATGGATAGAAAACTGGTTGGCAGACAAGAAACAAAGAGTAGAAATAGAATGACAGGTGGTGACTAGTGGGGTACTGCAGGGATCAGTGCTTGGAGCCCAGCAATTCACAGCAAATATTACTGATGTAGATGAGGGAACTAAATGTAATGGGCGCGATCTTCCGGCCACGCTGCGCCGGAAAAGCAGCTCGCTGCAGCGCAGCGTGGCCGGAGAAATCGGGGAGACCCCGGATAAGGCGGCAGTGGCTTCCCCGACCCCCATTTTGCCTTATCTCTTGTACTATTCCAATCGAGCAGGAGGTTTGTTTATCCTATAGCACTTGAGAATTTCTTTTCAGTTTTCTTTATCACTTCCTTCCTTCGGAGTGACGGTAGTCAAGGAGAAAACAATTGGAATTCTGAGATATATTTTATTAAAGAGATGACTTTATTGTGCACAGCCTAAAGCAGAATAGTCACTTTTCATATGGCCACAGGAGATTGTCATTAACAAAAAGGCTGATCCTGTTTAATATTTTTAATAGAGTCAACTCTCCTTTGAAACATTTGCTCTACCCTTGTGGGGCAATCTGAAATTAGGTTTTCATGGTGGTGGCAATGAGTGGATGAAAGTAAAGTAATTTTCTCTGCAACCAACCAAGACACCTGCTTCCCAAAAACAGAACAAAGCAACCTTTACATCCATGCCCTTTGACCCCACTGCTGACCTTCTACTCTAAATGCTGAGCGCAGGCACTTTCACTGCAACAGATACCCAAGACCTGACAAAAAAAAAGTTCAGGCACCAGCTTAAACCCAGCATTAAAAAAGGCCAACGCTTCCAAAGGGATCGTTCTTGAATTTGAGCATGTTTTTTTTTCCCTTCGCTCCTCACGAACACATTATTCTGTAGCCACAACGATTGTGTGCAAGGAATTCTCACACGGTTTTAAGTGAAATGATTTCATCGACATTGCTGAGGGCTGAAACAGATCCTCAGTGCTGTGGTGGTCACCACTTCCTTTTTCTTATTTGTAATACACTTAGCAATTCACTGTTAACATCTTTAAGACCAAAATAGCTGGCGTACAGATGCCCAGAAATGACTCCAGGATCAGCTCGCTGGTTTGACTGTGAGCCTCCTCATCTCTCAGGTTCAAATTCTTGAAGGCCAAATATAGCAGCTCCTCCCACACCATCCCGTCCCATCCCCCACCTGCCGTAAACAGAAGCAGTGCAGCTTGGGCTTGAGTTAAAAGGGTTCGACAGCTAAAAGCTAATTTCTTTATGCAAGCCAACAGAACAAAAGAAAATAAAGGAGCTGCAGGAACAGTGCGGAGAAAAGAATGCTAAACGTCTTAATTAAGGCGAGAACATAGTGGAAATGCATAGCCGGTTGGTCTGAAAGAAATAGATTCACATTTCATCTGCACTGACCAGCAGCCTTCCTCATGAAGTCACCATTTTTCATTTACAAATCCAGATTGGTGGCCAATATAGTTTACATCAGCCATGGCTAAGTTGGGAACACTCGCTCTGAGTCAGAAAATTATGCATTACACCGGATATATGGCACAGAATCAGGCCATTCGGCCCATCCAATCCACGAAGACGCTTACGCTCCACTTGAGCCTTTTCCCATCTATCCTCATCTCAATCTGTCATTGTAACTCTCTCGCTTTCCCTCGTGTGCCGACCTAGCTTCATCTTAAACGCACTACACTTTTACTTCAACCACCATCTGTGATTGCGAGTTCCGCATCTGCACCAATCTTTGTGTGAGGAGTTTCTTCTGAATTCCCTTTCTTGGTAAGTTCCAAGTCCCAGCCTGGAGACCGGAGCGCTTAATTTATCAGTGCTCTACCAAAGGGAGTACCACATTTTCCTGAGTATCGATTTTCAGATTAGGAGTTCAACCACGTCCACGGGCGGGGTTTCCCGACTGTTCGTGCTAGCGGGATCTTCCGGTCTTATCAATGGCAACTACCCCCCCTCCCACCACCAGCCACAGGTTCCCTGGTGGCAGATGGTACGACTGCCAGCCAGTAGCGGATCACCTTCACCAACACGCTGCGGGGAAGGGGGTTGCAGGAAATCCTGCCCAATGTCTACCCCTCTCACATAAATGATTGTAAGAGAAACCACAGCTCTATTTAAAGGAACTAATCAATATTTATACTTGACTAACACCACGATAGCAGATGATTGGTCATTTATTACAACATTGTTTGTAGGAGTTTGCTATGTGCAAATTGGCTGCTTTTTCCCCCTACATTACAACAGCGACTACACTTACAGAGTCCCTGACAGCTTTGTTGATTGTCAAGTCCTTTGGGAGATCTTGAGGTTGGGAAAGACACTATATGAATGCAATACTTATTTTCTATAGAGGGGTTTCAACCATGGCCAATTAGAATGATCTACTGCTGCACTAGGTGACCGGCTAACTGTGTAAAGGTCAATGATCTGATGCAGGATTATTTTGGGAGGCGGGAACAGGGGTGAAACAGAAAAGAGAAAGCTCCAGGACTTGAACACATTCCTTTGCTGTCATTCATTTCAACTACACCAACTATATTAGTGTATTGGGGCTGCACCCAGGGAGTTAATTATCACAAGGCAATGTTTTTATGCCTTTAGCAGCAGCCTCCACTGTGTTGTAGACCAGTAGCCTTCCAACTGCTTGATTACTTAGATTCGATAAGCCTTTTGGTGTGTAGTCAGCACAAACTTTATAACCTGAAGGCGCAAATTCAACTTTGAGAAAATGAGTGTCTTGATTGCGCTCAAACCACAAAAATAAATAACCTTAGCTCTGCCTGAAGGAGCTGTTTCAACAATCATCTGCAGCCAAGCCCAACAGCTATTCAAAGCCAACATGTCGAGCTTAATAAAATAGTTTGTTAAAGAGGTAATACTTTTTTCACACTTCTGACATTTTGGGACTATTTTTTTCCTTGGCTGTTCTGTACAAAATGCAAGTTGCGGTTAATGCTATATTGCAACTCCTTTTTTAACTGATTATTTTCTCACAGTTAATGTTACTTCCATTAATTCCACATGTTTGGGCACATGGTATTTACCTCTGAGTCTGGCTGTGATGTGGTGACTGTTAATCCCAGGGCACTTTACAATGACCACTCCATTATGAAAGGCAAGTTTGGAGATCCACTTTGTAGACATCCAGCAGGTGTAGACGAGCTGGTATTGGTTGGTGGCCAGTTGAAGGTAATTGAAGCCATTGGCTTTATAGGGTGGAACGGTGACACAGTAGTTAGCACTGCTTCCTCACAGTGCCAGGAACTCGGGTTTAATTCCGACCTTGGGTGACTGTGTGGAGTTTGCATGTTCAACCTGTGTCGGCGTGGGTTCCTCCGGGTGCTACAGTTTCCTCCCAAAGTTGTGCAGCTTGAGTGGATTGGCCTTGCTAAAATTGCCCCTTCGTGTCCAAAGGGGTGCAGGTTAGGTGGGGTTATGGGGATGGGGCAGGGGAGTAGGCCTAGGTAGGGTGCTCTTTCAGAGGGTTGGTGCAGCCTTGATGGACCAAATGACCCTCTTCATGCATTGTAGGGATTCTATGGAGCTATGGCTCTTTGAAAAGAAGGTGACTAAGTTCCCAGAATCTATATTCATTCTTGGGATATGAGCATCACCATTAAGGCCAGGTACAGTTGTCCATCCCTAATTGCCCTCAACTACATGGTTTGCTGGTTCATTTTAGAGGACAGTTCAGAGTCAACCACATTGCTGTGGGCTTGGAGTCACCTGTCAGCCAGACCAGGTAAGGATGGCAGATTTCCTCCCTTGAAGTGAACCAGACAGGTTTTTATGACAATCTGGCAGTTTTGTGATCATCGTCATTGAGAGTAGTTTATTATTTGAGATTTATTACTTAGTGAATTTAAATTCCACACTGCCCCTCCCCCGCCATGCTGGAATTTGAACTCATGTCTCCAGAGCCACTGTGCCGCCCTCCATTTCCTTCAGGCATACGCGGCTCAAATTGGAAACAGACCCCGGGGGGGGGGGAGAAAATGACAGATCTCTGATTCCTCACACTGACTATATGTGTTATCATGTTCCGTAGCTTTGAACTTGGCCTAATTCAAGTAATTTCTAATTTGTATCTGGAGCCCCCTTACCAAGTGGCTCCTCCTCTGTGGTGTGGCACTGAGCCAGGCAGCCATGGAATTGGCATCAGCTGTAAAGGAAACCTATCCCAGTTTCTAACATTGCAAACTTCGACAAGAGTTTCAGAGCTCTCCCCTATGCCCATTGACCACGCCTGACTGGTAATCGATTGGGTAAAAGATGCCAACCTGAGGTGCAATGAATCTTGATTTGAGCACAATGAGGCTGCTGTCTACTCCAAGGGTGTAATGATGTGCTTTCACAGATCTATGATTTATGAATAAGAAAATAGCACCCTCATGCTGCAGCTAGATCCCACATGTCTCCTGCCTATGAGAGCTCCACCCACTCGCCGTCCCAATTCGTCCCTCAAGCCTTTCCCCATTTAAGGATATTGATGCAAGTTACTTCATTTTTCCATTTTTCTTGATTTTCTTTCAAAGATCCCACGCTACCAGTTATGGCAGGAGATGAGAGACTGACGTAAGCCCATCAACTCAGTGAATTAGTGAATATAATGCCATTCTGGGGTACCTTGGTCAGCTAAGCAGGTTAAAGATGTTGTATGTGGGAGCGGCATGGTGGTGTAGTGGTTAGCACTGCTGCCTCACGGCGCCGAGGACCCGGGTTCGATCCCGGGCCCAGGTCACTCTCCATGTGGAGTTTGCACATTCTCCCCGTGTATGCTTAGGTCTCACCCCCACCACCCAAACATGTGCTGTGTAGGTGGATTGGCCATGCTAAATAGTAATAATAATCACTTATTGTCATGAGTAGGCTGCAATGAAGTTACTGTGAAAAGCCCCTAGTCGCCACATTCCGGCGCCTGTTCGGGGAGGCCGGTACGGGAATTGAACCCGTGCTGCTGCCTTGTTCTGCATTACAAGCCAGCTATTTAGCCCACTGTGCTAAACCAGCCTCTAAATTGGAAAATGTTTTAAAAAGATGTTGAATGATTCAGACTCGATCGAACCAGTCAACAGTCCATCGAGCAGGACTTACCAAACATGGTGTGAAGTTAGCCTGTTTGTGCCCAGACGATAAATCATTCATCTTCTTTTGAAGGTCAGGAAACCATCCTCTTTAGCACTTGTGAAAATTGTGGAAGAGCCAGAGGAATCATTACAGCTGCAAAGTGTTTAGCTAGCCGACAGAAAATGTTTCCTTTAAACTAAAGTGATGATCAGATTGATGCAAAACAGTAAGACAGCAAAAATAGGCAACTTTCCTCATACTAGTTGGACGTGTTTATCATCCCTTTGACAGCATTTGTCTTAACCTTATGTGCTCTGTTGAATTTGTACTCTTGCAGCTGTTCCACACTGCAGTCTCTATGGAAAAGGAATGCCGGGGTGGCACGGTGGCACAGTGGTTAGCACCGCTGCCTCATGGCGCCGAGGATCCGAGTTCAATCCCGGCTCCGGGTCACTGTCCGTGTGGAGTTTGCACATTCTCCCCATGTCTGCGTGGGTCTCACCTCCACAACCTAAAGATGTGCAGGTTAGGTGGACTGGCCATGCTTAATTGGCCCTTATTTGGAAATAAGTAATTGGGTGCTCTAAATTTATTTTTTTTAAAGTAAAAGGAATGCTGTGACAATGCTTTCTACAATCAATACAATGGGATTCTTATCACAGTTCTCAAGCATGCAGGATCCTGTCCCTGTCTCAGCTAATGTTCAATCTCTCAAACGTTGGTACAGAAACTGCCGTGCTAGATTACTACAAACCCAGCAGAGATTTACAGTGGAGTATGGGAAAGAAGATGAATGTAACACTTCAGATTTGATCATGCCTAAGGATTCAAACGTCACTGACATAGACCAATTAGGGTAGCACGGTAGCACAAGTGATTATTAGCACTGTGGCTTCACAGCGCCAGGGTCCCAGGTTCGATTCTAGCTTGGGTCACTGTCTGTGTGGAGTCTGCACATTCTCCCCGTGTCTGCGTGGGTTTCCTCCGGGTGCTCCAGTTTCCTCCCACAGTCCAAAGATGTGCAGGTTAGGTGGATTGGCCATGATAAATTGCCCTTAGTGACCATAAAAGGTTAGGTGGTGTTATTGGGTTACGGGGATCGGGTGGAAGTGAGGGCTTAACTGGTTCGATGCGGACTCGATGGGCCGAATGGCCTCCTTCTGCACTGTAAGTTCTATGTTCTATTTGTGTGCTGTATATTCTACGTAAATGACCCAGCATCCTATTTGGCTTGTTTATTGCCACTTCACATTATCTAGACATTACAAGTCAAATCGCACACTTATGTTCCCATGGGGCGACATGGTGGTACAGTGCTGCCTCACAGCACGAGGGACCCTGGTTCAATTTCGGGCTAAGGTGACTGTGTGGAGTTTGCACTTTCTTCCCATGTCGGCGTGGGTTTCCTCCGGGTGCCGGTTCCCTCCCACAGTCCAAAGATGTGCAGGTTAGGTGGGTTGGCCATGATAAGATTGCCACTTAGTGTCCAGGGATGCGCAGGTTAGGTGGGGTTACCTAATGTCGAGCTCATCTTGTCGGTACAGGAAGAGATCGGGGGCCATGTTTTATTGCTGCCCCAATCTCTGGACTCCCCTCAGACTGCCCTCCATGGCCTCCCAGCCCCCCCAATGCGCCAACTTACCTCTTAGATGGGTCCTGGAGCCTATCCCTCACCCCACCTCGTAAGGGCAAGGCAACCCTGGACCTGATCCCTGACACGGGTAACCTGACATCCGGCACCTTGGCACTGCCAGGCTGGCAGTGCCAAAACACAGTAGTGGCAACAGCTGAGTCTGGGAACAGTTCCACGAAGAAGACAGCACTGGTCTGGACTCAGGTAATCTGGGGCTTTTGGGTGGGGAGGGATTGGGCATCCTAGGTCGGAGTGGGAGAGTGGGGCGGTGGGGGGAGGGGTTAGGCACAAAAGGAGGGGATCATCAGTACCCCTGATGCTCACAGGGCACCCCAAAGGAGGTATCCCTTATTTCTCTCCTCCTCGGTGAAATAGTTAGCCCATGTGGTGACAGCACTCCACTCCAACCTTCCTGCTCGCACTGTAACATTATTTTGTGGTCCCCTTAGAAAATCTCTACAGGCCCCCAGAGGTCTGTGAACCCAATTTGAGAATCATTGATGTGAGAAAGACTGTTCCACATTCACAAATCAGTGTGATTTACACACACAGTCAAGAGCATTGCCCAGCGATCAAGTAGAATTTGTTATTCCTGCATTTGGCTCACTGGATATGATACAAGCCCGCATATAATCTGCTAGATTTTAGAAAGTGCTGGAAGACACCCCATTAGACTGTGCTTTAGACCACAAACTACACAACCCTTTTATTCAAAGGAAAGCTAAAGTGGAAACAAATACAACAACTCCGCCTCCATTTCCTCTACGCAAAGTTAACGACATAATCCTTTGCTAATTCAGTTTCAGCTTCCAAAACTTATATTTTGAGCTTTGTCGGGGGTCACAGAATCTCCACTCTTAACTCCGCACTCTCAGTAAATTGGCAAACTGGAGCAGGACTGTCTGTGTCAAACTGCTCTTTCCCTTTGAGGTTCAACCAGGAACAAAGGAAGTTTAATATGTAGCTCCACAGCTTCATCAGGCGCTCAAACACCCACAGGACTTTCCAACATAAAGGACACATGCTCGCTGGGCTATGTGGCCTTGTTGTTGTCAAAGTAAAACACAGGATACAGGAAAGCTAGGATGCTTCCCACAATGGGAACAAATTCATCAATATGAGAATTTTCCAGACCCGACAGATGTGAGATAAGCATCCGTTTACATATGTTACAAAGCACTTTACCTTAGTTGGACATATTGCTGTACAGAGTCAGCATTTGTTTCTAATTCTTTTGCAATTTAACCTTATCTGTACAAGGATCCTGCTGGCCACACTGTGTACTCACTCTCTGCAGTCTGGAAGCAGCCCAGCAGTGTCCCAAATTAAATTAACTAGTTACAGATAGATATTAAAGGTGTACAAACTTCTTGATGTGTTCGACTGTGTCAAATTCCTGTTCTGTCATGTTGTGCTTCAACAAAGGTTGTTTGAAAGCCAAGTTATACACATGGCTTCCTCTCATCCATTAGAGATGTTATTTCCTTCAAACAAGACCTTTCAAGCAAAGCCTATTTTTTGTAATGCTGTGTTTTCCGTTCAATTATTAGTCATTTTTGTTCCGATATTCTTCCATTTTGCCTCTGAAAATTGAATTAATTAGTTTTCTGATTATCAAGGTCAGGCTAATGGCTTTGTCATGCTCAGGTATAGCCGTGTCAATATGGGAACCTTCCGTTTGCCTGGATACCTTGAGCTAAACCCTGCGATTCAGTGTTACGTGGCACAGGAAATGGAAAAGGACAACAGTGCCTGTGTGTTGTGAAGTAATTACGATGTCAAAAGTGAGCAATTTAATCTGCAGTAACAGCTTGCGAATTAAAGAGTCGAAGAACATGAGGAAATGGGGAGAAAGGTTAAGGTGTTTAGGAGCTTGGTGACTGCAATAATCTTGTAGGTGATAAATTTCTGCTCCAAGAGTGCAACTCGGCAGAAGAAACTGAGGAAGGGGTGAGGGACTAACTAAAATTAGTTCTGTGGGAACATATCAAGGAACTGATGGGGAAGACGGAGGGTGGCCAGAAGGGACACTGATAAATGAGATGAGAGAAAAAAAGGTGGAAAAGGTGTAAGAATAGCAGAGGTGAGGCACAAGGGATTGCAGTCTACAGCAAAGTCCAGCCCTAACTTGACTTCCATGGTCCAAGGAGCATGCTGAAGTTGCTTCCTGACCTGGTGGCTAATAGAAGGAAGAACCCTTTGAATCTGATGTTGTGATAGGGGACCCAGAGGTTTCTGTGGATTGCTGGGCCAAAACATTTACACCATTTGTGCTTCTTTTTGTGAGGCATCATTTCAGGCTGATGGTGATAGCTTGAACCCACTTAAAGGGTTGTACTTGAGCTCACTGTCCACACAGGTACCCAAACATGACTGGTCACTTCGCAGACAAATCTGGAATGGTCAGTCATGTGGTTATGGCAGGTCCTACATCTTCTGGGAAAGCATTGTTTGACAAACTTATCAACTCCTTTCTCACTCATTATAATGGTTTCTGAATATTTTCCACCCTGAAGATTCATGCTGTGGAATTTTCTACTGATGCTGGCCCTTGTCCTTCATGTACAAGTGCAGATGATGAGTGTTGGCAGATGAGGAAACAAGGTCAAACCTTATCCTGTCCTCACCCAGTGACCACTCGCAGAAACTTTGTTCGGCAGGGTAGCAATTAGAATTGGCTGACGTGTTGCTTGGTTGAAATTCATCAGGGGATCAAAGCCATGATGTTGCTGTCTGTGGGACTCAGTACCAAGGCTGGAAGAGCATCTACACACTAATTGTAACCAACCCAGCACAAGACTCCTTAAAATGCCTCGTGGCAGGGCAGCACGGTGGCGCAGTGGTAGCACTGCAGTCTCAGGTTCGATCCCGGCTCTGGGTCACTGTCCGTGTGGAGTTTGCACATTCTCCCTGTGTTTGCGTGGGTTTCGCCCCCACAACCCAAAGATGTGCAAGGTAGGTGGATTGAATACGCTAAATTGCCCCCTTAATTGGAAAAAATGAATTGGGTACTCTAAAATTTTTAAAAGAAAATGCCTAGTGGCTTAGATACCTAGGGTAGAACCTAGTTACGGAAAGTAGAAAGTCCCCATTTTTAAAAAATTCAGAGTGCCCAATTATTTTTTTCCCCAATTAAGGGGCAATTTAACCTGGCTAATCCACCTACCCTGTACATCTTTTGGGTTCTGGTGGTGAGACCCACGCAGACACAGGGGCCGGGATTCTGTGATCCTGAGGCTAAGTGTTGACGCCGTCGCGTTTCCCGACGGCGTCAACACGGCCTCACGATCAGCAATTCTGGCCCCTACAAGGGGCCAGCACGGCACTGGAGGGTTCCATGCCGCTCCAGCTCCTGCCGTTAACTGAGCGCCGCGGGGTACCGCACGCGCAGTAGCACCGGCGCCAACACGCGCATGCGCAGTGGCTCTCTTCAATGCGCCGGCCCCGACGCAACATGGCGCAGAGCTACATGGGCCGGCGCGGACGAAAGGAGGCCCCCAGCCAGAGAGGCCAGCCCGCTGATCGGTGGGCCCCGATCGCAGGCCAGACCACATCGGAGGCCCCCCGGTGTCGGACCCCCCTTCCCTCCCCACAGGCCGCCCCCCCTGACCCTTCCACGCCGAGTTCCCTCCGGCTGAGAGCAGGTATGAACGGCACTGGCGGGACTTGGGTTTTTTACGACGGCTGCTCGCCCATCCCGGGCCGAGAATCACGCGGCCCCCGACCGGCGCTGCGCCAACCACGCCGGCACCAATGGCGCTGAATCTCAGCTCTGTGGAGAATCGCGTCCCGGCATCGGGGCTGCGTGGCGCGATTCGTGCCGGTCACGGGGATTCTCCGGTCCGGCCCCGGACTGAGAGAATCCTGCTCAGGGAGAATGGGCAAAGACCCACACGGACAATGACCTGGGGCAAGATCGAACCTAGGTCCTCGCGCCATAAGGCTGAAGTGCTAACCACTGCACCACCATGCCACACCTCGAAAGTCCCCATTTTAACTGCCGGATATCTGCTGGACCTTAAATTTTTGCCATAGTGGCTCAGACTGCAGGGACACAATTATCCAGAGTACTCGCCCCTGATCATCATCCCGTACCAGCCTCCCCGAACAGGCGCCGGTATGTGGCGACTAGGGGCTTTTCACAGTTACTTCATTTGAAGCCTACATGTGACAATAAGCGATTTTCATTTCATTTCATTTTCATCCAATGGCCAGGCTGTAAAAAAATACCCATCTGTGGGGACATTAATCAAAGATAGAATTTGCTGTGATACAATGCTCTACGAGCTCGCATTGTCTAAACTTACAAATGAAGGCTAGAGAATGGAACAGTATCCCAGCTAGATTGAGTGCCATAAGCAACAGCCATTTGCATTTATATTGAACGTAGAACATAGTACTGTCATGTGAGAGTACCTTTAAGAAATGGATGTTTAAGCAATGTACCTTTAAGAAATGGAGCTGATAATATTACTGAAGTGATGTCAGAGGGTAGGGGGAGCTGAGCTCACTTCTGCTTTTTTGAGTTTCAGTTTGAGAACGCAGCTGGGAGTGTCTGTGTGTTTTGCTCTGAGCTGCAGGAAGAAACACAGAGCTGGTCTGTTGATTTCTGCAATCCAAAGACTATAAATATATTGAATGTCACCTAATGTGCTCCTATTTTTGAAGGTTTGAAGACTTTTGGATGTTTAAAGGAACAGTTTGAAGGATTATTTAGTGTTGTAGTCTTTTGGGGTTATCTTTGAAGTAATGGGTGTTAAGATATTCAATGTTTGTTTTAAAAAGGGTTAACTTGAGTTCATAGAATAAACATTGTTTTGTTTTAAAAACCACTTGTCCATTTCTGCTGTATCACACCTGGAGAGTTTGCTGTGTGCTTCCCACACAACAATCTATTAAAAGTTGTGGGTCGGTTGAACTCCATGAAACACTTTGGGGTTCTGTAAACCCGGACCCATAACAGTGCAGAAGAAGGCCATTCGGCCCATCGGTCTGCACCGACCCACTTAAGCCCTCACTTCCACCCAATCCCCGTAACCCAATAACCCCTCCTAACCTTTTTGGACACGGAGGGCAATTTAGTATGTCCAATCCACCTAACATACATGTCTTTGGACTGTGGGAGGAAACCAGAGCACCCGGAGGAAACCCACGCAGACACGGAGAGAACGTGCAGACTCCACACAGGCAGTGATCCAGTGAGGAATCAAACCTGGGACCCGAGCGCTGTGAAGCCACAGTGCTAACCACTGTGCTATCTTGCTGCCCATGCTACCATAGTGCATTTAATGTTGGAAAACACCTAAAGGCACTTCACAGAAGTGTAATCAGGTGAAAATTGGCACAAAGTTGAAGGAAGAAATATTAGAAGAGGTGATTGGAAATCTGGCCAAAACAATACATTTTAAAGAGGCTCATTATAAAAACAGAGAGAGGTAGAAAAGTTCAGAGAGAAAATTCAAGAGGATGGGACTTGGACGGCTACGGTAATGCAGTCAAGGGCGGGGCAGAGAGGGTGGTGGATGTGCAGGAGGGATATGGAGCTCTTGGAGGCATGTACGGCTGGAGGAGGTTGCAGAAGGAGAATGAGGCGTGGCCACAGAGGTAGTTTACGACAGGATGAAGATTTTTTTAATTTTAAGGCAGTAGGGGAGAGGTCGGTGCTGTGGCTGGTTATTCTTTGCTGGAAAAGACTGCACTGAAAATGTTATCCAAATTATAACAGAAAAATTATATCCAAACCTTTCATCAAAATTAGCAGTTTTAATATTGGTGTTCATTCACCTGCTCCTCTGTACAACCAGCTGCCGCTTCCAAATAAACCTATCAGATTCTTTCAAGAGCAACACCCAGGAAGACTTGTTTTATTATTTAACTGGGTCTTTCCGACTGCCATTTGGTGTCCCTGGTGCCAGTATGCACCTAGTTCCCAGGAGTTGTGCTGATCACATCTTGACGTGCCATCACTGCGCCAGATGAAGATATTGGCCAAAATGTTGCTACCATTCAGCAGGTGGCCCCAATGGTGGGCTCAGTACTGCAGCTGGTTTGCAGGAAGGTTGGCTGTGCATTGCAACAGGAAATGTGGGAGAGGAGCGCACTCGCTCACCCTTCCAGAACCTTGGCTGCACTATGAAAGAAAAAGCATCTTTTGTGTCTCTGTGAACTAGTACTTTTGAGCATATGTGTAATGTTTGGTGCTGGAGGCAATGCGCCTCAAATAAAATGGAAATGTTATATTTACAGTTCCCCTTCCACGTCATTCCCTGTGGGACTCAGAGAAAGACAATGTTCTAATAAGGAGTGTCTTTATATTAGCCAGGAAGCCATTAACATGTCATGGAATTTGTGTTTTGGGCATTTGCATTAACAGGGGGTCAAGGTGACCCCACTTCCAATGAGTCAGTTTGACAAATTTACTGCCAAAGTTGCCGTCTCTTCGTCCGTTACTGAGATCACATCACGCACGTTGCATTATATTTACCCTCAGACTCTTATAGAATCTCTCATTTCTTTCAGTGCTGAAGGAGAGTCATCGACTGGTACATTCCTCTTTCCACATGTGCTGCCTTACCTGCAAAGCGTTTTCCAGCAATGTCTGCTTTTATGTCAGGTTTCAGGTAATTACAGTATTTTGTTTTGTTTCAGAATTGCGCTGATGGAGCTAAAGACAGGTCTCGCCCATGATGGTGGCACTCACTGGGGCACATCGTCATCTTCATTGCATGGGTGATAGTCAATGGAATAAAAGTCAAGTGGGTACACTCATGAGCAGGAACCCCCCCCCCCCGAGTTTACATCTGCGCTGTGAGAGGAACACTCACTGCTCTGTGACCACATTGCTTTAATAACAGCAGACCCCAGGTAACCATGGTAATGCACTCCAATATATGCTCAGGCAATTGCAGAAATACATGTCACATTTAATTTTTAGTAATAATATTCTTTATTAGTGTCATAAGTGGGCTTACATTAACACCGCAATGAAGTTACTGTGAAAATCCCCCAGTCGCCACACTACGGCGGCTGCTAGGGTACACAGAGGGAGAATTCAGAATGTCCAATTCACCTAACAAGCACGTCTTTCGGGACTTATGGGAGGAAACCGGAGCGCCCGGAGGAATCCCAGGCATACCCATTTTATTTTCAAAGAATTTGTTTTGACACATCTTTTACCTGTTTTCTTCCAAAGTCAAGGATTAGTCCCATGGTTAGTAGCAGCCCTCAAGAATTCCAAATGGGCAGATGTGAAATAAGTATTAAATACAGGTCCTCAACCATTACATTCTAACCAGTGAGAATTTTATAGTAAAACAGTTGCAAATTCCCAATGTTTTTTTTTCTCACAGGCAGGTCATGTGCATGCCAATTGGAGTAACAGTTGCCAGAATTGTCCTGATTTATAAATGTGGGGCGCCTGTGGCGCAGTGGTGAGCACTGGGACTTCCGGGGGCCTTGGGTCACTATCCATGTGGAGTTTGCACATTCTCGCCAAGTCTGCGTGGGTTTCACCCCCGCAACCCAAAGATGTGTAGGTTAGGTGGATTGGCCACGCTTAATTGGAGAAAAAATAATTGGGTGCTCTGAATTTAAAAATAAATCAATAAATAAATGTGGTTGGGCCATTTCCAGGTCCTAATGCTGCTGGTGGCTCAGTTCCCCTTCCCCAAGGCGAAGCTCCACCCCCACCGCCACTGCAATCGAAGTTGGCCAATTAAAAGGCTGATGCCAGGGATCGTGGGCAGGTTCCAGAGTTAGAAAGTACATTCAGTGTGGCCCATGTGAACCCAGTTGAGAGACCACCAGCATTAGCAGAAGCAGCACAACTGAGGTGTCTAGAGTAGGGGGGGGGGGGGGGGGAGCAGCTGCCATTGCATAAGGTGCAGAAGTAGTGGAGACATCAGTCCCTATGAACTAGCTGCGGTGGCATGTCTTCTGCTTGGAGGATACATGACCCTTGAGAATTACTGCCGGAAAATAACTAAATAGTTTCAACTGTTGTGATCACCGACTGTGAAGCTGCCTTCAATGAATTGTGGGGTTCCAAAAAGAGTAGAAGGCCCATACGACACCCAGAAAATGGCGGTCCATTGAGGCCCTAACTGCTTTAACTGCTTCCCCATGATTCTACTCACAGTCCACCTTTGGGAAATTTGCAGAGACATATCAAGGAGCTGTGTTCTAAATTTTCACACACTTCCTTCCCCACCCATGGGACTGGGAAAATTCCGACCAGTGTTTATAGTCATTAAAAGCTACACCCAAGATGGTCTAAACTAATATCTTTGTTCGTAAGGGAGCGGGTGTGGACAGAAGAAAAAATATTTTCCACCTTTCACTGCCGCTCAAATAATGTGGGGAGGTAAATGCTATTTATATTAAATGAATGACCTATTTTACAGACGATTAATCAATCATGAGCACCTTACTGTGGAGTATTAATCATTTCTAGCATACAATCTCTTAATCAGATTGGTATAAAAGACTCGCTGAAAATGTCAGTGGCTTTACGTGGTTAGTTTAAACAACCTACAATTTGGCAGATGATTCAAGGCACTACACAGTATAATTTTAGTTGTAAAACCAAAACCAAGCCAAACATAGACTCACTCCACAGCAATAGCTGACAATTAACTTTGCACCACATGGTACAGAATATTAGTGAGGATTCTCTATGTTTTTACCCTTAACCTTCTCCTCATTCCTCCTGCAGCTCATGGCAGGTGGCGACATATTGTCCCAACAGCAGCCTTTTGGAACCTCACCCCAAGTTGACATTTATCCAAGTGATAAAAGGTTCAAATGGCCTTGACTTCTCCCAAAGAGGCACAGTTTCCCGTAGGGATCATTAAGTAGTGATCAGCGGTGGGAAACACTGGCTGGACATAGCCGATTTTAATTCCTCCCTAGCCTGAGAAGGCGGTGACAAACTGTGCAACTCTTGGCGCTGCATCAACTGAAATCAGCAAATGGAGCACACACCAGTAACCAAACATGGCATTTTGTCTGCCTGAATGGGCAGATGGAGGGGTGGGGGTGGGTGGGGGGGGGGGGGGGAATGGGACGTAAAACTGAAATTGCAATTTCAAGCTTGGGCGGGCAAGCCCGTGGGCGAGAAACCCACCCTTTCAGCTATTAAGGCCCTTAGGTTGCCCACTTAATTGCCATTAAGGGCTTTATCCTGCCTAGCCTCAATTTCTAAGCTGGCGAGAGCAGGTAGGTTGGGAAAGTGACATTTTCACGTTTCCCCATCTCAGACAGGAAGTGTTGGGAGGGAGCGGCGGAGAGGTGTGCCATTCAGAAGGCCCCTCAAGAGTCCCTCCCCTCCAGTTCTTTGGAGCTCCAGGAAACCGCCACCCCACCTACTCCTCAATGACATGATCACCCCCCCCCCCCCACCCCCATCCTTCCCTCCTGACCCCTCTAGACGTCCTCGACCCTCCCGCCTGGGTCCCAGGACATAGTCCCAGGTACCACCTCTAGCCACTGCAGTGCTGTGACTACCCAGGTTGAAGAGCAGTTCTCACAGGAGTGACTTCCAAGGATGGACGGAAGTCCTGCCCACTGCCAATGAATGCTCAAATGAGCACAAAACGGCACTGGGCATTTGAGAGTCAGCTGCAAAGCATTCAATGCCGACTCTCAGGATGGCGATTGCTCATCGCTCACCGTCCTTAAAATTCTACCCGGTATCTTAGTCCCCTGATGCCTTTTAACCAGTGAGTCATTGGAAGCCCGATCCTTGTTTGTAACTGAGACAATACAGGGCCAGTCAGGAACTTGTCCAAAATTCCACAACACTTCTAATTAGGATATTATTTTCTTTTCTCATTTAAAGTGGATTTAAAGTTCAAAACTATTTGGAAGTTTTTTGTATTGCTTGTCAGAAGTATACTATTACTCAATTACAAAGGCGAGTCAAAAATAAAAGCCTTTCACATTTTCCTGTCTTAGAGACAACCATGGGCTGGATTCTCCTCAGCCCCGCGCCAAAACAGCGTTTGCCGCAGGGGCGGAGAATCCAATTTCACGCCAAAATCGGGCCCGCCGCCGGTCCGGCGATTCTCCAGGACCCGAGAATCGGTGTGATCGCGGAGTACTCCGCGCGGCTGGGGGGCCATTGCCAGAGGCCCGCCCAGCGATCCTCCGCTCCTGACCGGTCGAGTTCCCGGCGGCATGGTTCCAACCACCTATCGCCATTCGCGAAGCTCGTGTGACGGCTGCGGACTCAGTCCACAGCTGCCCTGGTGGGGGGATCGGACACCGGGGGGGGGGGGGGGGGGGGGGGGGGGGCGCCTTATAGGCAGCCGGGGGAACAGATCGGCAGGGTTAGATCTTTGGGCGCGCGGCCGATTGAGGGGGGGGCCTACATTTTTCAGCTGCCTCCGCGGTCCGAGTCTGCCATGGCGCTCGCCGTACTCGCTGGAGGCCGCCACCGTGCGCATGCGCGGACTCAAAACCGGAAGTACGGAGGCCCGTATGCTCAGCTAAAGTTGCATGAATCACTCTGGGTCTCTGCTAGCCCCCTACAGGTGAGTGAATTGGCTGATCTTTTTTATAGGAAACTCCAGAGTGAAACACAAGCGTTTTTACACCGGCGTGGGGGACATAGTCCCATTTTGGGAGAATCCAGTCCCAGGAGTCTTCATGGTCCTCAGTATAGGAGTAATTTGAGACATGAAATGTGGTAAGTACTGCATGTTTGGGAGGTAAAAGGTGACTTTGAATTGTGGTTTTCCTCGTGTCCATTCAGTGTCCATTGCGGATTAATTGATCAAAATTGACTTCCATAATTAATCAGAAGCTCCATTATCAACATGTACCAGGATGACAGAGGCAAACTGGATGGAACTTGGGTCTTTTCTGACTCTAGCAATTTCCCAGTCATATTAATTCTGATGTCACACCTGTTCTCAAATGAATGAAGGATGATCTTTAAGATAGGGACATATGAAAAGGAATAAGCCATTCACCTCTTTTGAGTCTGAAATAATAAGTAAAATGAGTAATAGGATCTGGAGGGGTGAGTCAGAAAAGCTGAAACAGTTGCCTTTAAAATTTGGATAACGGATAATGTTTTTCTAAAACTCTCGACAGAATTTTCTACCAGGGTATGTTCATGTTACAAGATCAAAAGAAGGGGTGTCAATGTTAAAATGTGCGGAACACCCTAATAATCTATAGCAGAGTGTATTTTTAGGCCTTGAGCTGAGAAGGGGCCTATTTTTCTGCTTGGGGCCTGAGGAGAGGTCTGTGGAGGAGGCGAGGCCCTCAGCCATGGTCGTCACAGACTGAGCCATACTATGGACACCACCATTCAAGACACTGACCTCATGCTGCAGGCTTTCCACTGCGGTCACCACCCTAGCAGTGTTGGCCTCGATGCCATACATTGTCGGTATCATCTCCTGTACCCGGAGCCTTGGGAATCCTTCAATCGGCTATGCACTCACTGGAATGTCGCTGACATCCCCTTCCTGAATCTCACAGCTGTGTCATAGCATCTGCATCTGCTCTGGGAGAACCTTGTCCAGAGCCTCGGCATCTGACTGGAAGTCAGCAGAGTCCTGGGAGCCAGCAGGCCTCCGATTGCTGACTCCCTTGGATGCTCCTGCCTCCACCTGATGGGCATCAGCAACTGTGTGGTGCTCACCAGTTTGTGCCCAAGAAGCCTGTCCACTAATGTCGCCCACCGAGGTGTGTATGTCTCTGCGCTGGTGGGAGGTGGGGGTGACAGCTGTGAAGCCTCAATGGTGGCCTCCTCACAGCTGTCCTCTGAGTTGGTTTTGGGTGGCAGGTGGTGGTGGGGGGGAATGACTCAGGATGGCCTGGCCCCATCAGATGGAGATCCTGCAAAAGAATGGACATACGGTCAGTGAGAGGGAAGGATCATTTTGTCTGACATGAACAAACTCAGTCGAGACAGGTCATCTGGGTGAAGGGGCCTTGGATCCTTACCTCTGCGGCACAGGCCTACCTCACTGTGGGTGACTGCTCCCTCCTCGGACAAGCCTGCGACTTCCAGGACACATTCTTTCTAGGGATTTCTGGTACTCTGCCCTCCTCATCTTGGTCCTTTCCTGCCTATTATGGGCTATCTTCTGCTCATTTTCAGCAATAAGGGCCATTAAATACGGGCCGTGATCTCACTAACGGGGCCTTGTTAACTGCACCTGAGATTTTACAAAGGCATACATCACCAGACATCCGCCATGAAAAACAGATTCTACAGAGGTCACCTGCCAATGACTATCAAATTGGAATGAAGGACCTACAATTCCTTTCTTCCTTGCTGAGCCTTTTCTCTTCTGACTCGCAGTGACAGACAGCAGCATGGGTATTAGCCCTCAACCTAATTCCATTCAGGAGCCTTGTCAGTGAGTGATTATTTGACTGTGGCAGGAACTCACAAATGAGCCCAGTCTTCTAGATACAGATGTTCCTGCTGGGATCGCAGGCTTGTGATCAGCTGCCAATTTTCCTTAGCGCTACCTGAGGGAAGTCATGCCCAATTGTAACGGTCCCTTTGTCAATCGCTCCTGAGATCAGCTAATTTAATAAATGACACCGATTGAAACAGGAACCTTCCAAGTCTGACCTTTCATCTGTCTTAATTGGTTTGGTGATCTCTTGTTCCTGGGAAAACTATACAGTGCTTTGCTGCCAAGAGTGATGCTGGCTTTCTCTCATTTTGTTGCTTTTGAATGCACAAGGGGCCATCCTTAAAAGGCCGTCTTTTTCACAATGCTTTTCTGTTTCCAGAATTAGATCAACTTTGCCCAGTTAGCTCGTAACTCCTGGGTTTGGCAATTATTCCTTGAAACTAACCAGTATCAAGGACAGCTTGAGCACGGCTGGAAGCAAAAGACTAGACACTGTTTTTTCTTAGAAACAGTGCTTGTGTTGCTAAGATTCCAGATCAGGCATTTGTTTGGAAAACAGCCACACATGTAAGATCGCCTTGCATTCCCCTGAGGCTGCCTGCTATGACTTTTCATGCCTGATCAAACCTGGCCCTTGGCAATCAGCGAAAGAGGGAAGAATGATAAGGAACCCTGCAAAATCTCAAAAACAGTGCCGCAGCGAGAAGCAGCTTTGGAGACATGACCCATTTTCAATAAAATAAGGGGCGGCATTCTCTGTTACCTGCCGGCAAAATCGTAATCGGCGATCGGCCAGAGAATCGATTCCAATGCCAGAATCGGGGCTGGTTTGATGCCGGTTTGCGATTCTCCGCCCCTTTCAAACCAGCGTCACCGTGATGCGCAACGCGCGTAGTCGCAATGCCGTTGGCGCCTCAATGGCCTGCCCATTCGTGATGCTCCGCCACCGAAGGGCCGAGTTCCCGACGATGCGGGAAATGTGTGGTCCCAACGTTCTTGAACCCGGCATGCCGGCTGCGGACTGTGCCTAGCGCCGCCCCACTCGACCGGGATCCGTGCCGCTGGCCGGGGGGCGTCTGTCAGGGCAGGGGATGGGCTGTGGGGCCGTGGTCGGCGTGTTAGGTTTAGCACACGGCTGGCGCCAATGCAGGTCGCCAGCCATGTGCATGCGCAGCCCGGGACCCAGCCATACTCCGGCTGTTTCCGGCACGAGCGGCGGGTGTTTCAGTCGGCGCTGGTGCTAGCGTATCACCGATATTGGAATCGGTGAGGGGTCGGCGCAGAATTTCCTGTCGTAAAAGTCAACACATTCTATGCCGGTGTCAGCACTAATCTCCAGAATGCAGAATCCAGTCCATGGTCTACTTCAGGCACAGGGAATTCTTGGAATATACCTTTCAGTAATGGATGACAGGCAACAGAAGGAAATAACTTGCATTTATTTGCCACCTTTCACAGCCTCAGGATGTCCCCAAGCTCTTTGCATCCAATGAACTACTTTTGAACTGTGGTCACAGTTGTACTGTAGGAAATCCTGCAGCCAATTGGCACACAGCAAGCTCTCACAAACAGCAATGTGATAATGACCAGAACGTCTGTTATGCTGAATTTTTTAAAATTTAGAGTACCCATTTTTTTTCCAATTAAGGGACAATTTAGCATGGCCAATTCACCTACCTTGCACAGCTTTTTGGCTTGTGGGGGTGAGACCCACGCCGGCACGGGGAGAATGTGCAAACTCCTCACGGACAGTGACCCGAGCCAGGATCGAACTTGGGTCCTCAGTGTCGTTGGCAGCAGTGCCAACCAATGCACCACCGTGCCATCCCTGTTATGCTGATATTGATCAAAAGGCAAGTGTTGCATGCGGGACCTCAGTTTAATATCTCCTCTGAAAGTTGGCATTTCTGGCAGTGCAGGATTGTCTCAGTACATTAGTGCTTTGGACTGTCGATCTAGATTATGAATTCCAAGACCCTGCTATGGGACTTCAACGCACAAGCCTCTGACTCAGAAGTGAAAATGCGCCTACTAGGCCAAGACTTGCAAAAAGAAGTGCATGTGATGGAACTTGCTGATACAAGTTGTGTTGAGAAATGTTGGACTATAATGTGTTCCAGGCCCATTAGTTAAAATGCAGGGCTGTAAGTAGAACTTTACAGTGGTGCCACGCTTACATTTGCTACAATGTTGTTCCCCTCAACGCCTCAGGTTTGCCCTGCTGTATAAAAGGATACAGACAACTGCATTATAATTGAAAGTGGGTTTATGCAACGCTAACACGTCTTGCAGCATTTTTCAATGGATCAGCCTCACCGCATCTCAGGTTTACACTTAATTTTACACTGTTTTAAATGGACTGTTCTCCACATCCCTAAAACAGCAAAATACAAAGTCCAGGAAAATGATGTGTTAACAATTAGCAGCAAAACAAGGGGGCTGAAGATGCAGTATCAGCTACACCGGTGGTGGCATTCATTACTTTGGAAATGAAAATTGGACAGTTTTAGTAACAGGTGACAGATCCACAGCTTCACTTTTATTCCTGGGTGGAAAGTTAAATGGACAGCCGCAGTGAGGGAAACTCTCAAGGGAGAGTCTTGCCCTGTTGGAAGGTGACCATATCAGAAAATCACCCTTCAGTTTTCAACAGTTCAACCACCAGTTGAAGTACCGTGGATACCAGGTGCCACTTAGACACTCTCAAAATGTTAAGTAGAAACATTAGGGACAGGTCCAGACCATTCAGTTCTCGGGCTGCTCCACCGAATGCTCATCATTGATTTAGAAACTTGTTCCCTGACGGGGCTTGTGTGTGGTTTGCGCAAAAGTTCCCATTATGCTGTGCACTGACTGAACCGGCTCGCACCATCCACAGAGGGCACACATTACCTCAAGCCTTCCAACTTGACATTACAGTGAAGCGCAAGCCCAAGGCACTGCAGTCTCTGTGTCTCACTTGCATTCACAGAAAGCAGCAGCAATACAATAGCAGCATTATTGACTGTGCATGACACTGACACTGAGAAAATTATCCATAAATCCTCTGCATGGTTTAATTTCCTGAGGAAGCAAAAAGGATGACCCCCTTCAATAAACATGTTATTAGGAGCGCAATGGAAAAAGCTGCAGCCCCATCTACGGAGGGTTTTCCCACGATGCAGGCAGCTCACGATCGACCACCGGCGGGATCTTCCTGTCTCTCAGAAGTCGATGGCGATTCACGTTCCTCGCCCATGCTGCCACTGCGAATCCCGCGGTGGGAGTGAACTTCGACGGAACAAATAGATCCCGCCAACAGGAAGGGCTGGAGAACTCCAGCCGATATTCCTCGTTTTGGGCCAAAGTAAAATATTCTTCCATCTGAATTAAGTGACCTTTGCTGCAGGTCTCCTATTTGGCCCCTGCAGTGCAGTGCCTCATTCGTATTTTGCATTCATTAAGGTAGCGGTGATGCCACTGGATCAGTTGTCTACAGATTATTGTGTTAGTCCAGGTTCTCGAAAGAGTGTGCCCAAATCCCGTTGCGGCTCCTTGAGAACTTGAATTAATTTCCAAAATAAAATCTGGAAGTAAAAAAGCATCAGTAAAAGTGGCAATTGAGCAGATTGTTGCAAAACTTAACAGAATTTGTTAATGTCCTTTAGGGAAGGAAACTTGCTATCAGCCTGACATAGTTTGGCTGATGTGCGATTCTCGTTCCGCACCAGTATGGTTGACTCCTTAGCTGCTTTCTGAAGTGGCCACCCTACAGGGCAACCAGGGATGGGCAATAAACGCCAGAATTATTCATGAGAATAACTAATATAAACATCATTCCTTTCCTTTTCTCCAGGGAAAGGTTTGCAAGCAGTAGTGAGTAAAAGCACGGGCTCCCAGGCAACCCTGGGCAGACGGCAGGAGTGAGGACAGAAATATGTGGCCTGCGCAGGATCAAGGCTGCTGTTGCCTACTGAGTTTTTGTTACGTATTTTAATTATTTGAAATAATATAAAGAAGCCCCAGTTTCTGCGGACATGTTATTAACTGTGGGGATGGCCATACTGAAATTTTAATCACAGCAGGTCAAAGGGGCTCTTCCTTTACTGAAACATTTGACAAAACCTCTGTCCGCTTCCATTAGAAAATACCAAACCGCGAGGTAAAGTCTGACTAAAATGTCGGCTGGTTGCAGTGGCAGCATATTTGTCCCTGAGCCAAACAGTGGCTTTAAGCACGACGAGATGATGCGAGCGCATCATTTTAAACTCTGCTTCGGTACAGTGCTGAGGGACCTCTGTATGGTCAGAAGTGCTGGCTCTCAGATTAAGTTGGATTTCCATCCTCGAGGTGGATAGCAGGAGACCGGAAAATCCCCAGCTCGGCCTGCCCGCCTCGGGATTCCAGCCCTCCCCCCTTTACACTCCCCCTACCCGGTCCCCATGCACCACTTTAGTAAGGCCACAGGTAGGTCCGAGTCGAGTAGGTAAAAGAAAACTAGGTTTATTGCGGCGCAATTATATTTACAATATACATCGGGGGCGAAATTCTCCTACCCGCCCCGCCACATTTCTGCCCCGACCGGCCGGTGGGAGTCTCCGTAACACCGGCCGGTCAATGGGGTTTCCCATTGTGGGGCAGCCCCACGCCGTCGGGAAACCCCCGGGCGCCGGCAAAACGGAGACTCCCGCCGGCGGAGAATGACGCCCCAGATTCCAGACGGGTCTGCTCTGTCTGTTCCATAACTGGCCGACTTTATATAGAAGCCAATCATGAATGTCCTCGGGCTCCCCACCCCCTTAGCTGGGGAACTCGTACTCAGCGATACTCAAGGGGAGACTGATTGCTCCAACCCTGTAGGTCTTGTATGGGTTATAACAGCCACCCAAGCCAACTCATGACACAACCCACTCCATATGGTCCATCATGAGCTTCATGCTAAGGTATCCTCCCCTAAACCACACCTCCAGCCCCCATATGCCAAATGATGACAATTCCATGCTCATTCACTCACTATATATTGTGTAGAACCAAGGAATCGTATAACATTTAAAAAAAAATTTAAGTCATTCCTTGCCCACTTTCCACTTTCTGGAAAAAAAACTCCTTTTTACTGGAGACCAACAAGTGTGTCCATCATCCAGACCTTTAAAGAATCAATATCAGAAATTGCAAGCATTTGAAACCGTTTAATCTTGCGCAAATAAACATTGTGAAATTGACAACATAGATCAGAGAGTTGGAGCTGTCAATCAAGCTCATAAACCCCAGGAATGTGGTCAGGAATCCAGGAATCGAGACTCGCCTGCAATTTTTAAAAGGTTCCCTGGTCATCCTGACTTTGTGAAAATCCAGCCCATAAGATACAAAATGAAAGCCCTGTCTGCCTGTTTAGATAAATCTAAAAGGAACCCTGGTATTAACTAAATGGGGTTATCCTGACAGGCATTCACCACCCCTATCCCAAAACCAACAACATCAATTGCCAACTTGTGGCACATTGTTGTAAACAAGCTGGCTGTTATACATGCCTGAAAAGTAAGTCAGCATCACGTCAGGCAATTTTACAGACAGCAGGGCCAGAATTGATTGGGCTTCCTGCCCCAAGTAGGCAGGAAATCAATTTGAATATACAAAGGCCCTATTCCAGGCCATTTTACTAGGCCGTCGCATGGCCCCAATGATTTTCCAAGGGGGCTTTCCCCTCCATCACTCAGAGCTGTAAGTTCTAAAAAATATTTTGTTGCCGATCTGCTGTAGGCTGCAGGGCCCCTGCCTGCCTCAGCACCGGCTACCATGGCTGTAAAATTAGGATGTGAGGCCCACCAGCCACCCGTGCATGCCGGCCACCTGCTCAGGAGTTGCAGAGGTTGGCATCACCAGCTGGCCTCAGTGTCCTAGAATAGGAAGGGCCAACAATCAGCCGGCCTACAAGTCACTCACCAGTAACTCCTGCTGGAAAATGCGTGTTTAAGGATGAGGCAAGGACAAAACTGGGAACTTCCATGGGACGTCTCACGTTTTGCTTTCTTCTGATTGGAGGAGATTTGATGGGAAAAATCCTGCACCATCTACGTAGGCACGACCAGGAACAGATTGTTATAGTTCATACCTTGAGTAAAGGACAAATCCAGAGTCTGTCTTTTCCTCAGCACAGCTTTATTCACAAGAGCACAGCAAAGTAACCCAAGACATGGATTTATATCCACCTTTCCAATCAAAAGTGCCCAGTTTGTGATCACAAACTGGGAAATCCTGATTGTAGAATTTAGGTTTTATTCACTGAGGCCAAGTTACTGAGTATCTTTAAGACAGAGATATATAGGTTCTTGATTAATAAGGGGATCGGGGAGAAGGCAGGAGATTGGTGATGAGAAACATATCAGCCATGACTGAATGGCGTAGCAGACCTGATGGGCCAAATGGCCTAATTCTGCTCCAATGTCTTATGGACCAACATTAGTCACCTGATTGAGTGGCTGAAGTACAAGCCCCAGCCATGGGACAATACCCCAAATGAGGTGTTCCTTTAGCAGAACAGGTGAAAATAATTGGCGTGGTGGTGCGGGGTGGGGGTTGAGTTGGTGGGGGGGGGGCGGGGGGGAACGCGGAGAAAGTATATGACGAGATAGTGCATGCCGTATGAGCTTTCATGTTTCTGAACCCTTTGTTGAGGTCTCATATGTTTTCACTTTGTAATAATACACAAGCAAAGAGTTCTCCTGGGAGCAATGCTGGTCTGTGTGGTCTCAGGCCATTAAACCTGCTTAAAAGCCTTATCACTCAACTGGGAGGACAGATCTGATGAACTCTGTTGCAAATGCACAGGGACATTTTAAAGCCCCAAATATCAGCAGGAATTTGTTGCTTGGTTGAAGATGGCAGAAAATTGCATCTACTGTGAGCATGTAGTAAGTGTTTTAAAAGCACAACAGAGGCAAGAGTTTCAGGAACTGAGAAGTGAGTAAATGCCACAATTTTATGCACTAGATCAGCAATTGTATATAAGGTACTGGCTTTCACAGTACAGATTTCTATCACTTCATAAAAACACAAAACCTTGGTTCATTGAAAGATTCACTGCAATTTGTGGCGCCATCTCGAACGACTTGGTGAGTCCCATTTCCACAGGGGTTCCCCATTCTATTGCCAGAAAGACTGATACAAACCCCAGAGAAATTACACCACAGACCATTTCTCAAGGGTTCTCAACAATTGTCTGCTGAAGTCATGGTGATACAGAGATATGGGGCGTCATTCTCCGACCCCCCAGCGGACCGCTGCGAATCCCGCCCTCTGCCGGTTGCCGAAGTCTCCGGTACCCGAGATTGGGCAGGGGCGGGAATCGGGCCACGCCGGTTGGCGGGCCCCCCCGCTCAATTCTCCGGCCCGGATGGGCCGAAGTCCCGCCGAGAAATTGCCTGTCCCGCCGGCGTAAATTAAAGTAGGTATTTACCGGCGGGACAAGGGGGCGTGGGCAGGCTCCGGGGTCCTGGGGGCGGGGCGCGGGGCGATCTGACCCCGGGGGGTGCCCCCACGGTGGCCTGGCCCGCGATCGGGGCCCACCGATCCGCGGGCGGGCCTGTGCTGTGGGGGCACTATTTCCCTTCCGCCTCCGCAACGGCCTCCACCATGGCGGAGGCGGAAGAGACTCTCCCCACTGCGCATGCGCGGGAAACTGTCAGCGGCCGCTGACACTCCCGCGCATGCGCCGCCCGGGGATGTCATTTCCGCGCCAGCTGGCGGGGCAGAAATCCCTCCGGCGCCGGCCTAGCCCCTCAATGTCGGGGCTCGGCCCCCAAAGATACGGAGCATTCCGCACCTTTGGGGAGGTGCGATGCCCGTCTGATTGGCGCCGTTTTGGGCGCCAGTCGGCGGACATTGCGCCGTTGGGGGAGAATTTCGCCCATGAACCTGTCATAATATACACCAGTATATCATGGTGCAGACACACACACACACTGATGGACTTGCAGTGGGACCAATCAGCATACACAACACCGCAGCCTATCACCAGTGAGAGCACACGCACTATAAAGACAGGGGACAGGAGAGTTCCCGCTCATTCTAGTAGCAGCCAGCTCGGAGCACAGAGCTCACAGCCTGCAACACAGACATTCACCATGTGCTGAGTGCATCACCTGGTTCGGACTAGGCAAGGGTCAACAGTTAAAGCTGGTATTGCATTTACTCACAGTTCAAGTATGTTAATATAGTTAACCTTATAATAAAATAGAGTTGCACCACTTCCAGTGTTGGTGACCTGTTTGTGATCCAGAACACCCAACACATCAGAACCAATGAGATAGGAGCTGGAGTAGGCCACTCGGCCCTACGAGCCTGCTCTGTCATTCGATAAGATCTTGGCTGGTGGAGTGGAACTTCAGCCCCACATTCCGAGCTACACCCCCCCCCCCCCCCCCCCCCCCGGTAAACTTTCACCCCCATGTTAATCAAGAATCCCTCTAGCTCTGCCTTAAAAATATTCAATGGCTTTGGACGAGATTTACCGGCCGTATGGCACATGCAAAGTATTGTCTGGGATCTACCCGGCTCGCCACCCCTCACAGGAGTGAGATGTGATGATGTGAATCCCGTTAATTGTGGGCGAGGTCACTTTCCGGCTAATCTGCGTATTAGAGTGATACAGCTATTCTCACTCTTAACATGCATGCTCGAGATCTATAAGTTGAAAAAATATTCCAATTATGGGGCAATTTAGCATGGCCAATCCACCTACCCTGCAGATATTTGGGTTGTAGAGGTGAGACCCACGCAGACACAGGGAGAATGTGCAAACTGCAAACGGACAGTGATCAGGGGCCAGGATCGAACCGGGGTCTTTAGCGCCAGGTGGCAGCAGTGCTAACCACTGTGCTACCCCCACATTCCCGAGATCTAACCATGAAGACCTCGGGCGAGCACTGTTTGGTGCTGGTCTCCACAAACGGGGACCAGGCAGAACTGCACTCGTGGGGGAGGGTCTCCCAGGGGATCGGAGACCCTCCCCAGGTGATTGCCTTCTTGGGCACCCTGGAAGTTCCACCTGGGTGTCAGCCTGGCACTGCCCAGGTGGCACTGCCAGCTGGCAGTACCAAGCTAGCATTTTATTGTGACGGAGATCGGGCCCGGGGGTGGGTGTCGAGGACACTCTTATAGGTGGGTTGGGGCTTGGGAGTTGTTGGGGGGGGGCAGCACGGTAGCACAGTGGTTAGCGCAGCTACTTCACATCTCGAGGGCCCAGGTTCGATTTGCGGCTTGGGTCACTCTGTGCGGAGTCTGCACGTTCTCCCCGTGTCTGCGTGGGTTTCCTCTGGATGCTCGGGTTTCCTCCCACAGGCCAAAGATGTGCAGGTTAGGTGGATTGGCCATGCTAAATTGCCCTTAGTGTCCAAAAAGGTTAGGTAGGGCTACTGGGTTGCGGGGATAAGTTGGAAGTGTGGGCTTAAATGGGGTGCTCTTTCCAAGGGCCAGTGCAGGCTCGATGGGCTGAATGGCCTCCTTCTGCACAGTAAATTCTATGATTCTATGAGTAATCAGGCCACCATGTGGCCTCCGAAATATTCAAATGGCCGTTCGATAGCATGGTGTTTATCAGCGCTCGGAGTGCCGGGAAACACCCGGCTAAGCGCGCGCAATAGGATGCTGTTCCCATTCGGGTAGATCGTGCGCTTGGCTTCCACTGCCCTTTGAGGAAGAGTTCAAAAGATTCATGACCGTCTGAAAGCAAACATTTGAAATGAGCAACCCCCTATTTTTAAATATTGACCTCTATTTCTAGATTCTCCCACAAGAGGAAAAATCCTCTCCACATCTACCCTGTCAAGATGGCCTCATGATCTTAAAAATTTAAATCAAGTCACCTGTTACTCTTCTAAACTCCAGTGGATACAAGCCTAGCCTGTCCAACTGTTCCTCATAAGACAACCCACCCATTCCAGGCACTATTCTCTTCAAAGTTGTTAACATATTTGGGCTTTCTCTCAGCCTTTAGTGGTTTCTTTCAGGACAGAGTGTGCAGGAGGCAAAGGGCGCGATCTTACCAAAAGGGAACAAAGTCCCAGAGGGGGCACATTTAGCCATGTGTTTCCCGGCACTCGCAGTTGCGAGAAACACATGGCTAGTCAACGCAACTTGAATAAGGGGCCTGAACAGAGAGTGCGCAGCCAAGACTGCACATCTTTTTCCAATGGAGAGCTCCACTCGCCAGAAGTCCACGTTGTAGCGAGAGATCGGAGTGCCATTTAAAGGTGGCGTCCCGATCTCCAAGGCACCCAAAGGAATCCCGACCTTCCCCCCCAAGCCCAAACACAATATGGGACAGTCCCCTGCCACACCCACGCCAGGCAATCCCAGCCTGATCACACACAGGCAAAAATTGTCACCTTGGCACCACCAACCTGGGCCCATTGGGAGTGTCAAGCTGGCACTGCCAGGGTACCCAAGCCACACCAGCACCACATTCCCAAAAGGGCATGCAGATGAAGGCCTCAGATCCCCTTGGAGACCCGCCCACGGATGCCATTCTGTCTGTGGGTCCTTGTTTGTGGGAACCAGTACCACACAGCACTTGCCCGAGGTCTCTGAGGCAAAGGGTTTGAATCCCAAAGCCTCAGGCACCTCGGGAATCTGCACATTAGAGTAAGGCTTACTGCCTCAGTCTAATATGCAGATTTTCCAAAAGATGATCCTGCCCATTGTGGGTGGGAATCCCCTTGCAATGCCTTGGCAGATTGCATTGAACTCGCGAGGTGTTGCGAGCCGGGTAGATCACGGGAGCGGTGTCTCCCGGGTTTTCAACGTCAATGCTGTGCCCCGGTGAGCTGCTTTGCTGGCGCAGCGTGACCAGAGGATCATGCCCAACGTGTTACTTTTGGGGGAATCTTTAATAATTCAGAATTGCAAATACTTACTTAACAACTTTCTTCTGAACATGAGGACGAGATCCCAGAGTCCATGTTCAATTGGGTGAGGCTAAGTTTTGTTTTTTGGGAAGTGCTCACAATCATTCGTTTCCAAATGCTTCAAATTATTGGTGAACTCAACCTTGGGGTGATAGGCAGAATTTAACCTCTCTCTGCACAAGACCTCGTCACCATGACAACACCAAATGAACTGGCAGCACCCAGAGCCTACTCTGACTTTGAAAAATATATTTTTATTCAACATGTGTTTGTAATTTTCTTTCTTTAATGGCACAAAGATTATCAACAAGAGGGTATTTTTCTGAGAAAATGCTTGTCTCCTACACTTTTGTCCTTAAATTCTATGTCAAGTCGAATAAAGGTTTCACTACATGCCACAGATTGGCTGATAATAAAATTGAAGGTTCCCGGGTCATCTCCTGTTAATTACAAACTCTGGGTGTGGGAAACATTTGATTAATCTCAGCTCATTATTCATTGAGAAAGTATCTTTCCTGCTCACTCATGTTCACTGAAAGATGAGAATGAAATAACGTCTTCGGCACATGTTTATTAAGATTCAACTGGGTGTTTATAAGGATCCCGATAGACCACTTTAATTTATCGGTGAGAGTTTTCACAACAGACCTCAGAGTTCATCCATTGAGGAGACGAGTCAGATGTAATCCATGAAGGTGTCACTCTGTTCTGAATTCAGCCATTTATGACCCATTCTCTGGAATATGTTCATTAACTCCTTTGTTTTTGCACTCCTTACAACCCACCGGTTTTACCTAGCTTTGATCAGGACTCCTAAACTCTTCTGCTTTGGCCCAGAATTTGTTTCTCTCCTTGTGTCTCCTCAGGCGGCATGGTAGCACAGTGGTTAGCAGTGTTGCTTCACAGCGCCAGGGACACAGGTACGACTCCCGGTTTGGGTCACTGTCTGTGCGGAGTCTGCAAGTTCTCCCCGTGTCTGTGTGAGTTTCCTCCGGGTGCTCCGGTTTCCTCCCACAAGATCCGAAAGACGTGCTGTTAGATGATTTGGTCATTCTGAATTCTCCCACAGTGTACCCGAACAGGCGCTGTAATGTGGCGACCAGGAGATTTTCACAGTCACTTCATTGCAGTGTTAATGTAAGCCTACTTGTGACCATAATAAAGATTATTATTTTCCTGAGAAACATCTTGGGCTGGCTTCCCGTGTCAGTGGCCATTACGTAAACTCCAGTTGGCGATGTTGAATTTGCTGATCTCTATCGGGGCATTGATAACGTGACATAACTGACTTCAGAATGTCTGGGCTAAGAAGGATTAGAAAACGGGCAAAGGCAGGATCGAGCTCGAGTGTGATGCCTTTCATACTCCAACAACTAGCCAACAATTAATGGCCGAGATGTGTTGCTTTGGGGATTCCCGGTATAAAATTAGTTTGCCTCCCATCCCACTTCCCCACCACTGAAGATTTAAGAAATAATAAAAAAAAGTAAGACTTGTGTTTGTATAGTGCTTTGCACAATCTGTGGATGTCTCGACGTGCTCTATGATCAATTTAAGTACTTCTGAAACACATTTACTGCCGTAACATAGAAAGTGCAGCAGCCAGGTTTACACAACTAACAACAAAGTGTTGCCAGTACAGATAATCTTTTTTTGTGATGTTGATTGAGGGATAATTGTTGACCCGGTAGTCCCCTGTTCTTCTCTGAAATGTGCAGTGCCAAGGAATCTTTTGTATCCACCCACGCAGGCAGATGGGGCCTGAGGCACATGTGAAAAGGCAACAACCCCAACAGTGCAAGGCTCCCTCAGCATTGCACTGGAGCGTCAGACTTTATTTTTATGCTTTGGCCCTAAAGAGTGGGATTTGAACCCAGATCCTTGTGACTCAGAGGGACAAGAGGGCCACCACTCGAACCATAGCTGACACAGCACGGTGTGAGGCCAGCCTCATTTGCATATTTTAGGCACGCACCTGGTCAGGTTGTCACCTGCATTCGGTAGCCCACCCAACAAGTCACTGTGAAACAGTTACTGCAGCGGTGGGGCTGCACAGGCTGCTTATAAGACAGTTGGGGCCCTTTCTGAACATAAATTAAATGTGGAGTAAATTGATCATGCTGAAGTCAATCCTGCTGCTGGAGGGGGCATAATGATACTTTACAGAGCTGCCTTCTTGCCTTAGCCAGACTGAACTGCGGTGTCGTGTTGCAGTCAATTTTACTTTGGTGGTAATGGTGGTGAATGTGAGATTATATTATTTTCTCACTACTACCCACTTTGTTCTGCCTGCCGATGTTTTCTGGGCACATTCAATGTCCCTCATTACTTTGGGCGGAAGATCCCATGAGGATGCCAATTGGAGGGGAGTAGGACATAACGGTCTCTGGGCTAATTTCCCAATCATCCTATCAACTCCACTGAAGTAGCTGCTTTATTACGGAATTACAGTTTCCCCCCACTGAGCTGCCATAACCTTGCCAGAGTGCTTAAATGGGGGTTCCCTCCCAGCTGACGCTGAAGGCAGCAGAATGCGAGCATCTCCAAGGAGATTCTCAGCCGATGTTCCCTACTTGCTCAGTGACATCGCCCCTTTAAGAGATTGTGAATCTCAGCTAATAAACAAACACATACAAAAATAAGTCCAGGTTGATGCACGATCAATTGCACAAAGACTTGAGTTGGGTACAACTGAGGCTTTATTGCTCTAGGATGTGTGGCCTCCCACAGCAGCTGGCAAAATGGCTGCAGCATGGAGGACACACATATTTATACTCCGCCTACTGGGCAGAGCCAGCAGGCAGGGACTACCAACGTACCTGTAGCACAGGTCCTACCATACATCACCTAATAGAGGTACAACAGTGGTTTACCACACAGGTATCATCTCCATCTTCTATTTCATCCGTTCCATTCATGGCCAGTGAAAGTAAAGATTAGTCATGGCGGTTAATGTCATGCACCAATTCAGATAGAAAAGGAGAAAGATCAGGTTGTCACGTGGGGCAGGACATCTGCCCTACTTGGCATGAAAATTATTTTCTTGAATTTTGAACAAGACTATTCCTGTCTTCTGCCGTTCTGACTTGAAGTTGCCCTGACAGGTGGCCATGCAGAGTAAGCACCACGCCGTGTCTCACCAAGTGATGATTCTTCATGTGCAAGCTTGCACCGAGTGCTGACAAGCCAGTCAAACATGAGAGGGCATCAGACTGATCTGATCCTGTCCTTATCTGGCGTATGCATGCGTGTACCAATTTCCAAATCCCCTGCTTGTGTGAAGTCCTGGCCAGATCAAGCTTGCCTCAGAATATGCCAATGGAAAGTTGTCCAATTCAAATACTTTTGGCTTTGCCTTTGAAGAGAAGGTTCGTGTTATTTTATGCTGATACATCATTGAGTGACACGAGGTGCCTGCCAGCTATTTTCCTTGGGCATAAGCCAAATTCAAGTGATTAAAGAATATTCCACAAAGCCTCACTGAGAATATAGGGTCATGTTGTCTTTTGTTTTGGACCAAGAGGGCAATACCACTCCCCTCCCTGCACTGCAGTAATACCTCTTGTTTTGTACAATTGGTGTCACCATTTAGGCATTTGGTTAATTCTCTGCAACAACTACTATGGCACAGTGGAATGACTGTTGTGGGAGAGTGGAGGGCCAGGGGACATAGTCGCGGAATAAGGGGGTGCTCGGATTTGAGGAAGAATTTCTTCTGGTGAATCTTTGGAATCCTTTACCCCGGGAAGCTCTGGAGGCCGGGTCCTTGAATATCTTCAAGACTGAGATCGATAGGTGTTTAATCAGTGGGGGGGAATTAAGGTTTACAGAGAAAAGGCAGGAAAGTGGGCTAAGTGATTGTTGGCTCAGCCAATGGCGGCGCAGGCTCGAAGGGCTGAATGGCCTACTCCTGTTCCGATTTCTTATGGTCTTGTGGAACACGGGCACCTGCAAATCTGCTGGAAATCAGGACCGAAACAACTGTGGTATGGGAAAAATTCATTTAGTCCATCAAGCCCTTCCCTCCAATGTCAGGTGACAGATACTCTGAACGGTGGGACACGGCGTGATGCTTACTCTGCTTGGTCTCTAACCCCATCTTCAGGTCAACTTCAAGACTGGGCGGCAGAAGACAGAGGAACATTTTTGTTCAAAACTCAAGAAAATAGTTCACGCGCCACTTGTTTCTGAGTCAGAAGGTCTTGGGTGCAAGTCCCAGGATTTAAGAAAGTCAGTTTAAGGTGCGGGTGTTATTTGTGGAAAGTCTTGGTCAACATTTATCACTCAACCAAAAGCATTAAAAAAAAAATCTAGTAATTTATCTCATTACTGCTTTTGGGATCTTGCTACGCACAAAATAGCTGCTGCCTTTAGCTACATTACACAGTGACTGCACTTCATAAGTATTTCATTGGGTGCAGCATGGTGACGCAGTGGTTAGCACTGGGATTGGGGCGCTGAGGACCCGGGTTCGAATTCCGGCCCTGGGTCACTGTCCGTGTGCCATTTGCACATTCTCCCCGTGTCTGCGTGGGTCTCACCCCCACAACCCAAAGGTGTGCAGGCTAGGTGGATTGGCCACGCCAAATTGCCCCTTAATTGGAAAAAATTAATTGGATACTCTAAATTTATTTTAAAAAAAAAATATTTCATTGGCTTTGGGAAGTCCTGAGGTTGTGAAAGGCGCTATATGATTTCCTTTGACGTTCAAATTCCATCGAATCTCCCAACAGTGCAGGAGACCATTCGGCCCATCGTGTCTGCACCGACCTTCTAAAAGAGCACTCACATCTGTCTTCACCCAAGGGAATGAGGAGGTAGCTATGGAACTCGGAGAGAGAGGTTGTGAGGTTCTTGAGAAAATTGTCATAGGGAGTAACAAGCTATTGGAGGTATTGGTGGGCTCAAAAGTGGACAAGTCTCCAGGTCCGGAGGAATTGTGTCCCAGGCTGCTGTGGGAGGCGAGGGAGGAGATTACCGGGGCTCTGACCCAAATTTTTAATTCCTCTCTCGCCACGGAGGAGGTGCCAGAGGACTAGAGAATTGCAAATGTGGTCCCACTGTTTAAGAAAGGTTGTAGAGACAAGCCAGGGAACGACAGACCAGTGAGTCTCACATCAGCGGTAGGGAAACTATTGGGAGAAAATTCTGAAGGAGAGAATAAAGAGGCAAGATTTGATCAGGAATAGTCAGCATGGCTTTGTATGAGGGAGGTTATGCCTAACAAATTTGGTTGAATTTTTTGAGCATGTAACCAAGTGTATAGATGAGGGTAGTGCAGTTGATGTAGTTTACATGGATTTCAGCAAAGCCTTTGACAAGGTCCCACATGGGAGACTTAGTAAGAAGGCAAATGCACATGGAATACAGGGTGATTTGATAAGGAGGATTCATAATTGGCTTAGCGGTAGGAGACAAAGGGTGATGTTAGACGGCTGCTTTAATGCCAGGAAACGAGTGACCAGTGGCGTACCACATAGATCCATGCTGGGCCCCCTATTGTTTGTCATTTATATAAATGGCATAGATGTCTATGTGGGGCGTAGAATCAGTAAGTTTGCGGATTACACAAAAATTGGCCGGGTGGTTAACAGTGAGGTTGAATATCTTGGGTTACAGGAAGATGCAAACGGGATGGTCAAATGGGTGGATTAGTGGCAGATGGAAATTAAGCCTGAGAAGTGTGAGGTGATACACTTTGGAAGGAGTAACTTAACAAGGAAGAATACTATGAAAGGTCTGACACTGGGAAGTTCTGAAGAACAAAGGGACCGTGGCGTATTTATCCATAGATCTCTGAAGGCAGAAGGGCAGGTTAATAGGGTGGTGAAAAAGGGCATATGGGACACTCGCTTTTATCAACCGGGGCATAGATTACAAAAGCAGGGAGGTCATGATGGAGCGGTATAGAACATTGGTGAGGCCACAGCTGGAGTACTGTGTGCAATTCTGGTCGCCACATTACAGGAGGGATGTGATTTCACTGGAGGGGGTGCAGAGAAGATTCACCAGAATGTTGCCTGGGATGGAACATTTAAGTTATGAAGAGAGGTTGGATAGGTTTGGGTTGTTTTCTCTGGAACAGAGAAGACTGAGGGGTAACCTGTTTGACATGTGCAAGATTATCAGGGGCACGGACATGGTGGATAGCGAGCAGCTGTTCCCCTCAGTTGAAGGGTCAGTTACGAGGGGACTCAAGTTCAAAGTGAGGGGTGGGAGGTTTAGGGGGAATTTGAGGCAAAGCTTTTTCACCCAGAGAGTGGTGATGGTCTGGAATACGCTGCCTGGGAGGGTGGTAGAGGCGGGATGCCTCATATCCTTTAAAAAGTACCTGGCTGAGTACTTGGCACGTCACAACATTCAAGACTATGGGCCAAGTGCTGGAAAGTGGGATTAGATGGACATGTCAGGGCCTTTCATTCATTGGTGCAGACTCGATTGGCCGTAGGGCCTCTTCTGCACTGTAGTATTCTGTGATTCTGTGATAGGGCCACTCGAACACCCTATCCCTGTAACCCTGCACACTGATCATGGCCTAACCTGCACATTTTGGACAGTGGGAGGAAACACACGCAGACATGGGGAGAATGTGCAAACTCCAGAAAGACAGATACCCAAGGCCGGAGTCGAACCCAGATCCTGGCACTGTGAGGCAGCAGCGCTAACCACCGTGTCACCATGCCACCCCTTCCTGAAGTAATTTAAACCAACAAAATCTATCAATGAATCCAAAACAAAATTTCAAACCTCCAGAATTTCTTCTCAGAAATGCTAAACAACATACCTCAGTGTTCCAGAAACCACATTTATGTAGAATCCAATGAAGAGACACGCAGGAGCACACGGTAGGATGTAAAATGAACAGAGTATATTTGGTACACACAACTACCTCTCCTCATCCAAAGTGTCATCCTCCCCGACGTGCGCCCAGGTCGGGGTTTTCCCACCCATGTTAAGGGACGGTCACTGAACTGACAAAACCACAATCCTAGGGCAATGCTCTTGGGTTCCAGGCTTGAATGCCACCATGGTCGATGGCAAAATGTGAATTTCATAAAATAAACGCAGGCCCTGGAACATTTTCGTTGACTGAAGAAGTCAACTTTTTGTTGTGTGGGATTCCAGGACTTTGCTGCTGGTGTTAGTTTGAATTTTGTGATTTCCTCCATTTAAAATTAGGGCCGTTAATTTGGGATACTTAAGCAAGCAAGTCAAGTGTTTTTGTTCCGTCAAATTTGATGGGATTGTTTGGGAAATATATTCTGCGATACCATCCATTTTTCCAGTGATCCTGACGATCAATATCATTTAATCTCAAGATCGCAACTGGAGCTGTAACACCTAATTGCAACAAGATCATCCATTGGTTTCATCCTTTGAAATACTTGGGCCAGAAATTTATGTTGCTCAGGTGAATGCAGGCCCGACCCGCATGCACGTGAAACCCCGTGAGAAGACCCAGGCCCATGTTCCAATGTTGATGCACACTCATGCGATATTTCAATTGGTGGGCGTGTGCGAGAGTAGGAAATGTGCCCGCTGACAATCAAGCAGGCAATTTAACCCCTTATGGAGCCAATTGGAAGCAATTTTACTTTTGCAGTTGGCGAGTGGGCTGATTGGTCAGGCGGCCTGTACACTTTGGCTGCAGCCTCGATCCAGGATAGGGTGAAATTTTAAATTTAAAAGGTGTCTGGGGACTGAGGCCGGTGCTTGAATGTTTGCAGTATTTTCTTTCATCAGGATTTAATTTGTCCAGGTCTGCAACTCTATGAGACAGCTATGAGGGAGCCCATTGGAGGGGTCAGCTCGTACCCTTCTTTTTCTCGCCGCTTACCCTCACCGGGCCTTTCCCAGCGCAGGTTTCATGCTGGTTGCTAGTTAATTGGGGTCAATTGCGGTCGGAAGCACATTTCGTGCCTGCTTCCCGACCCACCGAGTGCGCGCACTCAATGGGCGAAAACCTCCGGCCTTGAATCTGATCACCTCTCAACCTCCCCTTTTCTATTAAAACTAACTAACATGACTAGCAGCATCCATTCACTTATGAATGGTATGAACAAAAGTGGATCCAAAACAGACGCCTGCGGAATTGCGCAGGTCACCGACTCCCAAATAGTTTCCCTGCTTTCACTTTATATTGCTGTCAACCTGTCAATTTAATCAATAACACAATTAACTTTTATTTTCTTTAAAAGCCACAAATCTGGAATCTTATCTGCTGGAAATCCAAATACATTTGTTCAGTGATTTTAAAAAAAATGTCACTCTTGTTTTCAAGTCCCTCACCCTCCCTATCTCTGTAATTTCCTCCAGCCCTACAAACATCCTCGATCTTTGCACTCCTCCCTTTCTGGCCTACTGCACATCCCTGATTCCTGTTGTTCTAAAATTGACAGCCTTGCCTTTAGTCAGTTTCCTTTAGTTGCCTGAGTCATAATTTTACGTTATTTTCAATTTCCAAAACCCTGGGCTGGATTCTCTGCCCCGCTGTGCCACATTTCTGTTTCACCCCGCCGGCGGGATGCTCCAGCCGGTCAATGGGGTTTCCCATTGTGGGGCTGCCCCACGCCGTCAGGAAGCCCCCGTGCAGCCGGCAAAACGGAGCATCCCGCCGGCAGAGAATCCAGTCTCTCTCCGCTTTAAAAAAGCTGTGCCTTAAAATTTACCTCTTTAATTAAGCATTTGGTCATCTGTTCCTAATTTTGCACGATAACGATCTTGTGAAGCACCTTGGGACATTCTACCGCTCTATGTTAAAGGTGTTAATGTACTTTTTGTTGTTTTGGTTGATTCACTGGATTTTCCAATGTGAACGCTCACCTTCGAAACTTGAAGAAATTTCTTTTAACTGTACATGTCAAACTAACTTCTCTTTAACTGCCTGGTTCATGTCTCACTCACTTTTCAAATTCTAACAGATATTCCTTGGCATGTATTATTCTGCTGCTAAGGTACAGCTGAGTTTAACCTCGCCGCTTATTGTGGCGCCAGTGGATAATTGCAATATAAATGCCGGTCTTGGGGTGATTAACAGTCTGGGATTTTATAGCACCCTGGGGACACAGTTGCCTTAAAATTGGGTGGCACATCACGGGCACCATTCCTGATGCCTATCATCCCAACCAATTTCGAACAATTTCTCGACTTCCTGACCCATAGATCTCAATCAGTAAGGATAAACAACAACACCTCCTCCATGATAGTCCTCAATGCCGGAGGCCCGCAAGGCTGCGTACTTAGCCCCCGACTATACTCCCTATACATACATGACTATGTGGCAAAATTTGGCTCCAACTACAACTACCAGTTTGTTGTTCATAAATGGAGATTGTTGACAGCTTCAAAGTCCTTGAATGCACATCACCAACAATCTGTCCTGGTCCACCCATTTCAATGCTACGACCAAGAAACCACAATAGCGCCATACTTTCTCAGGAAACTCAGGAAATTCGGCATTTCCACATTGTCACGCACCAACATTTGCACCATAGAAAGCATCCTATCTGGCTGCATCACTACCTGGTATGGCAACTGCTTGGCCCAAGACCGTTAGAAACGACACAGAGTCATGAACACAGCCCAGTGCATCACATAAACACACCTCCCATCCATTGACTCCATCTACACCTTCCGCTGCCTTGGGAAAGTGGGCAGCATAATCAAAGACCCCTCCCACCTGGGTTATTCACTCTTCCAACTCCTCCCATCGTATAGGAGATTCAAAAGTCTGAGAACACGCACTAACAGGTTCAAAAACAGCTCCTGCCCCGCTGTTGCCAGACTCCTAAGTGATCCACTTATGTATTGAACTGATCTCTTCACATATCTTCTCTAATGAGTCGTACTACACTCGCTATGCTTCAGCTGATGCCTGTGACTATATATTTACATTGTGTATTTAGGTATGTTCTATGTTTTACATGTATGGAACAATCTGTTTGGGCTGTACGCAGAACAATACATTTCACTGTACCTCAGTATATGTGACACTAAATAAAGAAAATAAAACTTTAGCCATGGGTACAGAGGTATCGGGAGGCCTACCCGCCTGTAGGCCAACTGGGGCCCTTAAGTGAGCAGTGGGGAAGAAGGACTGCCTCAAGCCAATTAATGGCCCAAGGGTGCGGCAACCATGGGCGAGATTCTCCGACCACCCCCTCCGGGTCGGAGAATCGCCGGGGGCTGGCGTGAATCCCACCCCCGCCGGTTGCCGAATTCTCCACTGCTGGATATTCGGCGGGGGCGGGAATTGCGCCGCGTCGGTTGGCAGCCCCCCCCCCCGCGATTCTCCGGCCCGGATGGGCCGAAGTCACGCCGTTAAAATGCCTGTCCCACCGCCGTAGATTAAACCACCTACCTTACCGGCGGGACAAGGCGGCGAGGGCGGGCTCTGGGGTCCTGGGGGGGGCGCGGGGCGATCTGGCCCCGGGGGTTGCCCCCACGGTGGCCTGGCCCATGATCGGGGCCCACCGATCCGCGGGCGGGCCTGTGCCGTGGGGGCACTGTTTCCCTTCCGCCTTCGCCACGGTCTCCACCATGGCGGAGGTGGAAGAGACTCCCTCCACTGCGCATGCGCAGGAAACTGTCAGTGTCCGCTGACGCTCCCGCGCATGCGCCGCCCGGAGATGTCATTTCCGTGCCAGCTGGCGGGGCACCAAAGGCCTTTTCCGCCAGCTGGCGGGGCGGAAATCCGTCTGGCGCGGGGCTAGCCCCTTAAGGTTGGGGCTCAGCCCCCAAAGGTGCGGAATGCTCCGCACCTTTGGGGCGACCTGATGCCCGACTGATTTGCGCCGTTTTGGGCACCAGTCGGCGGACATTGCGCCGTTTCCGGAGAATTTCGCCCCATATCCCCATATGAAATCTCGGCCATAGAATGGTTACAGCACAAAATGAAGCCATTCGATCCACACTTTCATTTGAATTGCTGGTACCAAGGGGAATTTGCACATTGGCAATTGCCTGCAAGTAACTGGGTCCATTTCAGAAAATAAAAGACTGCCATTCTTTATTTTCTTGTCGCGTGCAGAATTTGAAGTGTGAGGTGAAAAGTATGACAACTCCACACTTTCAAGCAGATTTATCAGGGCAAGACGAGCAACTCCCTTGTCCTAAGGCATAGATATGCCTGTACTTGTGGAGTGCTTGAAAATATTGACCAGAGCTTATTTTTTCATCAATATGTTTCTCCTAATTCACAGTGAATACTATGGACAGAGTTTGAGTTCCCCAGACCCAATCCCAGCATCAGGATGGAAAGCCGGCCAAGAATGCCCGTGGTGGGAACCCAAGAGAGATTTTAGAGAAGGTGGCTAATTAAGGGGCCCTCAAAGTGGAACGGTACTCTTAAGTTCATTTCAATGTTCAAAGATCAAATGTGGCCACAGTTGCCGGGCCGTTAATGTGGCGGGAGAAACCCTTCATAGGATGACTGCAGCTGCAGCCCTCTGGCAACTGTGGTTGTGGTGGTAGCACTGGCCACCCACCCCAAACCTCCCCGCACTTCGCCTCCTCACTTTCCGACTTTAAGACATGTCTTAAAACCTTTCCCTTTGCCCAAGCTTATGTTCGTCTGACCTAATATCTCCTTGAAGCTCAGTGACGTACTTTGGCATATAATGACCCCGTGAAGTGCCTTTGGGTGTTCCACTGTGTTAAAGGCACTCGATATATATAAGTTGTCTTTGACGTAGTATGACAAATCTTGCTGGAATTTACAGGGGTCGGCAAATATAAATAAATGGGACAAGTGCGTGCACCGGTAGCTGAGCAGCAGAGAAGTGGCGGTGGGATTGGGATAATAAAAAAACGTCAACATTACTTTGGTAAGGGGATTGAAACAACTGCTAATGCTTAGGGTGTTCTAATACCTTCTAGATTCAACACTATGCTTGTTTGTTGGGTACTGTTACACACCCAGTGAAGCATTCATTCCCTGAAGCTAGTAATCTTTCCACTTCAATTTCTACTTGTCGAATTTCAATAAGACGAGGAATGCAGGGCTGGAGGGTATGTACATCCTAACAAGCGGGTTTCTGCTTTCTGATTTTGCTTCAAGCCTTTCTTAGTAGCCCACTTACCCCCATCCTTCGTTGAAGGATGGGTTTGGTCAGGTTAATCGCCATGGAGGTAGGGCAAGGTGGAGAGTGGATGGGAGAGAGAAACTCACAACAAAATAGATAAAAGTGGCCTAATAATTGGACAAACAGGAATGTACTTCCCTCTCATTTTTTCCACACCCATTCATTCTCAATCTAGGCTATCCAACGCGAATGTGTGGCTCTTAATGTTTGTGCATTAGATGCATGATAATCCTTTGCGGCTTTTCTATTTGCTTTTTGTTGCGGATAAATTAGGCATTTGATTTTTAAAACACCTTTTGATTTGATATGATTTGATTTGAATTCATAGAATCATAGAATCCCTACAGTGCAGAAGAAGGCCATTTGGCCCATCGAGTCTCCACCGACCCTCTGAAAGAGCACCAGGATGCTGCCTGGTTTGGAGGATAGGTCTTATGAGGAAAGGTTGAGGAAGCTAGGGCTTTTCTCTTTGGAGTGGAGGAGGATGAGAGGCGACTTAATGGAGGTTGAAAAGATGATGAGGGGGATAGATAGACTGGACATTCAAAGACTATTTCCTCGGGTGGATGTAGCTGTGACAAGGGGGCATAACTATAAGGTTCAGGGTGGGAGCTATAGGAGGGATGTCTGAGGTAGGTTCTTTACTCAGAGAGTGGTTAGGGTGTGGAATGGACTGCCTGCTGTGATAGTGGAGTCGGACACTTTAGGAACTTTCAAGCAGTTATTGGATAGGCACATGGAGCACACCAGAATGACAGGGAGTGGGATAGCTTGATCTTGGTTTCGGACAAAGCTCGGCACAACATCGAGGGCCGAAGAGCCTGCTCTGTACTGTACTGTTCTATGTTCTATGTTCTAACTGAGGCCCAATGCCCCATCTTGTAGCCTCTTGTAGGGGCAATTTAACATATCCAATCCACCTAACCTGCACATCTTTGGACTATGGGAGGAAACCGGAGCATCAGGAGGAAACCCACACAGGCACGGGGAGAATGTGCAAACGCCACACAGACAGTCGCCCGAGGTCGGAATCGAACCCGGGTCCCTGGCACTGTGAGGCAGCAGTGCTAACCATCGTGCCGCCCTCCCCCCTTTATGCAGTGACACTGAGTGAGAGCAGGATCAGTAAAGGGATGTTCATCCTCCACATGACAAAATAGCCAAGGGAGACTCACAAAGAACAAAACAGCACAGGAACAGATTCTAAACTCACTGCTCCCAGGGTGGGATTTTCCATGCCACCCGCTACGTGTTTGCTGGTGGTGGAGGAGGCCCACCATTGGCCTGATCTTCTGGTCCTGCCTCTGTCAACTGGGCTTCCTGTTTCATGTACCCCCACTGCCGGGAAACCCCCGGTGGAGGTTCACTGTTGTTAGGGCCAGAAGATCCCGCCGAAGAGAATGGCCAGGACTTTGTCTGGGCGGGGAAGGTGCCATGGGTCAGGAGGACCCTGCTTCTCGGCAGAGGCAGGAAGGGGGGTTGGAGTTGCCGAATCTACTTCATTATTATTGGGCGGCAAATGTGGATAAGGTGCGGCGATGGTGGGAAGGAGAAAGGGTAGCGTGGTTTAGGACGGAGGAGGAATCTTGTAAGGTAGGGCTATGGTGACGACAGGGTTGCCAATGGCTCTGAGTAGGTATTCAGGGAGCCTGGTGGTGCGGTCCACGGTGAAGATATGGAATCACTTGAGGAGGCATTTTAGGGTGGAAGGGATGTGGGTGTTAATGCCGCTGTGCAAGAATCATCGGTTTGAGCCGGGCGGGTGGGGGGGGGGGGGGGGGGGGGGGGGAGGATAATGTATACAGGAGGTGGAGGGAATTGGGGCTGGTTTATTTGGTGTAACCTATTTTGATACATTTGTAATAAAACACATTTTTTAAAAAGAGAAAGGCCAGGACATTTTGGCCACTGTCTAAGTTCACACAAGCAGAATGGACACAAGCAGAGGACCACGTTCTTTACCCTTGCACATGAAGTACCTCACGAGATCTATAATGACCAAGGGAGATGGCATGAGGGCTCTGGAGTTAAAGTAAAAACTTATAACCACAAGAAATCATTCTTAAAGGCAGAATCTATTGATACGATTATCTGACAGAACATGTTAACTTTTGCACAGGCAAGAAGATACAAACTTCCTGTTGAAAATAATATCAGGATCTATATTCACTTTTTCTGCAATTCTATCTTTTTCGACACCATCATGATATTTCAAATAAATATTTCTGCTTGAGGGGATGGTTTAATAGTTACGCCTATATTACACAATACCTGCAAGAACAAGTTGTGCCAAGTTTTGAGATTCCCCTAAGGGTTCTTTGTAGTCTTGTGCGAGATTAAAGCTTGAAAAATTCATTCACCAACTCAAGGCCTTTTTTTTGGCAGAGTAAGGTCAACTCTGGAGTCCTTTAAGAATGGCGGATGGGTCCGATTTCCGGTGTCTCAGGTATGGTGGAGTTGAGGCCACAATCAGATCAGCTTTCATTTTACCGAATGGTGGAGCAGGCTCAAGGGGCCGACTGGCCTGATCCTACTCTTAATTCATATGTTTGCATATTCCCACCACCATTCCAGGAGCTGGACATTTGTTTTTTGTGGGATAAAGTAACAAGTCTGCATCTGCACTCCTGAATGCACGCCTGAATTACGGTGGAACCTAGACAGCTACTTGAGGACTAATGGTTCACAACCCCTCGGAGTAGTCTTGAAATACAGTCTGGATTTGGAACTTTTTGAAAAGTTTATTTAAAAGTTCTTTCTCATGGGTTCCTCCCCATATCCCCTTCAAAGGAGGCTCTTAACATAACTATTAACTTTATCAGAGGGATTATTTGACCCTTCCTGCTGGCGGGATCTCCCAGTCGTGCTGAGGTCAATCCCATTGCAGGTCCACTGCCAGAGGCATTGATGAGTCATGAAAGTTGCCATTGACTTTGGTGGTACCAGAATATCCTGCCGGCAGCCAGTGGCAAAATGCCTCCGCCGCGAGAAAATCCACCGCCCGAGGAAGGGGGGTGGTGCTGGAACATTCCGGCCATCGTTTCGAACCAGTTTTTCCCCCTACTTCTCTTAAGGTAATAGAAAAGAAATCCACTTGACTTAAGAATCAACTGTATTGGTTAGAGATCTTCTGTACACAGCATACATAAAAAATAGCTTCAGCAGTCAAGGGCATTCAGCCTCTGATCTCCGGGTAAGCGTTCTCCAAGGCGGCCTTCAGGACGCGCGACAACGCAGAATCGCCGATCAGAAACTTATAGCCAAGTTCCGCACACATGAGTGCGGCCTCAACCGGGACCTGGGATTCATGTCGCATTACATTCATCCCCCACCATCTGGCCTGCAAAATCCTACCAACTGTCCTGGCTTGAGACAATTCACACCTCTTTAACCTGGGGTTACCGCATCCCTGGATCTGTAAAGATTTAATCACCTGCTAATGGTCGCATTCCAAGCATTGTCTGGCATCTTTGAATATGTCTATATATATGTTTCTGGAACATACCTCTTCATTCACCTGAGGAAGGAGCAGTGCTCCGAAAGCTAGTGACATCAAAACAAACCTGTTGGACTTTAACCTGGTGTTGTAAGACTTCGTACTATAAAAAATAGAAGCAGGAGGAGGTCATTTGGCCTTTCGAGCCTGCTGCACCATTCATTATGATCATGGCTGATCATCAAATTCAATACCCTGAACCTGCCTTCCCCCATAACCCTTGATCCGTTTAGCCCCAAGACCTATATCTCATTCCTTCTTGAAATCACATGATTTGGCCTCAACTACTTTTTGTGTTAGTGAATTCCACAGATTCGCCACTCTCTGGGTGAAGAAATTGCTCCTCACCTCAGTCCTAAAAGGTTTACCCCTATGGCCCCTAGTTCTGGATACTCCCAACATCGGGAAACCTCTTCCTGAATACACATTGTCTAATCCTGTTAGAATTCTAGAAGTTTCTATGAGATCCCCTCTCACTCTTGCAAACTCCAATGAATATAATCCTAACCAATTTAGCCTTTCCTCATAAGGCAGTCCCGCCATCCCAGGAATCAGCCTGGTAAACCTTCGCTGCATTCCCTCTGCCAAAGATTTTTAGAAAATGACCACCAATTGATCTATCATTTCAAGGTCGCTTCCTTAAGCACTCTAGGATGAAGATTAGAAGATCCTGAAGATTTATCCGCCTTCAATCCCTTTAATTTCCCCCAAACCAATTCTCTACTAATACTAATTTCCTTCAGCTCCTCACTAAAACTTGTATATCTCAGAACTTCCGGTACATTATTCATGTCTTCCTTTCTGAATACAGGAGCAAAGTACAAATTTAGTTGCTCAGTCATTTCTTTTTTCCCCATTATGAATTCCCCTATTTCTGACTGTAAGGGGCCTACATTTGTTTTTGTCAATTTTCTTCTCTTTATCATAGAATAGAACTTACAGTGCAGAAGGAGGCCATTCGGCCCATTGAGTCTGCACCGGCTCTTGGAAAGAGCAACCTACCCAAGGTCCACACCTCCACCCATTCCCCATAACCCAGCAACCCCACCCAACACTCTGGGCAATTTTGGACACTAAGGGCAATTTAGCATGGCCAATCCACCTAACCTGCACATCTTTGGACTGTGGGAGGAAACCGGAGCACCCGGGGGAAACCCACGCACACACCGGGAGGATGTGCAGACTCCGCACAGACAGTGACCCAAGCCGGAATCGAACCTGGGACCCTGGAGCTGTGAAGCAATTGTGCTATCCACAATGCTACCGTGCTGCCCACTTTACATACCTATAGAAACTTTTAGAGTTAGTTCTTATGTTCCCTGCTAACTTACTTTCATATTCTACTTTCCCCCTCTTAATCAATCCCTTGGTCTGCCTTTGCTGAATTTTAAACTGCTCCCAATCCTCAGGTACATTGCTTTTTCTTGCTAATTTGTATGCTTCTTCTTTGAATCTAATATTATTTCAAGTTTCTCTTGTGTGCCATGGTTTGCCCATAGTTCCCTTTCCACCCTTGTGCCAAATAGGAAGAAACAAATTTTGGAATTCGCCTATTCGATCCTTGAAAGCCTGTCCACTGTCCTTCCTTTCAGTAATGTTTCCCAGTCTCCACCATAGACAAGACATGCCTCATACTATCATAGTTACCTTTATTAGATTCAGGATCCTGGTCTCAGAATCAACTCACTATCCACCTTGATAAAGAATTCTACCATATTGTGGTCACTCATCCTCAAGGGTTCTCTCACAACTGGATTGCCAACTAATCCCTGTTCATTGCACAACACCCAGTCCAAGATGGCTTGTACCCTTGTTGGTTGCTCAAAGGAGTGGTCCAGAAAATCATCCCATATGCACTCCAGAAATTCCTCCACTATTGTACTTATTTGACTCACCCAATCTATATGCAGATTAAAGTCATCCATAATCACGGATGTTCCTTTACCACATGCATTATGATTTCCCGTCTATTGCCGTTCCTAGCATTTTCATGACAGTTTGGTGGTCTGTACACTACCCCGATGAATGTTTTTTGCCCCTTGGTGTATCTTAACATGACTCATACAGATTCCACAACTTCTGTGCTAATATCTTTCCTCAATATTGTATCAATATCTTCTTTAATCAACAATGTAACTCCACACCTTTTTCTTTCTGTCTGTCCTTCCTAAACACTAGAACCGCACTCAACGTTGAGTTCCCATCCTTGGTCACCTTGCAGCCGTGTCTTCGTAATCCCACCTATATCATACCCCTTTACATTTATCTGCGTAACTAATTAATCCATTTAATTTCAAATGCTCCGGGCGTTCAGGCATAAAACATTAAGGCTAGTCCTTTTAACGTTCCTTGTCCCATCCCTACTATTTTCCACAGTGTCATTATCTAATTCTGGCCTTTGATTTCTCTGCCAATCACGTTTCTCATTCTCCTTTCTCTCTTCTTCTCTTGTTCTTGATTCATCCTGCTCTGAATCCTAACATGGGTTCCCACCCCCCCTGCCATATTAGTTTAAACCCTCCCCTATTATGTTTTTTTTTTCTTTTTATGTACTAAATGTTCTGTTTGAGCTGCACTCAGAAAAATACTTTTCACTGTACTTTGGTACATGTGACAATAAACAAATCCAAATCCTGTACCAAGTACTCCCCCCTCTCCCCCCCCCCCCCTCCCCGGTCCTGCCCAGGTGCAACCCGTCCAGTTTGTACTGGTCCCATCTTCCCCAACATTGATGTGCTTGGCCTTGCAATCCCAGCATCACCTCTGATCTTACAGCATTTTAGACCAGCAGAAATCAACCATTCATGTGCCTTCTGCTGAGAAAAAAAAGAACGGGATTATTACAATTTTGGTCCAATCAACAGAAAAGCAGAGTGAATTCCAAAGTTAACAATGCATTGCTGGGTTGAATAATGGCTACAAGAAGGATGCAATATATTGCCCCCTATTTGGATTTTAAAAACAAAATGGACAGGTAACTGGAATAACTAACAGCAGAAGGTAGAGTATTTAAATGGTGGGGTGCTGGGTAATCTCCAGAAGCTAGAAACTGCCAACGACATACCTGAGTTAACGACCAAAGAAACAACCCATTGCACTGAAATAAAGAAGGCAGATGCTCGAAGTGTAGCCTCAGACCTTTTTAGCTCAAGGAATCACTGGAATGCTTCACTTTCGCTTTTCTAGCATCGGAGTAGCAGTTGCTTAAAATCACTGTCATGCACTGGAGTTAGTACAGGGAGAATCATTCAGACATCCCATTATTGACCATCACACAGATGGGAGTACATGTGTGCGGACACTGGACATGGTCACGATCAACCCAGGTTTTGATGCCTGTTATTGGCAAATAGCTCTTGATCTTCACTGCCTAGGTGTGCGTGAAGTCCAGCCACTTGGATGAGTTACTGCACCGAGAGCAAGGGGGCAATGTTTCTGTGAAGGGACGATGGACAATTGCAGCAATCCAAACAACTTTTGAAGAAGTAGCAATGGTGCTGTGCCAAATGTACAATGAGTTATCCCAGGTACAGGGAGGCACTGTTGCATTTCTGTAGATTAAATACCACAACAGGGTGCAGTAGGAGGGGACAGATAATATTGCATTGTGAAGAAAGGAGATTGCTGGGGGCGTGGGTTGGGGCGGGGCTGGGTATCACAGAAAACTGTGAAAAATGTTGTGCGAGGCATCCAAATCCATATGCTGGTCATATTTTTTTTAAAAAATATTTTTATTCTCCCTTTCCACATTTCCCCCCAAATTTGCACCCAACAATAAACAATAATCAGTAACGAATGCAATGTCAATCCCCATATCAATAACAATGATCCCATTCTTACCACCAAACCCCCAAACATTAGCCCACATGTTAACAGAAACAAATGACAAAAAGGAATCAGGAATCACCCATAGTCACCATTAACACATACAGTCCCCCTCCTCCCAACCCTCCCAGCCCCCCCCTAATGTTCGATGTAATCCAATTCTTGAAAGTGCATAATGAATAACACCCATGAATTGTAGAGCCCCTCCAACCTTCCCCTCAGTTCAAATTTGACCTTCTCAAGAGTCAAGAATTCTAGCAGGTCCCCCCGCCAGGCCAGGGCACAGGGTGGAGAGGTTGATCTCCACCCTAACAGGATCCGCCTTCGGGCGATCAACGAGACGAAGGCTACCTCTGACTCCAAGCCCATTTCCAACCTTGGCTGGTCCGACACCCCGATTATACCCTAAACACCTCCTTCCAGTAATCCTCCAGCTTTGGACAGGACGAAAACATATGAACGTGGTTTGCGGAGCCTCCCCCGCAACATTCACACACATCTTCTACCCCCTAAAAGAGCCGGCTCATCCTCGCCCTTGTGAGGTGCGCTCTGTACACCACCTTCAGCTTTATCAGCCCCAGACTCACACACGGTGTGGAGGCATTCACCCTCCGGAGCACCTCACACCAGTACCCCTCCTCCATACCCGAACCAACTTTTCCTCCCACTTTGCCTTGATCCCTTCCAGTGGCGCCTTCTCCTCTTCCAAAACAGTCCTGTAATCCGCCGAGACTACCCCCTTCTCCAGTATGCGGGTCACATTTGAGAAACATTTGCTCAATGATATTCAGTCCTTTGGAAACAACAAAATATTTCCCAAGCCCCACCGACACATCAAATCATTGACATTGTAATGATTTTCTACGCAGTTGACCTCTATGACTCTAAAGGACTCTAAATGGGCTTTTACGACAATCAACAATGGTTTTATGGTCATCGTTAGACTTTTAATTCCATGGGCGGGATTCAGCGAGCCTCCGCGCCGATATCCGGCACGCCGCCGCTCTCACGATTCTCCGGTCCCCGGAGAATCACCGCGAATCGCGCGCGCACAGTCTACGCGGCGCGGGTAGGGGGCCATTGACAGAGTCCCCTACGACGATTCTGCAAGGACAACTGGCCAAGTTCCCGATGGCGTGATTCTAACCACGTTTTGCCTGTCGTGAATAGCCGGCGGCGGCTGCGGACTCAGTGTGGGTTCGGGGGGGGGGGATCTTTCACTTGGTGGGGGGGGAGGCCTCACAGACGGCCAGGCAAGCGATCGGGCGGCACTGATCTGCGGGCGCGCGTGATCTCAGGGGGACCTACACCAAGGGAATGGCGCTCGCCTAGATGTTCAATCCCAGGGCCTCGGCAGATGAGGCGAGCGCCGTTCTGTGCTGGTCGCCACAAGGGGGAACAGGTAGAAAACTGCACTTGGGGGGGTTTCCCAAGGGATTGTAGGCCCCCAGGTGGTTTCCCTCTGGGTAGGGTGATGCCGTGGCACTGCAAGCCTGGCACCCTGGCACTGTGTCAGCCTGGCAGTGCCAAGGTGCCAGGGTGGCATTTTTACCATGCTAAGGATCGGACCAGGGATGCCCTGCCCATGTGGGGTGCGGAGGGGGCGGGGGGACCCCCTTACAGGAGAGTTGGGGCTTTGAGGGGATCCGGGGGTTGCGCTGAAGGAGAGGGGGTCGAGAGCACGGGATGCCATTTGACCTCCTCCTACACTGAGGGGTTCCGGAGAGCGAAGCTACTCTTTGTAGGAAAGGGGATGAAGTGCAACGTCTGCAGGGCATTCCCCCCTGAGGCCCCAGATTGCAACAAAGTCCCGTTCGATAGCATGGTCTTTCTCAGCACCGCTGGGAAATATCTAGCTAAATGCGCTCAACGCGGACTCAGTTGCAATTCAGCTATCGTTTGGATGAGATATTAAACTGTAGTCCCTCACGCCCTCGCAATTGGGCAAAAAAGATCCAATCCACAGTGGGAGAGTTATCTCCAGTGCCTGACCAATATTTGTCCATCAATTAACATCACATAAAATAGATTATCTGGGCATTATCACATTGTTGCCTGTGGGAGATTGCTATGTTTAAATTAGATGCCACGTTTCCTCCAACAGTGACTACAATTTAAAATGACCTTTTTGGCTATAAAGGACGTTGAGTGGACAGTTAGTCATGAAAGGTGCTATATAAACTACAGCGTCCACAAATTCAGTGGGTAACTGCACTTCATTGTACAGTACTAAGATGCAGAGAATAGCGAGACCACAAGTTCAAACTGTACTGAGTTACCTGCTCTCGGCCGGGGGTATGGTAGTATTACACAACTAATTATTCTACGCCCCCGAGGGTGAGGAAAATAATACTTTGGACGTATTCCAAGTCCTGATCAAACTCAAGTGAATCATGAAGAAATTGTAGGTGAGGAGAGGAATGAGCCCCCAGGCAATGGTTCAGCACCTCTGTAACTATAAGGTTATGGAGCCCTCTCCTTGCCCAAGTCACTGCCTACAGAAAAGGAAGGATTTGGCCAAAATATTACAGGTCGTTATCAAATGCTATGTTGCACTCAAAAAACAATGGGCTGGATTCTCCTCTGTCGGGATTCTCCGTTCCGCCAACAGCCCGGGGATTCCCCGACAACGTGGGGCTGCCCACAATGGGAAACCCCATTAGCCGGCTGGCGAGATGGAGAATCCCGGGGGTGCGCCGCACCAGACATCTGGTGTGGTGGGACGGAGAATCCCGCCCAATATTAACCATTCAATATTGTCTCAAAAAATAAAGTGTAACCGTTTTTGTAACTGATTCTCCGAGCTTGGTCATATCTTTAAAATATAATATAAACTTATTTGATTTTATGAAGGGACAATTTAGCATGGCCAATCCACCTACCCTGCACATCTTTGGGTTGTGTGGGCGAAACTCACACAAACACGGGAAGAATGTGAAAACTCCACACGGACAGTGACCCAGAGCCGGGATCGAACTTGAGACCTCGGCGCCGTGAGGCAGCAGTGCTAACCACCGTGCTGCCCAACTTATAATAAATAATTGTGAGTGTGAGGATGGTCAATGCTACATCCTTAAAATCTTAAATGCTTTGCTTACCTGGAGTAATAATTCCAGGAAGTGCGGAGTGAAAGGCCAAATTGGTGTATTTTAAACTGAAAATAAAGCTGCTACCATGGCATACAACACAGGCGTCCCAGACCAGGACTATCGGGAGCTGCTGGTCCAGGTCTGGGAGCTACTGTTAAAGGCCTTGCTAACGAGCACCAGCTGGGCAGGTCTCCGCCCACTCACCACGGGAACCCGTGTTCTGCAAAGCCCACGGGGAGATCAATCAACAATTTCCCATGGTCTTCGTGAGGGTCATCACAACTGGTGACTGGTCAAAAATAATGACAACTCATCTTTTATAAAATACATTAAATTAAATGTGCTGCTTTGGCCAAGATTTGCTTATCACGGATGACAAACAATAATAAGTATCCAAAATGAACAAAAGATTGGTTTCCTTAGCGATGTATGTTTCGATTAGCCCACTTTCCAACTTTTGAACAATGCCTCCTTTTAGATGTACAGCAGGCCTTAAAGGCCTATTTGCTCCATGGTAACCTTTCTTGCCCTTACTTTGTTTTAGTGCCAAGGTCACATTGGCATATTGCGCCTACTTGCTATTGCTATAGTTACCAAGAGGACAAGCTACTTGGGTCGGGTTTTATTGAGGAAAGGAGGTTTGCAGCAAACTAAACAGTGTCTGATTTCTTCAATCTAACATCATCAGTATCAGTTGCTCTGCCGTAGAAAAACATAAGAATGGGGTGACTGGCAGAATTCTGGAGGTTACTTAGCAACCTAGTGGACGCGAAGAAGTTGATGGTTCCTGAATTTCTTTTTTATTTTGAGTATCCAATTATTTTTTTCCAGTTAAGGGGCAATTTAGCGTGGCCAATCCACCTAGCCTGCACATCTTTGTGTTATGGGGGTGAAACCCACACAAACACAGGGAGAATGTACAAACTCCACACAGACAGTGACCCCGGGGCTGGGATCAAACCCGGGTCCTCAGCGGTGTGAGGCAGCAGTGCTAACCACTGTGCCACCATACCACCAGATGATTCCTGAATTTAAGCAGCACAAAAAAACAGAAGCGAAAAAAACTCATTCAAAGCGGGTGGGGTCCTTTTTCTGGATCTGCATGTCAGGTTTTGTTAAAACCTGCCTGGATCCTACTGGCTGGGGACAAGTTACCCCATGTTACTTGAGGAATATCTGCTCCTCCAATGTAAATAGAGTTACTTCTTGCTTGACTCTACAAACTCGTGTTGGATTCTTCGTCGCCATCACAAAAGTTTTCAAGCAGAGAAGAGAGCAGGGAAACAGAGGACAATCCAGAGACATAAATTCAGCTCCCCCCCACCCCCCCTTTCCCCCCAAGTATACAACACAAGAATTATACAGAAAGAAAACAAAACTTAACTTGAAGAACGAGTAAAATGGCTGCCATCTACAAAAAGATTTCTCAGTTGAACCCCTGATGACATATTTAATTTCCTCCAGATTTAAAAAGCACATAAAGTCCTCTAACCAGGAAGCAGCACTTGGTGGCTTGGGAGGTTTCCAGGTTGATAAAATCCGCCCGCGAGCTATTAATGAAGCAACCGCTATAATGTCTGCCCCAATCCTAATGAGACTGGTCGGTGTAGATGAGATTCCGAATATAGCTGTTAAAGGACAGGGCTGTAGGTTAGTGTCCGGAATATTGGAAAGAGTGTTGAAAAAAGATGACCAGAAGTCGAACAGCTTTGGGCAGGACTAGAACATGTCGGTGTAGTCAGCGGGGGCGATCGAGCATCTGTCGCATTTGTTGTCTGTATGGTCTGGCTTTGGTAAAGTGAATTCTGTGCAGGACTTCAAATTGAATTAAGCTCAAGTGAGCGCAGGGGGACATGGAGTTGACCATAGATAGGGTCTCCTCCCATCTGTCGTCCGTGAGGCAGAGCCCAAGCTCAGCTTCACAAGCCCCTCTCACCCTCTGGAGGGGAGGGCCCGAAGGATTTCTTGAGATGATATAGTCTTTTTTTTTTTAAATATATTTATTAAAGTTTTTTGACACAATTTTTTTCCCTTACAAACAATAACCCCCCCCCTGTAACAAAATAACATAACAAGAAATCGCACTGAGCAAGATATATACATGGCAAAGTGGTATATTTACATAGCTTTGTACACTGGCTCTCTCCCGCACGTGCCAGTTTCCCCAACCCTTCATGTTATCTCTTGCTCATCCGCCCCCCCAAGCAATCCCCCATTCTCCTCCCCCCCCCTCCCAGGACGCCCCCCCCCCCCTGGTTTGCTGCTGCTGACCGACCTTCCTCTAACGCTCCTCGAGATAGTCTAGGAACGGTTGACACCGCCTGTAGAACCCCTGCGCAGACCCTCTCAAGGCAAACTTAATCCTCTCCAGTTTTATGAACCCAGCCATGTCGTTTATCCAGGCCTCCACGCTAGGGGGCTTCGCCTCCTTCCACACTAGCAAGATCCGTCGCCGGGCTACTAGGGACGCAAAGGCCAGAATGCCGGCCTCTTTCGCCTCCTGCACTCCCGGCTCGTCCACTACTCCAAATATTGCTAGCCCCCAGCTTGGCTTGACCCGGACTTTCACCACCTGAGATATTGCTCCCGCCACTCCTCTCCAGAACCCCTCCAGTGCCGGGCATGACCAAAACATAAGGACATGGTTCGCCGGGCTCCCTGAGCACCTTCCACATCTGTGAGATGATATAGTCTTGAGAGAACCACAACTGATTTGAAGTACAGACAGATTCTTCTCCAACAATGCGCTTGGGAGTGGTCGAGGGAAGGATGGAAAGTACGAGTTGACTTGAAAATAGCCATGAAAACTAGATTTCGGTAAATTTAATTTGTCCGTGAGCTCGCTGAAATTGGCTGAATTTCCACCTACAGACACATCGATGAACCACATGAGTCTCTTTCCCTTCCACAGGGCAGCCCGGTAGCACAATGGTTAGCACTGTTGCTTCACAGCTCCAGGGTCCCAGGTTCGATTCCCGGCTTGGGTCGCTGTCTGTGCGGAGTCTGCACGTTCTCCCCGTGTCTGTGTGGATTTCCCCCGGGTGCTCCGGTTTCCTCCCACAAGTGCCGAAAGACGTGCTGTTAGGTAATTTGGTGATTTTGAACTCTCTCGCCGTGTACCCGAACAGGCGCCGGATTGTGGCGACTAGGGGCTTTTCACAGTAACTTAATTGCAGTGTTAATGTAAGCCTATTTGTGACAATAAAGATTATTATTATAAATGCTGAGTGGAGCATGGAGGGCACAAACAGGTGGTCATTGCAAATAGGGCCCATTGGGGAAGGAGCGATAAGCTTAAAGTGTTGCCGGAATTGTTTCCATATTTTTAGCGTAGATATCACAATGGGGCTTGACGTGAATTTCGAGGGGGAAAAGAGGAGTGCAGCACAGACCAAGGAAGGAAGAGAGGACGAGTGGCAGGAATGTGCCTCCATAAAGCACCAGTTCAGGCTTGGGTTGTGACACCATGTCAGGATTCTTTGGATATTGGCCGTCCAATAATAATACGATAAATTAGGAAGAGCTAGAAACACCAAATCGCCTCCCTCTCTGAATATCGCTCTTTGGGCTCTCGGGGGGGTCTGCCAGCCCAGATGAACAAGGATATTAGCTTATTAACCATGGCGAAAAATGGTTTTGTTAGGAAGGTGGGGTGACACCGGAAAAGAAACAAGAATCTGAGTACAATGTTCATTTTTATGGAATTAATTCCAGCTGAAGAAGGCGATAGACAATTCCAGTGTTGCAAATCTGCCTTAACCTTGGTAACCTGGCTAGAGTAATTTATTCTATGGAGGGTAGGGAGCGAATGAACTATATTGATCCCTAGGTAACGAAAGTTGGCACTAGATATACGGAATGGCAGAGCACCTGGGGGGGGCGGGGCATTTGTTTGACGCTGGAGCCGACTGGAAAACACTCGTTTTATTTAATTGTCAGTTTATAGGCAGAAAAATAGCCAAAAGTGCTGAAAATGTTCATGCTGTCATCAACATCGTGAACAGGGTTGGTAATGTATAAAAGGCCACCAGCATACAAGGATACAAGATGTTGCACACCAGCTCGAAGGATGCCCTTCTGCAGGGCAACTTCAGGGCTATTGCTAGAGGTTCTATTGTTAAAGCAGTGAGCAGTGGGGACAGGTGACATCTTTGACGGGTTCCCCTGGACACAGGAAAGAAATGTGGAACAAAAATCAGCTGAGCATGCTACACGTCGGTGTAGTGGTTAGCACTGCTGCCTCACAGTGCCAGGGACCCGAGTTCAATTCCGACCTCGGGTGACAGTGTGCTGTTTGCTCATTCTCCCATCGTATCTGCATGGGTTTCCTCCGGGTGCTCCGGTTTCCTCCCACAGTCCAAGGGCCTGGTTTAGCACAGGGCTAAAGAGCTGCCTTTTAAAGCAGACCAAGGCAGCACGGTTCAATTCAATTTAAAGCAGCACGGTTCAATTCCCGTACCAGCCTCCCCGAACAGGCACCGGAATGTGGCGACTAGGGGCTTTTCACAGTAACTTCATTTGAAGCCTACTTGTGACAATAAGCGATTTTCATTTCATTTTTCATTTCAAAGATGTGCAAATTAGGTGGATTGACCAGGCTAAATTGCCCCTAAGTGTCCAAAGGTTAGCTGGGGTTTGGAGGGTTACGGGGATAGGGCGAGGGAATTGGGCCTGGGTCGGGTGAACGTTCAGAGGGTCACTGCAGATTTGATGGGCCAAATGGCCTCCTTCTGCACTGTAGGGCACCTATGGGTCAATGCTTCATGCCTTTTCAGGAAAGTGTTATCATTGCTCGGTGTGATGAAGAAGTGGTCTTTTCCATTAAGAATGGTTCAAAGACATTCGATCATTCCAAAGCCAATTCCTTTCTTGTAAAGGGTGGACTTGATGCTGTTGAATGCAGATCGGCGCTTAGCCAGGTTTGCACTCATGTCTCAATATAACGGGTAGCCCTGGTAGTTGAGGCTGCAGTGTTTTCTTGCCCATCAAAAGATCAGTTCTGCCTTTGTAGCTGTGAAACTGGGATATGAAGGTTCGTGGGGCGTCACCAGGGCGCGGCTACGGCCGAAGGGTGTGGCGGGCCTTGGTGAACATGTCTTCGCCCACCATATTTTTTAAAGTTTGGATATAAACTGAGTAGGAGTGCGGCCTGCAGACCCCTCTAGCAACCCCACAATTGGCAGGTTCTGTCATCTGGTCCAGTTCTCCAGTGATCGATTCTATTCCACAGCGCCACATCCTCTTTGCTCACCGCAGCCAGCTCAGACACCAGTGCGCTGATCCTGTCGCTGTGGTCAGAGGGGGAACTCTCCAGATTGATGATGATGCTGGCATGGGAATTAACAGCCAGGTGAGTAGAGTCAAGGGAGGATCAGATGGGGGTTCTCCCATCAGTTCCTCCAGTGATTTTTTTATTTCCAGAGCCAGATAGGTCAAGACCTATCCAGCTCAGCGATCAGGATTTTGCGAATATTGTCGGATGTTAGGAGTGTGGGAGAGGTGGCCGCCATCTTGATAGCGTCTGGATCAGCAGAGGTATCCATTTCAGTTGAAGATGTTTGGCTGAAGTACCGTACCTTTTTGGCATTCTTCGAAGACATTTTTGCAACATACAATGGGCTAAACAGTTGGCTTGTAATGCACAACAAGGCCGGCAACGCGGGTTCAATTCCCGTACTGGCCTCCCCGAACAGGCGCCGGAATGTGGTGTCTAGGGGCTTTTCACAGTAACTTCATTGAAGCCTACTTGTGACATTAAGTGATTATTATTATTATTATTATTATTATTATTAATCAATTTGTGGCACCACAGAAGGAAGAAAAAGCGAAAATGTCGGGGGGAGGATACCACGTGCGCATGTTTCACCAATATCGCACCGGATATCTCATTTATGCTCACCATTACAGTGACTAGCTTTATTTCCCAGATTTATTATCTGTGCTGGTGGGTGAACAGATCTTTGTATGAGTTGCGGTCGGGCAGTAGATATTTGAATCAGTGTAAATCTACACAGGTTCCAAGGTGGGAGAGTTAAGTATCAAAATCCCCAGAGACTTATTTCTGGAGCTCACCTGCCAAAAACTGGCCAGGAGTTAAAATCAGGGCCGTGGTTATAGAAAATACAGCACAGAACAGGCCCTTCAGCCCACGATGTTGTGCCGAACTTTTGTCCTAGATTAAGAACAAATAAATCTACACTATATCATTCTACCGTAATCCATGTACTTATCCAATAGCCGCTTGAAGGTCCCTAATGTTTCCGACTCAACTACTTCTACAGGCAGTGCATTCCAGGCTCCCACTACTCTCTGGGTAAAGAACCCACCTCTGACATCCCCCCTATATCTTCCACCATTCACGTTAAATTTATGTCACCTTGTAATGGTTTGTTCAATCTTGAGGATTCTGTCACAAAATGAGTTTGATTGTACACTGGGATGGATCAAAGTTGTTTTTTCCCCCTGTCAAAATGGTCCACCCACTGTGCTCCATGGCTGCCTACATGCGGACCCTGGTCGAAACGAGAGGGGGCCTCCAGGACTGGCAGCACCAGGTGGTGGGGGAGCCTCAGGAGATAGCTCCGCTCGCACCCCCATCCCATGGAGTATCCTGGGGGCCATTGGGCATCCCGAGGAAGGAGAGGGCGATGCGGCCTATGCCAGTGACTCCCACAGGGGAGGTGCTGGAACATTGGAGCACCTCGGAATCCCCCCCCCCCCCCCCCTACCCTCACCCCACCCTCCTGTCCCTGATGCATCTGGTGGACAGCAGATAGAACAAGGTGAGACCATGTCACGTGGGACACCCGAGCAGCAGCCGGGCCCATCCAGGCCCGGTCGCCCCAGAAGACACCCGGCAACGGGATCCCAGGTCACAGGGCTGAAATCACAGCAGGCCGCCTCCAGTCCTGATGTACTGTTTGGGGATCCACCAAGATGGAGCATTAAGGCCCGCTAAACTAGAAAGTTGTGGTCCGTGCCCCTGGCCACCCCCCCCCCCCCCCCCCCCCCCCCGTCCAGTCTGTGAACCTGGAGGTGATCAGAGCGTCCTATTCACATTGGCCCAGGCGCACACGATGTGCAGCTTCCCGTGCCTGCCTGGGCCCAATGTCCTGCCCATTCTCCCCCTCCCCCACATTCTCCTCGTCAGACGAGGCCTGGTGTTAATCTTCCTCCTCCAGCACATCACCCCTCTACTGTGCGATGTTGTGGAGGACGCAGTAGGCCGCCAAGATGCGTCATACTGGAGGGCCCCTCCAGAGCAGTCCAGGCACCTGAACCGCACCTTCAAGAGGCCGAAGCACTGTTAGATCACGGCCCTGGTCACTGCATGTGCTTCATTGTAGTGTTTTTCGGAGTCGGTCTGTGGCCACCGGATAGGCGCCATCAGCTACGACTGTGCATGATGTGCATCTGGTGGTCACATATCAGCTGCACACCCATCGAATGGAAGCCCTTTTGATTGGTGTAGAGCGGCCTGTTATCTGCAGGTGCTCGTAGGGCAGCATGGATCCCATCCATCACCCCCTGGACCCGGGGCATCTCCTCGATGTTAAGTAATGGGTTAAGAGTTCAGTAATGCATTAAGAGACATTGCAATTAGTTGTCTCATTTATGTTAAGTATCCAATGATTGACACTGATATGTAAAGGGGTTTCAGGTGGCCCTTGGGTCAGGTGGTGTGTTGTTAGAGTTTTGTGCAGAGGCTGTGGAAGTGAAATAAATGGTGTTTGGTGAAAAGAAACAGGACTTTTGACTCTTCATACAACGGTAACTAAACTGTATAACAATGGTAGCAGAGGATGGTTGCTGTGCAAATGTGAAGGTTTGAAAGATACAACTTTTCCTGATCAAACCAAGGAGTGAGTGAGAAGGAAAAAAAAAAGATACATGGCTGAACCCAGGATAAAGATAGCTGGATATGACTATCCCCCCTTATTTCCTGAAAGGGGATCGTACGACCAATGGAGAAGTGCAGTAGTTATGTGGACGAAGGTAACTGCCTTGGGAAAGAGAAAACAAGGAATGGCATTGGCTCTTTTTCCACCATACGGCAGTAAAATCCGAAACAAAGTGCTTTCTGAGCTGGAATTGGAGGAGTTAGGCTCAGAAGAAGGTTTGGAGACTCTATTACAATATATGGATAAGATTTACAAGAAAGATGACTTATTAAGTGCGTATGAAGCATGGTCGGAATTTGATAAGTTCCGGAAAATAGAGGAATTCTCCATGGAAGACTATATAATGGAATTTGGCAGACTATATAAAAGGCTGCAGAAACACAACCTGGAATTTCCACAGTCTGTGTTGGCCTTTAAATTACTTGACTGTGCTAGAGTGAGCAACATGGATAGGCTCCTCGTTTTGACAGGAGTTCAGTTTACGGATGAAGAATCTTATTCGATCAGATGACAAAAGCTTTAAAGACGTTTCTGGGGAAACATTCGATTCCGACGGCTCTGATGACTCAAATAGGTCAGCCTGCTGTAAAGCAGAATATGGAAGATACACTACTAACAGGATGGCGAAATTGTACGGCTACGAACAGGGCCCAAGACTATAGAAGGAGATCGAGACAAGGAAATTATGAAGACAGAAACCCAGTTAGAACTTACAAAAGGAAGATGAACCCCAGAAATGCACGGGGCATGATAAATCGATGTTTTCGATGTGACTCTCAACACCATTATGTCTTCAACTGTCCAAAACGTTATGATAGAGTGTTTGAAGCGACACATCACACAGAAGAGTCAGAAGAGGAAAAAGATAGTGTTCAGAGAGAAGACATTGTCCTATTAACAAGCAGTTTTATGCTGGTATTGAGGGAGTTGGTTGCAGAATCCTTCTATTGTGCTGTATTGGACAGTGGCTGCACATCTACTGTGTGTGGAATTGACTGGTTAAAATGTTACCTGGACTCCTTGAATGCTGAAAGTCGTAACAAGGTGAAGGAATTTGAAAGTTCCACAAGTTTCAGGTTTGGGGATGATAATATTCTGAAGTTGCTGAAAAGAGTGGTGATCCCTTGCAATATTGCCGGAGTGAATCATTTCATTAGCACGGATGTTGTATCAAGTGAGGTACCTTTGCTTCTGAGCAGACCGTCGATGAAGAAAGCACTCATGAAACTGGATATGGAACAGGATAAGGCAACAGTTGTTGGAAAGACGGTGGACTTACAATTTACACATTCGGGACACTATTGTATTCCATTACTGACAAATAATATTTCAAGTACAGCTGTTAAGGATGTGTTAATGGCAGTTGAAAATGGGACTTTCGCCGATAAAAAGCCTGTATTAAAACTGCATAGGCAATTTGCACATCCGTCTCCTCGGAGGCTGAAAAATGTATTAAAGGATGTAGGGGTAAGGGATGAAGACTATACTAAACTGATAGAACAGGTTAGTGATTGCTGTGAAGTTTGTAGGAAGTACAGAAGGACACCAGCACGACCGATAGTAACCCTACCTTTGGCCAGGGATTTTAACAACATTGTGGCTGTGGACCTTAAGACCTGGGATAAGGCCATTTTTCCGAAAGGACAACTACCAAAAGTTGGTACAAAGGTGACATACTTGCCTGAAGGGTCTAGTCAATGGAAGGATGCAACTATTATTAGAGCAGGGAAGGCCACTGGAAAGTATAAACATTGGTTGAATGTACAGCATTCAGGGGAAGGAGTCAAGACAATGGATTGGGAAAACAAAGTTCAAAAATGGAGGGCACAGAAACGCAGTGCCAGTTCAGATAGTGCATCGGATAGTGAACAGGTCCGCAGGAAAAAGTCGAGAACTACTGAAAGGACATCCCACAACAGAAGGGAAAGATCAAGCAGTAGCAGTACAGAACGAGATACCAGGCGGGAGAGGGGACGTAGGTTATCACGATCTTGGAACGTGAGTACGACTACGAATACTAATAGGAGTAGAAGCCCACATGCACGTGAGATTTTGGTGGCTTCAAATAAATTAGATGAAAAAGTTATCAAAGAAGCTATACAGCAAGAATTGCATAGTTGGGAGCGAATTTGGGGTATACACGGAAGTACCGGATAGGGGACAAAGAGCTCTGTCCCACATGTGGATTTGCACGGAAAAGATTCTTCCGGATGGAACTTATAAGGCAAAGGCCAGGCTTGTGGCAAGGGGATTTGAAGAAAGCTTAGAAGATCAGGATTTAAGGGTAGATTCACCTACAGCAGGAAAGGTTAATTTTAAAGATCTTCTTTTAGCCACAAAGGCATGGGAATGCAAATCTATAGATATGAAAGCTGCCTTCTTGCAGGGGCATCAGCTCCAGAGAGACATTTTTCTCCGTCCTCCTAAAGAAGCAGCTAACACAGAAGGGGTATTCTGGAAGTTGAACAAATGTGTATGTGATTTAAATGTTGCATCTCGAGTCTGGTATTTTTCGGTAAGGTCAGTTTTGTTAAAGTTAGGCTGTTATCAGTTGAAAGTAGATCCGGTAAAGTTTTACTGGCACTATAAAGGGAACCATTCTGGCATCTTTATGATGCATGTCAAATACTTTTTGTGGGGTGGGACTAGTGATTTTGAAGCTTTTGTAATCTCTGGTTTGAGGAAAGAATTCAGGGTTGGAAGTCAGGCTTCCGGTGCATTTAAATATATTGGACTGGAAATCGGACAGACTAAGTTAGGGGCAACTTTTCGTCAGCATTCTTAGTTGGAAAGCATTAGCCCAATAGCAATTAGTTGTGGCTGGGTTTTCACAAAAAGATGCAAGGTTTCAAAGATGGAAAAAGAGCAACTGCAAAGTTTAATTGGGCAACTGAATTGGTTAGGTAGACAGACTAGACCGGACATGAGTTTTGATGTCTTAGAGTACAAAAATGAATGATCCCAAAATGGAGAACATAATAAGAGAAAATAAAGCGTTTGGCCAAACTAAAAATGCAGGAGTGTGTTTTGAGGTTCCCGGTTTTAGGTGACCTTAGGCACTTGAAATTCATAGTTTATAGTGATGCGTCCTATGCAAATCAAGCACAGGAGGTTATATAATTTTCCTCTTGGGGAACAATGGTAAATGTTGTCCTCTTGTGTGGGAAACAAAGAAAATAAGGAAAGTGGTCGAAAGCACTTTGGCTGCTGAGACATTAAGCTTTGTAGAGGCGGTGGATATGGCCTTTTATATATCTCAGATATTGACAGAAATTTAACTTTTGGATATTGTTAATGAAGGGCGCCTGATTCTGTGACGTTTTTTTCTTCCCAAAAAAAAGAAATTTGAAAAAAAAAACGAAGAGGGGAAATTGCGTGTGTGTTTTTGAGTTTCTTTAAATTTTGTTTTCACCTAATTACTTTTTTCTCCAAGGAAGGGGAGACTGTTAAGTAATGGGTTAAGAGTTCAGTAATGCATTAAGAGATATTGCAATTAGTTGTCTCATTTAAGTTAAGTATCCAATGATTGATACTGATATGTAAAGGGGCTTCAGGTGGCCCTTGGGTCAGGTGGTGTGTTGTTAGAGTTTTGTGCAGAGGCTGTGGAAGTGAAATAAATGGTGTTTGGTAAAAAGGAACAGGACTTTTGACTCTTCATACAACGGTAACTAAAATGCATAACACTCGATGGCGATGAACCCTGCTGCCCGGGCATCCTAGTGGGCTCTGTCCAAATTGAAATGGATACTGGGCATATAGTGCCTCCATGACGGCAGAAACTGTGCACCGAGGTCTGAGAGATCCGGGACAGGTCCCCATTCGGTACCTGGAAGGACCCGTGGTGTAAACGTTCATCTTGACGGCCACCGCGACCAGGTGTCCTCCCTCAAACCCCCATGGTGCCATGATCTGACAGATTTGTCACACGGTCTCCCTGCTCAGCCTTCGACGGCATGCCCAGTCCGGTAGGTCCTCGAATGACAGGCGCTGCCAGTTCATGTGAGGCCTCATGCGGCCCCTCCTTGGCACCTCACCCTCCTCGGCCTGTTGGGCAGCCCCTCACCATGCTGGGCGGCTGTGGTAAACCATTGTGTTCTGATATTAGGGGTTGTATGGTAGAACCTGCACTACAGGTTCACCTGTGGCCCATGCATGCTAGCTCCACCCAGGAGCCGGGTTATAAATATGCGTGGCCTCCAGCTCGCAGCCATTTCGCCAGCTGCTGTGGGAGGCCACACATCAGAGACTAATAAAGCCTCAGTTTGGATTCAACTTCGTCTCTAGTCAAATTGATCGTGCCTCAGTTTATTCGTATCAGATTCAAAAGATGGACCTCCGGATTAAACCAGATCGCCTGCAGCTGGATCCACACGCAAGCGACGCCAGAAAGGACTTCCAGCACTGGCGAGCTTGTTTTGAAGCGTATATCAACGCGGCGCTGGCCCCTGTTCCAGAGGCTCAGAAGATCCAAATACTGTACTCCAGACTCAGCTCCAAAGTCTTCCCGCTGATCCAGGATGTGCCCAATTGCGCTGATGCCATGACTCGACTCAAAGAAATTTATGAGCAGAAGACGAACACGCTCTTCGCCAGACACTCGCTCGCAACGAGTACTCAACTACCCAGTGAGTCAATCGAGGACTTCTGGAGGGCCCTGATCCCACTAGTTCGGGACTGTGACCGCCAGGACGTTACAGCTAAGGAGCACTCAGATCTCTTTATGCGGGACGCTTTTGTAACTGGGATTGGTTCTGATGTTATCAGGCAGCGGCTCCTAGAAGGGGCCACGCGTGACCTCGCAGAGGCTAAAACACTAGCGCCCTCAATGACGGTCGCCCTGTGCAATGTCCAGTCCTACGTCCCCAATCGCGCGGCCCACTCCTCCTATGCTTCATGGGCCCCACAGGCAGCCGCCCAAGCGGGGGCGCTACCCAATACACCTGCACTACCCGCCAGCCAGTGATCTCCGGGGGGCCCCGATGCTATTTTTGCGGCCAGCAAAAACATCCCCGCCAACGCTGCCCGGCCCGCGCTGCCCTTTGTAAGGCCTGCGGGAAGAAGGGCCACTTCACTGCGGTATGCCAGGCCCGCTCAGCGGCCGCCGTTGCCCCCACCACCACCCCCCCCCCCCCCCCGGTCACCGACAATGGGCGCCGCCATCCTCCTCCCTCCCCAGGCCATGTGCGACCAATGGGCGCCACCATCTTCTCCCCCGCACAACACGAGCGTTTCATGGGCGCCACCATCTTGCTCCACCCTCGCAACGTGCGTTCCATGGGCACCGCCATTTTGTAATCCCCAGGATCGCCGGGCGCTGCCATCTTGTCCACCCCGCGGCACATGGATACCACTGGCTTTCCAGGACCTCAACTCAATGGCTGCCTCACTACCCGACAAGCAACCACGGCTCGCCTCCATGGCAATCAACCAGTCCCGACCACATAATCTGACCAACGCATCCACCAGCGTGAAAGTCAATGGCCATGTGACCTCCTGCCTACTGGACTCCGGGAGCACCGAGAGCTTTGTACACCCAAATACGGTAAGGAGCTGCTCCCTTAAGGTACACCCTACCAATCAAAGTATCTCCCTGGCCTCCGGATCCCATCACGTAGCAATCCGGGGGTACTGCACGGTCACGCTCACAGTCCAAGGCGTAGAGTTCCACGGCTTTCGCCTCTACGTCCTCCCTAACCTCTGCGCTGCACTTATCTTCGGCCTGGACATCCAGTGCAACCTCCAGAGCCTGACCCTTAAATTCGGCGGACCCTTATCAGCCCTCATTGTGCGCGGCATCGTGACCCTAAAGGTCGATCCTCCTTCCCTCTTTGCCAATCTAACTCCAGATTGCAAACCCGTCGCCACCAGAAACAGACGGTACAGCACCCAGGATAAGGCCTTCATCAGGTCCGAGGTCCAGCGGTTGCTTCGCGAGGGCGTCATCGAGGCCAGCAACAGCCCCTGGAGAGCTCAAGTGGTAGTGGTTAAGTCTGGGGAAAAAAACCGAATGGTCGTGGACTACAGCCAGACCATCAACAGGTACACGCAGCTCGACGTGTACCCCCTCCCACGCATAGCTGACATGGTTAACCAGATTGCTCAGTACCGGGTCTTCTCAACGGTAGACCTGAAATCCGCTTACCACCAGCTCCCCATCCGTAAACCGGACCGGCCATACACCGCCTTCGAGGCAGACGGCCGTCTATATCACTTCCTTAGGGTCCCCTTCGGCATCACCAATGGGGTTTCGGTCTTCCAAAGGGAATGGACCAAATGGTCGACCGGTACGGTTTGCGGGCCACGTTTCCGTACCTAGACAATGTGACCATCTGCGGCCATGATCAGCAGGACCACGATGCCAACCTCGCTAAATGTTTCCGCACCGCCACTCTCCTCAACCTCACATATAACAAGGAGAAGTGTGCGTTCCGCACAAACCGCTTAGCCATCCTCGGCTACGTGGTCCAGAACGGAGTTCTGGGGCCCGATCCCGACTGCATGGGCCCCCTCATGGAGCTCCCACTCCCCCACTGCCCCAAGGCCCTCAAACGCTGCCTGGGGTTCTTCTCATATTACGTGCAGTGGGTCCCAAACTTTGCGGACAAGGCCCGCCCACTCATACTGTCCACTCATTTCCCCCTGACGGCTGAGGTCCAACAGGCTTTCGCCCGGATCAGATCTGATATTGCCAAAGCTGGAATGGACGCTGTAGACGAAACACTTCCTTTCCAAGTAGAAAGCGACGCATCGGACATCGCCCTTGCCGCCACCCTCAACCAGGCAGGCAGGCCCGTGGCATTCTTTTCCCGCACCCTCCATGCCTCCGAAATTCGGCACTCATCCGTCGAAAAGGAGGCCCAGGCTATCGTTGAGGCTGTGCGACATTGGAGGCATTACCTGGCCGGCAGGAGATTCACTCTCCTCACCTACCAACGGTCGGTAGCCTTCATGTTCAACAACACACAGCAGGGCAAGATCAAAAATGGTAAAATCTTGCGGTGGAGAATCGAGCTCTCCACTTTTAATTACGAGATTAAGTATCGCCCTGGCAAACTCAACGAGCCCCCAGACGCCCTATCCCAAGGTACAAGTGCCAGCGCACAAGTGGACTGACTCCGGGTCCTGCACGACAGCCTTTCTCACCCAAGGGTCACTCGATTGTACCATTTCATTAAGGCACAAAATTTGCCCTACTCCATCGAGAAAGAAAGGACAATCGCCAGGGACTGCCAGGTCTGTGCGGAGTGCAAGCCGCACTTCTACCGGCCGGACCGCGCGCACCTACGAAGGCCTCCTGCCCCTTTGAATGCCTCAGCGTGGATTTCAAAGGCCCCCTCCCCTCCTCCGACACACATATTTCCTCAGTGTGATCGATGAATACTCCCGGTTCCCCTTCGCCATCCCATTCCCCAACATGACGTCTGCCACCGTCATTAAAGCCCTTAATTCTATCTTCACTCTGTTCGGCTTCCCCGCCTACATCCATAGTGACAGGGGCTCCTCATTCATGAGTGATGAGCTACGCCAGTTCCTGCTCAGCAGGGGTATCGCCTCCAGTAGAACGACCAGCTACAACCCCCGGGAAAACAGACAGGTAGAAAGGGAGAATGGGACGGTATGGAGGGTCGTCCAGCTGGCCCTACGGTCCAGAAATCTCCCGGCCTCCCGCTGGCAAGAGGTCCTCCCTGATGCACTACATTCCATTCGCTCATTACTCTGCACTGCTACTAACAATACACCGCATGAACATCTTTTTCCCTTCCCCAGGAAGTCCACATCTGGGGTATCGCTCCCAACTTGGCTTACAGCTCCGGGAACCGCGCTTCTCCGTAAACATGTGCGGCTCCACAATCCGGATCTGTTGGTGGAAAGGGTGCACCTGCTCCACACAAACCCACAGTCCACCTACGTGGCGTTACCCGACAGCCGCCAGGATACCGTCTCCCTCAGGGACCTGGCACCAGCAGGTTCCACCCCCACACCACCCCCGTCGCCCCCGGCACCACCCTCCCCTCCCCCGCCGCCCCCATCACCCCCCCTATGACCGTCCGTCCTCCCCCTGCCCACCCCGTTGATGAAGAGGATTTCGGCACACTCCCAGAGTCAACTTTGGCCACGACAGCGCTAACATTGCCGTCACCACTTTGTCGATCTCAAAGAACCATGAAGGCACCGGACCGGCTGAAACTCTGACCAGACCACCAGATGCCAAGAGACATTTTTTTACTGCTCTGTAAATATTAAAAATTGCTAATTGTATATAGTTATCCACCACCCCCGCCGGACTCAATTTCAACAGGGGGTGAATGTGGTAAACCACTGTGTTCTGATATTAGGGGTTGTACGGTAGAACCTGCACTGCAGGTTCACCTGTGGCCCCTGCATGCTAGCTCCGCCCAGGAGACGGGTTATAAATATGCGTGGCCTCCAGCTCGCAGCCATTTCGCCAGCTGCTGTGGGAGGCCACACATCGGATACTAATAAAGCCTCAGTTTGGATTCAACTTCGTCTCCAGTCAAATTGATCATGCCTCAGCGGCTAAAACCTGTTCCTCTGGGACAGGGTGCACTGCTGCCCGCCCCGGTGCTGCAGCTTCCTTCTCCTCGAGCAGATCCAGCTCGTACAGCCGCAGGGCATCCCCCAGGACTGCGGCGACTAGGAGGAAGGCCACCATTGCTGGTTGAATTCCAATATCCATTGTCTGCAGGGGATGAAAGGCCGACATGTCGGCATGGTGTGTACACCGCCCCACCCCCCCACCCCCGTGCCCAAACAGGTCCACTGGACTACATGATGGCCCATGTTGACATTGCGCACTCTGCTCCACATGTCAACTACCCCCCCCCCCCCCTATCCTCATGCTCCTAGCCCCGTCGGGGACTCTTGCCCTGGTGCCCATCCCTGATGTCAGGTGTACCGTCAGCTGGCACTGCCCATGCCAGCAGTACGCTTCGCGGCCCCTGTCCAGCTGTCCAGCATCCCTTTAGGGTCTACATTGGGCATTGCCCTGGGTGGGCCGCCTGATGCCCCACCGGCGGGTGGTGGCAGAGTTTTGGGGGATGGATATGGCGGACGCTGTGGTGCAGGGGAGGTTGGGGGTGCATACGGCTGGTGTCACTGCAGAACCAGGGGCCAAGGTGGATGGTCAGTGGGGTGGACAGCAAGAAGGCTGCCTTGCAGGCCACGGCAATGTTGGGCTGTACCTGGACTGCGCCCCAGTCCCGTGACCCCGGCACCTCAACCCGTTCCCCCGTCACCATCTTCCTCCGTCCCCCCCAGACCTGGCAGGGCCCCGCCCCTACCCCACAGTCGTGCCTCTCTGTCTCCTACTTTCTCTCTCCCTCATCAGCCACGACGCCGGTTTCATCATTTTTAAAAGCACATGTGAACTGTGCCCTTGAGAACTCGGTCCATCGGAGGAGGGGAATCTCGGAGGCCTCGGAGAATACCGGTTCAGGCCTGCAAACGGTGTTTACTGTACGTTCATCTGGATCGCATTGATGCTTCTGTCGAGATGACGCAGAATTGCGATTTGGCGTCAAATTGACGCCCGCCGTGATTTTGCCGTCGGAACCTACTCTCCGCCCAATCGCGTTTCCCGATTTCGAGGTCAACCAACAGAGAATCCCGCCTCATGCGTTTCTTAGCACTGCGAGTGCCAGCAGTCACGCGGCTAAACGCACTCACCAGGGGACTTTATTGCCTTTTGGGAAGATCGCACCCAGTGTTGACTCTGCCTCCCCCACACTTCTCGGCAGTACTTCCAGATCCTAACCACTCAGTGCATGAAAAGGTTTTTCCTTTTGTCACCGTTGATCCTTTTGATGTTCACCTTTAATTTGTGTCCTCTGATCTCGATCGACCCTTCTACCAACGGAAACAGTTTCTCCCAACTCCTCATACTTTAAAAAAATGTTGACACAAAAAAACTTTCTTTCTAAGTGGGATAAACCACACACCCACTCCCCAGATACGCTGACTATTGAACTTGTGGAAGCATTTGTGAATGGACCTTCATTGTCCCCTTTGCAAGTTTGTGGGGGTTGGGGCTGGTGCTAACATGAAAGGGTAAAATTAATCGCGGTAAGTGGTGGGGGGAGGTGATGGTTGGAAGAGACCAAGAGTATAGGACACAGGTGTAAACTGGGTCCTCAAAACTTCTTGAAGAAATGGGCCGTGTTCAGGGCAGCTGAAACATTATCATTAATTCTGAGACAGAAGAATGAAAACAGCTGTCACTGTGGCAACAGGTTGGGCGAACCAGGTGTTCCTTGACTCCAACAGTAAATTCTTGGCCAGGAGCTAGTTTTATCTGTACAGCATATCCGAACACCTTTCATCTCGCATTTGTCATTTTATTTCCTGTCGTACGGTCATACAGCATGAGGAATTTGGAAAATAACTACCTTCTTCAAAGGAAGTGTCCATTTATGTTTTTGTGCTTGTCCACTTTTGAGGCTGATTTGTGACCCAAACACATCATTTGCAATTCAGTGGTGTAGTTTCCATATCACTTAAGAATGTACAGATTTTCTGGTGTACAGAGGCCAGGGCTGAACTACAAAACAAAACTACAAAATGGATTCAGAGGACTTTTTCTTTAACTCCTCCCCCTAAACCATTTTCTGCACCTCTTTCCTTGATGCATCAACTAATGCAGAGCTCCAGCAAACCTTTTTAACAAACAAACGTACCAGATTCTATTTAAAATTGCATACTTTTTATCAATGAGAAAGAACCAGTTTAATTTGGTGGTTTTGGGTGGAGGAAGAATGTTGTCCAGGATATCAGGAAAACTCCATTTTCATCTTTGAATGGTACAATGGGATCTTTCACCTGAATCGCTGGAACAGGGCCCCGGTTTGATGACTTGCCAAAAGACATTTATGCAATGTAAAATTCCTGCAGTGAAGCACTGATGTAGCAGCCTAATTAACAACACAGACATTTTTATACGTTGAACCCATTTTCTTCGGTAATCAAACAGGGCAGTGCAGGCTGCACAGGAGGCGTTTTAACTGACCAATTCCTGGGCACAATGCTGCACCTAACGGGTTGAGGAGCCCAAACCCGGTTGAAGGACCCCTTGGCAAAATAGTTACTTAACGACCAGAACGAGATGCAATATACAAGTAGTTTCAGCAAAGGTGATCGTGGAACTATCGGCGTTTGTTGTAAAAACCTATTTGGTTCACGAATGTCCTTTAGGGAAGGAAGGAAATCTGCCATCCTTAACCGGTCTGGCCTCCACGTGACTCCAGGTTCTCAGCATTGTGGGTGAGCCTGAACTGCACTCTGACATGGCCGAGTTAGTCACTCATTTCAAGGGCAATTAGGAATGGGCAACAAATGCTGGCCTTGCCCACATCCCAAGAAAGAATCAAAAAACAAGAGCTGGTGGGCAGCACGGTGGCGCAGTGGTTAGCATTGCTGCCTCACGGCGCCGAGGTCCCAGGTTCGATCCCGGCTCTGGGTCACTGCCTGTGTGGAGTTTGCACATTCTCCCCGTGTTTGCGTTGGTTTCGCCCCCACAGCCCAAAAGATGTGCAGGGTAGGTGAAGTGGCCACAATAAATTGCCCCTGAATTAGCTTGGTTAAGTTAGGCTACCTGAGCTTGAGGGGTGTTACTCCAGCTAATATCGGGCTTAACGTTTGGTGAGGCAGAGGAAAATGCAACAAGAGTTCCCACGCCTGCATGTTCTCCAGTGACCCATGCTGGAAAGTGTGTGCGTGAACATCAGGTGAAGGCACAGTCAGATCCCATTATGGTGTCCTCCGCTCCTCCTTTGAGCAACAAGCGGCTAACGTTCACGGGCTAAGCACACAAATCAATAGTCACGTGGGCAGGGGGGTGAGTCAATAATTATTGACCAAGTGTGAGTCAGCATTTTGATCAAAGCTGCAAACCTGAGGGCAAGAGGGGGGGAAATAAAGAAAATAATAAGTAGCCCACAAACAAAATGTCACTCGCCAGCCATCATGGACACAACCAAGAGCAGGAAATTATAGTTTTGGCAAACTGTGAGAACAAACCTGCATTCTACCAAGTAATACACACAAAACGTTTCCTGTCTATTCCTGTAGCTGGGAAGATGCACTAGGAATCAAAATTAATATGACAAGAGATGCAAAAATGCAATTGCGTTTCATCCAGAAACTTTGCAGGACCCATCGATGGCCGATTTAAGCTATTTTAAAATAAATGTTGTTACTCTGTCGACAAACATACAAGGGCTGTTACTTACCTCACACAGGGCAGCTGCAAGGGTTCATGCAGCTGTATATGCAGGAGTGATGTGCCTAGACTAAACAATTTTATCTCATTGATCATCAAAAGGGGATGGCTGCGCTTCCTCCTTCTAACAAATGACAAGGTCTGGAATCCATAGATGACACAACTTGATTATTATCAGGGTGAATCACTTCAGTCTGTGCCGCTGTCTCCTCTCAATCACAACGACAGCCTGAGGCTATTTGTTGTCCTACAACTATCGTGTTGTTGCATACATTGGATCTGAACAACAATTTGAAAGCACGTGTGATCAATTTTTCTGTCTTATTGCCTATCCTGTTATCAATGGTTCCAACAATATGGCCCATCCCTTGGTGATTCCTGGCATTTTTTCATCCTGCATAACACGCTATTCCGTACCACCCATAGGTCTCTTGCATTGATGCCCAGAAGGGCGCCCTCTTTCTGCTAAGTTGAAAGGGAATGATCAATTTGGGAGGAAAGGAGGGAGAGAAAACACATGTCATTGAAAAGCTGTAACCATCTCTTAGCCCGGCGAGGAAGGACAGACTACAGGAGATAAGAGGTCTTCATGGTCAATGTGAAAATCAGGGTGTCAACTGGTGGGGGAGGGGGGGGAACAACAATTCCCCTCCTAATATGGCACAAACTATGTGGAAGTTCCACTTGCTGCGCTGGCTGCTTTCATCACTTTGTGCCAATTTTCCTCACAGTAAATGTAGGGATCTTTTCACCCACTTGCCTCCTCCAGACCACGTGCAATGCCATGTGACAGACTTGTTTGTGATTCCGACACAGCCTCAATGCTTGCATTAAATAAAGATGAAAGGGTATGTGCACCAACAGCGACAATACTGGGTTTGCCTCTCCTCACAATGCATAGGGGCCTTTCATGATACAATTGAGAAAAACCTTTAATCTACCATTGAGAAATCGCCTCTTCCCCAGTCTGTGCAACTTAAGCTGTCATTACAAAAGCTGAGTGAAGACACAATAAAAACTCAATAAACCTACAAGGTAATGCATATTACTTTTAAAAAAGCGTGATTTAAAAACAGAATCAGCATTAATTCTAACCCTCATGGTCGCACAGTGGGTAGTACTGCTGCTTCAGAGCTCCAGGGTCCCAGGTTTGATTCCCGACTTAGGTCACTGTCTGTGCGGAGTCTGCACGCTCTCGCCGTGTCGGCGCTCCAGTTTCCTCCCACGGTCCAAAGATATGCAAGTTAGGTGGACTGGCTATACTAAATTGTCCTTAGTGTCCAAAAAGGTTAGGTGGGGTTACTGGGTTACGGGGATAGGGTGGAGGTGTGGGCTTAAGTAGGATGTTCTTTACAAGGGCCAGTACAGACTCGGTGGGCTGAATGGCCTCTTTCTGCACTGTAAATTCTATGATTCTCACAATAAACTCATTGGGTGGCTTCCCCGAGGCAGATTAACCATTTAGTGTCAGCCAGTAGCGACATCGGAGTCATTTTATACTGAAGATTCAGGCTCACTAAAAATTGGCTTGAGATTGATTCCAAATAAGGGCAGCACGGTGGGGCAGTGGTTAGCACTGCTGCCTCATGGTGCCGAGGATCCGGGTTTGATCCCGGCCCCAAGTCACTATCCATGTGGAGTTTACACATTCTCCCATGTCTGTGTAGGTCTCACCCCCACAACCCAAAGATGTGCAGGACAGGTGTACTGGCCACACTAAATTGCCCCTTAATTGGAAAAAAAATAATAGGGTACTCTTAAATTATTTTTTAAAATATACACAAATGTATGAATGTAGTTATACATGAAATAATTCCTGTTTTTAACTAATGACTATCTGATGATGTCTTATATTGAAGGTGAAGCCAAAGCCAAATTTCCACTTTTGCATGGACAATAAAGCTCTATTCTGTTCTCGCTAGGCTAGGTTGCCTATCACTGGTTTAAATCAGCTAAACCTTACGGACTGCAGACTCAGCATTTCATGGTCAGTGTTCCTTACGAGCTCTCCACCTCACTGGGAGTACCCAATCTTGGAGACTGCCCTATGATTAACGACCTTGTGGGTAATGAAGAGCCGAAGTAAGGGCAGAACGGTGGCGCAGTGGTTAGCATGTTTGCCTCACGGCGCTGAGGTCCCAGGTTCGATCCCGTCTCTGTCACTGTCCGTGTGGAGTTTGCACATTCTCCCCCTGTTTGCATGGGTTTCGCCCCCACAACCCAAAGCTGTGCAGGGCAGGTGGATTGGGCACGTTAAATTGCCCCTTAATTGGGCAAAATTAATTGGGTACTCTAAATTTATTTTTTTTAAATGGAGAGCCGAAGTAGCCACTGGGACTATATCCCAAATGCTTCTGTGCTTTCAGGACAGGAGCCCCGGAACATAACAAGGTACAGCAGGCATGCCATTTAATTTCATCTCGGAATGTGGGGCAAATCTATGTACAGACGGGGATTGTTCGGTGTCCTGTGTTTATAACCTGTGAAAGTAATCCACTCATTTAGTATTCTTAAAAATGTTTACGAATCTTCAACACTGAGCTCCAAGAAGCCTGGCCCAAGTTACTTTACAATGAAGCATTCACCTGCTACCAACAGAATCTCCAGTCTGTGTGGAATAAACCAGCCTCTACCTGGTCCAGTTAATCAGAGCTAAAAATACAAAGCCTCCTATAGTCTACTTGTGTGGAATTTCTACCCAATCAGAAGTAATCAGTTTAAGTAGCTAAGTAGCCCATTGAATACCTGACCCTCAACATTACTCTCAGGTCAGCTAGCACACTGAAAACACCAAACTCGCTTAACACACCAGTTCTCACACTATCAATGACTTTATTTGCCTTGTTACCAGTTTCACAATAGCCGTTTTAATAAGGGGGCATACGCTTTACCTTCATCTCTTCATGTTGGTCTGCACAGACAGTTACAATAATTTTTAAAACTTTTTTTTAAACTGTCACTTCCAGTTTTCTTTCCTTCTCTCCTGGTATTCACTGCCACTTATACAGCGCGAGCTGGAGCATTTTTGTGAGCTCCACAGCTGGAAGTGTGGCCGGATAAGGATATACGCCTACTAACATTTCAAACTGTAGGAATGGTACCCTATGCATATTTAGGATGAGTGACTTCCAAAGTAATACAAGGTAGGTCCCTGCCCAGGTAAGGAATCTGATGATTGCAATGCCAATCCAAGAAGAAGGTCAAGACGCTTCTTGTTGGGAGTGGGATTGAATTTTACAAAAAAAAAAATCTCTATCCCCCCTCAAGGAACTTCTGAACAAGTCTCCACTAGTATGAATTCTGATTAAATTTCCAGTTAGAATGAATCCAGGAATGCCCCATCCAACATAGGCTGCTGGGTGGGAGCGGCAGGTGAGGTGGTGGGCGGGTACACACATTAAGTAGTTCACACTCCGACTTCCGGGTGCGGCGATGACCAGCTGAGTCGCACGTTTCGGCAGCTCCCGGTGGAACGGACTTTTGGGCTCTTGATAGGAGCCCCAACGGCAATTTTAACGGCTAAAAACACCGTGCGGTAAACCAGAAGGGTGTTCCCCCTGGACACGGATGGAAAAAGGAGAGGAAAGTGGCCGGATTGCAGCGGATCCTTTGGAACAACGGCAAGGAAGGCAAGCAGAAACCAAGATGGCGTCGGAAGGTGGCAGTTTCATATGGGGCCCTGAACAACAAGAGTTCTTGAAACGCTGCGTGGAGGAGATAAAAAAGGAAATGAAGAAAGAGTTGTTGGCCCCGATATTACAGGCGATTGAAGGGCTGAAAGAGGAACAAAAGACCCAGGAGCAGGAGCTTCGGGTCGTGAAGGCGAAAGCAGCAGAGAATGAGAACGATATACAGGGCCTGGTGGTGAAGTCGGAGATACAGGAGGCACACCAGAAACGATCTGTGGAGAGGTTGGAGGCACTGGAAAACAACGCAAGGAGGAACAACTTGAGGATTCTTGGCCTTCCTGAAGGTGTGGAGGGGGCGGACGCCGGGGCATATGTGAGCACGATGCTGCACTCGTTAATGGGAGCGGAGGCCCCGACGGGTCCGTTGGAGGTGGAGGGAGCATACCGAGTTATGGTGCGAGGATCGAGAGCAGGAGAAACTCCCAGAGCCATAGTGGTGAGATTCCTCCGTTTTAAGGATAGAGAAATGGTCCTTAGATGGGCGAAGAAAACTCGGTGTAGTAAATGGGAGAACGCGGTGATCCGCGTTTATCAAGATTGGAGTGCGGAGGTGGCGAGAAGGAGGGCGAGCTTTAATCGGGCCAAAGCGGTACTTCACAAAAAGAAGATAAAATTTGGAATGCTGCAACCGGCAAGACTGTGGGTCACATATCAAGGGAGGCACCACTACTTTGAGACGGCGGATGAAGCGTGGACTTTTATTGTAGAAGAAAAATTGGAATGAGTGGATTATGAAAATGAACGTTTGGACAAAGTGGTGGGGCGAATGGGGGGGGCGAAGAAGGGTTTTATGTTTTAATCCTGCGGTATGGTAATTTTTCTTTCTCCCACAGGTGGTGATGGGGGGAGGTGGGGAGAGAGAGGAGATGGGGCGTTGGCCTTGGGAGGCGGGGCCGAGGGATAGGCGCGGGCTTGTTTCCCGCGCTATGATAATTATGGCGGGAATAGAGAAGCAGGAAGGAGGGGGCGTCGCACGGTGCGAGCCGTGATCACGGGGGGAAGCCGAGGTCAGCCAGAGTTTGCTGACTTCTGGGAGCAACATGGGGGGAGTAATTACGCTAGCGGGGGGTCTAGTGGGGGGGGGGGGGGGGGGGAGGGGGGAATTACTGGGTTGCTGCTGCTGGGGAAAGGGGGGAGTGGGTACGGGAAAGGATGGGCGGGGGGGGCACCGTCTGGGAGAGATACAGCTGCGTGGGAACTGGGTGAGAAGCTGGAAAAAGATGATGGCTAACCGGCAAGGGGGGGGGGGGTGGGAAGCCCCCCAACTCGGCTGATCACGTGGAACGTGAGGGGGCTTAACGGGCCGATAAAGAGGGCACGAGTACTCGCACACCTTAAGAAACTTAAAGCAGATGGGGTTATGTTACAGGAAACGCACCTGAAACTGATAGACCAGATTAGGTTGCGCAAAGGATGGGTGGGGCAGGTGTTCCATTCGGGGCTGGATGCGAAAAACAGGGGGGTGGCTATATTAGTGGGGAAGCGGGTAATGTTCGAGGCAAAGACTATAGTGGCGGATAACGGGGGCAGATACGTGATGGTGAGTGGCAAATTACAGGGAGAGATGGTGGTTTTGGTAAACGTGTATGCCCCGAACTGGGACGATGCCAACTTTATGAGGCGAATGCTAGGACGCATCCCGGACCTAGGGACGGGAAAGCTGATAATGGGGGGAGACTTTAACACGGTGTTGGAACCAAGGCTGGATAGGTCGAAGTCCAGGACTGGTAGGAGGCCGGCAGCAGCCAAGGTGCTTAAGGATTTTATGGAGCAGATGGGAGGGGTGGACCCGTGGAGATTCAGTAGACCTAGGAGTAAGGAGTTCTCGTTTTTCTCCTATGTCCATAAAGTCTATTCACGCATAGACTTTTTTGTGTTGGGTAGGGCATTGATCCCGAGGGTGAGGGGAACAGAATATACGGCTATAGCCATTTCGGATCATGCCCCACACTGGGTAGACTTGGAGATAGGGGAGGAAACAAGAGGGCGCCCATCCTGGAGAATGGACATGGGACTAATGGCAGATGAGGGGGTGTGCCTAAGGGTGAGGGGATGCATTGAAAAGTACTTGGAACTCAATGACAATGGGGAGGTTCAGGTGGGAGTGGTCTGGGAGGCGTTGAAGGCGGTGGTGAGCGGGGAGCTGATATCAATAAGGACACATAAAGGGAAGCAGGAGAGTAAGGAACGGGAGCGGTTGCTGCAAGAACTTTTGAGGGTGGACAGACAATATGCGGAAGCATCGGAGGAGGGACTGTACAGGGAAAGGCAAAGGCTGCATGTGGAATTTGACTTGCTGACTACAGGCACTGCAGAGGCACAATGGAGGAAGGTGCAGGGTGTACAGTATGAATATGGAGAGAAGGCGAGCAGATTGCTGGCACACCAATTGAGGAAAAGGGGAGCAGCGAGGGAAATAGGGGGGGTGAGGGACGAGGAAGGAGAGACGGAGCGGGGAGCGGAGAGAGTGAATGAAGTGTTCAAGACATTTTATAAAAAATTGTATGAAGCTCAACCCCCGGATGGGAGGGAGAGAATGATGGATTTTTTGGATCGGCTGGAAATTCCCAAGGTGGAAGAGCAGGAAAGGGTGGGACTGGGAGCACAGATCACGGTAGAAGAAGTGGTGAAAGGAATTAGGAACATGCAGACGGGAAAGGCCCTGGGACCGGACGGATTCCCAGTTGAATTTTACAGAAAATATTTGGACTTGCTCGCCCCGCTACTGACGAGGACCTTTAACGAGGCAAAGGAAAGGGGACAACTGCCCCCGACTATGTCAGAAGCAACGATATCGCTTCTCTTAAAGAAGGAAAAGGATCCGCTACAATGCGGGTCCTACAGACCAATTTCCCTCCTAAATGTGGATGCCAAGGTCCTGGCCAAGGTAATGGCAATGAGAATAGAGGAATGTGTCCCGGGGGTGGTTCATGAGGACCAAACTGGGTTTGTGAAGGGGAGACAGCTGAACACGAATATACAGAGGCTGTTAGGGGTAATGATGATGGCCCCACCAGAGGGTGAAACGGAGATAGTAGTGGCGATGGATGCCGAGAAAGCATTTGATAGAGTGGAATGGGATTATCTGTGGGAGGTGTTGAGGAGATTTGGGTTTGGAGAGGGGTGTGTTAGATGGGTGCAGCTGTTGTATAGGGCCCCAGTGGCGAGTGTGGTCACGAATGGACGGAGATCGGCATATTTTCGGCTCCATAGAGGGACAAGGCAGGGATGTCCTCTGTCCCCATTATTGTTTGCACTGGCGATTGAGCCCCTGGCGATAGCGCTGAGAGGTTCCAAGAGATGGAGGGGAATACTTAGGGGAGGAGAAGAACACCGGGTATCTTTATATGCGGATGATCTGCTACTATATGTGGCGGATCCAGCGGAGGGGATGCCAGAAATAATGCGGATACTTGGGGAGTTTGGGGATTTTTCAGGGTATAAATTGAACATGGGGAAGAGTGAGCTGTTTGTGGTGCATCCAGGGGAGCAGAGTAGAGAAATAGAAGACCTACCGTTGAGGAAGGTAACAAGAGACTTTCGTTACCTGGGGATCCAGATAGCTAAGAATTGGGGCACATTGCACAGGCTAAATTTGACGTGGTTGGTGGAACAGATGGAGGAAGATTTCAAGAGATGGGATATGGTAGCATTGTCAATGGCAGGGAGGGTGCAGGCGGTTAAGATGGTGGTCCTCCCGAGATTCCTCTTTGTGTTTCAGTGCCTCCCGGTGGTGATCACGAAGGCTTTTTTCAAAAGGATAGAAAAGAGTATCATGGGTTTTGTTTGGGCCGGGAAGACTCCGAGAGTGAGGAAGGGATTCTTACAGCGTAGTAGGGATAGGGGGGGGCTGGCACTACCGAGCCTAAGTGAGTATTATTGGGCCGCTAATATTTCAATGGTGAGTAAGTGGATGGGAGAGGAGGAAGGAGCGGCGTGGAAGAGATTAGAGAGGGCGTCCTGTAGGGGGACCAGCCTGCAGGCTATGGTGACAGCCCCATTGCCGTTCTCACCAAGGAACTATACCACGAGTCCGGTGGTGGTAGCTACACTGAAGATTTGGGGACAGTGGAGACGACATAGGGGAAAGACCGGAGCATTGGGGGGGTCCCCGATAAGAAACAACCATAGGTTTGCCCCGGGGGGAATGGATGGGGGATATGGAATGTGGCAAAGAGCAGGAATAACGCAATTGAAAGATCTATTTGTGGATGGGAAGTTCGCGAGTCTGGGAGCGCTGACCGAGAAATATGGGTTGCCCCAAGGGAATGCATTCAGGTACATGCAATTGAGGGCTTTTGCGAGGCAACAGGTGAGGGAATTCCCGCAGCTCCCGACACAAGAGGTGCAGGACAGAGTCATCTCAAAGAAATGGGTGGGGGATGGTAAGGTGTCGGATATATATAGGGAAATGAGGGATGAAGGGGAGACTATGGTGGACGAACTAAAAGGGAAATGGGAAGAAGAGCTAGGGGAGGAGATCGAGGAGGGGCTGTGGGCAGATGCCCTAAACAGGGTAAACTCATCGTCCTCGTGTGCCAGGCTAAGCCTGATTCAATTTAAGGTATTACACAGGGCACATATGACTGGAACACGGCTCAGTAAATTTTTTGGGGTGGAGGATAGGTGTGCGAGGTGCTCGAGAAGCCCAGCGAATCATACCCATATGTTTTGGTCATGCCCGGCACTACAGGGGTTTTGGATGGGGGTGACAAAGGTGCTTTCGAAAGTAGTAGGAGTCCGGGTCGAACCAAGCTGGGGGTTGGCTATATTTGGGGTTGCACAAGAGCCGGGAGTGCAGGAGGCGAGAGAGGCCGATGTTTTGGCCTTTGCGTCCCTAGTAGCCCGGCGCAGGATATTGCTAATGTGGAAAGAAGCCAAGCCCCCGGGGGTGGAGACCTGGATAAATGATATGGCGGGGTTCATAAAGTTAGAGCGGATTAAGTTCGTCCTAAGGGGGTCGGCTCAAGGGTTCACCAGGCGGTGGCAACCGTTCGTCGAATATCTTGCGGAAAGATAGGGAAAAAGAAGGCAGCAGCAGCAGCCCAGGACTTGGGGGGGGGGGGAGGGACGGGGGTGGGTGGGGGGGGGGTGTGGCCTGAGACAAGGCAGTTGCCAATTAGGGCTAGTTTTTATTTCTGTTATTTAATATTTATTTATTTGTTGTTGTTTTTTTTTGTTCTTGTTTAAATAAAAAAGGTCATTATTATCTGTATTGTTATAATGTTGTGTAAAGGATGCACAATGTACTGTGTTGGTTGACCAAAAATTTTCAATAAAATATTTATTTAAAAAATTAAAAAAAAAAAAAAAAGTAGTTCACACTCCCGACGACAATTAGTGTGTATCCATTTGGACCCAAAATGGTGCCACTCCCCACATCTGCATAGAGATTGAAATTAATTTCCTTTTCAGCCCATCCTACATTTAGATATTAAACTCAGGTGCCATCTTCCTTCTCTGGTGGACATGAAGATCCCATGGCATTAGTTGAAGGAAAGCAGTGGAGTTGTCCCATTATTCCAGCCAATATTTAATCCCTCAATATTTAAAGCCTCAATAAAATAGTCAACCTGGTCCTTATCTCATTGTTCTCTGTGGAAGCTTTCTGTGCACCTATTGACTTATTTATTTCCTGCATTACAACAGTGATAACATCTTCAAGTGTACGGCCTTAGCTAAAAAGTACTTGGGAATGGCCTGAACTAGTAGGGTTGCTAACTATGATTAAATGTATTCCTGGGGTTTTCATGACATGACTTGTTCCCATACTCCAGCCATTTGTCAGCCAACACATCTATCCTTGTGACATACTGCTTCCCGTGTCAATTCATAGAATCACCAAATCTACGACACGGAGGCAGGCCCTTCATCCCAAACTGGGCAATGCCAACCAAAAAGCCCATCCAAGCTAACCCCATTTGCCTACATTTGGCCCCATATCCCTCTAAACCTTTCCTCTCCATGTATCTGTCCAAATGTCTTTTAAATGTATCAATGTCCCTGCCTCAACCACTTCCTCCAGCAGCTCATTCCACATACGTACCATTCTCTGTGTAAAAAGGTTGCTCGTTAATTCTTTCCCCTCTTAACTTAACCTATGCCCTCTAGTTCTCGATTCCTCAACCCTGGAAAAAGGACTGAGTGCATTCACCCTATCCATGCCTCTCATGATCTTATACACCTCTATTAGATCACCCCTCAGTCTCCTATGCTCCATAGAAAAAAAGTCTTAACCTGTCCAATCTCTCCCTATAACTCAGTTCCTTGTGTCCTGGCAACATCCTTGTAATCTCTTCTGCACTCTCTCCTGTTTAATAACATCTTTCCTAGAGCAAAGTGATCAAAACTGAACACAATACTCCAGGTGCGGCCTCACCAGCATTCTGTACAACTGCAACATAACTACCCAACTTCTATACTCAAAATCCTGACTGATGAAGGCCAGCATGCCAAAAGCCTTCTTCACTGTCCTATCTACCTGTGACTCCACCTTTAGAGAGTCGTGCACCTGAACTCCAAGGTCCCTCTGTTCCTAGATACTCCCTAAGGCCCTACCATTCACTGTGAAAGTCCTACCTTGTTTTGACTTTCCAAAATACAACATCTCACACTTTAAAAAAAATTTAGAGTAGCCAATTACTTTTTTTTCCCCAATTAAGGGGCAATTTAGCCAGGCCAATCCACCTAACCAGCACCTCTTTGGGTTGTGGGGGTGAAACCCACGTAGACATGGGGAGAATGTGCAAACTCCACACGGAACATCTCACACTTATCTGTATTGAACTGCATTTGCCATTTCTCGGCCCACTTTCCCAACTGATCAAGATCCTGCTGCAATTTTCGATAACCTTACTCATTGTCTACAATACCACCTGTTTTAGTGTCATCTGCAAATTTACTGATCATGTTTTGTACATTCTCATCCAAATCGTTGATAGAGAAAAACAAACAGCAATGGGCCCTGCACTGACCCCTGAGGCACACCATTAGTCACCGGCCTCCAGTCCGACAAGCATCCTTCCACCATTACCCTCTGCTTCCTACCATCAAGCCAATTGTATATCCAATTTGCCGGCTCTCCCTGGATTCCATGTTACCTAACCTCCCAGAGCAGCCTCTTTTTGAAAAAAAACTAATTACCCAATTGGATGGTATGTGACGAGCAGCCAAGCAGTCTTTCTGTCCCCAATTTTCAGTACTTTTATAGCTGATAAAGGAAATTTTCAAAGCAAATGTCAAAATTAAAAACCCAATTTTTTTTTTTTAATGCCCTGATGATTTTGTTCCTCCTGATTGTACAGAGCTGTGTCCTGGAGATTGATCTTCAATTCCTGGAGATTCCCGGCCAATCCTGGAGGGTTGGCAAACTGGCAAACCAATTATTAAAAGTACCACAGAAATGCTTTCTCCCCAACTGCAGGAATTTGAGGCCTTGAGCCAAGTCCTGTCTATTCCTTGCACAACATTTGTAATGTCCAGCAACGATCATTGCATAATGATCAGGATGGAATCCAGGGCATGTGTTCATTCCCTAACAGAGAGGTGCTGTGAGGTCAATTGTGGAGCCATCGCTGTTACCACAATTAGCTGTTTACTTAGCATTCATCAGCGATAAAACCCTGGGTCTTCAGAGAGCTGGCAGTATTTAAACCAACTTTCAATCAACAAAATACTTCTTAGTGGAATTTCACTAACATTAGTTATAAACACCTTTTTTAGGCACGTTTCTTCACATCTATGCTGTCAATAGCACAATCCACATTCTAACATAACAATGGATTTATTGAACTGAGGGGAAATGGGGGAACAACAATCAGCTTCACTAGAAAAGCTTAAAAATAAGAAAGCTCAGGTTAGTTATACGTATCCCTGTCCACCTTGATCGTTGAAAATGTTGTATTTAATGTGGAGTCAGGAGTACTCCTGCCGCTTTTGCTGCCACGAAAAGATAAGCAAAAATAAAAAATTACCTTTCGGGAGTAGCACCCAGCAATTTCTTTTAAGCACTGCTCGTCTGCCTCAGAATACCGAGCATTACAAGCTGCAGTCAATCACCAGAAAATTTGAAAAGGGGCTTCAAACAGCCATTGGGCAGACCAATTTTCATATGCAAAGGGCCCAAGGCTTGTTGAGGACACGGGTCCAGGACACTTATACAGTTTTTATCAATATGGCAGGCAGTGCCTCAGGTATGGAATGTGAATAAGCATGCCACCTGCTATTTTGGGTGGTGTCCCTCTCATACCTTTAAATGAGTTAGGTGCACGCAACTCTTGCCTTCTGAGTTTTGAACTTCATAACACAGCCCCACAACTTGTACAGCTGAGAAAGATGAACATAACTCTGCTCTGGGAGGGCAGCACGGTGGCGCAGTGGTTAGCACTGCTGCCTCACGGCGCTGACATCCGAGGCTCTGAGTCACTGTCAGTGTGGAGTTTGCACATTCTCTCCGTGTTTGTGTGGGTTTCGCTCCCACAATCCAAAGATGTGCAGGCTAGGCGGATTGGCCAGGCTAAATTACCCCTTAATTGGAAAGAAAATGAATTGGGTACTCTAAAAAAATTTTTTTTTAATAACTCTGCTTTGGGTAGCAACCAGCTAATGGTCAAGACACAGTTAGATATATCCATATTGTGTTAATATTTCGCCTCTCTTATAACTTGATTATAATGGCATAGTATAGGTTAGATGGCTTTTGTTTCGGTGCAACATCGTGGGCCGAAGGGCCTGTACTGCGCTGTATTGTTCTATGTTCTATGTTCTAACTTCACAATTTGCACTCGCTGGTACTTCTCGAATCCAATTCTTCTCTTCCTATCTATCTCGCATGCCTTTCTATTTTTTGCGATGTTACTATAGCCATTACTCTCTTTTCAACTTTCCTCTGCTGTCCCCCAGCAACCTCCCCCCCCGAGTTTCAAATATGCATTCCACATGATCACCCTTCTTTCCACATCCTCAGTGTGTTATCTATAAAAAAAACACATCGCATGACTTCATATTATAATTAATTCTTTGCCAGTACCTCAAAACAATGACCTCTTACCTCTCTCAACTTCCCTGCTCTCCTTCAATACTTTTAATTAATATTGCTAAAAATAGAGACATGTTACGGAAAACTTTCACCCAGCACTCAATTGGACAAACACGAGAATGCCAAATTTCAAACAATCACAATGATTTATACTACAGGATAAAGGGATAGTTTTAATCAGATGATGCAAGATAAAAAGCTTCAGCAACATGTCTCTCTTTTCAGCAATATTCAAGTTCTGTACGACCAAAAGACTTTTAATTAACCTAGTCTTCTATTTTCGATGTGCAACCTCCTACATTATGAGCTTTATCCAATTTTGAAGAGGCCATTGTTTTAGGTTCTCAGAAACAAAAAGTAGCTTATTCTATGTGTATTATTAATCAAGGAATAAAGAGGTCAGGAAAACGGTTAAATTGCAATTCTGACAGAACAAATGGATTTTTGGCATAAGCATTTATTAACGTCACAGGAATGGGCTATAGTGTGTACAGTGAAAGGAATTAGGGCTCTGATTCAACATGTAAACTCCGTTGAGTACAAGAAATATGTTTTGTGATAAATGGACATGGTTTCACGGTGTACCAGTTAGTTCACTTACATTGGACTCATTACATTAATTGGTGGGGAAGAAAAAAAAAAACCCATCACATTAGGTAAAAGTCCAACTGCATCCTTATCTGGGGCAGGTTTTAACACATCCCTTTACTTCCTTTGCCCAAGCTAATGATTTAGGATTATAACATGAGGTATTCTTGACAAATGCTTTACACTCTCTGTGCCAGGTTTCCTCCTGTCCTAGCAGGTATGTGGAACAAGTCATTTGCCAATTGCCATCCAGTCTGAAGAGAGACAAACCTTCTTAAAATATGTTTTGCTTGTATGAGCCACAGAGCTTTAAATCACACACACCTCCCAAACCTGCAATCTCTATTCTCTTGAAGGGCAAGTGCACCCGGCACGTGAGAACATCATCAACCTCCAGGCATCCCTCCAATCACACACCATCTTTACTTGCACATTTACCACTGTTCTTCTCTCGCGCGACAATCGCCAGGCAGAAATGTTACCTTCCAGTCGGGGAACACTTCATCAGTCAAGGGCATTTAGCCTCTGAACTTCGGGTAAGCGTTCTCCAAGGCGGCCTTCAGGACGCGCGACAACGCAGAATTGCCGAGCAGAAATTTATAGCCAAGTTCCGCACACATGAGTACGGCCTCAACCGGGACCTTGGATTCATGACGCATTACATCCCCCCCCCCCAAATCTGGCCTAGGCTTGCAAAATCCTACCAACTGTCCTGGCTTGAGACAATTCACACTTCTTTAACCTGTGATTATCCCTCTCACCAGTTGCTCCGTCTGGACCTGTAAAGACTTAATTACCTGCAAAGACTTGCATTCAAAGTATCGTCTTGCATCATTGACTTTGCCGATATATATGTTTCTGAAACCCACCTCTTCATTCACCTGAGGAAGGAGCTGTGCTCCGAAAGCTAGTGATTCGAAACAAACCTGTTGGACTTTAACCTGGTGTTGTAAGACTTCTTACTGTAATTTAAGGCAGTATGGGGAGTGAACCTGGTGCTTATGGCTCAACTGCACTCAAAATAAACTCAACTGGCCTTTGGAGCACTCTCTGTTTTTACTAATTAAACTGCAATATGGTATTTCAGCAGTTGCTGTAGAAATAATTTGATTTACAAAAATCTTGTCGGGCACTTTGCTTTGAAGCTCAGGCCTTTGTGTGAGATTACAAACTCAGCTGTTTTTCACATCAAGATGCCAGAATGTGCCCTCCCTCTCTCCCTCATGCCTTTGAAGGGAGCTCACCATCTTTGAAATAGTTATCCCTGCTGCTTTCACACTAGGCTCTCTCTTTACTGGGGAAGGGAGAGAACTCTCACAGGCCAGCTATTTACAGCCTCCTGCTTTTAAACATTAGAAATAGAGGTTCACGACTGTTTTTGAACTCAAATTCGAAGATTAAGCGCACTCTCAGGTCCAAAAAGTGCAACTTCAGGCATCAAGCGCTGGTAAAAGACAAGAGGAATTCTCTAAGGAATCAACTCTGACACAAACGTCATCAGAGGTCATCAATTCCAGCCATCAGTAAAACAAATATCAGTGTTTTTAAAAAAACTTTTGACGTATTAATTTGTCTTTTCAAAATGAAACTAATTTCTTTTGTGAGTTCTGGTCCTACAGCACTGAGAGAAAGCACAGGTTGTGGCTTCTGCCCTGCCAGCAGCTCGCCAATTGTCCTGTTTGGCTCAGTTAAGATGTACAGTGTTATGGGGCAGAATCAGGTGAAAATATTCCACCTTCATTCTCCCTCTATATGACAGTGCTTCAGCAACAGTGTTGTCACATTAATGAGAAAACATAGCTATCATATGAAGAGCCTAGAACAACCTTGCAAAGAATGCTTTCCCAAAGTAACAAAGGAAGAAATTTGTCAGAATTGTGGGAGGGAGAGAGAGAGAGAGAGCACCCCCCCCCCCCCCCCCCCCCATGGTCTTGGCCTACTACAGGTGCAGAGTCGAAGGAGACCAGAAACCCAGGTGGATAACATAAGCAGCTTTGCATGCTCACAAAATGAACAGATTACAGCCAATCAGGTATTCTTCACTGTAACTATCAATTCTGTCCCTAAAACTGCACCAAATTTCAAAGTACTTGTAATATTCTGAAAAGAAGATAGTCCGACTGGACTCTGTTGCGATTTTTAAAAGTCCAGGTATGGACCCAGCCTGCTATGCAATGTATTAGGCATCACCTTTCAATTACTTATTGAGTTATACTTGCTTGAAGGATTTCTTCTCTCAATTTTCCCTCGTGGGCAGCATGGACCATTGGATCTCTGATTTACTTGACCTGCCTTAGCTAGCAGTTGTAGAATCATAGAATCATAGACGTTTACAGCATGGAAACAGGCCCTTCGGCCCAACCAGTCCATGCCGCCCAGTTTTTACCATTAAGCTAGTCCCAGTTGCCCGCACTTGGCCCATGACCCTCTATACCCATCTTACCCATGTAACTATCTAAATGTTTTTTAAAAGACACAATTGTACCCGCCTCTACTACTACCTCTGGCAGCCCATTCCAGACACTCACTACCCTCTGAGTGAAGAAATTGCCCCTCTGGGCCCTTCTGAATCTCTCCCCTCTCACCTTAAACCTATGCCCTCTAGTTTTAGACTCCCCTACCTTTGGGAAAAGATGTTGACTATCTACCTTATCTATGCCCCTCATTATTTTATAGACCTCTATAAGATCACCCCTAAGCCTCCTACCCTCCAAGGAAAAAAGTCCCAGTCTATCCAGCCTCTCCTTATAACTCAAACCATCAAGTCCCGGCAACATCCTAGTAAATCTTTTCTGCACTCTTTCCAGTTTAATAATATCCTTCCAAATGGAAATGTGTCTTTGTAGCACATGGCAATCTGATTATCATTCCAGTAAGATATATTACCAACACCGGAGAGTGATATGATTTTTCGAATGTAAAGTGGTTGAGAGAGTATATCCATAACTGTTACCCACATGGTGACTGTTGACTATGGATGACGGGACCAGCAATTTCCCCCATCCACAATGCAGCTCCAGTCATCATCAAACCAAGGGTTTTGTGGTTATGATCTTGCAATATCTTGACTTTAAAATTCTCATCCTTATTTCCGAATGCCTCCGTGACTTTGCTCCTCCTGTTCCCTTCAATCTCCTCGAAACTCAACCCTCCGAGATATTGGCACTCCTCCAATTCTGGCCTATTGTGCAGTCCCAATTATAACTGCTCCACCATTGGTGGCCTTGCCTCGCCTACAATTTCGCCTACGTCTCTCTGCCTTTCTATCTCGCATTCCTCCTGAAGACATGCCTTAAAATGAACTACTGTGACCAAACCTTTGGTCATCTGGCTTACCCCTCCCCTCAACCCGGGAAACCCGCAGCGGGTGGTATGCCATCAGCGGGACTGGAAAATCCTGCTGCCGACAATGATCGGGACATTCCCCGTGCCCCCCCCCCCCCCTTCACATCTCTTTATGTGGCTCAGTATCATATTTGTTTCAGAATGTTCCTGTGAAGTGGCTTGGGTAATTTCATTACATTAAGGTGCCATATAAATATATGTTGCTGTTGGAGGGTTATATTTACTTAATCTTTTCTCCTCTGTTGGAAGCATCGATCTTTCTGTTCGAAGCAAGACAACTAAGGATCACTGTTGCTGTTACAACGGAGGACTCAAGATTTGAATGCATGAAGGGAAATGGCGCATACGCTCAAAACAACAGAAATGTTGGGATGACATGGAGGGAATTTGCCTTTGAGTTCTCACCGGCACCTTTTTAATAATAGGAGTGTCATTACGGAGGGAAATTCAGCTATAAAGTATATTTTGTGCTTCACAAAGCCACTGTACCCTACTCTTGAAAGTGAATCACACTTAAGGACACGATGCAACATTCTCTTCCTTCTGCTTTTCTAAACCAAACTGTCCACAAATAGATTAAATGGCTAAACAAACGAATGCAGTGGGATTAATTGTGACTTGGTGCGATAGTGTAAAACGGCTGACGGTGAATCGGCAGTCTGATTCGGCGGTTATGTAAAACGGGGGACTGACTGGCTTTATGCACAGAATCACAATGACCTTAAGTTTCTTCAATTCACCTCAATTGCTTTGTTTAACTGAACAAATCAAAAAAAAACATTTTGAGGTCTGAAGCTTTAGAAGGTGAATTTTAGCAAATAAATATAGACAACGAAAGAAGGTAAATAATATATCTCCCTTCCATATTGTACCCAACCCATCCAACCCTCACTCCTATCCTGTTCTGTGGGGAACAGTGATATGCCATTCATTATCTTCATAACATCAATCCCAGTAGCATAGTAGAGTCCTTAGCACTATCCCAAATTCAGTAGTGTTCACAAAACGAGGCCCTCACCAATCAATGCCCCTCAGCATAGACTTGACTCAGAGCAACTATTGCTATTTCTTTGCGTTGTTTTGAGGTATTGGATGAATATTTCTACTTCAGATGATAGCAATTCTCTTCCAAAGGCCTGAACACACCCACCACCTCCATGTCAGGTGAGCAGATTTCTGTTATATGTCATCCATTTGGTCATTGAAACATTGTAATGATTTAGGCCAGGCCTTTGAGATTGGCCAATTTGAATACGAGTTCCCTGATTAGTGGGCCAATTAGGGAACCTCTTCTTTGTATATAACAGGGAGTGTTAGATCTTCTGCACTCCCAGTGTAGACAGCAAGCTGAATGCATCTGGTTGTTCGGCTGTTGGTTTTGTTAATAAAAGGGATTCTGGTGAAGGGACTTCTGCCTCTGTGCCCTTATTGCAAACATGAAGCCAAGGAATGTCCCTAGTTTGACGGAAAGTCTGCATTGTTGGTTGGTAATGGACAGGCAAACCTTACGAAGGCTGTAATTAGCTCCATCACCCTGGAGGAGGGAAGAGGAAAAATAGCTGGGATTCCTGCTCTTAATCACTATGTATCGACACCTAACTAACACGTATGTCTGTGAACATAGGCCAAGGCCAGAATCAGGCTGGTCTGTGATGCACTTAGATCAAATAACATTCTGGCACTGACAGATGGGAAAGGTCATCCCTCCTGCTTAAATACAGCCATTTGAAAAGATCCTACACTGCTGGATCAAATTGTGTCTTCAGTAGTTTCGGAGATTTTCGCCTCTGCTACTTTATCCAAAAGTCCATTCCACTTGTTGACCATTCTCTGCTCAAAGACATTCCTTAATTTACCTTATACTTGTTTGATCCTGAGTTCCTTTGCCTTACTCTTGCAATCCATTTCAGGATTTATCTTTTTTTCATCCTTAACTGTATAATATACAGCCATAAGAGCATCCCTCAGATGCCTCGTTTCTAACAGAAAAATCTAAGGCCAGGATTTCCTTGCCCTTCCGCGGCAGGTTTCCCCACAGCAGATGTGGCGAGCCGACTACAACTCCGCTGACTTCGGCACAACCAAAAGATCCCGCCAGTTGGAGGGGCTGGAAAATCCCACACTAGATTTTCCAGTATTTTCTAAATACTCACACCACTGACAACAGCAAGCAATTTATTGACTCTTCTCTGTATTGCCTCCAGCACCTGTGTCACAGTGACCAGGTAAGGTGAGGCCTGATCAGGGTAGGATATGTTTCTGTCACAACTTTCTCTGACTCTGAGGTTCGGCAGTCTGAGGAGCAGTAAAATGACATAAGAACATAAGAACTAGGAACAGGAGTAGGCCATCTGGCCCCTCGAGCCTGCTCCACCATTTAATGAGATCATGGCTGATCTTTGTGGACTCAGCTCCACTCTCCGGCCCGTACACCATATCCCCGAATCCCCATTTCACCCTCAAAGCCTACACCGCCAATCGATAATATCTTGGCTGATCAGATTATGATCACACCACTGTCTGTACCCCATAACCCTTGATTCCTTTGTTGATCAAATTCTACATAACTCAGCCTTGAATTTCTTCAGTGATTCAGCCCCCACTGAGCTCCGGGGAAGAGAATCCCACTCATCGCTGAAGACAAAAAAACACCGGTGGGACCTGTAAGGGAGGAAGCAGGCTTTTTGCACTATGTTTATAGACTCATGTACATTTTTTATTTTGTTGTTGTTGTAAAACCCAAGATACGTCAATAAAATGTTTATTTTTTTTAAAAGTCAAAAAAAGTTCTCTAAATCCCAGTCTAAAACGGGAGATCCTAATGGGTAAGGTGGGGGAGGGGGAGGGTTCCTGGTGGTCTCCCCAAGGTTGTGGGGAGGTGGGGGGGTGTAAAAAGAGCGGGGGTTGAAACAGGTATGAGGAAGGAAATCCTGGGCGGGATTCTCTGAAACTGAGGCAAAGTGTTCACGCCGTCATAAACGGCGTCGCGTTTTACGACGGCGTCAACAAGCCCCCGGGATCAGCGATCCTGTGCCCTACAGGGGGCCAGCACGGCACTGGAGCGACTCATGCAGCTCTAGCTGCCGATACCGCCGTCAATGGGCGCCCCGGGCCTGCGCATGCGCGCTGTGGCCAGCGCAAATTCGCACATTTGCGTTACGACAGGTGCGAACTCGCGCAAACGCGCTAGTTTCCTTCTCCGCACCGGCCCCGACGCAACATGGCATAGAGCTACAGGGGCCCGGCACGGAGCAAAAGAGGCCGCCACCAGGAAAAGCCGGCCCACCGATCGGTAGGCCCCGATCGCGGGCCAGGGCATGATGGAGCCCCCCCCCCCGGATCGGACCCTCGCCATCCCCACCCCCCCCCACAACCAGGCCGCCCCCCCGCAGGATGGACACTGAGGTCCTGCCGGATAGGACCACATGTGAAAGGTGGCGGCGGGACCCGGCCTATCTCGGCGGCCATTCGACCCACCCCACGCAGAGAATCTCCAGCGCGGGGTTGGAGAATCCCGCCCCCTATTTCTAGACTCCTCCAGAAGGGGAAAAATCCTTTCAAGTCCCCTCAGGATCCAAAATGTTTCAGTAAAATCACCTCGCATTCTTCTGCCCTCTAATGGCCAACCTGCTCAACCTTTCCTCTTAAGATAACCCTGTTCATCCCTGAACCAGTTCAGCAAACCTGCTCTGAACAGCTTGTAATGCAATTGTGGGTGCGATTCAGCGGACTCTGATTAAAGTTTGCTGAACTAAGAGGGGAAAAAAAAGCTGGGGGAAAGAAGGACTGCATTTCATCTGAAGCTTCTGGTCTCATTCACTGAGCAGTGGAAGCCAAACAAAGATGTAAAGAAATACATGTTCTGGTCAGGTTGCTGAATGAAGTTTGAAGGTATTCAATATTTCTGGGTGAATGTTTCCCCATGAAACTTTTTTTTAAATCAGGGTAATGCGAGCCTAAATTGATTTTTTTTGCACAACCTTCTGATCCCAGTCTTTCCTCTCCTTCTCTCCTAACATACAGAGCAGTCCCTCAGAAAGATAGATGTCTACTGAAGGAGTCAAATCTGTAAAAAAGAAACACATGACAAATACTTGGCCTTAAACAAAGAGCTCAATGGTTCATATGCCTCCATTTAATTTCATCGGTGAGAGCCAGAATTTCGATTAGGCTGCCCCTTTTTGATTGCTTACATAGTTAATCTGGTTTCGAGACTCACCCTTTGTTTGCCTGGCACTTTGATCATTCCTGGTACACCATTAAGTTTTGCAAACAACTGAGGGAAATGTCAACAGAAATGCTTCTCAGCAAACTACTTAGAATGGTAATCTTGTGTTGTTCTCCTGAGGATGAAATAGCTGCATCCGGAATGTAAAGGTGCCATTGCATAGCATGCTTGAAATGCGCAATGATGGCTTTATAATGGGAGCACAGCAGATAAACAGCCATGCTGTAGGAGTTAGGATTTTGGCCACATCCCTATTGCCAACATGCATCCTACTGACAGTGCTGACCCAATCGTTTGCTGACTGGGATTGTCAGTTTAAGTCAGGAATGTGCTGCAACCACTCCCAAGCCCAAATCTTTTGCTGTTCCTCTCAATGCTCAGTTTAAAGATTTGATATCTTCCTCATCATTTGTAAAACTGGCAGGTCTGGCAATGAACATTGAACCTTTCTTTACCCCCATCCTGAGCAAAACTGCTCTGGTTTGTCTTAATTTTCACTTTAATGTGCGCCTAACAGCTCTCTACCAATTATTTTTTGCTGTGGGATAACATTCACGAGAACATGAAGCGTATGCGATCATCGATCTTCCTCAGCCAATTACTTAGTGCTACTTAGCTATTTAACTTGCCTCAGCATTAAAACTGCGTGTCCCCCCCCCCCCCCCCAAAGCCTCTTTTGTATCCGATTCTGGCAAGTTTCCTTTATTCTCAATCCCACGAGGGCATGTTTTTTTGTGGGTTTTTCTACAAATGTGTCACTGTCACTAAACTGTGGCACAGCAACAGAAACAGATCAGGAAGTCATGCAATGTTGCAAGTTACAAAGGCAAGCACAGAGGAGAGGAAAGGAACCATTCAGGACCACAGCAGCATCGTCATGTTGTGCAGTCAATACCACCTGAAGGCACATGGAATGTTCAGGCATTTACACTTGAAGAACAGCCATTGGGGTAAAGCATCGTGTGATAGATATCATGTCCAGAGAACCATAGTAGTCGGCCCTTAAGACATGACAACAACACTCAAGGTGAAGGGGAGAAAAGTGAAATGGCAATCATTTTGATGTCATGGGACATAATTATTCAAACATGACCCAAGTTGGTTTAAGGTGTGTGCTAATGACAAACTGTTTGAAAGGTATGCAGATAATGAGGATGCTGTCATCTCCTTAACAGACATTTGCAAACACGTCAACCCCCGAGTTTAATAATGTCCCCTCTCCTCCACCGAAGTGAGGAATGTGATTGGATCTGTGTTTGAACAGCAACTCTTGATTTTTGTGTTCAAGCCTCTGCAATGGAACTTGAACCCAGATCTCTCTGACTCACAGGTAAATGTGCTACCAACTGAGTCACGACTGAAACAAGTGGGCATCACAGCAGCAGAATCTGATGTTTTTTTAAGAATGCTGGATTTTGTATTGTGTCTGGTGTTGCCAAGTAAGTCGGGTGGGTCTGGGTTTCAGGCTATGAAATGGAAGTACTTCAGGGCAACTCCATAGTTTTGGAGTTTACACTTCAACTGTACCAATGCAGTGTCAAAATCTGCCACAAAAACTGCCTAACTACCCTAGCTAGAATATGGAAATCAGCCAACCATGTTCCAATTCTCTACCTAATGATATAACTAGAAATTGTCTGGATCCTGAATGACCTGGTGACTCTTACTGTCTAAGATTGCTCATTGGAAAAGGTTATCAGAGCAACTTACAAGAAGGAAGTTGGACTGTTGTACTGCATCAAACATCTGCACCTTGGTGGGAAACTAAATTATGTTTAGAATGCTAGACATGCTACGACCATCTCCGTGTGGACAATTGAGGTACACGCTTATTAGCATTAATGGACAACAATGGCAGCTCATCAGACTCCAGAGCCGCAATAAATGGGTCTGGGGGCAGCACGGTGGTGCAGTGGTTAGCACTGCTGCCTCACGGCACCGAGGTCCCAGGTTCGGTCCCGGCTCTGGGTTACTGTCCGTGTGGAGTTTGCACATTTTCCCCGTGTTTGCGTGGGTTTCGCCCCCACAACCCAAAGATGTGCAGACTAGGTGGATTGGCCACACTAAATTGCCCCTTAATTGGAAAAAATGAATTGGGTACTCTAAATTTATAAATAAATAAATACATGGGTCTGGGCTTCTTTGGAGAGCCCATCGCCACTCTTGCGCAAAACTTTGTGAATCTTTAACTCAAATCAAGGGTACAGTTGGTTCTGTAGTGAGTTAATGACAAACTGTTTGAAAGGTATGCAGATTGCAAGGATGATGTCATCTCCTTAGCAGGCATGTGCAAACACATTAACCCTGAATTAAATAAAGTCCTATTCTCTTCCACTGAAGTGAGAAATATGACTAGATTTGTGTTTGAATAGGAACTCCGACCTCGGATTCTCAACAAACTGTCCCCTCACACAAACAAAAGTCATTTTAAAAGAGATCCTAACGGCTGGAACCAGGACAAGAATTTTTCTCTCAGAGGGTTGCGACTTTGAAACTCTCTGCCTCAGAAGGCAGTGGAAGTGGGATCACGGGATATTTTTAAGGTGGATTTAGAAAGATTCTTGTTGGGCACGGGAATCGAAGGTTGTCGGGGATAGATGGGGAATGTGGAACTCAACACAACAGATCAGTCATGATCGTATTGCATGGCGGAGCAGACAGGAGGGGCCGAATGGCTTACTTCTGCTCTTAGTTTGCATGTTCGTAATGCTCCTTTTTCACCTGCTCTGCAGAGCCAACAATCAGAAGGAAAAAGGTCGTCACAGACATTTATAATAAACAGATTCAGGTTATCATTAATATCGCTTTTAGAGATGTAAATTGTCCTTAGTGTCCAAAATAGTTAGGTGGGGTTATTGGGATAGGGTGGAGGTGGGGGCTTACGTAGGGTGCTCTTTCCAAGGGCCGGTGCAGACTCGATGGGCCGAATGTCTGTTTCTTTGCTCTCCGCTTGCAATCACGGGCTGCTTACCATCCCTCGACCCTCCATCTGATAGAGGTTCTGGATTTGTGGGCATCAACTGGCAACCATCATGGCTACCTCCAATCTCATTACACTGCGGTGCAGCTGCCATCTTTCAGCAGCAGCTCTGTAATAGAAATGTGGTCAGTGCTGACACTGGGGGCATGGAGAGCTGCCTCAAGAGCTGGATTGTCAGCGGTGGCAGTGGACCATAGCTGGCAGAGGGCCAATGTGCTTTCCATATTCCTGCATTGACCATGTACAGATATTGGTGCGACCAGAAAATCAAAGTTACAGTCATGACTTTCAAACTAAACATGCTTGTGCAAAATTCTGCTTCCTCTCTACAGTGCAGAGCTTGTTCTTAAATTACCATTTGATCATACTTTCAACTGCTTGGACATTTTGTTAGCTTGGTAGACACAGAGAGACACAGGTTACAGATAACTCTTCTAATTACTCTTCTAATACACAGCACTCAAATGGTTTCTGAAGCTCCTATTTTCTGTTAAGTGCGTTGACTCCAAATTCAATAGCATTTCTATACCCCCCCCATCCCTCCCTTCCTGCCCCAGTCACGCCCAGCTCATGCACATTACAAGCATGAGTGTTAGCAGAAAAATCTTCCACTTCATCTGCTCAAGTCACAGACAAGAGTAACAGACAGCTGTCAGGAAAACAAAACTCCGCGGTACTTTATCAGTTTAATTGGATCAATAAGACCACAAGACCATAAGATACAGGAGCAGAATTAGGCCACTCGGCCCATCAAGTCTTTTCTGCCATTCAATCATGGCTGATATTTTCTCATCCCCATTCTCCCGCCTTCTCCCCATAACCCCTGATCCCCTTATTAATCACAAACCTATCTATCTCTGTCTTAAAGACACTCAGTGAATTGGCCTCCACAGCCTTCTGTGGGAAAGAGTTCCACAGATTCACCACCTTCTGGCTGAAGTAATTCCTCCTCATCTCAGTTTTAAAGGATCGTCCCTTTAATCTGAGATGGTGTCCTCTGGTGCTAGTTTTTCCTACAAGTGGAAACATCCTCTCCTCATCCACTCTATCCAGGCCTCGCAGTATCCTGTAAGTTTCAATAAGATCCCCCCCTCATCCTTTTAAACTCCAACAAGTACAGACCCAGAGCCCTCAACCTTTCCTCATACAACAAGTTCTTCATTCCAGGGATCATTCTAGTGAACCTCCTCTGGACTCTTTCCAAGACCAACACATCCTTCCTTAGATACGGGGCCCAAAACTGCCCACAACACTCCAAATGGGGTCTGACCAGAGCCTTATACAGCCTCAGAAGTACATTGTCTGCAATTGATTGTCTGCAATAACTGTATTATGTGTGGTAGAACTGTAACCTAGTTAACAGCAGTCCCACCAACAGCAGTCTGTGTGGATTCAGGAGCAGAATATCAGACCCAACCTCGGAACTTGAGGAAGTGACAACCCATGTGGACTGTTGTCATGAGAATGTCGCTTTAAGAAATGGTTAGCTGCTCACGTTACTGCAGTGATGTCAGAGTGTGGGTGGAGCTGAGCTTTGGTTCTGCTTTTCAGTTTCACTTTGAGAAAAACTTGGGTGTGTCTGTCTTTTTGGTTTAGTTTTTCAGTGTGTTGCAGCTGAAGTCAGCCAAAGCAGTTATATTGTTGAGCTCTCTGCCATGAAGGACTGTCTCTTAATCATTTGGTGAATTCAGAATTATAAATGTTTGCAGTAGTGAATGTAACTCTGATGTGCTTCTGTTTAAAGGTTTGTTAAGTCTTTTGGGTGTAAAAGGACAGCATACAGGTTACTTAGTGTTGTATTCTTTGGGGGTTATCTTTGAATTAATGGTTGTTAAGATGTTCACTGTTTGATTTAAAAATGTTAACTTGAGTTCATAGAATAAACATTGTTTTGTTTTAAAAAACAACTTTTCCATTTCTGAAGTACCACACTTGTAGAGTGGGCCGTGTGCTCCCCAAACCACAATCTATTAAAAGTTGTGGGCCAGGTCTCTAAACCCTGGCCCATAACACTGTGGAAAAATGATGCGCTGCACCTGGATTCCTGAAGCCATTTGGCAAACTTCTACATTAAAAACCACTACAGCAAACAACCACTTTTACCTTGCAGCTTTTAGCTGTGGGACTTTCTCTACTGGTTAGCAATGCAAGGACAATTTTGGAAATGGATCAGAAGTTGGCTGAAAGATCGAAAGCACTTGGACTTGTGACAGAGTGAGAGAGACATACTCAGTGAGGTGTCAAACACCAACATAAACAAAGATTGTTGCTTTTCTGAAAGGTTTTTAAAAAATGGCTCCACCTTAAGAGCTGTGCTTTGCTAATGACAATTGACTGAATAGACCCAAGTACGCAAGTATGTACGCCTGAAAGATGTGTGTGTGGATAAATTGTGATGGGATACAGGTGGTAGAACTCGCCAGGTTTCTAGCAGAATGTGTTACCCCACCTTCCCTGACAACAGAGGGAGGAGAGCAGGAGCAAGATGCACCCATCTTCCAGTTGTGCACAACTCCGTAAATAAGGACAGTAATAGAAAGGGGTTTCTCAATAAATTCTTGAGCCCCTTGCCCTGCCTCTTTCCAATCTATGGCAATGCTTTCCTTGGCCTAGTATTATCAAGTCCAAAGTTCCCACTCTACATTCGCAGTGAAACAGTTTCAAGACCCAACAGCAGAAATGATCATTCCCTCCTCAGCAGTGAAATGAAAGTAGCCCCATTCATACTCCTATTAATAACTCTTTGAAAGTGAACACTTATCAATTACTACAATCTCTTAGTCCAGTCAGAGTGCCCAGCCTTGAGCTGCTTGAAACAAAGGCAGGTGCTCAGGCCAGAATTCCTGGCATTCCAACAGGATTATCTCATTCTGTGCAATGGACAGGATCTATCTCCTGGCGCTGATAAAAAATCAAATAGTTCTTTGCTGACAAACTGATTTGCTACCTGTAGTAAACCTTCAATTGTTGACTCTTTCTATGGAATTAACAGTATATATATGATTGAAATTGAGTCTTATCATAAGTGAGAGCATAACTAAACTATTGGTAGCTAGTTTAGCAATGCGGTGAGATGATGGAGTACAGCGCAGAATAAGGGCACAAGTTGGCATCTGTTTCTGATCTCACTGGAATAGTTAGGGTTTGTGGGGAGGTGGGGCGGGGTGTGGCTATGTCTGGAGAAAATGGGACAGCAAAACACCTGTTTTATTTACATGGAATGAACAAAACGGAGTCACAGTTGCTTATGCCTGACTGAACCCTGGAAGTGCACCCAATGTAATATTTCATGTGAATAAGTAGCATGAGCAAATCTGATTCTACCCTCGCACAGTGTCCACGAAGCACACCAGTGGAAAGGATGGCAACTAAGGGTGACTTTTTTTCACCTTTCTAGCAGAGCTATTTAAGTTAACTGTAATGTCCCACCCAACTGCTCGCTCATTAAAGATCCAACCAACCTCGAGCACATGCAGGGGATTGAGGCAGGGAACGACAATGGTCTTATTCCGACACATGCTCCCATTAAGCAAAGCTGTGCTCACTGCTAAAAGTGCTAACTGATAAAAGGCAATCCAATCTACAATGATTGTAGATCTCAGGCACCAGAGTGAACTCTGAAAGAATCAAGCTTAAGAGCTTGTAAAGTCCACATCAATCATGTAGTGCAATCAGCCCATTAAATTGGACACTAAGCAGAAAGAGTTCGATGAAATAACTGCTTACTTCTTCCTTTTGTGTGATTGTTGTTGGGTCGAATTCAATTGAGACTGTAACATGTTGCCTGTCCTTAAGCTCACAGCCTCGCCTCAGTGCCATACTAGATAGGCAAGCAAGAGTGTGGCGCATAAAATCCCAACTGCTCCAATATCATTAAGGAAGAAATTCACAGAGGAGGTGCCTGTCCAGGAAATGAGATCCCTCTTAAATTTCAGTATCAGTGATCTGCAGTAAGAATCTTTAATCCTTCGTTGACATTTATCTCCTGAAGGTGCTAAGTTATTCCATGGGGGCTGCACTTTGGCACCTCAACCTATTGGCCATTCTACCGTAGATGCCAACAGAACCATGAGGATCATCACTGCTGAGCACAACTCTGGGATTTCAGCTGGAAAATTCTCAAGATGTTGGGTGGAGAGGAACTCAATGTTAATGTCAGCAAAACTAAGGAGCTGGTCATTGACTTCAGGAAGCCAAGTGTCGTAAACATCTCTGTCTGCATCAATGGTGCCGAGGTGAAGATAGTTGACAGCTTCACATTCCTAGGTGCCCTAGTCCACCCACGTCGACACTACGACCAAGAAAACACAACAGCACATATACTTCCTCAGGAAATTAAGGACATTTGGCATGTCCACATTGACTTTTACTAATTCTTACAGATGCACCATAGAAAGCATCCTTTCTGGCTGCATCACAGCCTGGTATGGCAACTGCGTGGCCCAAGACCGTAAGAAATTAAAGGGTGGTGAACACAGCCCAGTCCATCAAAGACATTGTGAGAACCCCAGTTCTAAACAGATATTTTACATAAACCACAAGACACAACAAATTCATAGAATTTACAGAGCAGAAGGAGGCCATTCGGCCCATCGAGTCTGCACCGGCTCTTGGAAAGAGCACCCTACCCAAGTCCACACCTCCACCCTATCCCCATAACCCAGTAACCCCACCCAGCACTAAGGGCAATTTTGGACACTAAGGGCAATTTAGCACGACCAATCCACCTAACCTGCACATCTTTGGACTGTGGGAGGAAACCGGAGCACCCGGAGGAAACCCACGCAGACACGGGGAGAACATGCAAACTCCGCACAGACAGTGACCCAGCGGGGAATCGAACCTGGGACCCTGGAGCTGTGAAGCAATTGTGCTAACCACCATGCTACCGTGATCACCATTCCACATATTTAAATGGAGAGACCAGCAAATATTCTTACAATAGATTCAGATCATACGCAGTGCGGTCAGCGTCTCCCATCAAACTAACTAGTACGGGATAAAGAAAATGAAAGTTACCAGCAGCAGAAAGTTACCCTCCACCATATGACAAGGAAGAGAAAAAGCTGCTTGTTCTGACGAAGGAACGTCCCAATTATAATGGGCAGGGGCAACAGGATATCAACCCCATTACAGGACCTGGCCCAGCTCCACACCCATGTGCACTTACAAATCAGTACACTAAGGATACTCAGACACATCAAGACTCAGCCTCTCGGGAAGTCCCTAATAAGTGCCTTCAAGAAGGGACATTCCAAGCATAACGGGGCAACAGGATACCGGCCACAGAGCCGCACCTAGCCTAGTCCAGCACATCCTTGCACATAGGAGTAAGTACCCCCTCGGGATACCAGCACATGGCAAAACTTACTAAACAACGAGCTCCGCTGCTCACTAACCTCACCTGGGCAGCGCACTAGCCCCACCGACGCCAGAAAAAGCAATCTGACCTCAACTGAAGGGGCCCCACCACCGAAGAACCATCAAGTCATCCATTAATTGGGCGACACGGGAGAGGGACTGATTTCCACCCCCCCCCGATATGATAATGGAAACCCCCCCTTTAACCCAACGGACCAAAACAGAACCTGTTACGGCACGCTGCTCACCCAGATAGAAAAGGAAAACCCTCGAAGGAGGAATGCCCTAATTAACCAAGGAACGGTGAATGCAGACTAACACTGTATACCATTGCAAGGAGGAGACGAGGGGACGGAGCAGCGTAGCCTTAACAGAGGCAAAGACACTGGGCGGAATTTACCGGCTGTTCACGCAAGCCGGATATTCCGGGCTCACCGGGTTTCCCGGCGATGAGGGGTGCTGTCAGCGGGACCAGAAAATCCGGCTGGTGGTGCCGCCGAAAAACGCGTGGTGGGTTGGGCGGTAAATCCCGTCCACTAACTCCCCATGGAAGACCCACTACAATGAGGAGAGCACTCGGGAAACTAATATATAAGACCACTTGTAGGAGGGCACCTAACTCCCCCATCAAGCATACCCCTAACCCAAAGAAGGGCTTCAACAATGCAGCGGCATAGTTTACAGACTCTGACTTCAGCAACTCAAGTAAGGATTAACCGACCACGCCCAGGTGAGGCCATCATTCATTACCCCCTACTTCAACAGCTCTGAAAACGCCATCCACACGGAAGAATCACAAGGGACCCAGTCCTCCCTGGATATATGATCTGTCCAGGCCTTTGTACATAAGTGTGGATTCTCAGGATTCAAAATAGGTTTTTAAAAATAAATATAAAACCCAATACAATTAGCTCAAACTGGGGGCATTCCTTCAGCCCAAGTGAGAACTCATCTAACCCTCCCACCCACCACCAACCATCCACCCATCACCCCACCGTAGCTCTACTCATGCTCTCTATAAACGAGGCAGGGGATTTCCAAAATACACTCCCTTCCCATAAATGCAAGGATTACAGCACATTAAAAAAGGTAGGACTATGCAAAACGGCAGATCACTTTATCGACTCAACATGTTTTTTTTCCAAAAACAGCATAATATGCGACCGTCGCCCCTGTGCTCGAATATCGCACACCCTTGTCAGGAGAAAAGACAATGACATGAAATTATCAGCATAATCACAAGTGAATAAAGTCCAGGATTATTGATGAACTGCGGAATAATAAAACTATCCATGTCGCTTGGAAAGGCCAAAGCCATGACTGGACCATCGAGCAACCCTCAAAAGTTCCATCGAATGAAGCCAAGACATATATCCGAAAAATAAGCAATTATGGGTTGTGATTCAGGATAAAATAAAGGATTAAAAGACAATGGCAACATCTCTTTGGGCAGCACGGTAGCATTGTGGATAGCACAATTGCTTCACAGCTCCAGGGTCCCAGGTTCGATTCCGGCTTGGGTCACTGCCTGTGCGGAGTCTGCACATCCTCCCCGTGTGTGTGTGGGTTTCCTCCGGGTGCTCCGGTTTCCTCCCACAGTCCAAAGATGTGCAGGTTAGGTGGATTGGCCATGATAAATTGCCCTTAGTGTTCAAAATTGCCCTTAGTGTTGGGTGGGGTTGCTGGGTTATGGAGATAGGGTGGAGGTGTTGACCTTGGGTAGGGTGCTCTTTCCAAGAGCCGGTGCAGACCCGATGGGCCGAATGACCTCCTCCTGCACTGTAAATTCTATGAAGTGGAGTCAGAACTTGCGGAGCCGCGGCCGTGCTCACGTCGCGTGCCGCCCCACCAACAAATATTTTAATGCCGAGTTGTAAAAGGCGATAACGAGATATCGCAGATGAGTGGTGCCGTGAGTGTGGCAATCCCATCTCGCCACCAGGGAATGCATGCCCCCACCCCCCCAGTATATCTCTCTCGCCCACTTACCCCACAACCTTTGGTGCATTTGGTCTCCAGAAGAGGGACAGATTCCCTCAGCAAGCTCCCAATGTAAATCCCATCCTTGACTTCCAAAACCCAAGCTCAGCATCAACCGATTGATATTTCTTTCTAACTTTGGAGGCGTCCTGCGCGATGGGCATTGGCTGTTTAGCTGCCCTTCAGCTTATAAATCAAGCATTGTCAAATTGCAAATACTTTTGATTTTATTGAGAAGTCCAGACTACAAATATAATTTCGAGGTAATTAGTCAGCTGTAAACTCCACACTCATTCCTACCTACACACATCATCCCTCAAAATGTCGAGAAGCTGTGGTATGGTCATGGTTAACCACTAAGAAAACCACTCCTTAATCACTTACCACTGAAATAAAATGAAACAAAGGTGGCCTGCCTGACTCCCAATAACTTTCCCCCTTGAGATCACAGTTTGTTTCATTCAAGGAAACAGTAAATGACCACAAAACAACTTGTGGAAGCCCACTGCAGACAGGGAGGCACAGCAACTAAAGTCGGAAATGGTGAAATACTTTGGCAGCAAGTCAAGTCTCAGCCCTTTGCAGGGAGACTCTCTTTCCGGCTCAAAAATTGTATTCAATTGTGAAGCGCGCCACTGAAAAATAAATGGAGTTGTTCTGTCTCGGTGGGTTTGTAATCCTTTTAGCAAAAGGTACCTTACCGTACCCCAACATTGGCAACACCTCACCGGCTGGTGGCTGGCAGTGGCTTACTCACATTGCCAGTTTCAGGTGATGTGGGGGAACTGGCATCATTGTGAATGGCCTTGCCAGTGGGAATCACTGCCGGGATCTCCGTGGGGACCAACAATCCAAAAGACTCCCAACAATAAACACTGGACTAGATTTTGCTTTTTATCATTTTGGACTGGATATCCATTCTCAAGCATTTTGGGTAAGCTGATGCAGGCTACAGTGGGGCAGAGAATTTGGGGAAAAGTTCGGAGGTATCCACAGGGGCTGTCATGTGTCTAGTCGGACTGTTTAAAAGGCACACCTCGGTACTGTAGGACTTCATCCCAGTTACAATGAAAACAGTAAGGCTCTCAAGCCCTCGCCTCTTGCATCCATTCACACGAGCCTCAAACTTCCCAAGCCTATACAATGCCACCTCATGCAACGCCAACCCAACCCTAACCCACCCCAATGGTCCCTCATGTCCAGTTATGTCCCGCTGCCCTACCCCTTATGGCCCCTCATTCCCCCATGCCAAGCAATGTCCCGTAAACAACCCTAATGGTAAGCTGTGCCCATATGTCAAGGTCTGAGCCTCCAAACAACCTCTATGGACCCTCAGACTATGGCACTTCTTTTCCCATTCACCCACTACACACTATATTGAAGCAATTGATGCCATAGTGACAGCAATATGTATAGAATAAGCTTTAAAACAACAGCCATTTGTTAATACCTTTCCACTTTCTTGACAGCTAAAAGGCTAATGGATTTCTGAGCTCTCAGCTAAGCCTCATTATATATTCTCGGCTGAAAGCCGGGAAGTTGATTTGCCTGATAAGATGCTTGATTGACAGCTTGGGCTCTCTGATCTATGCTGTCAATTTCACAATGTTTGTTTTGCAATAGATTTCAAGTGCTTGCAGTTTCAGCTGCCGATCCTTTAAAAGGGTCTGGATGATGGACACATTTACTGGACTGTAATAGAAAGGAGTTTCTTTTTAAATGCTGAAGGATATCAATAAATTATATTTTAAAAGTTATTTATACACATCCTACAGTCACAATATGGTTAATCGATTCTATATAGGATATAGTGGGTGAATGGGCATGGAAGTACCGTACCTTGGCATGAGGGGCCATGGGGGGGTGGGTGGGGCATACCTTGGCTGATGGGCAATAGGTGGCCCCTCTTGAACATACCTTTCAAAGGTTCCCTCACTATGTTTCATGACACCTCTGAGCGGCCCTGAACACGACTCCTTGAAAAGCTGGCTCGACTCAATTTAAATTGCGGACGACTCGGACATGCCTCTCCCCGCAATGAAGCAGGCCAGGGCTGGAGTGACAGGTTTCAGCTCGCGACTTTAATCAGCCCGTACCTTTAAAACACATCCAGAAAATCGAAAACCTGTGAATCGAGTCGGGAATCCCCAAATCGGGACCAGCCTGCCATTTTCATAGGCCTCCCAAATCATCCTGATTCAGTGATAATCCAGCCCTTTTACTTCAACCAATCAAATTCGATACAAACAAAACATAAAATAGCAGGCGAATCACGGCCAATATATATTATATATTCTACATTAAGTAGGCAGTCCAATCAACATGCATGGCATCAATTTCAGTCACAAGGCCTTCAAGACTCTGATCTTCCTCAAGCAGAATTTCAGAAGCTTGTGTTCAAGGATTTAGCCGACGGTTCTCATCTGACAGCATCTCAATATCAACCCAAGTTCCACTTTACAATCTTCAAAAAAGGAATGGCACACTTCTCCAGAAACTCCCCAGCTCTGCTGACAAAGGCCTTGTGGATCCACAGTATTATCTTTATCCGAACGCTCAGTGACAATCCTGGTCAGTCAACTCCCTTAAGAACATAAACAATGGCAGCAACTTTGTATTTGCCAATTGTCAGCTCCTGGATCCGGCCTTCATGTTCTTCAGAATGCCTGCACTGCACCGTTGGGTGGTGTGATCTCAGATGGCTCTGTGTCTTTCTCTGGTATTAACCAGTTTCCCCAGAAAGCTGAAATTTCAGTTTCCCTTTCAGTTAGGGTCTGATTCCAAACATTCCAAACTTTAAAATCGTGCCAGGACACCGAACAGAGCATTCGATGAGTCATTTGTCCCACTGGCCGCACAAACTGCGAATTCCAGCTCACTCAGAAACAAACGAGGTGCTCGACTCGACTGTTAGAAAATGTGTAAGAGATTGTTTGATACTCACTGGGTAAGCATGAGTAAATTAGGATGGGATGTTCATAAGTTCATAAGATATAGGAGCAGAATTAGACCATTCAGCCCATCGCGTCTGTTCCGTCATTCTATCATGGCTGATTTGTTCCTCATCTGCTACCTACAATGTTACAGTAAGAAGTCTTGCAACATCAGGTTAAAGTCCAACAGGTTTGTTTCGAATCACTAGCTTTCGGAGCACAGCTCCTTCATCACTCACCTGATGAAGGAGCTGTGCTCCGAAAGCTAGTGATTCGAAACAAACCTGTTGGACTTTAACCTGATGTTGCAAGACTTCTTACTGTGACCACCCCAGTCCAACGCCGGCATCTCCACATCATGGCTACAATGTTACATCCCAACAGCTGGATTGCGAAATCAGCCAGAGTATTTCCTCCCTAGAACACATGACCTAGGAGCAGGAGTAGACAATTTAGCCTCCCAAGCCTAACACCCTCAATGTGGTCATGGCTGATCAACCCGGCCTCAACTCCACCATCCTGCCCGTTCTCCATAACCCTTTAACCCATTACCAATTAAAAATCTGTCTAACTCCTCCTTAAATTTACTCACTGTCCCTACATCCACCGCACCCTGGGGTAGCAATGAAAAACTAGTGCTGCACCAAATCCTTTCAAGTTTCCTGCCGGGTGTGTCAGATTAAAATTGCCCCCCTCGGTCACAAGTTTGATTCCTTGGCTACATTGAATGCGATGACTTCAGCCTGGGAGTTAGTGGCAGTTTTACAATTGGTCTCAGTAGCATTGGACATGAATTAGCGGGAAATAGTCATGCAGAAGCCCCTTTCCAATGTTTGATGTTCATTTATCTGACTGGCAAGTGGAGGATCAGTTTCAGCTGCGATCAGTCCGACACTGAATAACCAACAGCACATACAGGTTCATACACAAAGAATGGATCGCATGGGCAAGATACTAAAAAGTAATTGGCTGCATCGGAACGGCATTCCAGTGAGACACAGGTGATCACTCGAGATAAACTGCCAAAATAAAGAAATGTAACAACATTCTAGTCAGAATTATGCAGTCTTTCATTTTTCACTGAAGTTCATATTGTGTTTTGCTTTCATAATGTCAGGCCTGCAGAGTACATGACAGGGCCCTGACTCTGAAACCTGAAAACATATAGGACACAGAACTACGCTGCAAAAGAACATCTAAGAAGTCAATTTTACTTTGCCATGACAGCTGTCATTGAGGCTAGAACCTCTGCTCTCTCTATCAGTGGTCCGGACTTCAACTACAATTGTAAAACTTCTTGTCTTAGTTTTTCTGCCATATTTCTGCTATACATCAATTTAAAGCAGATAAAATATTGGCCATGCCAATTCAATCACAAATACCTTCCTATCTACATTCTGTTGTGGTTCCTGCCTCCCAAATGCAGTACCAGTTGGTATGATTGAATATGACGAGTAGTAGTATAGATATTAATGTGAGTCTTGTAATGAATCATACCGAGATAGGCAGCCCTCCAATAACAATAACGCAACTTATACAGGTCCTTACGCTGCATTTTTAACAAAATAAAACACCCCTAGGCATTTCACTGGACCATAACCAAACAAAACTGGAGACTGAATGAAACATTAGGATAGGTGACCAAAGCCTTCATGAAAGAAGTAGGTTTTAAACCGCAGCTTAACTGAATGGAGAGAGCTGACAAAGTAGCGGTTTAGGGAGGAAATAAAAAGCGTGCTACCTAGGCAGTTGAAGGCACAACCATAAATAGTGAGGTAAAAGAAGTGGGGGATGGACAAGAGGCCAGATTTGGAAGAATGCAGTGTTCTCAGAGGGTTGAAGATTCCAGAGGTAAGGAAGGGCTCGGCCATGGAAGGATTTAATAAGAACATAAGAACTAGGAGCAGGTGTAGGCCATATGGCCCCTCGAGCCTGCTCCACCATTCAATGAGATCATGGCTGATCTTTTGTGGACTTAGCTCCACTTTCCGGCCCGAACACCATAACCCTTAATCCCTTTATTCTTCAAAAAAACTATCTATCTTTATCTTAAAAACATTTAATAAAGGAGCCTCAACTGTTTCACTGGGCAAGGAATTCCATAGATTCACAATCCTAAACTCGTTCCGAAATCTACTTCCCCTTATTTTGAGGCTATGCCCCCTAGTTCTGCTTTCACCCGCCAGTGGAAACAACCTGCCCGCATCTATCCTATCTATTCCCTTCATAATTTTATATGTTTCTATAAGATCCCCCCTCATCCTTCTAAATTCCAACGAGTACAGTCCCGGTCTACTGAACCTCTCCTCGTAATCCAACCCCTTCAGCTCTGGGATTAACCTAGTGAATCTCCTCTGCACACCCTCCAGTGCCAGAACGTCCTTTCTCAGGTAAGGAGACCAAAACTGAACACAATACTCCAGGTGTGGCCTCACTAACACCTTATACAATTGCAGCGTAACCTCCCTAGTCTTAAACTCCAACCCTCTAGCAATGAAGGACAAAATTCCATTTGCCTTCTTAATCACCTGTTGCACCTGAAAACCAACTTTTTGCGACTCATGCACTAGCACACCCAGGTCTCTCTGCACAGAAGCATGTTTTAATATTTTATCATTTAAATAATAATCCCTTTTGCTGTTATTCCTACCAAAATGGATAACCTCACATTTGTCAACATTGTATTCCATCTGCCAGACCCTAGCCCATTCACTTAACCTATCCAAATCCCTCTGCAGACTTCCGGTATCCTCTGCACTTTTTGCTTTACCACTCATCTTAGTGTCGTCTGCAAACTTGGACACATTGCCCTTGGTCCCCAACTCCAAATCATCTATGTAAATTGTGAACAATTGTGGGCCCAACATTGATCCCTGAGTGACACCACTAGCTACTGATTGCCAACCAGAGAAACACCCATTAATTCCCACTCTTTGCTTTCTATTAATTAACCAATCCTCTATCCATGCTACTACTTTCCCCTTAATGCCATGCATCTTTATCTTATGCAGCAACCTTTTGTGTGGCACCTTGTCAAAGGCTTTCTGGAAATCCAGATATACCACATCCATTGGCTCCCCGTTATCTACCGCTCTGGTAATGTCCTCAGAAAATCCACTAAATTAGTTAGGCACGACCTGCCCTTTATGAACCCATGCTGCATCTGCCCAATGGGACAATTTCCATCCAGATGCCTCGCTATTTCTTCCTTGATGATAGATTCCAGCATCTTCCCTACTACCGAAGTTAAGCTCACTGGCCTATAATTACCCGTTTTCTGCCTACCTCCTTTTTGGTGTCACGTTTGCTAATTTCCAATCCGCCGGAACCACCCCAGAATCTAGTGAATTTTGGTAAATTAGCACTAGTGCATTTGCAATTTCCCTCGTCATCTCTTTTAGCACTCTGGGATGTATTCCATCAGGCCCAGGAGACTTGTCTACCTTTAGCCCGATTAGCTTGCCCATCACTACCTCCTTAGTGATAACAATCATCTCAAGGTCCTCACCTGTCATAGCCTCATTTCTATCAGTCACTGGCATGTTATTTGTGTCTTCCACTGTGAAGACCGACCCAAAAAACCTGTTCAGTTCCTCAGCCATTTCCTCATCTCCCATTATTAAATCTCGCTTCTCATCCTCTAAAGGACCAATATTTACCTTAGCCACTCTTTTTTGTTTTATATATTTGTAGAAACTTTTACTATCTGTTTTTATATTCTGAGCAAGTTTACTCTCATAATCTATCTTACTCTTCTTTATAGCTTTTTTAGTAGCTTTCTGTTGCCCCCGAAAGATTTCCCAGTCCTCTCGTCTCCCACTAATCTTTGCCACTTTGTATGCTTTTTCCTTCAATTTGATACTCTCCCTTATTTCCTTAAATATCCACGGTCGATTTTCCCTCTTTCTACCGTCCTACCTTTTTGTTGGTATAAACCTTTGCTGAGCACTGTGAAAAATCGCTTGGCAGGTTCTCCACTGTTCCTCAACTCTTTCACCATAAAGTTTTTGCTCCCAGTCTACCTTAGCTCTTCTCTCATCCCATTGTAATCTCCTTTGTTTAAGCACAAAACACTAGTGTTTGATTTTACCTTCTCACCCTCCATCTGTATTTTAGATTCCACCATATTGTGATTGCTCCTTTCGAGAGGATCATTAATCAATCCTGTCTCATTACACAGGACCAGATCTAGGACCGCTTGTTCCCTCATAGGTTCCATTACATACTGTTCTAGGAAATAATGATTTTGTGTTTGAAATTTGAAAGGTTCTTTCTTCCTTCCAATCATATTGGAGCAACCTCAGATGTTGGGAGAACATAGGTGGGAACATTTGATTGGTACGCTAATGTTTTTACTCAATTACCTTTCGAGGTCATACAGAAATCCACCCGGAATCCTTACCACTTTTTTCATTAGAATGCAGTCAGCTCTCAATTTTCTGCACTGCAATATCCACCTCCTAGATTATCTGGTAATTCTTTCACATTACAAAGCTTTGGGCAGCACATTGCACAGCCCACAAGCACCAACCTTGACCTGTCTGATATAAATCAATCTCGCAGCACACAAAGTATTACATTCACTTTATGTTATATGTATTATGCTTGCCTTCATTCCCATGTGTGCGCAACTAAAATTTGGGTATTCTCATAAGCCAAGATTTTCATGACTTGGCTGGAGAGTTGCTTCCATTATGCTCAATAATGGAAGTCCCAGTGTAAGCAACCCCGACGAGTGCATGGCCAGATAAACTATCAATGATTGGCTGAAACCAGTTGGTCAACCGATATTTCCATGTGATAGATATTTCTACATTCTATTTAGTATCTAGTCAGAGTAATTTGCCTTTAAGAAGGTGGAGACGTAGGTCATGCACGCAATTGCCACACAACTGGCTAATAGCAGTTCTCCTTCATTGACCATTGCTTTGAACAAGCCATTCATTCATAGTGACTGTGAATTTCTGGCTATTGTAAGCTTGAACATTTAAAACGCCAGTCCCCCACTGCTGTACACAGAAGTAGCATCTGTTTTAAGGAGCGAGTCTGTGAAGCACTCCCAAATGGTTCAATTGTAAATGTGCTGCCCAGCATGGAACTGAGTTCTAGCAGAGCTAGGAAAGTCTAAGGTTTTATGCCTGTTTTGTGATGAGTCAGCTCATCCCAGTGGCATCAGAAATAGTGATTTTGACCTCAGCACCCCTGGCATCAACAGGGCTAAAGAAAAACTATCCCTTTTGCTGGCCAGTCATTCCGAGGGAGAAGCACATACCTGTGGATATCGAACAAAGTCAAGGTGAGGCTACAACATGCTGCTCTCCACAGATTAACAGCACACCGTAACAACGTTCACTAGACATGCTCACAGGGTGGGAACTTGAGAAAATGCTTGATGGCCGTGGATCAATAGTCAGTGACTTCAGAACCTTCAAAAGGTCACTTCCAGAGGTTTGATTCGGTTTGCTACAACTTGTGTGGCACAACTTCTCCCCAATTAACCCTAATTGCAGAGAGACTTTGGCCAATTTCTATTGGAAGGCATGTCATATATATCCTCAGGTAAGTTGTCATTTTGTAAGTTTCCGATGACACCCACGCTGGTTCCTGACCTTGGGATAATTTTTGAAAATTAATCAAGAATTGGTGCATTCATTATCGAGCAGAAAACCTATTTTGGTAACCAAGAGAGCAAAGTCACTGGCTAAAACCTGCTGCTATTTGTTGGTGCTTGAAGCCGGTAATGGACAGGTGATGCAGGTGAAAGGATGACGGAGAGGACAGGGATGTAAATCCAAGTGATGTGTATGGAATACCACATGTTTGGAACCGAAACATTATGAAGCCATTTTGAAAATGTTGTAAATATGCTGCTTTAATAATTTCATATTATTCCTGTATGATTGACATATGTGAGGAAATAAAATGGTAAGGAGTAGAAGGAAGACTCAAGGGATTAGTTATTCAATTTAAAGGGCGACACTGTAGCACAGTGGTTAGCACTGCTGCCTCACAGCACCAGGGACCCGGGATGAATTCTCGGGTGACTGTGTGGAGTTTGCACTTTCTCCCTGTGTCTGCGTGGGTTTCTTCCGGGTGTCCAGTTTCCTCCCACAGTCCAAAGATGTGCAGGTTAGGTGGATTGGCCATGATAAATTTCCCCTCAGTGTCCAGCGATGTGCAGGTTAGGTGGGTTACTGGGTTGCAGGGATAGGGTGGGAGCCTGGTTAGGGTGCTCTTTCAGGGGGTTGGTGCAGACTCAATGGGCTGAATGGCCTCCTTCTGCAGGGATTCTATACTGCAAAAGGCCACCAGGGCTGAAAAGAGCAGAAAACTATGTTGTGTAACGAAGTAGTGGTTAGGTGACATCCGGCTTGGATTTAAAAGGACAACAGACTGTAGGAAGGAGGCAGACTGCGGGAGATAAGGAGGTCGCCAAAGTCCCATAATAGAATGAATGAGAGCAAGAACAGTGCAAGCGGTTGCCTTATCTCACTTCTGACAATTGTAGAGGTGATAGGTCAGCCTTACCCGTGGGACTATAAACAAACTGAAACTGCCCATGAAGCATCCTCTTATTCAAAATAACAGTCCCTGCTCCCACTTCTGGATTCACAGAGAGGCGGCAGGAAACCTCAAGACATGGAGTACATTTCCTGTGGGAATCTCAACCTGTAACTTTGCCCACAATCTTGCTGTTTATTTTATTTGTAGGGGTGTGGGAGAGCTAGCATTGCAGGCTCCAGAAGTATGCTTCCTATTTTAGAATATTCCATTTTCAACTGCTTCTATCCTTGTGCCATATTATGAATCAGGATAAGGGGCGAAATTCTCCGTAATTGGCGCGATGTCCGCCGACCGGCGCCAAAAACGGCGCAAATCAGTCCGGCATCGCGCCGCCCCAAAGGTGCGGAATCCTCCGCATCTTGAGTGGCCGAGCCCTAACCTTGAGGGGCTAGGCCCGCGCCGGACTGATTTCCACCCCGCCAGCTGGCGGGAAAGGCCTTTGGTGCCCCACCAGCTGGCGCGGAAATGACATTGCCGGGCGGCGCATGCGCGGGAGCGTCAGAGGCCGCTCACGGCATCCCCGCGCATGCGCAGTGGAGGGGGTCTCTTCCGCCTCCGCCAAAGTGGAGACCATGGCGAAGGCGGAAGGAAAAGAGTGCCCCCCAAGGCACAGGCCCGCCCGCGGATCGGTGGGCCCCGATCGCGGGCCAGGCCACCGTGGGGGCACCCCCCGGGGCCAGATCGCCCGCGCCCCCCTCAGGATCTCGGAGCCCGCCCGCGCCGCCTTGTCCCGCCGGTCAGAGAATCCCGCCCAAGATGTGCCTAAATGTAACCTGAAGCTGGGACTTGCAGTAAAACCTTTACACTAGCTTGCATTCAGTATTAAAATGCCCGCACAACCCACATGCCCGCCATCTAGGGTCTGCACGTCAAATGGATAACAAAGCTCCAAGTATAGCTCAACCCAGCAGCTCCAAAGATATATTCAGAGCTCTGAAGAAGACTCAAAAGCTCCCTCCACAGATGCTACCAGACCTGTTGAATATTTCCAGCATGTTCTGGTATTATTTCAGTTGCCACTATGCCCTGAATCCCCCCCCCACCCCCCCCCCCCCCCCCCCACCCCCACCTATATCAATGTCATCTGAATTTCACACAGAGAGACTGGGCTTTCAGTTCAATAGGTCCATTGTGGGGTTTATGCTCAATACACCTCCCACCTTTCCTCATCTCAACCTATCAACACATTCTTCTTTTCCCGCTAATGCACTCATCTAACTTCCTCTGAAATCTGGCAGTGCTATTGGATTCCATGTGGTAACCACTTCTACATTCTAACCACTGCCTGAATGAAGAAACTTCTCCTGAATTGTTTTGTACAAAGAGTCCATTACCGAGTAGGTCAAAACAAAAGCTTTCTTTGTTTTACAGTTATCTATTATGTACACCCCAGTAGTTCCCCACTGAATCTTCTCTAGTCGGTGTCCGACTGGCCGACTCTATGTATACGTAACCAGAGATTGTTAACTGTCCCCCACCCCCTTATCGGGGCAGCTCATATTCCGCGAGATCCACAGGGTAGTTAATCACCGCTACCCCTTAAGACCCGTGCGGGTTATAACAAATTCCCTATCGGATTTATTGCTGACTATCCTGTTCTTTATTTTATATGTATATATCTTATTTTTAGTAAAACGATATTAAAATGTCAGTCGTTAATTAACTGGCATAACAAAAAACATCACGTGGTTAGCAACTAGATTTAAGTAACTGTTCACAAGCTGGGGAAAAAGTGTCTTAAAAGGAGACAAAGTCATTACTAATGGCTGCTACAAAGAGGAGGAGGTCCTTTGATGTGCCAGTGCTGTACTACCGAGCTGTATAGCACAGCAAGATCACAGATTGCTAAATCAAATGACAGGAGTCGAGGTGACAGAAAGGATGGTGCATGGGCCCCAATCTCCATCAGCTAGAGAACAGTCATGATCTCATCGAATCGCGGAGCAGACTCAGTGGGCCGAATGGCCTACTTCTGCTCCTGCATCTTATGTTCTTATTGTAACATTTCTGGATCTGTCCCAACCCCTTCCCCCAGACTTTGCTGGAATGTGCACACCTGAATGTTGGATAACACCCAGCTCTGATGGCCTCTACAGTCAAATAGTTTGCTAGTTAGGCTAGGCTGTGGCAGGAAGAATGCTCGTTTGGATGAGGTTGCTGAAGGCACTGGCGCTGTGGGATAGTAGTACATACAGTAGTACATGAGCCACCAAGAAAGCAAATTAAGTGCCGCGTGCCACTGTATATCCTGCAGAGCAGAGGGTTAATAATGTGACCAAACATCTGTTTTCTGTCTCTCTTTTGAGTCAGCTTAGACCGACCTAAGCTGTTGTTTCGCCATAGGTTTGAGCACAGGTCAGGGAGACGGGTGGCCACCTGGACAACATCAGAAGGCAAGAGGTAACAGGTATGCCAAGAATGTGAGATTGACAAGGACCTGGAAGCCACACCTCTCATTTTCAGTCCCTTCGGAAGGGTCTGATCTTTCTGACTCACATTTTGCAAGTTAACCTGTAGCACTCTGTAACACACGCTTTGGACAATAACTCAGCTGAAAAAAAATAAAGTTACAGTCACACATGGACAAGGAGACTGCCACAATAACCATTGACAGTGCTCTGCAGCCATGAGACCCACAGATAGGACTGTACAAAGGAAAATTGTCCCAGTTTAAAACACTATTCCCGCAGTAACAAAATGGCTTTCAAAACTAATTGGTCTTCCTGCCAAAATGTAAGTGTGGGAGTTGGATGAACGCACTGTAGAAAAGTCTTGACACAATTTTTAAATGGCCAACGGGAATCCCTTAATGATTCAATGGGTGAATACACTATCATGCTGTGGCAGTGATTCATACTGCACCAGATTTGATTCTAGCTTGGTTAAGTCAGCAAGGGCAGAGGTAAGGGTGCTGCAGTTGATCTCAGTGCTCATAGCAGAAAAGGGGGAAACAAAATCTGCCAGGATTTCCACTCATAGTTGTCATCCAGTGTTCTCTGCTGTTGTCACAAATAGGCTTACATTAACACTGCAATGACGTTACTGTGAAAACCCCCGGGTCGCCACATTCGGGCACCTGTTCGGGTACACTGAAGGAGAATTCAGAATGTCCACTTCACCTCACAGCGCGTCTTTCGGGACTTGTGGGAGGAAACCAGAGCGACCGGAGGAAACCCACATAGACACGGGGAGAACGTGCAGACTCTGCACAGACAGTGACCCAAGCCGGGAATCGAACCCGGATACCTGTGAAGCAACAGTGCTAACCACTGTGCTACCGTGCTGCCTGATGATCAAACCAGATCCAAAGGCTATGGAGCCTCTGCCTCTTCTTTAATAGCGACTCCTCAGGCGCCATCGAATATCTCCGATCCACCCTCAGAATGTCCTCCACCAACTTCAACCTCTGAACCTGCTTTACCCTCTCCCTGTGCGCTCGAATCGATATAAATTCCCCTTTTACCAACACCTTCAACGCCTCCCATAACATGGAGGCAGAAACCTCTCCCGTCTTAGTCTGCTCCACATAAGTTTGGATAGTCACCCTCACCCTTTCACAAACCCCTGATCTCCACATCCAACCTCCACTGTGGCCACTGAGTCTCCCGCTTCGCCACCCACAAGTCCACTCAATGCAGCATGTGGTCAGAAACCACAATTGCCGAATACCCTGATCCAGCCAAACCCTGCCAACAACGCCTTATCCAAGACAAATAAATCAATCTGGGACTACACCCGTGGCATGTGCGAAAAATATAAAACCTCTGTCGTCCTCGGCCTCTCAAAACGCCACAGGTCCACATGCGGCTCCCCTCCCCCCACTAATCCCCCACCTGGTGCGTGTCCAGGTCCGGAACCTTTGCTAAAACCCACCTCAGGAAATCCAGCACCGACAACTCCAGCTTCCCCCTCACCAGCACAAACCTACCCCCCCCCCCCTCCGAGTCACTTACAATTCTTCCCAATTCAAAAGCCACCCACTTTTTGATCAGCACCGCCACCCCCCCTCGTCTTCATATCCAACCCGGAATGGAACACCTGCCCCGCCGAACCCTTCCTCAGCCTTGTCTGGTCTGTCCGCCTTCAAACCCCTCAAATGGGCAAAAATGCAATTCCTTTTAAGTGGGCCATTCAAACCCTGAATCCACGTAACTGACCGGGTTAGGGGGCTCCACACCCACCCCTCCTCACCAATCAGCCAATCAGCCCCTCCATAACCAGCCCCGCCCCCCCCCCCCCCCCGGTCCACACCTCCCTCACCCTCGGGCCCTCCCGCTACCATCTCCCCTTAAGCAACTGAGCCACAAGAGCTCCATCCACGTCGCATCTCCCCTTCCCCCAAGCCTCCCTCAGAAAACTCAGCCACCTTCCCCTCCCCACTCCACTCCCGTTAACGAGCCAACCAGCAGCATGGTGGCCCCCATTGGAGGCCGCCACCTACTCCCTTCCCCCCCAGCCAACTTCACCCAATAAATACTCCAAGAATAGTAAAACACATTTACCCACTCCGCACCCAGAAACATTAAATATACCAAGCCGTAAGGCGTGCAGACCCAAATTCCCCACATTAACATCTCCAACATTCAGTGTTCCCACACACCTCCCAGTCCATGGTCTCTCAGAAGTTCACTCACCTTCTCCGGCAAGTCAAAATAAAATTCTCAATTCTGGTGCGTGACCCATAGTCGAGCAGGACGCAACACCCCAAACTTCACCCCTTCCTTGTAGAGGGCAGTCTTGATCCGATTGAAACCAGCCCACCACTTGGTCAACTCCGCACCTGGGTCCTGGTATATCTGCAGCATGTTTCCTTCCCAGGTGCACTTCCTTGTCTCTGTCGCCCACCTCAGTATCTTCGCCTTGTCGAGAAAATGATGCAGCCGCATCACCATCACCATCGTCGGCTCCCTTCGATCCACCTCGGGGGGACAGTCAAAGACCTCCTCCCCCACCAACTTCTCGAACATGTCTGCCACATGCTCTGTGGCCTGAGTTCCCTCCGTCCCTTCAGGCAGCTCCATGATCTGTCTCCTGGAACGATTCTTCAGGTCCTCCACCTTCTCCTGCCACCTTTTCTGGTCTCCGCCACACGCGCTCTCTCTGCCTCCAATGAGGCCAGGCTGTCCTCACGCTCTCCCACCACCTGCTCCACCTCTGGAGCGCCAGATCCTGCACCAGAAGCTCAGTAGACCACTGGGCGGGCAAAGCCACCCAGAACCCTCTGCCATCTTTTCCTCTGTTGCTCCTTGAATAATCTGTCGACCAGGCTGCTGCCTCTTACTCATTACACGCCTCATTTGGGACAAACGGAGCACAACTATTTCTCAGCGTTCATGCACCTCACACCAGCAAACAACTCTTAAATCATGTGTAAAGGACCAGACAATTCCACCTTGGGTTAGGCCACCAAATGTGTGACTATTTTATCACATTAAGTTGTTTCTTTTTTCTTTATTCGTTTATGGAGTGTAGATGTCACAGGACTGGGCAAACATTCATTGGCCATCCCCGAGGGCATTGTCAACCACATTGCTGTGGATCTGGAGCCACGTGTAGGCCAGACCTGGTAAGGATGACAGATTGTCTTCCCTAAAGGACATTAGTTTTTACGACAATCGTCATTGGTTCGTAGCCGTGTTTCGACTTTTAATTCCAGATTTTTTTATTGAATTCAATTTCCACTATTTGCTCTGATGGGATTCGAACCCGGGTCCCCAGAGCATTACCCTGCTTTCTGGATTGATCATGTGGTTATTCCCAGTCTCATCTAATCAAGGAAGGTCAGCAAATACACACGTCCATTCACATCAGGACACAGAAAACAAACTCCAGCATAGTCAGTGCAGGAGGCAATACATTAAAATAACTTGAAATTGTACCAAATTTTTCAGTGTACAAAAATGCCATTGAATGAGCAGATACAGTTAAATCAGTCAATAATTGCAACCAACAGGTAGAATAAGTTAGCAGCTCCCACAAAGTCTACCCTTTTATCATCTGCCCTGTCCTGTTTTAGAGATTTCTGTTTTCAGTTCCTTGTTTCTGCATCATCCCATTTATATACAGATCTCAAGCACTTTGATGTGGCCAAAGAAGACAGATGCAGTCATCTTCTGAAGCTGAGGCGGGACTGAACTTGCATTGAAAGTCTCACTCACACAAGTGGCTTTGCAACAAAAGTGTATTCTCCTACTGTCATCTTTGTTGCTTCCCAAGGATCGATCCTTGATCCCTTCCTATTTCTCATCCTCATGCAGCCCTTTGACGACCTCATCCTAAGACAAAGTGACAGTTTTCACATATACTCTGATGACACCCAGCTCTGTCAATCCTTCCATTATCTTTAATTGTTACGCTGCTTGTCTGACATTGTGTTCTGGATGAGCTGAAACTTCCTCCAACTCTGTTGGGAAGATCGAGACCGTTTTCTTTGGTAACTGCTGCAAACCCGTTTCCCTAACACTCGACCCTATCCCTCTGCCTTGCAACCGCCTGGGACCGAAACAAACTGTTTGCAACCTTGGGGTCATATCTGAGCCCTGGATGAGATTCTGACTGCGGACCATCCAGACCAGGGGTTTTTAAACTGAGGGTCGCGACCCGTGGGTGGGCTGCGGGCGGGTGTCAGAAACACAGCCAGGCCACTGCCTTAAGAATGCAAGCATTTCTAATGATGTTCATGGCACACAGCTGAATTAGGGCAGCCACAAGCAGAGCATGCAGGAGGATCAGGGTGAAAACTCTCCACAGTGACTCCCCAAAACTAAGAATTCTTGACCTCTACTCAGCCAAATGAGGAGATGACAATTATGTTTTATCTCAGGAGCTGCTTTGTAACAGCAACCACTGAAGGTAAAAATATGACGATAGTGACGTTTAAGGGGCATCTTGATAAATACATGAATAGGATGGGAATAGAGGGATACGGACCCCGAAGGTGTAGAAGATTTTAGTTTAGACGGGCAGCATGGTCGGCGCAGGCTTGTTCCTGTGCTGTACTTTTCTTTGTTCTTTGTCTTATAAAGGATTGGTAGCCTCGAAATGGATGTTTGTTTGTTTTTTTCTCCAGTTCCCCAGATGCTTGAATGCACAGCATGTCATCTTGCATTCTTCCTTGACCATGTAGGCAGGAGATCTGCTCCGACGAAACATGGAACAGAATATGTTTTAAATCGTGGCGTGAGTTCTTGGGCAACACGGTAGCACAAGTGGATAGCGCTGTGGCTTCACAGCGCGAGGGTCCCAGGTTCGATTCCCCGCTGGGTCACTGTCTGTGCGGCGTCTGCACGTTCTCCCCGTGACTGCGTGGGTTTCCTCCGGGTGCTCCGGTTTCCTCCCACAGTCCAAAGACGTGCAGGTTATGTGGATTGGCCATGATAAATTGCCCTTTGTGACTAAAAAGGTTAGGAGGGGTTATTGGGTTACGGGGATAGGGTGGAAGTGAGGGCTTAAGTGGGGCGGTGCAGACTCGATGGGCCGAATGGCCTCCTTCTGCATTCTATGTTGTAATGTTTACTTTTTTGATGATAAAAATTAAGGAAACGTAATGTAAATGTAATTAAAGACCATGTATTATGAAGCTGATAATGTTCTCCTAGCATTAAAATCACTGTTCTTTGGGTACTCTGCACACCTGCTCCTCAGTGAGTTAACTTTGCAGAATAATTCATCAGTTGACTCATGTAGTTTGGTGATACTGCCATTGCTGATTGGGAATTCCATAGGATTGGAGATCAGCAAAAAATGAAGAGCGACTGATTGCCCATGAAGCACAACTTTCCTTTTGACTTAAAATGCCTCATGGCACTGCAAGGTGGCACAGTGGTTAGCACTGCTGCCTCACAGCGCCAGGGACTCAGGTTCAATTGCAAGCTTGGGTGACTGTCTTGTCTGCATGTTCTCCCCATGCCTGAGATTTCCTCCAGGTGCTCCGGTTTCCTCCCACAGTCCAGGTTAGGTGGATTGGCCGTGCTAAATTGCCCCTTAGTGTCCAACGGTTAGGTGGGGTTGTGGGGATGGGGCGAGGGAGTGGGCCTGGGTGGGGTGCTCCTTCGGAGGGTCAGTGCAGACTCAATGGGCAAGGTGTCCTCCTTCTGCTGTAGGGATTCTATGATTCTATGACACCAAAGCCTCTTCTAAGAATTGACTAGTGTCGTCCCCAAAGAAATAGAGCACTCCAGGGAAGATAGCCTGATGAAAAAAAGAGGATCATCCAGAGGAAAGAAACACAGGTCCTACAACAAGATGATTATTCTGGAAGAAAGATGTTTTCTCGCCTTCTCTTAAACTCTTAATTTGTTGTTTCGAAGATGCTTGGCATCTGGGTCATTACATTCAGCAGGATTGAGGGGAAAAATCCAAATGATTTAGCCAGCAACCCCTTGGTTGCAACACATGTCTCTGCACTTGTTGCATTGGTCACAAAGCAGTACAGAAGAGGGAGTGTTGCGTGCAAAAATGGTAGTCCAGCAGACATTTTAATTGTTGGATTTTTGGGGGTTTGGAGGAGGCCACAGTGGCATAGTGATTAGCACTGCTGCATAACAGCACCAGGGACCTGTGTTCGATTCCCGGCTTGGGTCACTGTCTGCACGTTCTCCCCGTGTCTGCGTGGGTTTCCTCCAGGTGCTCTGGTTTCCTCCCACAGTCCAAAGATGTGCAGGTGAGGTGGATTAGCCATGATAAATTAGCCTTAGTGTCCAAAAAGGTTAGATGAGGTTACTGGATTACAGGGTAGAGTGGAGGTGTGGGCTTAAGTGGGGTGCTCTTTCCAAGGGCCGGTGCAGACTCAATGGGCCTCCTTCTGCACTGTAGATTCTATAATTCCATGAAATCTTAATTTAATTATAGAGGATTGTAGTGAAACCATACCTGAAGCACTATGCACAGTTTTGCTCCCCTTACTCAAGGAAGAATGTACTTGTTTTGGAGCGAATACCACATGGATTCACTAGGTAGATTCCGAGGGTGAAGTGTTTGTCCTTTGAGAATAGATTAAGTAGATAGTTCCGGGTGCGGCGATGACCAGCTGAGTCGCACGTTTCGGCAGCTCCCGGTGAAACGGACTTTTGGGCTCTTGATAGGAGCCCCAACGGCAATTTTGACGGCTAAAAACACTGTGCGGTAAACCAGAAGGGAATCCCCCCTGGATACTGATGAAAAAAGGAGGAGAAAGTGGCCGGATTGCAGTGGATCCTTTAGAACAGTGGCAAGGAAGGCAAGCAAAAACCAAGATGGCGTCGGAAGGTGGCAGTTTAACATGGGGCCCTGAACAACAAGAGTTCTTGAAATGCTGTGTGGAAGAGCTCAAAAAGGAAATGAAGAAAGAGCTGTTGGCCCCGATACTACAGGCGATCGAAGGGCTAAAGGAGGAACAAAAGACCCAGGAGCGGGAGCTTCGGGTCGTGAAGGCAAAGGCAGCCGAGAATGAGGACGACATACAGGGCCTGGTGGTGAAGACGGAGACGCATGAGGCACATCAGAAACGATGTGTGGAAAGGTTGGAGGCACTGGAGAACAACGCAAGGAGGAACAACCTGAGGATTCTTGGTCTTCCTGAAGGTGCGGAGGGAGCGGACGTCGGGGCATATGTGAGCACGATGCTGCACTCGTTAATGGGAGCGGAGGCCCCGGCGGGTCCGTTGGAGGTGGAGGGAGCATACCGAGTGATGGCGCGAGGACCGAGAGCAGGAGAAATTCCCAGAGCCATAGTGGTGAGATTCCTCCGTTTTAAGGATAGAGAAATGGTCCTTAGATGGGCAAAGAAAACTCGGAGCAGTAAATGGAAGAACGCGGTGATCCGCGTTTATCAAGACTGGAGTGCGGAGGTGGCGAGAAGGAGGGCGAGCTTTAATCGGGCCAAGGCGGTGCTTCATAAAAAGAAGATAAAATTTGGAATGCTGCAACCGGCAAGACTGTGGGTCACATATCGAGGGAGGCACCACTACTTTGAGACGGCGGATGAAGCGTGGACTTTTATTGTGGAAGAAAAACTGGAATGAGTGGGCTATTAAAAAGAACGTTTGAACAAAGTGGTGGGGCGAATGTGGGGGGCGAAGAGAGGGGTTAAAAAGGGGGGAAAGAGGAGTTTTATGTACTAATCCTGCGATGTGATAACTTTTCTCTCTTCCACAGGTGGTGATGGGGGGAGGAGGGGAGGTGGAGGAGATGGGGCGTTGGCCATTGGGGGCGGGGCCAAGGGAGAAGCGCGGGCTTGGTTCCCGCGCTATGATAATCATGGCGGGAATAGAGAAGCAGGAAGGAGGGGGCGTCGCACGGTGCGAGCCGAGGTCACGGGGGGAAGCCGAGGTCGGCCAGAGTTTGCTGACTTCTGGGAGCAACATGGGGGGAGTAATTACGCTAGCGGGGGATCTAGCGGGGGGGGGTGGGAGGGGGGAATTACTGGGTTGCTGCTGCTGGGGAGAGGGGGGAGCTGGTATGGGAGGGGATGGGCGGGGGGGCACCGCCTGGGGGAGATACAGCTGCGTGGGAACCGGGTGAGGAGCTGGAAAAAGGGGATGGCTAATCGACAAGGGGGGGGGGGGGTAGGAAGCCCCCCAACCCGGCTGATCACGTGGAACGTGAGAGGGCTGAACGGGCCGATAAAGAGGGCACGGGTACTCGCACACCTTAAGAAACTTAAGGCAGATGTGGTTATGTTACAGGAAACGCACCTGAAACTGATAGACCAGGTTAGGCTACGCAAAGGATGGGTGGGGCAGGTGTTCCATTCGGGGCTAGATGCGAAAAACAGGGGGGTGGCTATATTAGTGGGGAAGCGGGTAATGTTCGAGGCAAAGACTATAGTGGCGGATAACGGGGGCAGATACGTGATGGTGAGTGGCAAACTACAGGGGGAGACGGTGGTTTTGGTAAACATATATGCCCCGAACTGGGATGATGCCAATTTTATGAGGCGGATGCTAGGACGCATTCCGGACCTAGAGATGGGAAAGCTGGTAATGGGGGGAGATTTTAATACGGTGTTGGAACCAGGGCTGGATAGGTCGAAGTCCAGGACTGGAAGGAGGCCGGCAGCAGCCAAGGTACTTAAAGATTTTATGGAGCAGATGGGAAGTGTAGACCCGTGGAGATTTAGCAGACCTAGGAGTAAGGAGTTCTCGTTTTTCTGCTATGTCCATAAAGTCTACTCGTGAATAGACTTTTTTGTGCTGGGAAGGGCGTTGATCCCGAAGGTGAGGGGATCGGAGTATACGGCTATAGCCATTTCGGATCACGCTCCACACTGGGTAGACTTGGAGATAGGGGAGGAAACAGGACGGCGCCCACCCTGGAGAATGGACATGGGACTAATGGCAGATGAGGGGGTGTGTCTAAGGGTGAGGGGGTGCATTGAAAAGTACTTGGAACTCAATGATAATGGGGAGGTCCAGGTGGGAGTGGTCTGGGAGGCGTTGAAGGCGGTGGTTAGAGGGGAGCTGATATCAATAAGGGCACATAAAGGGAAGTAGGAGAGTAAGGAACGGGAGCGGTTGCTGCAAGAACTTTTGAGGGTGGACAGACAATATGCGGAAGCACCGGAGGAGGGACTGTACAGGGAAAGGCAAAGGCTACATGTAGAATTTGACTTGCTGACTACGGGCACTGCAGAGGCACAATGGAGGAAGGCACAGGGTGTACAGTACGAATATGGGGAGAAGGCGAGCAGGTTGCTGGCACACCAATTGAGGAAAAGGGGAGCAGCGAGGAAAATAGGGGGAGTGAGGGATGAGGAAGGAGAGATGGAGCGGGGAGCGGAGAGAGTGAATGGAGCGTTCAAGACATTTTATAAAAAATTATATGAAGCTCAACCCCCGGATGGGAGGGAGAGAATGATGGGCTTCTTGGATCGGCTGGAATTTCCCAAGGTGGAAGAGCAGGAAAGGGTGGGACTGGGAGCACAGATCGAGGTAGAGGAAGTGGTGAAAGGAATTAGGAGCATGCAGGCGGGAAAGGCCCCGGGACCGGATGGATTCCCAGTCGAATTCTATAGAAAATATGTGGACTTGCTCGCCCCGGTACTGACGAGGACCTTTAATGAGGCAAAGGAAAGGGGACAACTGCCCCCGACTATGTCTGAAGCAACGATATCGCTTCTCTTAAAGAAGGAAAAGGACCCGCTACAATGCGGGTCCTATAGACCTATTTCCCTCCTAAATGTAGATGCCAAGATCCTGGCCAATGTAATGGCAATGAGAATAGAGGAATGTGTCCCGGGGGTCGTCCACGAGGACCAAACTGGGTTTGTGAAGGGGAGACAGCTGAACACGAATATACGGAGGCTGTTAGGGGTAATGATAATGGCTCCACCAGAGGGGGAAACGGAGATAGTAGTGGCGATGGATGCCGAGAAAGCATTTGATAGAGTGGAGTGGGATTATTTGTGGGAGGTGTTGAGGAGATTTGGTTTTGGAGAGGGGTATGTTAGATGGGTGCAGCTGTTGTATAGGGCCCCAATGGCGAGCGTGGTCACGAATGGGCGGGGATCTGCATATTTTCGGCTCCATAGAGGGACAAGGCAGGGATGCCCTCTGTCCCCATTATTGTTTGCACTGGCGATTGAGCCCCTGGCGATAGCGTTGAGGGGTTCCAAGAAGTGGAGGGGAGTACTTAGAGGAGGAGAAGAACACCGGGTATCTTTGTATGCGGACGATTTGCTACTATACGTGGCAGACCCGGCGGAGGGGATGCCAGAAATAATGCGGATACTTGGGGAGTTTGGGGATTTTTCAGGGTATAAATTGAACATGGGGAAAAGTGAGTTGTTTGTGGTGCATCCAGGGGAGCAGAGTAGAGAAATAGAGGACCTACCGTTTAGGAAGGTAACAAGGGACTTTCGTTACCTGGGGATCCAGATAGCCAAGAATTGGGGCACATTGCATAGGTTAAATTTAACGCGGTTGGTGGAACAAATGGAGGAGGATTTCAAGAGATGGGATATGGTATCGCTGTCACTGGCAGGGAGGGTGCAGGCGGTTAAGATGGTGGTCCTCCCGAGATTCCTCTTTGTGTTTCAGTGCCTCCCGGTGGTGATCACAAAGGCTTTTTAAAAAAGGATTGAAAAGAGCATCATGGGTTTTGTGTGGGCCGGGAAGACCCCGAGAGTGAGGAAGGGATTCTTACAGCGTAGCAGGGATAGGGGGGGGCTGGCACTACCGAGCCTAAGTGAGTATTATTGGGCCGCTAATATTTCAATGGTGAGTAAGTGGGTGGGAGAGGAGGAGGGAGCGGCGTGGAAGAGATTGGAGAGGGCGTCCTGTAGGGGGACTAGCCTACAGGCTATGGTGACAGCCCCATTGCCGTTCTCACCGAGGAACTACACCACAAGCTCGGTGGTGGTGGCTACACTGAAGATTTGGGGACAGTGGAGACGGCATAGGGGAAAGACTGGAGCCTTGGGGGGGGTCCCCGATAAGAAACAACCATAGGTTTGCCCCGGGGGGAATGGATGGGGGATATGGAATGTGGCAAAGAGCAGGAATAACGCAACTGAAAGATCTGTTTGTGGATGGGAAGTTCGCGAGTCTGGGAGCGCTGACCGAGAAATATGGGTTGCCCCAAGGGAGTGCATTCAGGTATATGCAACTGAGGGCTTTTGCGAGGCAACAGGTGAGGGAATTCCCGCAGCTTCCGACACAAGAGGTGCAGGACAGAGTGATCTCAAAGACATGGGTGGGGGATGGTAAGGTGTCAGATATATATAGGAAAATGAGGGACGAAGGGGAGACTATGGTAGATGAACTAAAAGGGAAATGGGAAGAAGAGCTGGGGGAGGAGATCGAGGAGGGGCTGTGGGCAGATGCCCTAAGCAGGGTAAACTCGTCGTCCCCGTGTGCCAGGCTAAGCCTGATTCAGTTTAAGGTATTACACAGGGCGCATATGACTGGAGCACGGCTCAGTAAATTTTTTGGGGTGGAGGATAGGTGTGCGAGGTGCTCGAGATGCCCAGCGAATCATACCCATATGTTTTGGTCATGCCCGGCACTACAGGGGTTTTGGATGGGGGTGACAAAGGTGCTTTCAAAAGTAGTGGGGGTCCGGGTCGAACCAAGCTGGGGGTTGGCTATATTTGGGGTTGCACAAGAGCCGGGAGTGCAGGAGGCGAGAGAGGCCGATGTTTTGGCCTTTGCGTCCCTAGTAGCCCGGCGCAGGATATTGTTAATGTGGAAAGAAGCCAAGCCCCCGGGGGTGGAGACCTGGATAAATGACATGGCAGGGTTTATAAAGCTAGAGCGGATTAAGTTCGTTCTAAGGGGGTCGGCTCAAGGGTTCACCAGGCGGTGGCAACCGTTCGTCGAATACCTCGCAGAAAGATAGATGGAATGGAAAAAAGAAGGCAGCAGCAGCAGCCCAGGATCGGGGGGGGGGGGATGGAAAAAAGAAGGCAGCAGCAGCAGCCCAGGATCGGGGGGGGGGGGGGAAGGGCGGGGGGGGATGAGGAACCAGAAGGACTCTCAGGGTTGTTAATATATACTGTATAATATGTATAGGTCGTTGCTACAGATAATTATATATTGGACTGTTAAATTATATTTTTGGAGAGTGTTACTTGTGATAAGGCAGTTGCCAATTAGGGTTAGTTTTCATTTTTGTTATTTATTATTTATTCATTTTTTTTTGTTTGTTTATAAAATAGGTCATTGTTATTTGTGTTGTTATAATATTGTGTAAAGGATGCACAATGTACTGTGTTGGTTGACCGAAAATTTTCAATAAAATATTTATTTAAAAAAAAGAATAGATTAAGTAGACAAGGCCAGTATTCCCTAGAAGTTAGAAGACTGTCAGGTGATTGAATCAGATGAATATCTTTAGGGGCATGGTGGGTAAGTGCAGGGAACGTATTTCCCCGGCTGGGAAGTCTCGAACACAGTCTCCGAATTGACCATTTCGGACTGAGATGAGGAGAAATTTATTAATTTAACGGGTTGTGAATATTTGGAATTCTGTACCCCAGGTGAATAGATTTTTAGATACAAAGATGAGTAAGGGGGGCAGAATATGGTCAAAGGACTAAATAGCCTACATCTGCTCCTGGCTCTTATGGGTAATTGCCTGAAGCCTTGTCAACAGTGACTGTCAAAACTTGTGCCTGGTGAATAAGGTACTGGAACTTGTTGGTGCCCATGGAACTGTACTCCAAGAATGAGTTGGTGAGTGGTTTCAAAGATCAACTTCCAAATTGCCAGTGATCCATCCTGGGATTTGAGATAAAACGTTGCTTGCTTCCTAAGAAGGAAGCAGAGAAATAGAAACCGGTTGGCAGCCTGGGCGCTCACTGATGTTGTGATTCAGAGAAGTGCAGGAAAAGCCAGGAACATAAAAGCAAGGGAGTGAAAGACATACCAAAAACCAGGTGAGGGATGAAAGTACAAAGTGGAGATGGGAGCTGGAAGAACTAGTTCAGAATAGAGACAAAGACTGGGGAGTGAACGCAGCAAATGAAGCTGATCGGTGAAGAGATATGTGACAGGAAATCACAGAGAACGTTACCGAGGTCTGGCAACTCGATAATCTCCCTACATTGAAAAACACAACGTTCAAATTCAGCTTGTTCAATATTTGGTGAAGCTTCGAGGAATTAAGGGGGAGCGGAGTACACTTTGACCATACAACATATAAATACAAAATGCACTTAAGGACGGCACTGTTAGCACTGTTGCTTCACAGCTCCCAGGATCCCAGGTTTGATTCCCGGCTTGGATCACTGTCTGTGCGGAGTTCTCTCCGTGTCTGCGTGGGTTTCCTCCGGGTGCTCCGGTGTCCTCCCACAGTCCAAAGATGTACAGGTTAGGTGGATTGGCCATGCTAAATTGCCCTTAGTGTCCAATAAAAAGGTTAGGTGGGGTTACTGGGTTGCGGGGGATAGGATGGAGGTGTGGGCTTAGATACGATGCTCTTTCCAAGGGCGGGTGCAGACTTGATGGGCCAAATGGCCTCCTTCTGCACTGTAAATTCTCTGATCTATGATTTTAACGTTGGTTGTGGGCTTGAGTCCGTCATCCTTGCTCTCCTCCTGCCTCCAGTTCATCTTTTTAAACTTGCCCTCTTCAGCCTTCTCATGCTGAGCACCTGCAGCACCTGGAATTCTGCAGCCCCGTTGGTGAAAACAACAGCTTGTCAATTAAAGCGTTCCCATCTCCTGCCACATCCTTACATCATGAACAGAGAGAAGCAGTGCTAATCTGAATGGCTTTCACCTCCTCAGGCGTGCTTTTTAATTACATTTTCAAATGCGTTTTCAAAGGATATACATCCCAGTATCCCAAGGTTTGTTTTGAATGAATATTAAAAAGATATCCTCAGTTTCCTGTTTCGAAATATCATTTCAGGCCAAGAGGATAGATTGGACAGGTGAGTATTCTGAGTGAAGGCCCTTGTTGCTACGCAACTGGTCACTGAGATATCGCAAAGATTTTGGCTTCTCAAACTTGCTTATGCCCAGATTTTACAGGGTTCTCTTCTCCCACGCCCCCACAAAACCTCTAGCAACCAAACCATTTACAAAAAATTATAATTTACTTCATAATCCTTTGTTTGTTTCTTCATATTCCTTAAAATTACTCCTATTATTTTTTGAAGGCCTGGTGATAGTCTGCCATTCTCAAAAGTAGTCTATCTGCTTTTACTGAATTTGGATAGCCACGCATAAAGTCATCATTGCTCACCCAGAGAATCAATGCCAATGTGTTTTGACCCAATTTTCAGCGAAAACTCTTCCTCTTTTTTTATATAAATTTAGAGCACTCAATCATTTTTTTTCCAATTCCGGGGCAATTTAGCATGGCCAATCCACCTACTCCGCACATCTGTGGGTTGTGGGGTGAGACGCACATAGACACGGAGACACAAACTCTTCCTCCGCTACCTTGGAACAGACTACACCCTGGGAGAACAGAATCAATGAGTCTACTCCTGTGTGCCACATGAACAGCGAGAAGAGGGGCTGCCTGCATTATATCAATCGAAGTAACCACTACATTTACAGAAAATTAAGGAAAGTCAGGTGGGGGAAATGTTTTGTAGCATCATTGCCCTTACTATCACCGAAGAAAGCATCCCCCCCTCCCCTACCACAGAATGTAAGCTGCCCACAGCGAAGTAAATCGATCACATGAAAACTTCATTGAGGTGGAGCCATTCCATCTTGCTGCCATCATCATAGATCTAGGAGAGGGTAGCAGCATACATGGTGAAATGGCACATCTACTAAACCCCGCAAAAGGCCAGGTCAGGGTTGAAGAAAGGAGGGCAGTCAACAGCTGAATTTTCTCCCTCCTTTAATGGGCCTTATCGCTTTTGAAATTTATTGCTCATTTACAGCATTTTTCATAATATTTTAATCAAATCATGCAGGACCATCAGGCCACATCAAACTGTTCCCCCTACCCCACCCCAGACTATCGACTCCCACCCTCCATTCTCTCTTCCCCTCCTCTTCGTGTCTCCCGCTATAGTCCTGTAACTTCCTTCCATCTTGTGCTGGCAGAGTCCCAGTGAGAACTCGCCATGCAGAAATAATAATCTCTGACTGGTCACTGTTTACTAAGCGTTCAAAATCAGAAGTCATGCTCTTGCTTCCCTTCTACAATATACACGTTTTATATCCCAAAGTTAATGTCAATACATGGCTAATTGCAACTTCCCTGGTTTTATTTCCAATTCATATCCAGCCTCCGTGGTATTTGGCGAAATGACCTAGTTGGCACCGTCACTTAGGATTAAGGGACGGCTTCAACACTTACCCCTTTTGCGTTGCAGGCTCAGCTGTTATAGCAAAAGTCCCCTCTGTCTGCTAGCCAGCAACAAACTAATTGCAAGTAGCCCCAGGCAGCAGCACAAAACTATCCCAATACAATACTAATTACCACTAAATTAGTAATATAATTCAGAAAGGCCACAGGTTGGCTGGCGGGGGAAAGCAGGTAATGCCAGCTTGAGGCAGTAGAAAGTGCTGTGCCAAGGTTATATCAGAGACACACTGTTGAGTCAACACAGAGGGAGCTGTATTTTCCACTTATCCCTGATATCCCTAGTCTGGGAATGCTCAATATTGGCACTGGGAATTCAAAACAGTAAGTGTTCCTTCCCTTGATGAGTGCCAAAAATTCACAAACAAAAGAAATCAAAATGATTAAATATGTATGTATGTGGAATGAGCTACCGGAGGAAGTGGTTGAGGCAGGGACATTGATATATTTAAAAGGCATTTGGACAGATACATGGAGAGGAAAGGTTTGGAGGGATATGGGCCCAATGCAGGCAAATGGGATTAGCTTAGAAGGGCTTTTTGGTTGGCATGGACCAGTTTGGGCCGAAGGGCCTAGATTCTAAATAAATATGTTATTTTGCATACCAGCACTTCCCAGATTTAACCTCAGGGGTAAATGACGGCCCATGTTTTGTGCTTGGCAATGTGTGGCACGCAGGCGGTTAAGGTGCACCTGCAGCCATCCCTGTGCTGTAAGAGAACGGTAAGCAATCCCAGCTGTGTGGCTGCGAGGGGATCAAAGCAGCCAATTGCCAGCATGATGCTTCTGCACAATCACAGGTGCAAAAAGAATGCGTGGGTGTGGAATATTATTGTTTTCACATGAAACTCTCCTTGAAGTGATCCAAAAGAATACAAGCTGGGTTGTCTTTGCTTATCCCAGGCAGTTCAGATCTAGGTAGGCTGTTGTGCTATGCATAGAATTCCAGAGCAATCGTGACTATTGATCGATCAGTTATCTTTCAAATTATTTATGAACTGAAGTCAAAACCTACCATTGACATTGGTTTTACGGTAAACCCACCCAAGTCAGATGATTCTACAATGGCGATGCCATATGAGGGGTGATCAGCAGAGTCTTTTTGGTGTTTAAATACCCCTAGTGATGGAAGATTGGAGCCAAGTCAACCATCTTTGGCAGATTGGGAAACCAATACCTAAACCAGGAGGGCATTTGATAGTAAGGGTTGGCCAGCTGGTCTGCTTTATTAATAAGACTGGAAAATGAATTGTGTCATTGGTCACTACCACTCAGTGTCCGTTAGTCCTACACGCCAAGGCCTTAATGGGTCCAAATGGACAACAACGGGAGATTCCCAGTGCTTTGTGCTAATAAGCTGTGAGTTTAAGCTGGTTGAACTTTAGCAGTATTCTTGAATGCAGGTGGCCATCTCTTTTTTTTAATTTTTCCAATTAAGGGGCAATTTAGCGTGGCCGATCCACCTACTCTGCACATCTTTGGGTTGTGGGGGTGAGACCCACGCAGACACGGGGAAAATTTGCAAACTCCACATGGACGGGAGCCCTGGTAGGGGATAAGGAAGCTTGGTGGGGGGTATTAAGTGTAAATGGGCGGAGGAGCTGGGAGAGGAAGTGGGGGCCAATACATGGGCAGAGGCCTTGCGGAGAGTGGGCGCATCCTCATCATGTACCAGGTTAAGCCTCATCCAGTTTAAAGTGTTACATAGGGCTCATATGATGGAGCGAGGATGAGTTGATTCTTTGCGGAGGTAGGGGATAGGTGTGGGTGGTGCGCAGGTGGGGCCCTGAGAATCACGTCCACATGTTCTGGACCTAGCCAAGATTGAGGGGGTTCTGACAGGGGTTCTCGGATGTGATGTCTGAGGTGCTGGGTTGGAGGTGGTTTCCCATCCAGAGGTGGTGTTATTTGGGATGTCGCGAGATCCAGGGGGTGAGAGAAATCGATGTTTTGGCCTTTGCCTCACTGATAGCCTGCAAGCGGATTTTGCTTGGGTGGCGAGACTCAGAGCCACCAGAAGAGAGTGTGGGTGGGCGACCTGGCAGAATTCCTGAGGCTGGAAAAGGTCAAATTTGCTTTGAGGGACGTCGTCAGAAGGGTTCACCCGGAAGTGAAAGCCGTTTATTGATTTCTTTGAGGAGGGTTGAAGGGTCAGCAAGGGGGTGGGGATTGGGCGGGGTAAAGGGGTTAAAATGGGGAAAGTGGGAAGCGAGGTGGGGTTGGCATCAGGAGTGGTGTGGTTGTTTACTGTTTATTGAATTGTTCTGTTGCTCTCCTGATTCTTTTTGTGTGTATATGTGAAAATGCCTTGAATAAAACATTTTGTAAAAAAAAACTCCACACGGACAGTGACCTGGGGCTGGGATTAAACCCAAATCCTCGGCGCATGAGGCAGCAGCGCTAACCACTGTGCCACGTGCCGCCCAGGTGGCCATCTCTAAGCTTTGACTATTGCCAACATGTGCCCTGGTTCTCTGGACTTAAGCAGATGGGATATGGGGAGGGGTTTAGCACATTCCATAATCAGGTACATAGAAACTCCCTTGGTCTTCTGACTTAGTCTTGCAGACTCAGAAATATGGGCGAGGTTCTCCGTTGCCCTATGTAAATATTGTAATCGGCGATCGGGCGGAGAATCATTTCCAATGCCAACATCGGGTGCGGCGCTGGTTCGACGCTGGTTTTGGAGGCTCCGCCCCCTCAGAAATGACATCATCGCGTTGTGCGCCGCACGCCGTTGGAAAGGCGTTGGTGCGTCATCGGAACCCCCTCCCCGATGCTCCACCCCCAATGGGCTGGGTTCCCGATGGGGCAAAACCCTTATGCTATTTTTTTCCGTCGACCCCGCGTGGCGGCTGCAGACTGTGTCCAGCGCCACCACAGCCGGAGGGGGGGGGGGGGCCGTGCCACTGGCCGGGGGGGCTTCGGCAAGGGGACTGGCGAGGAGGGTTACTAGGGGCCAGTATTTGGCAGGCCAGGTCCACGGCGCGGCCTCCAGCCGGTTTTGGTGTGGGAGCCGGGAGCTTTACCCGGCACGGCTGCTAGCCCCCCCCCCCCCCAATGGTCCTGGAATCGGTGCAGTTGTTGCGCCGTTTTTTCTGGCGTAAAACGGCACTGTTCCCACACCAGCGTCAGCACTTAGTCTGGAAACCGGAGAATCCAGCCCATGGTTCTTGTTTGTGTCATTTTTCACTGGTCTTTCCGCCATTCAGCAATATGCAATGACGAGCTTCACTGTTTATTAAACATAGCGTTCCCATCATTGGTCTGAGCACTTAAATGAGTTTCAGGAACTGCTTACAAGCTGCCAGTTGTCGCACAGTCACACCCACTCCTGGCCAAGTATTGGTCACTGCTAAAATGGTAATTGTGTGACCCGTGAAGTATTTCTTGATCAGAATTAATGCTGTTGTTGCTCCTCCATGTTGTATTTATTATGTCATCCACCTAGAGTAATGATGTAATATGACAGTGAATACTAATGGCTTCCTGATGCCTCAGTTGGTGCACTGTACATTTGGAACCTGAGCTCTACTGGCAAGTTAAACCCTCTCTTTGTTCTGAGTGAGCTGATGTCAATGATGATGTCAGCAGTTGTACATAGCATCAAGCATTTTTAGCTTAGGATAAAAAAGATATCAGTGAGGCTTCTCGTGCTTGATCACTAACTAGTGAGTATTGGTGGAAAGTGCGTATATGTGGATGTGAGGACAGGGTCAGTGAATTATGCTGCCCTCCATATTCATCATCAATCTTCAGGACTGAGAGGTTCTAATGGGCATGAAATGTGCTTACACTCTGGCTATACAGTCAGAAGACTATGTCTGCAGGAATGGACTGTTTGTGGTGCAGAGCAAGCCTATGGTGCCTTTGTCTTGTCAAAGACCTCACAATCATTGGCAATAGCTGACTGAGGAATGCAAGATCTAGAGACCAGAAGATCATTCATGATGCCTGGGCACTTCATACCACCCACTCATCCTACCTGCACAAATAATCTTTGGACGCCTCATCTTCAAAGGTTCAGGGCCCACTTTTTCTTGCATTGGGTACGTACACCAACTGGATTTGAGGGCCAGTGCCTAAGCTAACATACATGAGGTCCTGACTAAGGGTTGGGGCATGGAAACTCCTAATATAGCGAGTTCTGGTCATTTACAAAGCCCAGTGGGAACTCGCAGTGTAGGCTGAGACCTGACCTATCCATACTTCAGCCAAATTCCTCCCACTGGGGGTTTCAGCAGGAGCACATCAGAAGAGATCATCTTTTTAGGTCCTCAATGTCAATGTTCACATTTGGAGAACAGCCTCTGAGGACTTTTTAAAATGTATTTGTTCACAGGAAGTGGGCGTCACTCGCTAGACCAGCATTTATTGGCAATTCCTAATTGCTCCTGAGAAGGTGATGGTGGGCAATTAGGGTCGGCCAATACTGGCTTAGCCAATGGCACCTACATTATGTGCACACATATTTAATAAACGGTGAGGTGCCAGAAGGCTGGCAGGAGCTAAAAGACTGAAACTGAGCACAAATCAGTATAGATAAGAGGATTTGCCCATACAAGTATATAGAATTAACTTAAACCAGATTTGATTCCTGGCCAACAATACATCAATTGTTTTCTTTTTAAATAATTCATTTCTATTCTACTGTACAGACTGAACCTTTGTGACTAAAGGAAGCTATGATTGGGTCTCAGTCTGATGTCTAACCATCCATAACATTCTAACATTCCACTGTAGTTTTCAGAGTGCTATTGTGTCTATAGATTTCTTGACTTGTAGGAATGCAGGTTAGAAGCAATTGGATAGAATCCCTTTGATATCTGGGCTGTGCTGGGTTAACTGATCTCAGCCAATCAGTGCCAGGAGACGTGCTTCACCTGGATTCAAACGTTCAGTCGAAGAAGCGGAAAAATTTCAGCCAGGCTTCCTGATCTTCATCACTATCCAATGAACCCTGCTCGTATGTGTGTTGTTTGTGTGTGTTTCCATGTCAGGTGCCAACAGGATCATATATCTGCTATAATGGCCTGATGGTGAATAACTTGGCAACATTTATTCTCTCAGTTCATTGTAAGGTGTTGGAGCTGGCCAGTGCCAAGGTCATCATTGCCCAAAAAGTCCAAAGATGTGCAGGTTAGGTGGATTGGCCATGTTAAATTGCCCCTTAGTGTCCAAAGGTTAGGTGGGGTTACAGGGATAGGGCAGGGAATGGGTCTGAGTAGGGTGCTCTTTCAGAGTGTTGATGCAGACTCAATGGGCTGAATGGCCTCCTTCTGCACTGTAGGCATTCTATGATCTATGAGTTCAGGCAGGGAGAGAAATTGAAGAAATCTGCTGCAGAATAAAACCAACAGAACCTTTGAGAGTGTTGCTAATTACTCCGTGAATAAATCTGCCATTTAATGCAGTACTAAGTTGAAAAATAAAGTTCAGAATTTATTTCTTCCATAATTTCATTAACATTGAAGTAAATGGAAAAGAAAACCAGGCGTAAGTCAAATTGGGCTGCCGATTGCTAACATCTGTTTTGCGCTCCTACCAAAGCTGAATTTATAAACCTGTCCCTTTAACCTGAAATTTATGTGAATTATCTACACAAAGCTAAGACTCAGAAACATGACAATATGAAAAGATCTTACAACTGCACAAACTTCTTATTAATTTTATCCATTATAAATTGTTCCATCCACATTTATAGAGCAAACTGCTGAGGTAAACTTGTCACGCTGTAATTGCACCCTCCTGCCAACAGTTGTGCTGTGGTTCCTCCATTGGTGAGATTGTACAACTATTGCATGACAGAGAATTTTATAATGGAGAGATATCTCTATAAGGACATAAGTTATAAGAAAGACTGGAATAGTAATAATAATCTTTATTGTCACAAGTAGGCTTACATTAACACTGCAATGAAGTTACTATGAAAAGCCATTTATTGGTCCAATTATTCACACCTTCAATGTATGCTTCACCTGAAAACTACACTATGTCTTGACTCCCAGTGAGCACCACCACAGGTGATTGGCTAGTATCTTAAAAAGGGAATGATACTCATTTTGACTTAATAATATTGACTTAACTTGATGTCATAGGATTATAGAATTTACAGTGCAGAAGGAGGCCATTTGGCCCATCGAGTCTGCACCAGCTCTTGGAAAGAGCACCCTACCCAAGGTCAACACCTCCACCCTATCCCCATGACCCAGTAACCCTACGCAACACTAAGGGCAATTTTGGACACTCAGGGCAATTTAGCATGGCCAATCCACCTAACCTGCACATCTTTGGACTGTGGGAGGAAACCGGAGCACCCGGAGGAAACCCGCGCACACACGGGGAGGACGTGCAGACTCCGCACAGACAGTGACCCAAGCCGGAATCGAACCTGGGACCCTGGAGCTGTGAAGCAATTGTGCTATCCACAATGCTACCGTGCTGCCCCTCATGTATATGACTTCTAAATAATAAATAGAGATTCAGTTGTTCAAATTAGTTACTGCATAACAAGCATTTCATCAATGCGATCAGCCAGTATTACACCTGATCAGATTTATTCCCATGCTCTCATTATTACCCTTTTTTAACTTGGGCATTTTTTAAACAGTTTTTCATCGCCGACCTTTCTTCATTTCCACCTATTTTCAGGCCAGAGACACCTCTTACTTGTATTTTCTGATGACCCCCATGAAGGAAATTTAAGCAGTGGCAAATAACACAACTGACGCTTTCTCTTACAACCTCTACCAGGCTATTCCCCGCCAAGCCAGCTGTTAAAGATTATCTTGTGAAGGGAAGCTGTGTGCCAATCATCAATGGGCAAGTTATATGGGCACCCAGGAATTGCTGCACATCTGCGCCACCCAGGGGAATTGGGTGCAGTATTTCATGTTTATGGCAAACTGGAATTGTAGCTTCTCAAAATATAAGTGAATTAGCATGTTGCCATGTAGCCTATGTGAGACTGCTTTGTGAGGTCCGAACCTAATCTCTGCTTTGTGTCCTCTTTTCATTACCCAAAAGTAAGTTACTGTTTTGGATCTAATCAAGAAGCCCAAGTCGTTTATATAAGAATACATACCCAGAAGCAAGATTCAGGTTCCAGTAGATTGATTGAGCAACAGAATAGGTTCTAAGTTTTGTCTGAAACTTCTGTGATGCCTCAGTTGGTAACGGTATTGTTCAACTGAGCCAGACAGGCTAGACGGTCCTAAGTTTAATTCTCAGTCCATGCTGAGTAAAGTGATCTCACTTGAGGAGGCAGCAATACAATTGACCTCAGTGTCCCTTGGCTAGAAAACGAAAAATGAGACAAGATTTCTATTCCAGATTGAACATATGAAATAGGAGCAGGAGTAAGCTATTTGGCTCCTCGAGCCTGCACCACCATTTAATAAGATCATGGATGATCTGAATTATGGCCTTATTTCTACCTTCCTGTTTGCCCCCTGCACTCCCCCCACATAACTATTGACTCCTTCTTGTAGGTCAGAAATATATCCAAATTAGCCCTGAATATATTAAATCACCCAGCCTCCACTGCTCTTTGGGGAACCGAATTGCAAAGACTAATGATCATCTGAGAGAAGAAATTCCTCCCTATCTCCATCTTAAATGGGTTTGATTCCGGCTTGGGTCACTGTCTGTGTGGAGTCTGCACCTTCTCCCGTGTCTGCGTGGGTTTCCTACGGGTGCTCCAGTTTCCTCCCACAAGTACCGGAAGACATGCTCATTAGGTGAATTGGACATTCTGAATTCTCCCTCAGTGTACCCAAACAGGCGGCGGAATGTGGCAACTGGGGATTTTCACAGTAACCTCATTGCAGTGTTCATTTAAGCCTACTTGTGACAGTAATAAAGATTATTATTAAATGGGAAACCCCTTAATTTGAAATTGGGCCCCCTTGTTCCAGATTTCTCCACAAGGGGAAACATTGTCTCATCATCTACCCTGTCAAGACCCGTCAGAATCTTATGTTTCAGTAAGATGACTTCTCATTCTTCTAAAGTCCAATTGCTCTCCATTTGTCCTTATTGAGCAAGGGCATGGACAGATATGGCACTGGTGCTCTCTGCTCCAGTCAAACAGTCCCATGAAATGCCATTATGTAGGCTCATCCATATTAAATGATCGCCTAGGTGCGATACTAGTAAGTATCCTGAACCCAGCAGTGGTTCTATGTGTTCATAGAGGAGGAATAAGGGACTGTCATATTAATCTAGAAATGAGAAGATTATCTTTGAATTGTTTTCAGATTAAATTTGAAATATATATTATGTAGTTGTGTGAAACCTTTTGTTGTTTGTGATAAGCTGGGCCAATATTATATGTGATATTCACATAAAATAAGGCAGTCACCAATAAATCAAACAGGGAATTCAGAAAAGGTTTCTTCACCCAGATGCTGGTGAGAATGTGAATCTTCCTATTTCATGGAGTGTTTAAGGTGAGTAACAGGAGATTAGTTAAGGAGAAACTAAGTAAGGACCCTTAAGAGTATTGACAGTACCCTTAAGAATATTGGTAGACCCTGAAGAGTATTGGCAGAACCCTTAAGAGTATTGACAGGCAGAGGGATCTGGCTGTACAAGTCAACAGGTCACTGAAAGTGGCAATGCAGTTGGAGAAAGTAGTCAAGAAGGCATACAGCATGCTTGTCTTCATTAGCCGGGTTATTGAGTATAAAAATTGGTTAGTCAGCTGCAGCTTTATAAATTCTTAGTTAGGCCACACTTGGAATATATTGTTCAATTCTGGTTGTCACACTAGAGGTTTACCAGGGTGTTGCCTGGTCTGGAGGGCATTCGCTATGAGGAGAGGTTGGATAAACTCGGTTTGATCTCACTGGAACTATGGAGGTTGAGGGGCGACCAGATAGAAGTCTATAAAATTATGAGGGGCATGGACAGAGTGGATAGTCAGAAGCTTTTCCCAGGGTGGAAGGGTCAATTAATAGGGGACATAGATTTAAGTTGTGAGGGGCAAAATTTAGAGATGTGTGAGGGAAGTTTTTTTACACAGAGGGTAGTGGGTGCCTGGAACTCGCTGCTGGAGGAGGTGGGTGGAAGCAGGTATAATAGTGACGTTTAAGGGGAGTCTTGACAAATACATGAATAGGATGGGAATGGAGGGATACGGACCCCGGAATTACAGAAGATTTTAAGTTAGATGGGCAGTCTTGTTGACGCAGACTTGGAGGGCTGTAAATTCAATAATAATCTATGATTAATCTAGGACAAAGGTTCGGCACAACATCGTGGGCCGAAGGGCCTGTTCTGTGCTGTATTTTTCTATGTTCTATGTTCTAAAGGGCCTGTTCATGTGCTGTACTTTTCTTTGTTGTCTTTGACATGAGGGAGAAAGAAGTAGAAGAATATGCAGACAGATGAAGAAGGGTCGGAGGAAGCTCGTGTGAAGATTAAATAGTGTCATAGATGCATTGGGTGGAATAGACTGTTTTAAGCTGTAAATTCGGAACTGGACTCACTGCTAACACTGAGGGAACACATATGGGAAAATTATTTTTTAAAGTGTATTGTGAATAATTATGGATATGTGACAACAAAACTGCTTATTTGCCCTCAAATAACCTTTGTAGAAATACAAAAGGTCTTTTATTTTACAGGCCTGATATGTGCAAGGTTATCCAAATACACACACACTATCTCAATTCAAAAGTATTGTACATGTCAAATACCTTTCACAGCAGCAACATTTTTCTTCTAGATAAGCTATAATCAGCTTGTAAAACTGTTCTTTTATTTGTATTATCTCACAAGTGGCACATTTGGTTTATTCAGAGAAGTGAGACCCATGTAAGTGCATGTTAAGTAATACAATAATGTCTTTAATGGACCAATATACATAGTAACAAAATATGCAAATTTCAGGCATAAGTTTTTTCCTACATTCATGCAAATTCTTAACAAATGGATATTTACACAGAAAAATTGATCATAAATAAATACCAGTATATGAAGCCCACCTTTATGTATAAATGGACTTCCTAATATTGGACTGAGCCAGGCTGACCAGTAAAGTCAAAACCGCAATTGTCCAGTCTATCTGAAACTAGCTCATCTTATTCAAGATGTTGGTTGGGTGGTAACAACTGGCTCTGATAATCTTCAGCTAATTGGGTATAAATCAGGCATCATGCCCATTACACCTGATGGCTACCCAGTGACCCTACTGGAAACAATATCCGATCGACTAATCGGCTGGCACCATTCATCACCTAGAATCTCAGCCCAACATCGGTCATTCGGGAAAAGTTCTCAATGGCTGTTGGTGCTCATGTAAGTACCTCAGCAAAATCAGGAAAGAAGGGAAGAAAAAGGAAAACAGCTTTCCACCATCTTTTAAAGTTTCGATGTTAAAGATTTACTGGTTTCCACTCCACTCGACCCATCAATTAGTGAATTGATGGAAAAGAATGGCTACTTCGACAGTCCATTTTCATGACAAACATATTCTAAGAAATAATTTTGCAGTCAATGCACATCATGGACTGATGTTTTACCGTTGGGAGGATGCATTAATCACAAATGATGGCACGTCATAATGGTTTACAAGGCTCCTGGTAGCTTAAAGCATTGCTCGATGTTGAACTGAGCCATCCTGAGCAGATCCAGGTTCTATCCCTGGTCTATGTTGAGCATTCTGATCTAAACAGGTTTCAGTGCCAGTATGCTACCATTGGCATAGCACCCTGCTTTATGGAGAGGGGATGTCACTCAGGGGTCATATACCTGTAACTGACGCAGAAAACTGAGTGTGTTGACCTGGTCATGACAAACACGTGCACAGTATTTTATGTGTTCAATTTTGTATTCATTTATCCTGGTTTCCACAAGCAATTTATGTTTCAGTGGGAAAGTGATACCTACATGGTTGGCGGTTGTGGTGATGTTTTTGTCCCAATTAATGATTGCATGCACTACTGGGCAATACTAGTGCTTCCTCAAAACAGAGTTCCATCAATTGCTCACAAGAAACATACAATGCCAGCCCGGGGAGGATGTATTTCGGAGAGCACACATATGTCCCCAAGTCATACTTACAGGTTAGATACCACTCAACACATTAGGATTATTTATTTTGGGGGGAGAGAATTGTACCTCTCACTGCCCAAAACAATCAGGACTCTTCGAACACAAGCATATTTTAATAATGTATATTTCAGCAACTGAGTAACTAACTTGGTGTTGAGCTCAATCTGTGGCTGGCTCAATATACAGCTAAATCTTGAAGCGTTTTGCATTGAACACCTTAGCCCATATTGCTACAGAGGGTCAAATCAAGTGACAATCTCGAATAAGAACCATAACAGGCTTAAAGAGCAAAATCATTTAGTACCTCTGATCAGTTTTTTAGTCAGCACCATGATGCTGAGGTACACAATTCACGTTTAACATGCAACCATTTTTTCAAAAAGACACATTGAAAATTCTGCTTATTTCGTTTTATTTTGATCTTCGCTTACTGTTTTAAATCTTGAAACCAAAACACTCGAACTTCTGACCACAATTAAGAATGGCCTATTACTGGCTGGTTGCTGTGGGGTAAGCATTTGAGAGTTGCTCACGAATATAAATAGCACCAACAATCACACACCCTTTAAAACTCAAATTACACCAACTTTAAAAAGAAATAGAAACCTTGACATGTCTGCAAGCACGCGCATCACCCCGGCCCCCGAATGCAGAAAGAAGAGCAATGTGCAGTGGAATAATTGACACAAATACACATTATCCCGCCCCCTTAGACACTCACCGTTTGGACAAGATCAGCGGCCAAAGAGCCCACGACCATCAGCAGAATCCTGAAACAAAAGTCAAAAAAGAAAGGTATTGAAAACTCCATCCCGCACCGCCAGAAGGTGCATCAAGAACAGGCAAAGAGTTACCCTGTATAAAAGTTACAAGTGAGGTCGCGCGTTTACTGCTGGCTGCCCTGTTACACAGCCTTTATGTTAAAATCTTGCACAAAGCCTGCTCCGAAGCTGGGGACTTCTTCTCACTTACCAATCGCCCATCTCGAGTGGATTTGTTTCACCCCAAGTGGCGGCGGACCGGGGAATTTCAGAGACGTTCTTTGATCTCCTTTAAGCGGTCGAGCTGTGTCGTTGCGGTCATTGAAAGATTACGATTCTGCCTCACCGACTTCGGAGAGGGGGCAAGAGGGGGAGAGAGAGAGGGGAGTGAGAACGTTTGAAATGCAAGACAATGGAGCAACAAGAAAGCAACCGTTGTGTTAAAGGATACACACACTACCTTGTGACTACAAGAAAAGACAAGGTGCAGGCGAATTGGCGAGTTGGAGAAAGGCTAACACAACTCTCTCCAGCCCTATTTCGCCCTACTCCCTCAGTGCAATGCATGCAAGCTGGGGATAGGTGCGAGGGGGAAGGAGGGCGGAGTTTCCAGAGTCGCTCCAAACTTTTGCAAAGCAAACCCTACTCAAAATCAAGCCCCCCTCCCCATCCAACCCGATTAAGAATCCATCATACACACACACAAAAAAGGACACAAGTGCACTCAGCAGACTGGTAGAGCGCTCCGTGCATCTGAAGAAGCGCTGCTGCAATAAATGAAAACATTTCTACTCACACTTCACTCCTTTTGTCACTGGCAAGGAAATCTTTCCCCCTCAATCCAGCCAGAGCGTCCAGCAACTTCTTTCAATCCATTGCGGACGCCAGTTGCAAACTCTTTGACATACCCGTTTAAAGTAAAATAGTCCCTCAAAGAGAGTTTGCCAAACTTTCCACTCCCCCCCCCCCCCCTTCTCTTTTAAAAAAAAAGTAGCAAGTTTTGCCAAAAGGAAACAATAGAGCTGGAAGATGAAGGGGACAGTGTGGCGGGGGGCGGGGCGTCAATTCCCATTCGCCTTTTGGAGGTGATTTGATGTATCACTCTCCACTCCCCCCCCCGCCACCCACTCCCCCCTCCCATCCAACTTTCAGCACATCAGGTTGAAGCTCTTCCTTTTCTCTCCCCCTCCTCCCTTGCGAAGTGGTACAGTTTGTAGGAAGTAGTTCTGACTGGATTGTGGAGATCAGAGGAAAAGCGAGGAGTGTGTGCAGGCTGCAGATAGAGGGGTGAGAGTGAGTGAGTGAGTGTGTGTGAGAGAGAGAGAGAGGGTGGCTGATTGTAGCTGCTTATTATTGCACCCTCTCTTACACACACACACCGGGTACAGCCGCACTTTCTCATCGAATTTCTCCCCTGCCCTCTCTTTAAAGAGTGTTATCCCGTTTCTCTCTCTCTCCCTCTTCCCCTCCCTCCCTCCCTCTATTTCCGAACAGAATATGTGTGGATGTGCAATTGCGGTCAGTTGATCAGCGCCAAGTCGAGAAGCAGGGAAATGAAGCTTGCAAAGTTCACCTTCGACCAAGTGGCTGCTCGGATCTTCTTGTTGCTGTCGGTGCTCCAGGTTCTGGTGCAGGACTCCGAGGCAGCGGTGAGTGCTTACTGCATTTTAACACCTTTTCAGGAGAGTCCTGTTTCTTTTTCCTGGGGTTCTTTGCTGGTGTTCAAATTCCGAATCAGTGCCTGTGAGATTTCCAGCGCAGGGGAGCAGCAGAATGCGCCGGGCTGTGGGTGTGTGGGGTGGGTTAGAAAAGTAGTTTAACATTTATAAATAACTAGAGCTGGCAGATTTGAGCTCGCTATTTCTGTTGGTCGGTTTTTTTAGAATGCGAGAGCGGCATTGACAGGGGAGTTAGCAATGGTTTTGTCTCTCTGCAAGTGAAATGCAGCTAATTAGAGATGGGTCTGGCATTCTCTGAAGAACTTTCAAGTTGCCTATCTACTTGTACTGACTTGTAAAGGTGGATATGATCTAGCTACCTGCATTATCAGTCGGCCCAGAGAAACGGACATTCACCCCTTTTAAAGTTCTGCTTTGTGAATTTTCCTCCAAAACTTATCATCGGTGCCTTCCCAGTAGAGTGTGTTGGGGAAGGGAGACAGAGTTAAGGAGGAATTTAACCTCTGCGTTTTGTCAGCGTTACTCCCGTCGCTTTGTCACAAATAATTGTGTTATTCCCAGTAAGGTACGGATTGCCAAAAGGTTGCCCCCCTTATGTTTCCTCACTGGTCCCGCCTCTGCCCGGTGTGCCCCCTTCCCATCGAAGTCTATGTGGGCGAAATATTTGCCCCTTGTCAGTAAAAGAACACCGAAGACGTGCATTTATATAGCGCCCCTGCAATGTGGTTACAAAAAAACCACCCAGGGCCATTCAGCGGGAATTGTTACCCCAAACACGATCTGACGCTGAGCACCACACGAGGAGATGCTCGGACAGATGGCCAAAGTTTTGATCCTAGAGGTTAGCTTTGAAGGGACATTTTAGAGGAGGGATGGAGAAGTGGCAAGATTTAGTGAGGAAGCTCGGCGCCTGGAGCGCCCTTGGCAGCTGGAGGCACAGTCACCAATGATGGAGCACTTCAGATGGGGGATGCTCAAGAGTGTAGGTTTGGGGCAGCATAGAAACCTCGGAGAGTTGTGCGGCTGGAGGAGGTTACAGAGATGGGGATGGGCGAGGCCCTGGAGGGATTTGCAAACAAGAAGAGAATTTTAAAATTCCAGCATTGATTGACAACGTATGGGGGTAAAGGGTGACTGGAATTTGATGCAAGTGTGGGACATGGGTAGCAAAGTGTTTTCAGGATTACTGATACTAGTATGTGGAAGGCCAGCTTGCAGTGCATTGGAATAGTCAAACCCAGAGTCGGATGGCATTAAGAAAGTAGAAATAGGCGTTCTTACTGATACAGTAGTGCAGAGCTTATCCTGGACCCAGAAAGGACACTATTGCTGAAAGCAGTGGCTCAGCCCCAGGCAGTTGCTAGGGGAGAGAGCTGAGGTCAATGGCTGAGAAACGGTGCTTGTAGCCGGCACTGGAGACAATGACTTCAGCTTCCCCATTATTTGAGAAAGTTTATGCTTATTCAGCACGGGATGTCAGACAAGCCACCTGACAATGTAAAGTCAGCAGAGGGGCCATTTAGAGACAGCAGAGAGGCTGAGAGTGGTGATGGAGAGAGGGAACTGGGTGTCACCAGCGCACATTTGGAATCTGACCATGTCACCCTTGCCACTGTCCTTTGATCCATCTGCAGTATTTTCAATCCTATCACAGTCCCCCAGAGCTCAGCACTGCCTTTCGTGAACATAACATTGGCTAGAATATTAAAAGTGATAAATGGAGCCCTTTTTTAACATTGGGGTGTTTTGCCCGCACAGGTAAAGCATGAAAGAACCCTGACATCAACCAGCTCGCCGTTCAATTTCATCTGTGCTAACCAATAGGACTGTTTGTATCTTGGTTGCTGGGTTGGAATTGGAGGTTTTCGTCTCGATTTAAAACGTGTAACGAATTGACAGTGTGTTTAAATCGTGCATCAGTAAGCTTGTCAGTGCTGGGTGCTGCTAAGCTTTCCTTTTTAATGTCAGCTTACATGGCTGGGGACAATGCAGTGAAAATGCTCTCAATTCAACACAGTGAAATCAGTCTTTGTGTCGATGTGTTATATTTTTTTCCTTTCCGATAAATGCAATTGATGCCGATTGGTTATGCACTTCAACCACTTTGTTTCAGAATGGGGCTGGAGAGGGTGGGGTTGGGGGGGGGGGGGGGCTGCTGGGGTGCGGGGAGAAGTTCCCACCAGCTAAGAAGGTGATAACTAAGAGTTAAGGCTTTTGGGGGGTCCTTTTAACTCGTTTCCATTACATATCTGTGTGTTCTTTCTATCTGAACTCCTAGCTCCTTGAGGTTATCTTTCAATTTTTGCTACAGGGTTGCAATCGTTCAGAAGTCACTTGTGGGACTATTTTAAAGTAGTTAAGTTGGCAGTTTGGATTGTGGAGGAACGAGGGGGGAAAGAAGAAAAATAGTCCATTTGAGACGAGCGCTTTAGTTATTGGTGTTTGCAGAGAAGGGGACCTGTGGCTGTTAAAGAGTCTATTTGACCTACTTATGGTATTGTTACAGTACATTGTGGGAACAATCACACTTAAATCAATGCACATTAAAGTTGCGTAATGCTCATCTTGCATGATGCTCTTAATTCATTGCCTGAAATGGTTCTCGCCACTAACACCAGGAGTAACAGACCTGTAATCACGGGTACTTCAAATTAGCATTATCCAAGAACAAGAACCTGCATTTGTAAAGCGCGTAAAATGTTCTGAGGCATTTCAAGAGAGCGTACCCAGACAAAAAAAAACCTGGCACCAAACCAAAGAAAATGACATTGAGGTGTGTGACCAAATGCTTGATCAGATAGATTTTTACGTAGCATTTTAATGGAGGAAAGTGCGGTGGACTGTCAGACGTTTTGGGGTGCCAGCTCAGCGGGTAGCTCACTCACTCATGAGTTAAAAGGGCATGGGTTCAATTTCCCCTCCAGGACTTGAGCACAGAAAGTCTCGTCGGCACTGCAATGTAATTGTAAAGGACTGTTGCACTGTTGGAGGCAATGTCTCTCAGATGAGGTTAAATCGAGGATCCATCTCCCTTATCAGGTAGATTCAGATGATCCTGTGGCATCATTTTGAAGAACAGGGGAGTTATCCCTGGAGTCCTGGCTCATCATCACAAAAAAACAAGCGATCTGGTCGCATAATATTGCTTTTTACAGAAGCTTGTGTGTAGAAATAAGCTGCTGTGTTTCCTACATAACAACAGTCGCTAGACTTCAGAGGTACTTCAATAGCTGTTAAGCACTTTGGGATTATCTTGAGGCCATGAAAGGCACTATATAAATGCAAGTCTTTTTTCTTTGTAGACATGCAAGGAGGTGTGGGGAAGAGATTTCACAGCATAGGTTCCAGGCAACTGAAGGTACAGCTGCCACTTGTGGAACGTAAGGAGAGGGGTGAACAAGAGGCCAGAGTTAGAGGAATTCAGAGTTCTCGGAGAGCTGTAGGAAACCACCGATAGAGGGAGGGGTGAAATGTAACTTTGTTGTATTGGAGGACTGGGATGTCAGTGAACACAAGGGTGAATTGGTGAACGGGACTAGTTACGAGTTAAGATCCAGGCAGCTGAGGATTTCAGCAACACGTGAGCTGAGGTAGGGTTAGAGATGGGCAATATTATAATGTTGAAATTAAGCAGCTTCTGTGATGGGAGAGGGTAAGTGGTCGGTAGCTCAGCTCCCAGTGGGATCAGATGCCGAGGCTGCAAACAATCTGATGAAACTTGACAAGGCAAGGAATGGAATTGGTGGTTGGGAACAAAGTTTGTGGTGGGGACCAAAGAGAATGGCTTATGTCTTCCTCGTGTTTAATTAGAGGAAGTTTTGTTTTGATATCAGCAGAGGCTGTGGAGGGATTGAGGAAGTTGGTAGTGACCATCATCAGAAGAAGAAGCACGTAGATGCAAAATCTTGAAAAGTTCTCCTCAGCTAAGACCCAACTTTGAAAGGACAATGATATAGGCGCAAACCTTTCGACTGTTTCCACCGGCGGGATCGCCCCACCTGTCGCGGGAGAGAGAACGAGCAACAGGAAAACCCGTTGACAATGGCAGGACTGGAAGATCACAACTACAGCCAATGGTGGGTCGCCTTTGCCGTGGCAAAATATACTGAGGGGGAGGAGCGTGAAATCCCATCCATACATTTTTAGAATTGGTTGATTGTCTCCAATTATTAGTGCTAAAAGTTTGCATGTGCACTATTACATCTCACAATTCTAATAACAATTCTATAATCTTCCCAAAACCACATTCAGAGCTAACCTAGATTTGTGTTTTCTTCATATATATCCATCATCCATAATACAACTGTTTCCCTGCTGGAACTCTACTGGATGACTGACCAATGTCAATCCAATGTGAAGGTAATATTGATTAATATGCTTATTGAGTACCCATTGCCTTCTCAAATACCATAAAACAAAAATATTGCGCATTTAGTTTTCTCCCTTTCCAGATGCCATTAACTCTTATTGGGATATGGTTACGTGACTACTGGGCGGCATGGTGGGACAGTAGTTGGCACTGCTGCCTCACAGCACCATGGACTCGGGTTGAATTGGGTGACTGTGTGGAGTTTGCACATTCTCCCGTGTCTGTGTGGGTTTCCTCCGGGTGCTCCCATTTCCTCCCACAGTCCAACGATGTGTACGTTAGGATCATTGGCCATGCTAAATTGCTCCTTAGTGTCCAAAGGTTAGCTGGTGTTACGGGGATAGGGTGGGGGAGTGGGCCTAGGTAGGGTGCTCCTTCCGAGGTTCAGTGCAGACTCAATGGGCTGAATGGCTTCCCGCTGTACTGTCGGCCAATCAGACAGCTTCTGCTGTTACTGCACCCAGCTGAGGCCGAATATTGCTGTGGGTCCAAACACACCTGGGATCCTGGGAGGGGAACAGCGGGTTGAAACTTAGGGGAGGGGACGAACAGCAAGGGTAGGGGGTGGCGTTCAGTGGGCCACCCTAGATCAGACACTCAGTGGGCGCGATCTACTGGCCAAGTTGCACCCGAATGGGGAGGTGACTCGGCCGACTGATGCTGAGAGAGGCCTTCCCCGGGCTTCCCAACAGCCGTTACGCCTCACGGGATCTAACCAGATCTCGCAAGATGTCGCAATCTGGATCCCGCCCATTGTGCAGTGCCACCTGGGCACCCTGGTCGTGCCACCTAGGTGCCAGGCTTGCAATGTGAAGTCGGCTTAGAAGCTAACTTACCTCTGCCTTCGCCAGATCGAACAGCAGCTAACGACCTCGCTGAGGTGACCCCAGCCAGGCACCATTCAGTACTGGTCCCAACAAATGGGGAACCGTCGGAACTGTACTTGGCCGTCTCCCAGGCGATCCCTGGCTGGTGCCATCCAGACATCTTGGCACTGCCAGCCTGGCACCCTGCCTGCACCATCTGGGCACCCTGGCTGTGCCACCTGGGTGCCAGTCTGGCCCTGCCAGGGGCACTATCAGGCTGGCAGTGGCAAACTGACATTGTGCTCATGCCAGAGATTGTGCCCAGAGGTGCCTTGCCTGTATGTGCTGGGGCCTGGGGACCCACTGACAGGTGTGTTGGGGCATTGAGGTGTGTCCAGGGGTTTCATCGGGGATCGTGAGATGGCACCCCAATCTCTTCCTGCACTAAGGAGCTCAGCTTGTCGGAGCTCCTCAGTGCAGGTAATGCAGCTAATTGCGACCTCGGCGGGGCGTTCCCCGCCTTGGCACGAAAACATGGCAGAGTGTCAGTAGATGACGGGGACATTCCTGCCGTTAAAAGCACTGAAACGACCCCGCTATCCCAGCCAGAACGGCACCCTGTTTTATTTTGGTTAGATCGCGCCCAGTGTCCTTGAATGAAACTCCCACCCGCCCGTGCAACCAGCTGCCCCTCAGCAACCCCAAAAGGGTGTGCTTTTCAAACCCGTCACTCTTTTGCCTAATTAAATGCCCGCGTACCACCAAACCCGTCAGTAACCAACCTACACGTACACACAAACGTTGTTCAGCACAGAACATTTGATAATGTGCAAGAACACAAGCTGTTCTTCTATCCACCCACCTCCCCCCCCCCAACCACCAAGGTACAGCAAGGCCCAACGTAATAATCAACCACTAAGATCAGCTAACTGGGCATAGTCTGGGGGGATTGGACCCAACGTCTTTCAGTCCTATGTGATGTGGAGTTGGAAACATAAATGCTAAAGCATTGGGAACATTAAGCCTATTTCACCCCTCTAATGAATTGATGTTTTGATGCCCCATTGGAAAAATATTGCGAATTATTTGTTACATCACTGCATTTTGGAAATGAGCATACAATGCATATTTTTTTGTTTAAATGCACTAATTTGTTTAATTGTGGCCTGTTAACTGTGAATGGGACAGAAAATACATTGGTTTCATCATTTGAATCTAACAGTTTCTAAAATTCAACCTGGATACTTCAGCAACATAATTATTTGATTCAGCCCTCTGAGTTATTACTGTTCTGGCTGATGGTGTACTTGACCTTTTTTAATATGCAAGGGATGTGGCAGGCAGATCTTTCATTTCAGGCTTTGCTTAATGAAATATTGTTTAAACATTTCAAGAGTGCATCGGTCCATTAATTGGCTGGTCTGGGCAGTTTACGACCCAGTACATAGTTACTCTAATTGCCATGTGTAGTCCCAGTTATTGGAAAGGAATGCTATTGGCCTTCAAGGGATAGAGAAGTGGATAACGTAAATGATTCTAGGCACCAGTAATCATAAGTTGGGCAGCACGGTGGCACAGTGGTTAGCACTGCTGCCTGATGGCGCCGAGGACCCGGGTTCCATATCAGCCTCGGGTCACTGCCGTGTGAAGTTTGCACATTCTCCCCGTGCCTGAGTGGGTCTCACCTCCACAACCCAAAAAGATGTGCAGAGTAGGTGAATTAGCCACGCTAAATTGCCCATTATTTGGAAAAAGAACAATTGGGTACTCTGGGCGAAATTCTCCGGAAACGGCGCGATGTCCGCCGACTGGCGCCCAAAACGGCGCAAATCAGTCAGGCATCGCACCGCCCCAAAGGTGCGGAATGCTCCGCATCTTGGGGGGCCGAGCCCCAACCTTAAGGGGCTAGGATGGCGCCGGACGAATTTCCGCCTTTGGTGGCCTTTGGTGCCCCGCCAGCTGGCACGGAAATGACATCTCCGTGCGGCGCATGCGCGGGAGCGTTAGCGGCCGCTGACGGCATTCCCGCGCATTGGAGGGAGTCTCTTCCGCCTCCGCCATGGTGGAGACCGTGGCGAAGGCGGAAGGAAAAGAGTGCCCCCACGGCACAGGCCCGCCCGCGGATCGGTCGGCCCCGATCTCGGGCCAGGCCACCGTGGGGGCACCCCCCTGGGTCAGATCGCCCCGTGGCCCCCCCCCCAGGACCCCGGAGCCCGCCCGCGCCGCCTTGGCCCGCCGGTAAGGTAGGTGGTTTAATCTACGCCGTTGGGACAGGCATTTTAGCGGCGGGACTTCGGCCCATCCGGGCCGGAGAATCGCGCGGAGGGGCCCGCCAACCGGGCGGCGGGGGGTCGGAGAATCTCGCTCTCTATATTTATTTTTAAAACAGGGATCGTAAGTTATAAGGAAAGGTGAAGGAAGTTGGGCTAGTTTTCTTTAAGCGTGAGTGGGGAGGCTTTGAGTTGAACCACTTGAAGTGTTCTGGAATTATGAATAAGAATTGGCAGAGTCGATCTAGGAACATTATTCATCATGGCTAAAGGTTCAAACCTCAGGGATTCAAGTTAAAATCAAGGGCTGTGCTGAGCAGAAGCAAATTAACCTGCAGAGACCAAAGAAAACCGAGTGCAACTTGCCCAATGGTTGAAGACACGTCAGTTGTCTGCCCTCAAGGTTGGCAATTAGAGATGCGTGTGCAAGTATGTGCGAGCGTGCACGTGGCCCCCTTGGCGAAAATCGGATAAAAACTAGGCGAAATCAAACAAACAAAAGCTTACATGTTGAAGACCTAATCAAAGAAAACTTGCCTGACTGTGTTTAACAGGGCGAGGAAATAAAACTAACAAAACTGTTGATCTGACTCCATTTATGATCGCTTGCACATTCCCAGTTTCCCTCACTTCACCTTTGTTAGTCGTGCCTTCAGCTCCTCAGGCCCTAAACTCTGGAACGATATCCATAAACCTCTTTATATCTACTCCTCCTTTACAGCACTCCTTAAAACCTACCTTTTTGTCAAACTTTGGTCACCTAACCTCTGTGATTAGTGTCCAATTTTAGTCGAGAGTACTCTTGTGAAATGTTTTAGGATGTTTTGCTGCATTAAAAGCGCTGTAAGTGGTTGTTGCTTTTGATCATTGCCGCATGCTGTATTTTAGTGCAGGATTTTGTGGCCACCCCACGTGTTTTCCCGTGACGGAGGAGCCATGCTAATGGCTGCCAGCGGAATCATCCGTCCCGGCGATGACTATGGCATTTTATGTGGCCCTCCCGTCCCACTACCGGGGAACCCGCAGCGGGGGTTTCGCCTTAGGTGTGACCGGAATACCCTGCCAGCAGGTATGGCTGGAAAATACCACCCTTAGGGCGCAATTTTCCAAACAATTGGCAAAGTGTCATGTGCTGACTGAAAACTGCGTGTTTCTCCCCAGAAATAGCCATGTTTTCACTCCAGATCTTCTGACACTTTACGCCGTCACTTTTAGAGCCGACAAGCCCGGCTACACAGAGATCGGTGCGCCATTTAAAAAGTGTGCCCTGATCTCAAAGGGCAGTTCAAGGCCCCCTCCCTCTCCCGACATCAAGACACCCCCTCAACAGACAAGGGTAGCACTCCCAACCCTCCAACACCGAAGGCCAACATCTTCACAGAAACACACCATGCAGGCATTGGGGTTATCCAACTCCCCCAATCCTCACCAGCATTGGGACATTGAACCCGCCCATGGGGTTCCCTAGCGGCCCTGCCTACTGGATATTCCCCTGGCACTGCCAAATGGTAGTGCCAATGGGAATGTGCCAGGATACTGCCCGACCATGTCCCTCACCATCGGGGGCTACACTCCGCCGGAAGCCACTGTTTTTGGAAACCAGTAACGATTCCCTGCCGGTGTTACGTCACACTAGCGGGGTGAAACATCTGATGACCCCGGGAGAAACGGCATTAAGCCATTTTTGAATATTTAATCAATTCATATCCATGGTCATCAGGTCCACGCCCTGATTACGCCACCAGTAGGGGGCAGGGAAGATCTCAAACTGAGTTCTCCCGCCACAGATCTCACTATGGCCCTCTCGCGAGAGTTAATGACCATTACGGAATTTGCATCCGCGGCGAACAGACCCAGAATATTTTGTCCTTCGCGTCTGCCATTTTTAATTCAATTGAGTCGCGTTGTTTGGCTCTTGTCAATGTTCAACCAAACATGCAAAAAGCTGAAAATAGAAACAGAACATTCTGGAGCTACTCAGCAAGCCTGGCCGTACCTGTGGAGAGAGAAATGGAGTTGCTGTTTAGGTGTGTGGCCTTTCACCTGAGCTGGAAAAAGTTTGGGTGATAATTGGCTCTAAGCAATTTCAGAGACACTGGAAGAGGCAATACCTGGGGCGGAGCAGGAGGCTGGAGAGATTATATGATAAAAGAGATGATGGTGTACAGCAAAAAGGAAAAAAAGGCGGGTCTGGAGGAGGTGTAAATGGGAGAAACAAAATCATCACCAACAACAGCCATGCAAAAACAAAAAACGTTACTGAGAAATAAATCATTGAACTCAACATTCAGTCCAGAAGCCGAGAAAGTGCCTAATCAAAGAAGAATTCCTCAAGCTTGCATTGAGCTAAAACAAGGTTAGTGTCGGAGGCTTGTGATCTGAGAAATCAGAGCGGGAGACAGTGACCAGGGGCCGTGATCGAACCCGGGTCCTCAGCGCCATAGGCAGCAGTGCAAACCGCTGTGCCACCGTGCCGCCTTAGGAATGGTGTCAATTACACATTTTACTTTTATTAATCAGAGTGCAATTATCCACATCTGGATTCCTAATTGGCCATATCCCCAGTGACCAACGTAATGGACAACATGGCTCAGTAAATAAAGACGGCAGCAGACGTGGGACCAAGTTTGCAACTAAATCCTCGATGCAAGCAACTTTTGGAAATAAAGTACTGATTGAATTAACGTGTAGGAAATAAAAATGGGAATCTCTTAAGATGTTACTCTGTCAGGGACCGAAATACAAATATTTGATGATTTTTCATAGCCGTGTACTGATATCTGGTTTCATTGCCTTGATTTCAGTTCAAGTATAGAGAAACGTTTTGCATTAGTTTTAATCGTTCAGGCCAGTTTGGAGGTTTGTTTGTGAGGAGGTTGTGAAGTGCTCAGTGCAGTCTGGGACTTTCTTCATAATTGAAGATAGTTTATCTCAAATCAGAAATCTTCAAAGGGGGAACCGAGACCTCCCAGCCACCCCTCCCCCACCATGCGTTCTGTCTGCATTATCATGCACAGAGCCATAAGGGTCTTGTCCTGACTCGAAGTAAACAAGCCCCTATCTTGCTTTGCTTCGAAAGATAATGGTGACTGACGTACATGTCTATTTTTCTTCTGATCAGATCTGATAGTGCATCATTTCCCCTGCTGATCATCTGGAGATCTTACTCAGCATGAATACCGATGTGAAGACATTCTGAACGGGTTGCTGAGCATGTTTAGGAATTGACTATAACAAAATAAATGTTTGTAGGAGTTAGGATTAAATGCTCCTTTCATCTCAATCTTCCTAAACTTTGAGATGAAAAGGTAAGACCCGCTTCACCCCAAACATTTGTTAATCCTTGATCAACCAGAGCGTGAAAGGTTATCGGGGGTAGGCAAGAATAAGGGGTTGAAGTTACAATCAGATTAGCCATGATTTTGTTGAATGACAGAGCAGGCTCGAGGGGCCGAGTGGCCGACTCCAGCTCCTAATTCATATATTTGTATGATCTCAGGCAGTGAGATTTAGAAGCCTCTTCAATCAGATGGGTCTCATAATTCAGCCATCGATCCAAAGCCAAGCATATACCAATGGCATAAGATTGTTCCTGATTTCATGGTTTTAATTGAATATAAGCTGAGCTTCTGACCACATCTCCCCAACACAACTGTCTACTTCCACTTCCATAACATTGACTATTTCCACCCTTGCCTCAGTCCATCTGCTACGCTGAAACCTTGATTCACTATTCCAGTGCCGAACAAGCTGACCTCCAACTTGTACTGTCCGTAAACCTCTGGTCATCCAAGATTCTGCTTTCAGTAACCGAACTTGCACCATCCTATTTCTTCATCACCACTGTGCTCGCATGTGTTCCAGGCCAGGCAACACTTTAAATGTAGAATTCATGAACTGTGTTAAAAATTCTTCCATGGCCTCACCCCAAGCCTAGCTTTGCAACCGCCTCCTCCTACATCCCTTCACGAATATTGCGTTCCTCACAGATTGCATATTATCTGTTTCCACCACTTCACTATTGACAGTTGTGCCTTCAGCTGCCAAGGTGTGAAGCTATGATAATTCCTGCCTAAAACTATTTGTCTCTCTACGCTTCCACATTTTAAAGATGTTCCCCAAATCCTACCCCTTTGGCCAACTTCTGGTCACTCTCCTAATATCCTTTATAGGGTTCAATGTTGTCCAATAAGGGCTCCGAAGATGTGCCTTGAGACATTTTACCAAATTAAAGGTACTATATAAATTATATTTGCTGTTGTAATAAAATGAGTGGAGATAAATACAGGGCGATTGGAAGTATATGTATATTTATTAGCCCTGTGGCAATATATCCCCTAATGGGGATAAATTGATCATCATGATCTGTTTATTCTTTTGCTCTAATGTTTCCCCTGCAATATTGTGGGATATTCTTCTCAACAACCACCTTTGTTTTGCAAATATGCTGAATTGTATCATGAGGATTTTCGTAATGCACTGTGGTTTGTATGTGAAAGTCCATAATGTTCTTTCACCAAGAGAGAAAATGAGTCAATGGTACAGATTTCATCGTTTGAAGTGTGGATTGTGTTGCAAGAGGGCATGTCGAAGGGTTGACCATAAGAGGTAACTGATACCAGTAGCAACTCCAGATGATGAATTGAATTTTATACAAGTTCTGCATTCTAGTATATTGGCTTAATACATTTTTGATATGTTGTCAAAAAGAAAACCCGAAAGCCACTGTAAAATGCTTGATATCTAAGAGTTGCTGCTAATTAGGCCACATTGTAAAGAACCCAGAAAGCAACACATGGTGAAACCTTGATGAATCACCTTGTCCAATGCACCATTTGAATTGAGTTTGGGCTGTTGATATGAGACCCTAATGACCTGGACCATCCAGCCTGTGAGCACTCAATGTTGATATTGGGTGCCAAATATGAGCTGATGTTTCATTTTTAAATACTATTGGGTCTTAGAATCTCTACAGTGAAGAAGGAGGCCAGTCAGCCCATCGAGTCTGCACCAACCCTTGGAAAGAGCACCCTACCTAGGCCCAAGCCCAACCTTATCCCTGTAACCCAGTAACCCCACCTAACCTTTTGGACACTAAGGGGCAATTTAGCTTGGCCAATCCTCCTAACCTGTACATCTTTGGACTATGGGAGGAAACCCACGCAGACACTGGGAAAAAGCCACACAGACACGAGGAGAAAGGCACGCAGACACGGGGAGAAAGCCTTAATTCGATCCGCACAAAACTATACCCGTAAAAAGTTGGAAATCAACTGAGTGGTACGTGATCAAATCCCCCTCTACCACATTTGTTTGTTTGATGAATCAGATTAATCCCAATGTGTGCACATTGGTGCTCTCGCATGCCTTCACAAATGGAAGTAATCCTCATGGCTGATTGTTCAAGTGTGGCAGATAAGTCTGCTGGGAGACGAGCAAACATTCAACAGCAAATGAATATGTTATCGTCTGGGGATTGAACTCAATAACACTTCCCCCCCTGAGGCTTGTGATCCTGGTCATTTATCTTTTGCAGGCTGTGATGGCATTTGATAAGTGTGTCTACAGCCTCGTTGCATCATTTCAGAAAATCTTAGTGAATTTAAAAATGCCTTGTTCCTTCATGAGAACGGAGAGAAAACAAGGTGGAACAAAAATGTTTGAAAGAGATCAAGTTGAAATTTGTAATAATTTCTGACTCACCCTTGACAGCAAAAATTCCACCATCCTTATAAGATTAACGATCTTCTATAAGATAAATAATCTTCTATGTACTTTGACTCCAATTAAGAGAAGGTTAGTTTATTGCATTTGGGAAGTCATGGACTAGGTGCTATTGGGTTGGGGAAGAGCAAAAAGACAGCCAACTACTCCTGGTTCTATTGAGCGGCCACAACCATGTTGGATATGAACAGCCTCAGATTCATTTACATGGTTCCTGTCCAGTCTAACATTATGCCAACACCCATGTTCCCAATTGAAGAATTGCTTACAGATTCCAGAAGGTTGCTAGAACCTTGCACTAACATGTCAAGAGGGGAGTAAACTGGAATTAGAACATCAGCTCGCTCTGATAAGGAATTCATTTCTGTTCAATTTAGAAGCAGTGTGACCATGCGCAAATTGAACTTGTTTCTGTCGGAACTGCTGTCAAATGAAGTATATCTGTGTTCGCAATCATTCATCCAGTTTTAATATTTTTGTGGGTTTTCAGGGCTATGTGCTGAACACATAGGGCGCAATCCGATGGCCACGCTGCATCGGAAAAGCAGCTCACCGCGCGCGGCGCAATGTGGCCGATAAAGACTGGGAGACCCAGATCCCGGGATCTACCTGGCTCGCAACACCTCACAAGATCCAACGTGATCTCGCGAGACGTTGCGATTTAAATCCTGGCCATTGCGGACAGGATCACATTTTGGCAAATCTACATGTTAGAGCGAGACAGTGAGTCTCACTTTAATGTGCAGATTCCCGAGGAGCCTGAGATTTTGGGATTCATCCCCTTTGGCTCAGAGACCTCAGAGACAAACGGGGAGCAGATGGAACGGCATTTCTGGGGGTCTCCCAGGGGATCGGAGGAACCCAGCTGCATGCGCTATAGACAGGGTGGTGTCCGGGAATTGCTGGTGGCATCTGGACACCATGGCATTGCCACCTGGGCACCTTGGCAGTGCCAGGCTGGCACTGCCAAGGTGCCCAGGTGGCACCGCCAGCTGGTGTGGGCACTGCCAGGGTGCGAGGCTGGCACTACCATGGTGCCAAGCTGGCATTTTCTGCATAATCAGGACGGGGGTGCCCTGCGTGGCTGTTGAGGGGGGCAGGGACCCTCCCATAATGCATTCGGGTTGGGGGGTAGGTTTTGGGGTCTTGGAGATCTGGTCTCTCGCTACACTGGGGAGTTCAGGCGAGCGGAGCTCCCCACTATAAAACGGGGCTATGTCCGGCCTTAGCCGCGCGTTCCTCATTCTGGCCCCTTATACAATGCGAGTTACGTTGAGTAGCCATGTGTTTCTCGGCACTATAAGCACCAAGAAACACAAGGCTAAACACGCTCGCTATGGGACTTTTTTTCCCTTTTGGGAGAATCACGTCCATTGTCTGGACTGTACTCAAATAGAATGTACATTCTCAATACATACACTTATATTGTTTACCTTTTGCAGCACCTTGGTGCTTAAGAAAGGATTGTGTTGTCTGCTCACCTTAACTCCACGCGAGCTGGGTTGCAGTTAAAGTAGGAGGAAGAGGTAAGTAGTGGTCAATAGGCAAAGGTACAGAAAGGCCCTTTAAAGATTGTAGCTGTGCAGAAGATTGTGGCCTGGCAGAAGATATTCAGAAGGGCAGAGCTTGGCATACAACCACAATAGTGGTGGTTAACATTGCTGCCTCAGAGCGCCAGGGACTGGGGTTCAATTCAGACCTTAGGTGACTGTGTGGAGTTTGCACGCTCCCCCCGTGCTTGCGTGGGTTTCCTCCGGATGCTCAGGTTTCCTCCCACATTCCACCTGTTGCGCAGATCAGGTGGATTGCCCCTCATGGCCAAAGATTAGGTGGGGGTTACAGGGTTGCAGGGGAGTGGACCTAGATAGGGTGCTCTTTCAAAGGGTCGGTGTAGATTCGATAGGCTGAATGGCCTCCTTCTGCACTGCAGCGATTCTGTGACTCTAACCTCTCAAAAACGAATGACGTCTAATCTTCAAAAGACCGCAAGCTGTGATATACTGGACAACTTGCAGGAGTTGGAAACATTAAATATTACTTGAGGAAGTGTGCGGGATGGCTGTGGTAAAATATGCTTGAAGGGGAAGAGGAGGGAAATCAGAAAATTAGACACAATTTTTAAAAAGTGGTAAAACTAGCTGCAGGATTCTCCGTCACTGCGATTCTCTGTTTCACTGGCAGCACACCCACGCTCATGGGGTGGCTACAAAGGGAGATCCCGTTGGCCGGCTGCCGGAATAGAGGATCGCGATGCCGCAGGGGGCGGGGCGGGGCGCACCGTAAAATGGGGCTGACGGGATTGCTCCCTTTCCACAAACATTCAAACCTGGCTAACCAGCGACGCCAACACCCCCGTAAATTAATGTTTTAATAAGTGCCTTGGGGAGAAAGGAGATTAAAGAAAAATTGTTAATAATAATACAAACACTGCAGGGCGTTTGTACGTTTTTAATGTGGAGCATGAGATGAGTTGGTTTGTACTTGATAGCCATACAATGCACATTCAGCAGTGGTCGCTAGGTAGAAATTAGAAGCAGAAATTCTATCTGAATTTCCTCTTCTGACACTGGGTATGTTGTGGTCAATTACAGCACCACCAGCAAGATGGCGAGCACTGGCTGTTTGAAAGTGGCCAGGGGCCTGGTTCAATTCTAGCATTGGGCGACTGTCTGTGTGGACTTTGCACTTTCTCCCCGTGTCTGCGTGGGTTTCCTCCAGGTGCTCCTGTTTACTCCCACAGTCCAAAGATGTGCAGTTTAGGTGGATTGGCCATGCTAAAATTAATAATAATAAGCGCTTATTGTCACAAGTAGGCTTCAATGAAGTTACTGTGAAGTTAGTCGTCACATTCCGGCGCCTGTTCGGGGAGGCCGGTCACGTGAATTGAAACCGCGCTGCTGGCATTGTTCTGCATTGCAAGCCATCTATTTAGCCCACTGTGCTAAACCAGCCCCTTCTGTGCTTAACCACCCCTTCTGTGCTAAACCAGCCTCTTGGTGTCCAAAGATGTGCAGGTTAGGTAGGGTCATGGGGTTACGGGTATAGGGCGGGGGAGTAGGCCGAGTTGGTGCAGAGTCGATGGGCCGAAAGGCCTCCTTCTGCACTGTAGAAATTCTGTGATCCTATGACTACTTGATGACATGCCTTGAACAGTGAATGTGAGGAGAAGCAAGGGGAAAGGTCAGTAAATTGCTCTGTTAATGTTGATGAAATGACCCAAAGACATTCAAATCCAAAATTGTTTGTGACTCAGTGGAGTGGTCAATCTAACCTTATAACATTACAATATGCACATTTTGCAGAAGATAGTGATCACATTTCCTACAGGTCATCCTGACTTTTACAAGTGCCATCTATAGTTTTGCCATCTACTCCAGATTACTGGTTTTGATGGTTATATTTAAGGTGTTGGCGGTAAAATTCAGTCACTTCGACCAGTTTGTTATTCAAACGTTTTACCTAGGTACCCTTATTTGCGAGATGAACAAAGGACAGACACAGGTTCAAACACAATAAAACAGTTTATCCCAACTATATAATGCCTGAGATCCTTAATACTACATGAGCTGTGTGTCCAATCCTCTGAGTCTCGGTCATCTCAGGCCCTTCGTCTGCGAAGGTGAGTGTCGCACGCTGCTTCTTTCTGTCCTCTGATCTGCCATTGAGCCTCCTGCACTGCCTGTGCTTCGAGTCTCTGCCGGGGAGGGTATCTCAGTGTTCGGTTCTCATCCCCCTCTTTGCGCCCTTCTGGCCCTCAGCCAGTGAGGTCACAGGGTGGGGGTCGCAAAACCCAATGGGTTTTGTCATTTTCTCCCCCCTGCCTTCTAATATACCCCTGACCTCTTTTGCTCCAAATGAATCTCCCCCTTTTTCAACAGCATAAAACCGCTCACACTCCTACCTCTCTTCAGTTCTGAAGAAGAGTCATATTGAACTCGAAACGTTAACTCTGTTTCTCTCCCCACGGCTGCTACCAGCCCTGCTGAGTGTTCCCAGCATAATCTGCTTTATTTCAGATCTCCAGCATCTGCAGTGTTTTGCTTTTATGATGACATCATTCAGGCTTTTGAACACCATTATCTCCAAGTAACACAACATTCTGATTGAAACATGTTCAGCGGGATTCTCCAATAATGGGGCTATGTCCCACGACGGCGTGAAAACCCCTGCCAACCACTCCGGCGTCAACGGCCCTCGAAAGTGAAGAATTCTCCATTTTTAAAAAAAATTTAGAGTACCCAATTAACTTTTTCCAATTAAGGGGCAATTTAGCGTGGCCAATCCACCTACCCTGCACATGTTTGGGTGGTGGGGGCGAAACCCACGCAAACACGGGGAGAATGTGCAAACTCCACACAGACAGTGACCCGGAGCAGGGGTCGAACCCCCCCCCCCCCCCCCCCCCCAAAACCCCCAGGATGGCCTCCGCATACTTACCTGCCAGGTCCCGCCGTGTGTGAGGTGAGTAATTCATGCCGGCGGAACTGGGCCAAACCCGTCAGCCACTCAGCCCATCGGGGCCTGGAGAATCGTCGGGAGGGCCGCTGTCAACAGCCCCCGACCGGCGTGGCGGGAATCCCACTGGCGCCCGAAAAATGGCGCCGGAGAATAGGGAAGCCGGCGTCGGGGCGGGATTCGCGCCTCCCACCCCCCGGGGCCGCAGGGTCGGAGAATCCCGGCTATGCTGTCTTTCCCTTATAGTCACTAGGTCTACCCTCATTGAAGCAGCCTGCAGCCTCTTGTGGCTCTGGTTTGTAGCTGGACAATTGCTGTGTGGACAAGGTACCAAGGATCTGCCTGCCAGTATCCCAATCATCATATCACAGTTCTTTCAGGTCACACGTGCACATAGCACAGTTTGAATCAGCAAATGGGAGGCAACAAAATTTATTTTGGAACAGCCGTTCCTCTCCATAATCTCCTGAATGATTTCATCTGGCCCGTGCCTTCTGATCTCTCTGATGTCATAAGATTTTCATTTTGTTAAAATCTCTGATTAAAATTTTGCTGAAGCTCCTTTTATTTCAAAACATTTCAACCCTGATCTGAACCGAGATAACTGAGCAATTCAGTCTGATAAAAAGGACTGTTTGGTCCAGTTAACAAATGTGAATGTGATTTTTGAAAAGGTGACTTACATATTTGCGATCAGGAGTAGAATGGCAGTAATTATCTGGTCTAGACTGAGTTTCACTCGTCTAGTCTTTAATTAAATTCCGTCAAAAGCCCTTGCCCATCTGCAAACAGCTGGCGAAGGAGAAGTGCCAAAATCACCAGCTCAAACAATTTGATTGCTGGAAACTGTAATTGAGACAGAAGACTGCCTTCCTATGTAGCCCTGCCAATTAGCTTGTCCTCGTGGACAAGTATGTACATGTAGCAGGTAGCTTACACAGGAACATATATGTTGTAGTTCAGCCTGTTTCCAAATCGGCTTCTTGAATTGCTGACAGATCGGGACTGGATCTTCTGCAATGCCATAAAGTCCTAAGTATCACAAAAGAGTGAAATTGCTCTCCTCCATGTGTAAGAGCTATGGATGTCAAGGTGAAGGAGGTCAAAAGGTAAAGGTACTGATCCATATTTTGCACATTTGTTGCTCCCGCTTCATCCCCATTCCTTGACAGTAGGGTTGCTGGTAGGTTATTTTTCACGGTGAATGCTAGTTGGTTATTCGACAGTGGAAGCACCACAGTCAAATCCCATCATACCCTGATGCAACTTTTACGCATTCCAACAGCAGGAGGGAATTGTTTAAAAACTGTAGATTTTGGCTTAGCCATTCTCTGGGAAACAGCAGTGCTAGTTTCTCCCGCAAGTGGTCTAAATATCTTACATTTGTGAGTGTGTGGGGTACTGTTCAATATCTATGTCTGCAATAGCATAACCCAGGATTGCAATTTGAACCAGATGTTCACATACTTGCCCCCACGTGCATCTCTCCAATCATTTGAAAGGCAGACCAAACAAACATTTAGAAAGATGGGGCCAGATACAAATCATTGAGCTGCTTTATTTCACAGAGAGCAAGAGAACACACGGGGGAGCTGGTTCCAATCACAAACACTCAACAAGTCAGACAGCGTCTGCTGGGGAAACATGTCCATTGATGTTTCAGGTATAAATTCTTCTTCAGAGCTCATGGGTATTGCAGATGAATAGCACTTGAGGGTAAAATAAACACACAGACACACACATGGAATCATTATTGGTTATGGCTTGGATCACAAATTGGTAAAAGGGCAGAAGTGACATAACAACGAGTTAAAAGGGGGTGTTGGGAGAAAGCTGTATATATGAAAGTGTTGAGTGAGAAACATAAAAAAACCCAAGAAAAATGGACCAGGCTGTTGCTCTTTTTAACCTTAGTCTATTTGCTCTGATTACGTCACCTTTGCTCATGAGTCACCAGGTATCTTTATGATACCGCCACGTGCCAAGTTCAGGTTATGATTAATAATACAGCACACCGCTTAGTAAGGATTAAAACAATGGTCATTTATTACATACAACAAGCAATATTAATACCCTAATATTACTTTCTATATAATAAACCTATCACTACTGGCCAATACTTAATTTAGGAAGAGCCCACCAGGTCAGGGAAACAAATGGCTTGTCCAATCAGATCTGGCCCGCGGGATTCAAAAGGCTGCTACAGGTCGGTGGCTAGGTGTCTCTACCGGATAGCAATCGCTGGATTCAAACTTACTGTTGCCGGTTGCTGTTCTTGCGAAGGTCTCGAGCAGGCGAAGAGGAGAGAGAGAGAGAACTGAACTTGGACCCTCACTTTTATAGGGCCCAGGGGCTTCCCGCCTCCCGGGGCGGCCCTTGACCCTGAGTCCCAAGTGATTGGATCTGTCCCCAATCTCTGGGTCGATGTGTCCAATGGTGAGGCGATTCCTCGATCGGGGGGTGGTCGCTCACCTGTCTTTGTTTCGGCCACTGCAGGCGCCGACAGGTCTGGCCCGGTATTCAATTGCTAATATGTTGCAATTGTTCCCGGGGATAGCCGATTTAACTGTGGATGTCTGAATAGATTGGCTGCAAACAGTCCTGAATGCAACTGCGAATACCTGGGTTGATGGGCTGTTGATAGCCCCGTGTATCGATCTGGGCTACCTTCCCAGAGCTGAATATGCAAAACTGTCTGCAGCTGCCTGCTTGTGTCTTCTTGGCTGCTTTTCCCAGCAGTCTTTCGGGTTAGCTGTTTTAAACTGGGTTTTGGCCAAATTAATCGGAACGCAGCCATTTTACATGGCGACAAGGCTCCAGTGGCCTTGGGGTCTGGTGGATGAAGAAAATCAAGAGTGCAGACTATGCCAACAGCACAGTATCACTGGTACCAAACCAATCACCCAAACATCCCCAGAAATGACATCACACCCATAATCGGACCTTGTGTTCTTTTCATCTCTTCCATTACCCCCCCCCCCCCCACCTGACATACATTAATTAATTTGACCCTTTCGTGTTACCCCAGCACCATCACCACCACAGATTCCACAAAGGGACGACAAAGGTGCATTCACAATTACCCCCACAGCTCCGATCAGCCTTTCCTTAATCAGCCTGTGTGGGAGATGTGGTTATGCAATTCAGGAAGGACGGCCTGGTTTAAAAAAAAAATAATGAGGGGTCTGAACAGCGCAGTAGAGTCGAGAGCCAGAAGACACGGATTTAAGATGAGTGGCAGAAGAACCAAATGCAACATGAGGAAAAATGTTTTTGCGCAGTGAGTGATTAGGATCTGTATGTCTGCATGTGTGGTGGAGGTAGATTCAATAATGCTTTCAAAAAGGAATTCTAAACATGTTTTCAGAAAAAAGATCATTTAGAGGCCTACAACGAAAAGGCAGGGGAGTGGGACTAGCTGCGTAGTGTCTTGCAGAGAGACAGCACAGACAAGGCATGCCAAATGGCCTCCTTCTGTAATGTAACCATCCTACAATTCTATGGTCATCAGATTCTGTACCATCAGTGTAACCTACCCTGGAATAATAATTGAAAACTTGGGCGTGCTCTGCTGCCTGGTATGTTTTGAGATCTTTCATTTCAACCAAACAATTTCAAATTTTTCTGCATTCTAAACTTCTGAGTCCAGCTAAAATCCTATCTTAGTAGCTTTCTATTTGACAGAAAACCTGGCTCTAAGCATGTGTTTCTGCTCCTGATACTATGTCTTGTCTTCACAGAAAGGAGGACAAAGGCCAAACAAGTCCTGCCAAGTCCCCAAATCAGGGATTTTTCAACAGTATGGTTGTGAGATTTTTAATTGCGTACCAAGATTTGCTTATCATGTGAGGAAACATAGAAAATAGGAGCAGGAGGAGGCCCTTTGAGGCTGCTCCGCCATTCATTATGATCATGGCTGATCATCCAACTCAATAGCCTAATCCCAGTTTTTTAACCAATTATTTTTTTCCAATTAAGGGGCAATTTAGTGTGGCCAATCCGCCGAACCAGCACATGTTTGGGTTGTGGTAGCGCCTTTCTGAAGAGGTTAGTCTTGACCCGGTTAAATCCGGTCCTCCTCTTCACCTGTTCTGCGCCCAGGACTAGATACACCCGCAGCTCGTTCCCTTCCCAGGTGCACTTCCTTGTCTGCTTCGCCCATTGAAGAATCTTCTCTTTGTGCAAGAAAGTGGTGCAAGCACCACCATCGCCCTCGGAGGCTCGCCCGCCTGTGGCCTCATCATAAGTGCCCTGTGCGCTCGGTTGACCTTCAGAGGCCGATCAAAGACCCTCTCCCCCATCAGCTATTCCAACATCTTGGCCACATGCGTGCCAACCTCCACTACTTCGATGCGGCACGGCAGCACAGTGGTTAGCACAGTTGCTTCACAACTCCACGGTCCCAAGTTCGATTCCTGGCTTGGGTCACTGTCTGTGTGGAGTTTGCACATTCTCCTCGTGTCTGCGTGGGTTTCCTCCGGGTGCTCTGGTTTCCTCCCACAGTCCAAAGATGTGCAGGTTAGGTGGATTGGCCACGCTAAATTGCCCTCAGTGTCTAAAAAGATTGGGTTGCGGGGATAGGATGAAGGTGTGGGCTTGGGTGTGGTGCTCTTTCCAAGGGCTGGGTGATGCACGATCAATGACCACTAAAACGAGGTTGTAGTACAACTGAAGGCTTTAATAAGCTAGATGTTTCCCCCAACAGCTCAGGTACAGAATGAGGGCTGCTGGGACGGCACGGGTTCTTATACCCCGCCTATCAGGGCGGAGCTATAATACTCTCTAGCCAATAGCAAGCATATAGGTTCTACCAATGGTACTTCAGCCTCTCAGATACCGTAATATCTATAATACCACATTCACCCCCTGTTAAAAAAAAAGTCCGGCGGGGGTGGTGGCCAGCAACTACAAAACAACATGGCATAACTAGTTATGGAGGTACCGTAATACCTCCGTACAGTGCTTAGTAACTATTTACAAGCCTGATAGCTATGTACATTCGTGTTTTATATTTACAGATTGCGGTTAAAATGAAGCAATCAGTCGATCGGGGGCCCTGGTCGTCCTCTGTGATCGACGGAGCCTCGGTGGTGACTCCGGTGGAGGCTCGGGCGTCTGTGACTCCGGGAGCGTGGCTCCGATCTCCATGGCAGCTTTGTCGCCCCGAGACGGTGCTGGTGGGGAAAACGGCTGACCTGGGGAGGAAGCGCCTGCGGGGGGGGGGGGCGTCAGTGGATGGGGGGGCCTAAGCAGGGGTGGCGGAAGGACCGATCCTCCTGTAAGGTGCTGCGGTTGTGGGGAGGGTGGGACTGGTGGCTGGAATGTGCGTGGAGTTCCGGCAGGCTCCAGGTCCCGTAGGGAGACCGTATCTTGTCGGCCGTCGGGGTACGCCACGTAGGCGCACTGGGGGCTAGCATGGAGCAGAAGGACCCTCTCGACCAACGTGTCCGACTTGTGCGCCCGCACGTGTTTTCGGAGCAGGATGGGTCCGGGAGCTGCCAGCCAGGTCGGGAGCGAGGTCCCGGAGTCTTCCTAGGGAAGACAAGGAGACGTTCGTGAGGTGTCTGATTGGTAGTTGTACAAAGTAGTGACCGGATGGAGTGGAGGGCATCCGGGAGGACTTCTTGCCAGCGGGAGACTGGGAGGTTCCTGGACCGTAGGGCCAGTAGGACGGTCTTCCAGACCGTTCCATTCTCCCTCTCTACCTGTCCGTTACCCCGGGAGTTGTAACTGGTCGTCCTGCTCGAGGCGATTCCCTTGCTGAGCAGGAATTGACGCAGTTCGTCGCTCATAAAGGAGGACACCCTATCGCTGTGTATGTAAGCGGGGAACCCGAACAGTGCAAAGATGCTATGGAGGGTCTTGATGGCGATGGAGGCGGTCAAGTCGGGGCAGGGGATGGCGAATGAGAACCGGGAGTACTCGTCAATCACGTTCAGGAAGTACGTGTTGCGGTCGGTGGAGGGGAGGGGGCCTTTGAAGTCCATGTTGAGGCATTCAAAGGGACGGGAAGCCTTTATCAGGTGTGCTGTCTCTGGTCGGTAGAAGTGCGGTTTGCACTCCGCGTAGATTTGGCAGTCCCTGGTGGCTGTCCTGACCTCCTCGATGGGAGTAGGGCAGGTTGCGGGTCTTGACGAACCCCGGGTGGCAGAGGTCCTCGTGGAGGGCTCGGAGGCTGTCCACTTGTGCGGTGGCACATGTGCCGCGGGACAGGGCGCCAGGAGGCTCATTTAGCTTCCCGGGATGATACAAGATGTCGTAGTTATAGGTGGAGAGTTCAATCCTCCACCTCAAGACCTTGTCGTTTTTTATCTTGCCCCGCTGTGCATTATCGAACATGAAAGCCACCGACCGTTGGTCCGTGAGGAGAGTGAATCTCCTGCCGGCCAGGTAATGCCTCCAATGTCGCACATCTTCTACTATGGCCTGGGTCTCCTTTTTGACTGAGGAGTGGCGGTTTTCGGAAGCATGGAGGGTACGGGAGAAAAAGGCCATGGGTATGCCCGCTTGGTTGAGGGTTGCCGCCAGAGCTATTTCGGACACATCGCCCTCGACCTGGAAGGGGAGGGACTCGTCAATGGCGTGCATCGTGGCCTTTGCAATGTCTGCTTTAATGAGGCTGAAGGCCTGGCGGGCCTCTATCGACAGGGGAAAAACTGTGGTTTGGATCAGGGGACGGGCCTTGTCCGCGTAGTTGGGGACCCATTTGGCGTAGCAGCTAAAAAACCCTAGGCAGCGCTTCAGGGCCTTAGAGCAGTGAGGGAGGGGGAACTCCATAAGGGGGCGTATGCGTTCAGGGTCGGGGCCTATAACTCCATTTCGCACTACGTAGCCGAGAATGGCGAGACGGTCAGTGCTAAACACGCATTTATCCTTATTGTACGTTAGGTTAAGGATCTTTGCGGTCTGGAGGAATTTTCGGAGGTTGGTGTCGTGGCCGCAGATGGTGACATTATCGAGATAAGGGAATGTTGCCCGTAAACTGTACCGGTCAACCATTCGGTCCATCTCGCACTGGAAGACCGAGACCCCGTTAGTGACACCAAAGGGAACCCTTAAGAAGTGATAGAGCCGCCCGTCTGCCTCGAAAGCAGTGTAATTGCGGTCACTAGTGCGGATGGGGAGCTGGTGGTAGGCGGACTTGAGATCCACTGTGGAGAAGACCTTATAATGCGCGATCCTGTTTACCAGGTCGGCTATGCGGGAGAGGGGGTACGCGTCCAGCTGCGTAAACCTGTTGAATGTCTGACTGTGGTCGATGACCATCCTATGCTTCTCCCCGGTCTTTACCACCACTACTTGAGCTCTCCAGGGGCTGTTACTGGCTTTAATGACCCCTTCCCTCTGATCTAATAAAGATCCGGTCCTGGGCACTGTAGGGTCTGCTCCTGGTGGCGACGTGTTTGCAATCCGGGGTGAGGTTCGCAAACAGGGAAGGCGGGTCGACCTTAAGCGTCGCGAGACCGCAGACAGTAAGGGGGGGTATAGGGCCGCCGAATTGGAAGGTCAGACTTTGAAGGTTACACTGGAAGTCTAAACCCAGGAGTGAAGCCGCGCAGAGGTTGGGAAGGACGTAGAGACGGAAATTTTTGAACTCCCTTCCCTGGACTGTGAGGTTTGCTAAACAAAACCCCTTTATCTCCACTGAGTGGGAACCGGAGGCCAGTGAGATTTTTTGATTAACAGGGTGGATGAGGAGGGAACAGCGCCTTACCGTGTCAGGGTGTATGAAGCTCTCCGTGCTCCCAGAGTCAATTCGGCAGGACGTCCCGTGCCCGTTGATGAAAACGGTCGTTGTAGCGGTTGAGAGTGTTCGAGGTCGAGATTGATCCAGAATCACCGAGGCCAATCGCAGTAGTTGAATTCTGTTCAGGCACTGTGTGGTCGGCCGAGCGGGGGTCCTGGGGGCCCATCCAAGATGGCTCCTCCCATTGGGCGCACATGGCCAGGGGTGCACAAAATGGCGGTGCCCATCCCTCAAGCATGGTGTCAGTGGAACAAGATGGCGGCGACCGGGGTCTGCACGTGGCCCTGGGATATGGGGGTGGCAGCGACTGCTGGCCACACGGGGCCCGTGGAGAAGTTTGTGGTGGCGGTCAGGATTCGCCGCTGGAGAACGCGGCCACCGCTCGGGCCTGATATACCTCCACGAAATGGCCCTTTTTGCCGCATCCCCTGCAGGTGGATGCACGGGCCGGGCAGCGCTGGCAGGGGTGCTTGGCCTGTCCGCAAAAGTAGCAGCAGGGCCCCTCGGCGTTGGCAAGCCGCCTTGCAGCGCAGGCCTGCGGGGGAACGGGGGAAGTCTCTGGGTAGGCCGCTGCGGTGTTCCACGCTGCCCAGGGGGCTGCCGCGCGGTCGGGAACGTAGGCGCGGGCTTTCCTGGAGGCCACGTCCAGGTAGCCTGCAAGGGCCCGTGCCTCCCTAAGACCCAGGGTGTCTTTCTCTAACAGGCGCTGGCGGATTTGAGATGAAAGCATACCTGCCACGAAAGCGTCCCGGACTAAGAGCTCCGTGTGTTCGCTCGCCGAAACTTGCAGGCAGCCGGAACTTCTGCCCAGCACCAGGAGTGTGCGGTAGAATTCCTCCAACGATTCCCCAGGGGTTTGCCGTCTTGTTGCAAGCAGATGCCGGGCGTAGACCTGGTTTACTGGGCGAATATAGTGTCCTTTTAGCAGCTCGATTGCTGCATCAAAGTCTTCCGCTTCCTCGATGAGGGTATAGATCTCCGGGCTCACCCTTGAGTGCAGGACGTGCAGTTTCTGCTCTCCCGTGGGTGCGTTTTCTGCCGTCTCAAGATACCCTTTAAAACACGCCAGCCAGTGCTTAAAGATCACCGCTGAGTTCGCGCGTGGGGGCTAAGTTGCAGACACTCCGGCTTGATTCGGAGCTCCATCTTTCTTAAAATCTAGCTTAATAAATTGATGCACGATCAATGACCACTAAAACGAGGTTGTTTTATAACAAGTGAAGGCTTTAATAAGCTAGATGTTCCCCCCAGCAGCTCAGGTACAGAATGAGGGCTGCTGGGACGGCACGGGTTCTTATACCCCGCCTATCAGGGTGGAGCTATTATACTCTCTAGCCAATAGCAAGCATATAGGTTCTACCAATGGTACTTCAGCCTCAGGTACCGTAATACCTAGAATACCACACTGGGGAAAGGACCGAAAAAATACAATTTATTGCGGAAGCTACGGTTTACATAGAATTTACAGTGCAGAAGGAGGCCATTCGGCCCATCGTGTCTGCACCAGCTCTTGGAAAGAGGACCCCACCCAAGGTCAACACCACCACCCTATCCCCATAACCCAACACTAAGGGCAATTTTGGACACTAAGGGCAATTTATCATGGCCAATCCACCTAACCTGCACATCTTTGGACTGTGGGAGGAAACCGGAGCATGTGTGACCACTCACTCCAAGGCCTCCACCGGAAGTGGGGACACCATACTTAAATGGCATCCCGACCTCCAAAAGAATCCAAAGCATGGCAGTGCCAACCTGACACCTTGGTAGTGCGGATTTGATGCCGGTCAACCAAGCTCCGCCCCCTGCAAAATGGTTTCATCACGTTGCGCGCCATTGCAGTGCTGTTGGCGCATCTTCGGCAGGCACTCCCACGATGCTCTGCCCCCGATGGGCCGAGTTCCCGATGGCGCAGAACACATGTGGTCTTAGCGGTCGGGAACCCAAACGCGGCTGCTGCGGACTTTGTCCAGCGCCGCCACTCTCAGCCAGGATCCGTGCCGTTGGCCGGGGGGGTGGGGATTTCCGCTAGGGCTGGGGGTAGTGGTGAGGGGTGACCTGTGGGTTCCCAGATGGCGGGTCGGGTCCGCGCATGGCGGGCACCATGTTGTATGGCGCGACCGCTGCAGGTCATCAGCCGTGCGCATGCGCAGCTCTGGACCCGGCTATTTTCGGCGCAGGAGCTGGGAGTTTCTCCCGGCGCCGCTGCTAGAAGCTCACCACTCCCGGAATCGGTGAGAGGCCCACTCTGATTTTTGCATCGTAAATCGCCCGTGAATTCTCCATTTGAGCCCGTTCTTAGCCGCTGAAATGGAGAATCCAGCCCATTAAATCCCAAAGCCTCAGGTACCTCAGGAATCTGCACATTAGAGTGAGGCTTACTGCCTCGCCCTAATGTGCAGATTTGCCAAAAACTGATGCCACCCATTGTGGGCGGGACTCCCCTTCCAACATCTCGCGAGAGCCGGCTAGTTCCCAGGAACAGGTTCTCCCAGCTTTCAATGGCCACGCAGTGCTGCGGCGAGCTGCTTTTCCGGCACACTGTGGCCGGAAGATCACGCTCTGGGACTGAATTGTGTGCGATCCGCATTCCCATTGGGTTTTTATTCGGTAAGCAAGTCAGGAATGCAAATGAGCCAGCACTCTGCTGGCCCTAATTCTGAACAACTCCCTGCCCCGCCCAAAGCGTTTGGAGTGCGAGGTGGACCTACAGCTCCATGCCAGTGAGGAGTGGAGGGATACCCTCTTCCCAAGTGTGGACCGCAGACTCAGCCTGCCCTCCTGAACACTGCCTGGGAGGTGGTGGCAGAGGCAGTCAGTACTGCCAGTTTCACCAAGAGGAGACAGCTGGTGACCCGGAGGGGTGGGGGTCACTGGTGAATCCTCTGCCCTGAGAGAGGCAGAGAACCAGGGCGGATTCCCAAGGCTATGGTGCAGGTGTGTTCTGGTTGGGGTGCACTCTGCTGGTCCCCTGCTTCCTCTCCAATGGGGGAAAGCATCTAAGAAGTGCCAGCACCTGGTGGGCTACTGATTGAGCTTGGTCCTTGAAGATACAGCTGGGGTATGAGGGTGTCCAGAGGGGCGGCCTGGGTGGGCTCCCAGATGACCAGAGGCCTTCTGAGAATTTAATGGACACAGGCAGCACCGGCAAAACAAGCAGACAATCCACTCCCAGGATGCTACCCTTGCTGAAACCATTTCTGTTCAGTACCGCAGATGAACTGCTGCCCTGATGATTTAGTCAGCTACAACTTTCAGTCAATGTCTAACTTGTGACAACCAGGTCCAAGATGTGAATGTCCCTAAGAACTCAAAACTCATTTCACAACTACTTCAACTTGTCTAGATTCAGTACTTCCTTTCCACCTTACTGTTCTCTAAGATTAAAATTAGGCCGAGACATTTTGAGTTTTAACATCTCATTGTCAAAATAACGTTCCTAACATTAGCAAAGAGAAGTTACTTAGTGAAAGAAAAATGCACTGCTCAGCAATTAAAGCTGTGGAAACACGCCTCTCTGTGAATTAAGCCTGCATAAATGGCTTCTCCCAAATCACCGTAGTGTCAGCCTCTCTGTTGCTTGGTTACTGCAAGGCCTAACAGTGTGGTGTGCGCAGCATCTGAGGTTAACCCACTCACGTCCTGTGCTCTTTTTCAGATGTATCTTTCCCAATTAAGGGGCAATTTAACCCAGCCAACCCACCTACCCTGCACCTCTTTGGTTCATTGGGGTGAGACCCACGCAGACTCAGGGGGAGAATATGCAAACTCCCCAGGGACAGTGACCCGGTGCTGGGATCAAACCCGGGTCCGCGGCGCAGTGAGGCAGCAGTGGGTTAACTACTGCGCCACTGTGCCGCCACTGCGTCTCTTCGTCATGCCATACTTTTGATACCTAGCAAAGTTTCCAGCTGCATTGAAATCAGAAACTGTGGCTAGTCATACAGCCTTAATTCTCTATTTCAAAAAATATAAGTGTTAAGGTTCTGAAATCTATAATCTTATAATACACCTGCAACATAGCGACTTAATTATACATTGCACTCTGGGACACCCAGTGATTACATTATCTAAACAAATGAGACAGAAGCTGGCACAATGGTTTCTATTTTTATCACCGTAACCTGTACAGAAATGAATCTGATGAGCTAGACTTCAAACCCACAGCATTATTTAAGCTATCCCATTTTTAAAAACATACAGTAATCACGCTGTTTGACAAATAAGAGGTTGCTGAACCGTCTGGTGCAAGTTAGAAATAATGTACTGCCAATGGCTACTACGGCTTTTACTGCATCAGCAAAGTGATAGGAAATGGATACACAAACACGATGGAAATGAAATCCCAGTTTTCAGTAACGCCACAAAGCAACGTCAGCCAAAAAGGCATTCTTTTCCCATCCTGTGTCATGTTTGTGTAATGATACAAAAGCACCAATCACTCATAAGAGATTGTGTGAACATGTTGCGTGTTCTTTTAGTTACACCTAGGCACAAAACAACATATGTACATGGATTGAATGCTTAAAAGACATCCAGACTGTGTGTTCTGCTCACTGGCCTTAGTGAAAATGAGACTGGATCACATGGCACTCTTCCATTCTAGTGATGGCATGCTACTATCCCATAAAGGCATATTAGAACATCCCCTTTTTTATAGATACTTTCTCCATTCCAAAGAAGTATAAGTTTTGGGGGGTTTAATTACCATTACATGGGTGTATAGAACTGATGAATCTATGAGTCTCTGAGGCATAGAGGTAATGTGTAAAAGTAACCTTGTCTAGAGGTTTCTTCAATTGCTCACAGTGATCTGTGGGATCGCCATTCATGGATGCTATTCCCAGTCGCATTTCGGATCTTGGCCTTGATACAACAGGACTGCACAGTGCTTGAGGAGCAGGAATGGATCTAATTTATCCTTCGTTATGCCTCACTTGTTCCACCTTTGTATCTAATGATTTCATAGGACCTTGGCTCCTCGGATGGGTGCCATGTGCCTTCTGTGGGACCCTGGATGCAAACTTGTTGCCCCAACAATAAACTTGCCAATTCTATACCTACATTTTTGTCATACACATTGGTCATCTTGTCTTACTGTTACGTTTTCAAGTTTATGACAGAGTAGACTGGGTAAGAATAGATGAATTGGTACGCACTGGTCTGCTGAACATGAGCTCTGCTGGTGATGGAATAGTTGCACTTGAAGGTGTGGGTCTCAGGTGTAACATTGTAATGTGTAGATCTTGATTAATCTGTCTACATTTGAGAATTAGGGATTTGAACGCGCAACTCATTCATTCAACTAAGACATTAGATTTAAGGTAATAAACAAGTAGTAATGTAATTCATTTCTCACACATTTCCTGAAAGATATACCAATAAATTGTGGACCGTTAGCCACAGTGAACTCTCTTGGCACACAGGTGGGCTTGACGTATTCATACTCGGCCAGTAGACTGTCCCTCGTATGAGTCTTTTCGTCTAATCTAGCCCATGTGTGAGTGATGAAGTTGGTGAAGTCAGGTCACAAAGATTCTGGTATGAATACCTCCCTGCCTTTAAAAATGACTCCCCAGGAGATGCCCAGCTCAACCCAATAAGTCTAAAAACATCTCACAGGTTCATGAACATGCTGAATTGAATCAGGCCATCCTTCAATAATCGTTTTCCACAGCTTCTGTAATGTGGAATATTTTGCCTTTTCTTCTTGTAGCTGCTGGCACATGTGCCAGATCAATTGACAGACTTGCAAGCTTAGCCTTGCAGCTCCCTTGAAACTGCCAATATTGTGAAGCATTCTGGATATTTGATGTCAGGTCATGAACTGAGGTGATCGGAGTAGTTTCTGAGGTTGATCTGCCTAGCGATGTCCGACTAATCCCATGATTGTCACTAATGTGGGGCCCCGACATACAGATAGGCCCTCAATTTTTGGGCCTTTAGCCTCTATGATGTAGACAACCAGGATGTTTGATTGTACTTGCTCTCGAGGACTATGGATCCGGCACATGGAATTAGTGAATCTTTGTATGCTGAAAGTTTCATTGTACAGTAGTAGGTTTTGCCATGGACTTCTATATCTGTGGATACATGTATTTTAGACTTCACAGGGGTAGTATGCTAGCACTTAGCCTGTGTCCGCCTTGACCCAATAACAAATAGGTACAACTTTCTTAGGGCAGGCAAGTTGACTCTTGGCAAACACTTCAGATGGTGTGACAGCACCTAGGTTTTCCTCGAGATTGATGTTGTGAAACGTGGTCACCGTCGTGCTTGTCTCGTCGTGCACATCATCATCATTTTCTGGTTTATCAGTTGCCTCGTGTGTGTTTCTGACAAGTTGTCCATTTTGCTGGTCATGCTTCTTGCCTGCAGTTAGCTGTTGTGTACGGTCTGTTTGGATCAGTGCATGGCTCTTTCTAGCTGCACTAGCCTTTGAATGCAGTGCCACAGCCAACGGCCTTTTCTGCCACATGCAGAACTGATGAAAATCTAGGCATTTGCTTGGTGTATGTAGAAGGACACACCTTCCAATGTCTTGCTATGTTTGAGTGTTCTAATAAGTGCTTCAACAATCAAGGTTGTACTTCGAACCTGAAAGCCTTGTTGACCCGTGAAGATCGCTTTGTACTTACATCCATCCTTGAGTAGCTCTTCGATGCGATATATTTTGGGCTTGTCTGGCAGATCTTTCTGGAATACTTCCATGGGAGTGGATGTGATCACCAACTCAATAATTCTGACTGCTAGTTCATCACAGTATGTATCCTTTTCTCTGCATCTGCTGATAAAATGAAAATGAAAGTGAAAATTGCTTATTGTCACAAGTAGGCTTCAAATGAAGTTACTGTGAAAAGCCCCTAGTCGCCACATAAAAGTGGTCTCTGGTGGATTCTCTAGGCTGTTGTTAAAATGACAGGCATTCTAATCAATTAATGCAGAAGCTTAACCTGATTCTTAACCAGTCTTCCAATGTCGTCCATATATTATGGGGATCCTCCAACTCTCCAGCTGTTAATCCTGACGTGTTCATTTTATGTAGACCTTTGTTCCCAATAGTTAGGCAACTTTTTAAGGCTTGCTGGTCTTGTTCAGACATACCTAAATGAAGAAATCATGGGCAGGAATCTCATTCCGCCGACGTTGGAATTGCAAAATGAGATTGGGCGGAGAATCGATTTTGACACCGGAATCGTGACGGGCACCGGTTTCACGCCAAATCGCAATTCTCCATTGCCTCGACAGCGGCGTCAGTGCATTCCACTCCACATATACAGTAAACGCCGTTGGGATATCATTAGCGGGCCTGACCCGATATTCTCAGGCGTCTCCGCTATTCTCCGCCTCCACTGGGGCGAATTTCCGATGGCGCGGTTCACTTGTGCTTTTGTAAATCATGAAACAGGCGCCAAGGCTGCTGAGGAGGAGAGAGGGAGTGCGGAAAGTGTCCAACATCGAAATTGCTAACCATTGTACTGCTGGCCGGGGGACGGTTCTGCAAGAGGGGGGGAGATTAGCAGGGGATGGCCAGGAGGTGGGCTGTGAGGTCGGGATGGACAGGCACAGACCACCATTGCCGCAGCCTGCAATGCAGCCATGCAGCTGTGCACACCTCTGACTACCCACTGTAGACTTAGTGCCACGGGTAATGTGGGTGTGACCCCAGGCCATCCCCCTGGGTGCCCTCTGACCCCAGCTCACCCATCAGTGCCATTTTGGCTGGGATGAGTGTGTGGGAGGATGAAGTGTGTTAATGTGGCTGCAGCTTGTCAGTCTCCTGGGTGTCAATCACGGATCCGGCGAATCAGACACCGTTTTTCATTGGAATCGCTCATGTTCCCCTCAACAGTCACTGAATTGGTTCAGGGGCAGCGCCGGTCCTCCTGCCCTAGAAGTCCACGGACACTGCCGCGGGGTCAACACTTAGTCTCAGGAATGGAGAATTCCACCGCATAGCTCTGTACGCCGCTTAAACATTGTGAATTTGGGCATTAGGTCAACCGCATCCCGATTCCAACTGGGGAATTTTGTGGACATTTTGGAAGTATCTCTTTGAACTTCCTCCTGGTTTCATTCAATTTATTGTTCAGTGACTCCCAATTGCATCCTCGATAATTTTGACTTTCTCTGACTCGATTTTATGATGGTTCTGTTTGTTTGCCTACACCCTGGTCACTCTCCTTTCCCGACTGAACTAACCCGGCCCTAGCGACATGTCTTTTATTTAAATCATGCATGTAAGATCATATATACATGGATAGAAAGCTTGACGACACCAGGTGCTGGATTCTCTGCCGGCGGGATGCTCCATTTTGCTGGCAGCCCGGGGATTTCCCGACGGTGAGGGGCTGCCCCACAAAGGGAAACCCCAGTGACCAGCAGGCGTAACGGAGCATCCCACCGGAGTGCTGAAACAGAAATGTGGCGCGGCGGGACGGAGAATCCAGCCCCGGAGCTGTGTGTGTTCTGCTCACAGGCCAGAGTGAAATTGAGACTGGGATCACATGGCACACTTCCGTTCCAGTGATAGTATGCTGCTCTCCCTTAAAGGTATATTACAACATCCTACACCATTTCTGAGAAAAACCCCTAAGGATCCACCTTTGACCTCCTTCAGCTCCTCAGCTAAATGCTGCATGCCCGCTTAGTGAAATCATCTAAAACCATCTAATTAACATCCATTTAAAATACGCTGATATGTTAACACCGTTAAAATGATGAAAATGCTCATTCTTGAATAGACAGCTGCAAACATTCCCTGAATGGATGGGGAGATGGGTGGAGTGGTTTCAGGGAAAAAAGTCCATAAACAGTCTGGTTTTTCGTGGATCTACAAACAGCATCAATGCTACAAAGGTCCAAGCTGCTTGTGAACAAAATAGACCACGACAATGTTTCGAGCCATGCTTTGTTTCCTGGTGCCGAGCTTGCTGTGCTGACCTCCCAGCCAATAAAAGTGGCCAAATGAAAATTGGGTTTGTGGTCATGTTGCCATCTTTGATACTGGCAAACATATCTTTTAATCAGTGTAGCGCCGAGCAGCTACATTATATGAACTGTTTTTTATATAGCATTGGACATGTTGTTATCAGTTTATATCTGCACAATATAAATCCTGCCAGCCATTATGTCGTTGAATAGCTTGTTATTTACTGTCTGTGCTATCTCATTGATCAAAGGCAGATTTCATTCACTGACCTTTACTACAATGATTATTTTTTATTCATTTTCTGGTTTTTCCCTTCACATCCTGGAGGTGTTGATTCTTGGTGGAGTGCAGAGCCTCATCCTGTTCTTATCCAAACAGTACATGGGCGTGCTTGCCAGCAGGAAAATGATCATGAGCTTTGACTGCTTCCATCCAACCCCACCCTCTCTCCAGCCCAGGAATAATCAAATTAACAGTAGCCTTTCTATTGTGTTGCACTGACTGAAACTGAAAACTGTGAGCTAGCTCAGTATCGGTGAGTACCACATCAGGCTGCCTCCTTTATTTTCTGTTTGTATTCCTCCTTACCCTCTCAGCCAGTGTTTTCAAAGTGTGAGTCACGACCCGCGGGTGCGTCACGGGCGCGTGTCGGGAGGGTCACGGAGCGATTGGCCGCAGCGTCATGATCGCAGGAGGAGGTCCCAATGGCCGTGACCGGCTTTCAAATTGAGAATGCCGGTCGTAACCGGCTTTCAAATTGAGAATGCCGGTCGTAACCGGCTTTCAAATTGAGAATGCCGGTCGTAACCGGCTTTCAAATTGAGAATGCCGGTCGTAACCAGCTTTCAAATTGGGAATGCCGGCCGTAACCGGCTTTCAAATTGAGATTGCCGGTCGTAACCAGCTTTCAAATTGAGATTGCCGGCCGTAACCAGCTTTCAAATTGAGAATGCCGGCCGTAACCGGCTTTCAAATTGAGAATGCCGGTCGTAACCGGCTTTCAAATTGAGAATGCCGGTCGTAACCAGCTTTCAAATTGAGATTGCCGGTCGTAACCAGCTTTCAAATTGAGAATGCCGGTCGTAACCGGCTTTCAAATTGAGAATGCCGGCCGTAACCGGCTTTCAAATTGAGAATGCCGGTCGTAACCGGCTTTCAAATTGAGATTGCCGGTCGTAACCGGCTTTCAAATTGAGAATACCGGTCGTAACCGGCTTTCAAATTGAGAATACCGGTCGTAACCAGCTTTCAAATTGGGAATGCCGGTCGTAACCGACCGGCTTTCAAATTGAGAATGCCGGCCGTAACCAGCTTTCAAATTGGGAATGCCGGTCGTAACCGGCTTTCAAATTGAGAATGCCGGTTGTAACCAGCTTTCAAATTGAGAATGCCGGTCGTAACCGGCTTTCAAATTGAGAATGCCGGTCGTAACCGGCTTTCAAATTGAGAATGCCGGTTGTAACCAGCTTTCAAATTGAGGTTGCCGGTCGTAACCGACCGGCTTTTAAATTGAGAATGCCGGCCGTAAACAGCTTTCAAATTGAGATTGCCGGTCGCAACCGGCTTTCAAATTGAGAATGCCGGCCGTAACCAGCTTTCAAATTGGGAATGCCGGTCGTAACCGGCTTTCAAATTGGGAATGCCGGCCGTAACCAGCTTTCAAATTGAGAATGCCGGCCGTAACAACAGCCAGCGGGAGATAGAGGAGCAGATAGGTAGACAGATTTTGGAAAAGAGTAAAAACAACAGGGTTGTGGTGATGGGAGACTTCAACTTCCCCAATATTGACTGGGACTCACTTAGTGCCAGGTGCTTAGACGGGGCAGAGTTTGTAAGGAGCATCCAGGAGGGCTTCTTAAAACAATATGTAAACAGTCCAACTAGGGAAGGGGCGGTACTGGACCTGGTATTGGGGAATGAGCCCGGCCAGGTGGTAGATGTTTCAGTAGGGGAGCATTTCGGTAACAGTGACCACAATTCAGTAAGTTTTAAAGTACTGGTGGACAAGGATAAGAGTGGTCCGAGGATGAATGTGCTAAATTGGGGGAAGGCTAATTATAACAATATTAGGCGGGAACTGAAGAACATAGATTGGGGGCGGATGTTTGAGGGCAAATCAACATCTGACATGTGGGAGGCTTTCAAGTGTCAGTTGAAAGGAATACAGGACAGGCATGTTCCTGTGAGGAAGAAAGATAAATACGGCAATTTTCGGGAACCTTGGATGACGAGTGATATTGTAGGCCTCGTCAAAAAGAAAAAGGAGGCATTTGTCAGGGCTAAAAGGCTGGGAACAGACGAAGCCTGTGTGGCATATAAGGAAAGTAGGAAGGAACTTAAGCAAGGAGTCAGGAGGGCTAGAAGGGGTCATGAAAAGGCATTGGCAAATAGGGTTAAGGAAAATCCCAAGGCTTTTTACACTTACATAAAAAGTAAGAGGGTAGCCAGGGAAAGGGTTGGCCCACTGAAGGATAGGCAAGGGAATCTATGTGTGGAGCCAGAGGAAATGGGCGAGGTACTAAATGAATACTTTGCATCAGTATTCACCAAAGAGAAGGAATTGGTAGATGTTGAGTCTGGAGAAGGGGGTGTAGATAGCCTGGGTCACATTGTGATCCAAAAAGACGAGGTGTTGGGTGTCTTAAAAAATATTAAGGTAGATAAGTCCCCAGGGCCGGATGGGATCTACCCCAGAATACTGAAGGAGGCTGGAGAGGAAATTGCTGAGGCCTTGACAGAAATCTTTGGATCCTCGCTGTCTTCAGGGGATGTCCCGGAGGACTGGAGAATAGCCAATGTTGTTCCTCTGTTTAAGAAGGGTGGCAGGGATAATCCCGGGAACTACAGGCCGGTGAGCCTTACTTCAGTGGTAGGGAAATTACTGGAGAGAATTCTTCGAGACAGGATCTACTCCCATTTGGAAGCAAATGGACGTATTAGTGAGAGGCAGCACGGTTTTGTGAAGGGGAGGTCGTGTCTCACTAACTTGATAGAGTTTTTCGAGGAGGTCACTAAGATGATTGATGCAGGTAGGGCAGTAGATGTTGTCTATATGGACTTCAGTAAGGCCTTTGACAAGGTCCCTCATGGTAGACTAGTACAAAAGGTGAAGTCACACGGGATCAGGGGTGAACTGGCAAGGTGGATACAGAACTGGCTAGGCCATAGAAGGCAGAGGGTAGCAATGGAGGGATGCTTTTCTAATTGGAGGGCTGTGACCAGTGGTGTTCCACAGGGATCAGTGCTGGGACCTTTGCTCTTTGTAGTATATATAAATGATTTGGAGGAAAATGTAACTGGTCTGATTAGTAAGTTTGCAGACGACACAAAGGTTGGTGGAATTGCGGATAGCGATGAGGACTGTCTGAGGATACAGCAGGATTTAGATTGTCTGGAGACTTGGGCGGAGAGATGGCAGATGGAGTTTAACCTGGACAAATGTGAGGTAATGCATTTTGGAAGGGCTAATGCAGGTAGGGAATATACAGTGAATGGTAGAACCCTCAAGAGTATTGAAAGTCAAAGAGATCTAGGAGTACAGGTCCACAGATCACTGAAAGGGGCTACACAGGTGGAGAAGGTAGTCAAGAAGGCATACGGCATGCTTGCCTTCATTGGCCGGGGCATTGAGTATAAGAATTGGCAAGTCATGTTGCAGCTGTATAGAACCTTAGTTAGGCCACACTTGGAGTATAGTGTTCAATTCTGGTCGCCACACTACCAGAAGGATGTGGAGGCTTTAGAGAGGGTGCAGAAGAGATTTACCAGAATGTTGCCTGGTATGGAGGGCATAAGCTATGAGGAGCGATTGAATAAACTCGGTTTGTTCTCACTGGAACGAAGGAGGTTGAGGGGCGACCTGATAGAGGTATACAAAATTATGAGGGGCATAGACAGAGTGGATAGTCAGAGGCTTTTCCCCAGGGTAGAGGGGTCAATTACTAGGGGGCATAGGTTTAAGGTGAGAGGGGCAAAGTTTAGAGTAGATGTACGAGGCAAGTTTTTTACGCAGAGGGTAGTGGGTGCCTGGAACTCACTACCGGAGGAGGTAGTGGAGGCAGGGACGATAGGGACATTTAAGGGGCATCTTGACAAATATATGAATAGGATGGGAATAGAAGGATACGGACCCAGGAAGTGTAGAAGATTGTAGTTTAGTCGGGCAGTATGGTCGGCACGGGCTTGGAGGGCCGAAGGGCCTGTTCCTGTGCTGTACATTTCTTTGTTCTTTGTTTGTTTGTAACCAGCTTTCAAATTGGGAATGCCGGCCGTAACCGGCTTTCAAATTGGGAATGCCGGTCGTAACCAGCTTTCAAATTGGGAATGCCGGCCGTAACCAGCTTTCAAATTGGGAATGCCGGTCGTAACCGGCTTTCAAATTGAGAATACCGGTCGTAACCGGCTTTCAAATTGAGAATGCCGGTCGTAACCGGCTTTCAAATTGAGAATGCCGGTCGTAACCGGCTTTCAAATTGAGAATGCCGGCCGTAACCAGCTTTCAAATTGAGAATGCCGGTCGTAACCGGCTTTCAAATTGAGAATGCCGGTCGTAACCAGCTTTCAAATTGAGAATGCCGGTCGTAACCGGCTTTCAAATTGAGAATGCCGGTCGTAACCGGCTTTCAAATTGAGATTGCCGGTCGTAACCGGCTTTCAAATTGACAATGCCGGCCGTAACCAGCTTTCAAATTGAGAATGCCGGTCGTAACCGGCTTTCAAATTGAGATTGCCGGTCGTAACCGGCTTTCAAATTGAGAATGCCGGTCGTAACCGGCTTTCAAATTGAGAATGCCGGCCGTAACCAGCTTTCAAATTGAGAATGCCGGTCGTAACCGGCTTTCAAATTGACAATGCCGGTCGCAACCGGCTTTCAAATTGAGAATGCCGGTTGCTCTTCTGCAACCCCGAATATAGCCAACCCCCAGCTTGGTTCGACCTGGGCCCCCACCATCTTCGAAAGCACCTTTGTCACCCCCACCCAAAACCCCTGTAGTGCCGGACATGACCAGAACATGTGGGTGTGATTCGCTGGGCTTCTCGAGCATCTCGCACACCTATCCTCTACTCCAAAAAATTTACTGAGCCGTGCTCCAGTCATATGCGCCCTGTGTAACACCTTAAATTGTATCAGGCTTAGCCTGGCACACGAGGACGATGAGTTTACCCTACTTAGGGCATCAGCCCACAGCCCCTCCTCAATCTCCTCCCCCAGCTCTTCTTCCCATTTCCCTTTCAGCTCATCTACCATAATCTCCCCCTCGTCCCTCATTTCCCAATATATGTCTGATACCTTACCGTCCCCCACCCATGTCTTTGAGATCACTCTGTCCTGCACCTCCTGCGTCGGGAGCTGCGGGAATTCCCTCACCTGTTGCCTCGCAAAAGCCCTCAGTTGCATATACCGGAATGCATTCCCTTGGGGCAAACCATATTTTTCGGCCAGCGCTCCCAGACTTGCAAACGTCCCATCTACAAACAGATCTCTCAATTGTGTTACTCCTGCTCTTTGCCATGTTCCAAATCCCCATCCATTCTCCCCGGAGCAAATCTATGATTATTTCTTATCGGGGACCACACTGAGGCTCCCGTCTTTCCCCTATGCCGTCTCCATTGCCCCCAAATTTTCAGAGTAGCCACCACCACCGGGCTTGTGGTGTATTTCTTCGGTGAGAACGGCAACGGTGCCGTCACCATGGCTTGTAGGCAAGTCCCCCTACAGGACGCCTTCTCCAATCTCTTCCACGCCGCTCCCTCCTCTTCTCCCATCCACTTACATACCATTGAGATGTTGGCGGCCCAGTAGTACTCACTCAGGCTCGGTAGCGCCAGCCCCCCTCTATCCCTACTACGCTGCAAAAATCCCTTCCTCACTCTCGGGGTCTTCCCGGCCCACACAAAACTCATGATACTCTTCTCAATCCTTTTGAAAAAAGCCTTCGTGATCACCACCGGGAGGCACTGAAACACAAAGAGGAATCTCGGGAGGACCACCATCTTAACCGCTTGTACCCTCCCTGCCAGTGACAGGGATACCATGTCCCATCTCTTGAAGTCCTCCTCCATCTGTTCCACCAACCGCGTTAAGTTTAACCTATGCAATGTACCCCAATTCTTGGCTATCTGGATCCCCAAGTAGCGAAAGTCCCTTGTTACCTTCCTCAGCGGTAAGTCCTCTATTTCTCTGCTCTGCTCCCCTGGATGCACCACAAACAGTTCACTTTTCCCCATGTTCAGCTTATATCCTGAAAATTCTCCAAACTCCCCAAGTATCCGCATTATCTCTGGCATCCCCTCCGCCGGGTCCGCCACATACACCAATAAATCGTCCACGTAAAGAGATACCCGGTGTTCCTCTCCTCCCCTGAGTACTCCCCTCCACTTCCTGGAACCCCTCAATGCTATTGCCAGGGGCTCAATCGCCAGTGCAAACAATAATGGGGACAGAGGACATCCCTGCCTCGTCCCTCTATGGAGCCGAAAATACGCAGACCCCTGTCCATCCGTGACCACGCTCGCCATCGGGGCCCTATACAGCAGCTGTACCCATCTAATATACTCATCTCCAAAGCCAAATCTCCTCAACACCTCCCACAAATAATCCCACTCCACTCTATCAAATGCTTTCTCGGCATCCATCGCCACCACTATCTCCGCTTCCCCCTCTGGTGGGGGCATCATCATTACCCCTAGCAGCCTCCGTATATACGTATTCAGCTGTCTCCCCTTCACAAACCCAGTTTGGTCCTCATGGACTACCCCCGGGACACAATCCTCGATCCTCATTGCCATTACCTTGGCCAGAATCTTGGCGTCTACATTTAGGAGGGAAATAGGTCTATAGGACCCGCATTGCAGCGGGTCTTTTTCCTTCTTTAGGAGAAGCGATATCGTTGCCTCCGACATAGTCGGGGGCAGCTGTCCGCTTTCCTTCGCCTCATTAAAGGTTCTCATCAGTATCGGGGCAAGCAAGTCCACATATTTCCTATAAAATTCGACTGGAAATCCATCCGGTCCCGGAGCCTTCCCCGCCTGCATACTCCTAATTCCTTTCACTACTTCCTCTATCTCGATCTGTGCTCCCAGTCCCACCCTCTCCTGCTCCTCCACCTGAGGAAATTCCAGCCGGTCCAGGAAGCACATCATTCTCTCCTTCCCATCCGGGGGCCGAGCTTCGTATAATCGTTTATAGAATGCCTTGAACACTCCATTCACTCTCTCCGCTCCCCGCTGTATCTCTCCTTCCTCATCCCTCACTCCCCCTATTTCCCTCGCTGCTCCCCTTTTCCTCAATTGATGGGCCAGCAACCTGCTCGCCTTCTCCCCATAACATACTGTACACCCTGTGCCTTCCTCCACTGTGCTTCTGCAGTACCCGTTGTCAGCAAGTCAAATTCTACGTGTAACCTTTGCCTTTCCCTGTACAGTCCCTCCTCCGGTGCCTCCGCATATTGCCTGTCCACCCTCAGAAGTTCTTGCAGCAACCGCTCCCGTTCCCTACTCTCCTGCTTTCCTTTATGTGCCCTTATTGATATCAGCTCCCCTCTAACCACTGCCTTCAGCGCCTCCCAGACCACTCCCACCTGGGACCTCCCCGTTATCATTGAGTTCCAAGTATTTTTCAATGCACCCCCTCACCCTTAGACACACCCCTTCACCTGCCATTAGTCCCATGTCCATTCTCCAGGGTGGACGCCCTTCTGTTTCCTCCCCTATCTCCAAGTCTACCCAATGTGGAGCGTGATCCGAAATGGCTATAGCCGTATACTCCGTCCCCCTCACCTTCGGGATCAACGCCCTTCCCAAGACAAAAAAGCCTATTCGCGAATAAACTTTGTGGACATGGGAGAAAAACGAAAACTCCTTACTCCTAGGTCTGCTAAATCTCCACGGGTCTACTCCTCCCATCTGCTCCATGAAATCTTTAAGCACCTTGGCCTCAGCCGGCCTCCTTCCAGTCCTGTATCTCGACCTGTCCAGTCCTGGCTCCAGCACCGTATTAAAATCCCCCCCCATTACCAACTTTCCCACCTCTAGGTCCAGGATGCGTCCTCGCATGCGCCTCATAAAATTGGCATCATCCCAGTTCGGGGCATATACGTTTACCAAGACCACCGCCTCCCCCTGTAATTTGCCACTCACCATCACGTATCTGCCCCCGCTATCCGCCACTATGGTCTTTGCCTCAAACATAACCCGCTTCCCCACTAGTATTGCCACCAGCCCCGAATGAAACACCTGCCCCACCTATCCTTTGCGTAGTCTAACCTGGTCTATAAGTTTCAAGTGCGTCTCTTGTAACATAACCACGTCTGCCTTAAGTTTCTTTAGGTGTGCGAGTACTCGTGCCCTCTTTATCGGCCCGTTCAGCCCTCTCACATTCCACGTGATCAACCGGGTTGGGGGGCTTTTTACCCCCCCCCCCCCCCCTTGTCGATTAGCCATCCCCTTTTTCCAGCTCCTCACCCGGTTCCCACGCAGCAGCAACCCAGTAACTCCTCCCTCCCCCCCCCGCTAGATCCCCCACTAGCGTAGTTACACCCCCCATGTTGCTCCCAGAAGTCAGCAAACTCTGGCCGACCTCGGCTTCCCCCCGTGACCTCGGCTCGTACCGTGCGACGCCCCCTCCTTCCTGCTTCCCTATTCCCGCCATGATTATCATAGCGCGGGAACAAAGCCCGCGCTTCCCTTTTGGCCCCGCCCCCCCATGGCCAACGCCCCATCTCCTCCACCTCCCTTCCTCCCTCCACCACCACCTGTGGAAGAGAGAAAAGTTACCGCATCGCAGGATTAATAACATAAGACTCATCTTTCCCCCCCCCCTTTTCCCCCCTCTTCGCCCCCCATACTCGCCCCACCACTTTGTTTCAAACGTTCTTTTTTAGTAACCCGCTTATTCCAGTTTTTCTTCCACAATAAAAGTCCACGCCTCATCCGCCGTCTCAAAGTAGTGGTGCGTCCCTTGATATGTGACCCACAGTCTTGCCGGTTGTAGCATTCCAAATTTTATCTTTTTGTGAAGCACCGCCTTGGCCCGATTAAAGCTCGCCCTCCTTCTCGCCACCTCCGCACTCCAGTCTTGATATACGCGGATCATCGCGTTCTCCCACCTACTGCTCCGAGTTTTCTTTGCCCATCTAAGGACCATCTCTTTGTCCTTAAAACGGAGGAATCTCACCACTATGGCTCTATGAATTTCTCCTGCTCTCGGTTCTCGCGCCATCACTCGGTATGCTCCCTCCACCTCCAGCGGACCCGCCGGGGCCTCCGCTCCCATTAACGAGTGCAGCATCGTGCTCACATATGCCCCGACGTCTGCTCCTTCTACACCTTCAGGAAGACCAAGAATCCTTAAATTATTCCTCCTCGCGTTATTCTCCAGCACCTCCAATCTTTCCACACATCGTTTATGGTGTACCTCGTGCATCTCCGTCTTCACCACCAGGCCCTGTATATCGTCCTCGTTCTCAGCAGCCTTTGCCTTCACGACCCGAAGCTCCCGCTCCTGGGTCTTTTGCTCATCCTTTAGCCCTTCGATCGCCTGTAATATCGGGGCCAACAGCTCCTTCTTCATCTCCTTTTTAAGCTCTTCCACGCAGCGTTTCAAAAACTCATGTTGTTCAGGGCCCCATATTAAACTGCCACCTTCTGACGCCATCTTGGTTTTTGCTTGCCTTCCTTGCCGCTGTTCTAAAGGATCCACCGCAATCCGGCCACTTTCCTTTCCTTTTTCCATCCGTATCCAGGGGGGATTCCCTTCTGGTTTACCGCACAGTGCTTTCAGCCGTTAAAATTGCCGTTGGGGCTCTTAATAAGAGCCCAAAAGTCCATTCCACCGGGAGCTGCCGAAACGTGCGACTTAGCTGGTCATCGCCGCACCCGGAAGCCGACCGGCTTTTAAATTGAGAATGCCGGCCGTAACCGGCTTTCAAATTGAGAATGCCGGCCGTAACCGGCTTTCAAATTGAGAATGCCGGCCGTAACCGGCTTTCAAATTGAGAATGCCGGCCGTAACCAGCTTTCAAATTGAGAATGCCGGCCGTAACCGGCTTTCAAATTGAGAATGCCGGCCGTAACCGGCTTTCAAATTGGGAATGCCGGTCGTAACCAGCTTTCAAATTGAGATTGCCGGTCGTAACCAGCTTTCAAATTGAGAATGCCGGTCGTAACCGGCTTTCAAATTGAGATTGCCGGCCGTAACCAGCTTTCAAATTGAGAATGCCGGCTGCAACCGGCTTTCAAATTGAGAATACCGGCCGTAACCGGCTTTCAAATTGGGAATGCCGGTCGTAACCGGCTTTCAAATTGAGAATGCCGGCCGTAACCGGCTTTCAAATTGGGAATGCCGGCCGTAACCAGCTTTCAAATTGAGAATGCCGGCCGTAACCGGCTTTCAAATTGAGAATGCCGGTCGTAACCAGCTTTCAAATTGAGAATACCGGTCGTAACCGGCTTTCAAATTGAGAATGCCGGTCGTAACCGGCTTTCAAATTGGGAATGCCGGTCGTAACCAGCTTTCAAATTGAGAATACCGGTCGTAACCGGCTTACAAATTGAGAATGCCGGTCGTAACCGGCTTTCAAATTGAGAATGCCGGCCGTAACTGACTTTTAAATGGAATGATGCAGTCTTCTGGTCAGAAGCGGCAGCAGAGAGCAGGTCACGCGCCCGGCATGTATGCTGACGTCATGTGCCCTGTATGTCCAAGCTTTTGCCGCAAAATTATGTCAGAGAGATTACTCAATTTTCTAGCTGCGAGCAAGCAAGACAAAAAACTGGAGAACTGAAGATGGTTCATTGTGTCACAAGGAAGAGAGGGCCAGAGACACAAACAGGTAGTGTACCTCCTGGCCAGGAACGCTCAACTGAAGCTGTTGGTGAGAGCTGCTCAGGACAGTCCACAGCAGGACAAAGCAGTGCTGGTGTGAGCTGTACACAGAGCTCCAGGGCCTCTGGTGAACAGACAACAAAGAAAAAACTTAAACAGAAAACACTGGACAATCTCAGATGGTCTTACAGCATCTGTGGCGAGAGAAGGGAGCTAACGTTTCGATTCTGGATGACTCTGGATGTCAAAGCTGGAGTGAACTGGAAATAGGGTTGGATTTTGACTGCAGTTGGGGGAACTGTTGGGGGAACGTGCGAGGAACAGTTGGGCTGGATAAAGGAACAGCAATAAATGGAAGTTGACAAAGATGTCGTGGACAGAAAGTCAAAGGGAATGTAAATGAGGGTGACCAAGGCTAATAAGGATGCTGATAGTGGCACATTAAGAGATAAAAATATGTCATGGCAAAATAAAGGTGAGCAGTGGGCCTGAGGACAACTAGCAACAGGGAACTTATGGCCCAAGTGGGGTGGGGATGGGGGCACAATGGTGAGGGAAAACAGATCAGTAGAAGAATTTAAATTTAAAAAAATGTTTTTAAATTTAGAGTATCCAATTAATTTTTTCCAATTAAGGGGCAATTTAGCGTGGCCAGTCCACCTAGCCTGCACATCTTTTTGGGTTGTGGGGGCGAAACCCACGCAAACATGGGGTGAATATGCAAACTCCACACGGGCAGTGACCCAGAGCCGAGATTGAACCTCGGGCCTCGGCGTCGTGAGGCAGCAGGGCTAACCCACTGCGCCTCCGTAGTAGGTGGGCAGGCGCCAGAAACAGCAGCCCAAAAGTCATATTTCTTTTTATTTTTAATCTTTTTATTCATTTTCAAAATTATATACCCCCCATATTTCAATAAATAATCAAGGGTCAATTGAACTTACGAAGCCAAATTGCCTCGATGCTACGCTGCCCACAACATAATAGGTGGGATTCTCTGGTCCTGAGGCTAAGTGTTGATGCCGTCGTAAACGCTGTCGCGTTTCTCGATGGTGTCAACATGGCCTCAGGAGCAGCAATTCTGACTCCTACAGGGGGTCAGCACTGCACTGGAGCGACCCACGCAACTCCAGATCTCCGGCGTCAGATGGGCGCCGCGGATCTGCGCATGCGCAGTGGCTCCCTTCTCCGCGCCAGCCCCAATGCAACATAGCGTAGTGCTACAGGGGCTGGCACAAAAGAGGCCCCAAGCCTGAGAGGCCGGCCCACCGATCGGTAGGCCCCAATCACGGGCCAGGCCACAGCCCCTCCCCCCCCAACCAGGCCGCCCCCGGATGCATCCACGAGGTCCCGCCGGGTGCGAGCAGGTGTGAACGGCGCTAGCGGGACTCAGCTTTTTTAGCGTGGCCTCTCGGCCTATCCCGATGCCGAGAATCGCCGGCCCCAACCGGCGCCGTGACGACCATGCCGGCGCCAATGGCACCGATTCTCCGCTCTCCGGCGTAACGGCAACAGGGAGGCGTAGCGCAAATCACACCGAACCCGGTGATTCTCTCGCCCAGCTCCAGGGTGAGAGAATCCCGCCCAATATGTTTGGTATGGCCATTTGAGCAAGAGTGGGCAAACCGTTTCTGGTGATATATTTTTTAAATGGTGTGATGGGAGTACTCTTTGTATATCGGAAGCTGCCCACCTTAAGATAGTGCCCCCCCCCCTTTCTTTTTACTTGCCTTCCACCACCCATGCACTCCTCCCTTTGCTGGCCAAGTCCTCCCTGCACAATAGCCCACACTTTTCTCCGGGATCCTTGGACGGCCCGGTAGCATGTGGTTAGCACTTCTTGGGACTGGCACTAATGAGATCTTGGCGTTGCCTGATCTTCTGAAGCTGCTGGCCCCAATCAAACTGGTTGGGAGCTTCCCAGGGCAGGACTTTGTCCCCAGCGAGGTCCCGTTATCAGGCAACTTAACCCACCACAGCATATTATGGCTGCCGCATGGTTTGGCATGCCGTTAATCAGCTTCATGAAAACGTTCCTTTGATGGGGACAAGCCGTCCACCCCGCCCAATACGCAGGCCAATTTCTCCCTATTTACTCTCTCAAAAACCCTAATCATTTTGAGCATGTTCTTGGAAATCTCCCCTTGAACCTCTCTGCTCTAAAGAGAAGAATTCCAGCTCCCCGGTGGCGCAGTGGTTAGCATTGCTGCTCACGACGCCGGGGTTCCAGGTTCGATCCCGGCTCTGGGTCACTGTCTGTGTGGAGTTTGCACATTCTCCCCGTGTTTGCGTGGGTTTCGCCCCCACAGCCCAAAGATGTGCAGGGTAGGTGGATTGGCCTCGCTAAATTGTCCCTTAATTGGATAAAATGAATTGGGTGCACTAAATTTATTAAAAAATAAATAATTGAAGTCCCTCGACCCTGGTACCATTCTAATAAAACTCCCTCTCTTAGGCCTTGACACCTTTGTAAAGTGTGGTGCCCTAAACTTGACACAATATTTCAGTTGAGGCCTAACCAGTGATTTAGAAAAAGGTTTATTTATAAACCAAGGATACTCTATGCTTTTTTCTTTCAACAGCTTTCAATAACGTATCCTGCCACCTTCACAGATTTATGTATATAAACCTTCAAGTTTTTCAATCCCTACACCTCTTTTCAAATTGTATCCTCTAAGCTATAATGCCTTTCATTTTTTCCTGTTTCTGTTGTACCTGTGTGAACTCTTGTTGGAACCCTATTTTTCGTCATTTCATTCAGTGCTTATACATCTGTAACCCGTGACTTTGCTACGCTGTGCATTTCCATGTAGAATTGACAGTGCGCTTCTTTGTTTTGCATCTCTGGTTTAAAGCCTACCTTCTTTAAGTTAAATTGGTTGTTTTAACTTTCTGGCCCTTGGACGCTGGTCTGTGGCACTCATCAGCATGTGGGTGGGATGGTAATTTAAATGTAATCTCAAAGAGGCAGCACTGTACAAAAACGCTGAGGAGACCTGATCCAGCATTCATCTCCCACAACTACAAGGTGCTTCAGAAACCAGAAAGTAAATAAATGTGTAGTAAAGAGATTCAGTGATATGGGAGCTGATAACACCATCTTTTTTCTGATTGTTTGCCCGGGCAACAGGAACCCCAGTGTGAATGAGATATAATTTGCCATCTCACAAAAGCCACTGAGCTGCTTCTCTATGGTGTCCTGTATTTGGCTTTTCGGATTGCTTTGTGAATGTTTGTTCTTCAAGGAGGTTAGGTTTATAATCTGGCCATAGAAGGAAATCCTACAAAGGTCAAGACTTTGTCAACATTAACAGAATTTGCTAACAGTTTGAGGTAGGAAGAAGGAAGAAAGAAAAGAGAGAGGCACACATGCGTACACACACATTCACCTCTCAGACATAGGCAGCAGGGTAGCACAGTGGTTAGTTCTGTTGCTTCACAGCGCCAGGGTCCCAGGTTCGGTTCCCGGCTTGGGTCACTGTCTGTGCGGACTCTGCACATTCTACCCGTGTCTGCGTGGGTTTCCACCGGGTGCTCCGGTTTCCTCCCACAAGTTCCAAAAGACTTGCTGTTAGGTGATTTGGACATTCTGAATTCTCCCTCAGTGTATCTGAACAAGTGCCGGAATATGGCGACTGGGGGATTTTCACAGTAACTTCATTGCAGTGTTAATGTCAGCCTACTTGTGACACTAATAAAGATTATTATTATACTCTCACCTAATCACACGTCTCTCACACACAAACCTCTCTCTCACACACACCTCTCACACACACCCCCCACACACCTCTCTCTCTCTCACACACACACAAACCTCTCTCTCACACACACCTCTCACACACCCCCCCCACACACCTCTCTCTCTCTCACACACACACATACCTCTCTCTCACACATTACTCTCCCTCACAAAATCCTCTCAGATACACACACCTCTCTCTCTCACACACACAGCTCTCTCTCTCACACTCACACACCTCTCTCTCACACACATATCTCTCAGACACACATGCAGTCACCTCTCTCTCGGTCTCTTTCACACACAGAGATTATTTTGGGAATAACCTACATTCCTGATTTTTGATACCCATAACCACATTGTTCCCCGCAAATCTGATTACTCTCGTTCTCTTTCTCCACCATCTGTAAATAGCTGACTTGTCCAAGCCCCTCCTGGCTACATCCTATCCTGCCTCATTTCTTCTCAGCTCTACAAGCCTTCTCTAGTCTTGTGTACACTTCTGTCCTCTGACCCTGGCCTCCTGTGCATTCCTTCCCCTTTTCCAGACAATCTCCATGGCTGTTCTCTAAAACTTCTTCCTTGAACACCTACCTGGTCTTCAGTGCCATTTTAATAGCCTCATTAAAACCCATATTTTCAGTCCAACCTTCATTCACCTTCCCTAACCTTTTCCTAGGCCTTCCTCTTATTTCGTACTGTATATATTTTTAGAGGTGAAAGATGCGATATAAATGGGAATTGCACTTGATGCTTGAAAGACAGTCTTTGTGCACCTGGTTCTTTTAAAAGGGAGAAAAATCACGTGTGACAAAGTCAGACAAGATTCTTGTTCCTTCTCTTTAGCAAATACAGGTGCAGTGTCTCAAAATCGATAGCCCCAGAACCGAATCCATGCCGGATTTTGGATCTTGCTGGTTTTTGGTTCGGGCGGTTCAGGGTTCAGTCCAGGTCGAGTTGGGTCAAGAGTCACTTGGACCACGGGAAAAGACAAACGTGCAGAGCTCATAACCGGTCAGCACACCGCTACACCAATTCAGCACATAGCCCAACAAGCTGGTAAATTCTTCTCCTCATCCAATAATAATGAAAGTTCATGCATGGCAACTTAAAATATGTTTGGTATTCGGACATTGCTGGTTTTCAAATAACCAAATTTGGGACTCTGTACCTGAATTCAAACATACACATATTCCAGCAGCAGTCACTGGAAGCAGATATCTTGATCTATTTCCCCCTTCTGCTTTCTTAACCTAAAGATGCTAAGGTCAGTATAGTCCTGCAGCTGCCTGGCTGAAAGCCCCTTCAGCACATATCATTCCACGTACTTTCCATGACTCAGTTTCTTACCTGGCATTACATTTGCTAAGTAAGCCATCAGTGGACACCCCAATGTTGACTGTTGACGGGAAGTCGACAATGGATGAAACATTCCTGAGAAAGATCCCCTTTAAGCAAACCTAAGACAGGAAGGTCTTTTTTCCCCTCTACCCATGTAGCTACATCATACATTGGTGCAACATTCTTGGTATGAACATACATCAAGAGTTATAGTGAAAGGTGAAGTGGGAAGGGCATGGGGGGTTCTTGGAGATGAGGAGACCAGTGCTAGAATGCTTTGCATTTATTTTGAGTATACATGTTAGAACTACACCAAGAGTTTCTGAAGTTGTACTGTCTCTGGTGTGTGTGCTGCAATCAGTTTGTTTAAAAAAATAAAATTTAGAGTACCCAATTCTCCTTTTTTCCAATTAAGGGGCAATTTAGCGTGGCCAATCCACTTACCCTGCACATCATTGGGTTGTGGGGGTGAGACCCACACAGGCACAGGGAGAATGCGCAAACTCCACACGGACAGTGATCCGGGGCCGAGATCAAACCCAGGTACTCGGCGCAGTGAGGCAACAGTGCTAACCACTGCGCCACTGTACCGCCACGCTGCAATCTGTTCTTAAATTCAAGGAAGTCATTTTTTATTAGCAGTCAGGAAATGTAAAATATACATTAAATCCATAGAATCCGGAGGGTGCAGAAGGAGGCCATTCGGCCCATCGAGTATGCACTGACCCTCCGAAAGAGCACCCGACCAGGCCGCCCTCACCCCGCCCTAACCCTGTGACCTCCCCTAACCTGCACATCTTCGGACACTAAGGGGCAATTTAGCATGGCTAATCCACCTAACCTGCACATCTTCGGACACTAAGGGCCAATTTAACACGGCTAATCTACCTAAGGTGGACATCTTTGGACAGTCCAGGTTTTACACTTTTCTTCTCTTAATCTCCTCTCCGGAAGGTGTTGGCCCGTAGGATGTAATGTCACTATGAGCCAGTGACACATCGGTATCCAGCTCAAATGTCCACTATTTATGTGTGAATAAAATCAGCAAGTGTTAGCTGGGTATTTGGCTATGGGGGAAGGGGTGTCAATGAATGTTGGCTGGGTATTTTCACATGGTTGAAGAGGGAAGGGCAGAGATAAGACATTGAGTGATATTTGAGTATTTGGCCATGTGGGCGGGGGAGAGAATCAGGGAATGTTGGTTGGATATTTGCCCATGGTGGGGGAAGGGAGTCAGGCCTGTTGTTTGGGTATTTGTCCATGGATAGTATGAAGGGGAGTCAAGGATTGTTGGCTGGATGTTTGGCCTTGGTGGGGGAGAGGAGTCGGAGTGTTGGTTGGGTATTTGGCCTTGGTGTGGAAGGGGGGGTCAGGGGGTGTTGGTTGGGTATTTGGCCTTGGTGGGGGAGGGGTATCAGGCCTGTTGGTTGGGCATTTGACCATGTGGCAGCTGGTCATCATCTGAGGTAACGCTTTGGAACAATATCAGTCGTTCTCAATGGACTCTCATGAAAAATCACTTATTGTCACAAGTAGGCTTCAATGAAGTTACTGTGAAAAGCCCCTAGTCACCACATTCCAGCGCCTGTTCGGGGAGGCTGGTACGGGAATTGAACCGTGCTGCTGGCCTGCCTTGGTCTGCTTTAAAAGCCAGTTATTTAGCCGAGTGTGCTAAACCAGCCACATGGACTGAACTGATTAATACTAATCTCCTGTATGCTTGACCCGATGCCCGTGTCTATGTATCTATATTGTGCATCTTGTGGTGCCCGATTTTCATGTACTAAATGATCTGTTGGAGCTGCACGCAGAAAAGTACGGTACACATGACAATAAGCAAATCCAATCAAATCATACATCTACTTGTGTAAGGAAAGGTCTTTGCGTCTCACAAATGAATTGCAAATGAAATTCATTCAGTCAAAATTTTGTATAATTACAGGAGCCGAGAAACAGGAATAGGCCATTCTTTTCTCAAGCCTGATTTGTACCTTGACTCAATTTACTTGCTTCAATTGAGCCATGAGTAGATATTTGCCATCTGGTTCAAAATCCAAAGCTTGGTGTCATCTAACAACTGCTCCCAGAGCTAACTCTTGTCCTGTTTGCAACATTTATTCACCTTGAAGTTTCCTCTCAAGTGTAACATATGGGTGAAGAAAAATCAATATTCAGCCAACAAGGGCCATTATATTCCTAACTTGTAACTTAATTTGAAATGGTTGAGTTGGCTTATTAGACAAAGGCTTTTTTCATGCTGCTAAATCCGGCATCTCTCCTGAGCTACTATTTGGTGCGCACACTGGAAGTATATTCCAGCACGGTATCATAGTGATTAGCACAGTTGCTTCACAGCTCCAGGATCCCAGGTTCAATTCCCAGCTTGGGTCACTGTCTGTGCAGAATCTGCACGTTCTCCCCGTGTGTGCAAGGGTTTCCTCCGGGCGCTCCGGTTTCCTCCCACAGTCTAAAGATGTGCGGGTTAGGTGGATTGGCCATGATAAATTGCTCTTAGGTCCAAAAAAGGTTAAGTGGGGTTATGAGGATAGGGTGGAGGTGTGGGCTTGGGTTGGGTGCTCTTTCCAAGGGCCGGTGCAGACTCGATGGGCTGAATGGCCTCCTTCAGCACTGTAAATTCTCTGATTCTATGATATTCCATTTGAAAATTGGCTGATATTTGCATCTTTGGGGACCAGTTGTCAATAATATTCCTGGATACTGTGTCGGTGCTTGTGCTCCATGTGATGCCCTTTGAATGCTTCATCTGATTCTTGTTCTTTCCTCCTTGTCATGAATTAACGATTGAATGAAGCATTTGAGTTCAGGACATTCTCACAACTGTTTGGTTCTAATCTGTGCGAAAGAAAGAAAATGTTTGCATTCATGTACCTAGTTATCGCATTGTTGAAATGCCCCAAAGTGCTCCTCGCAGTGAATTATTGTTGCAGTACATCGGCTGGCGAATACAGCAGCAATTCTGCACTAGCCCACAAACAGCACTGAGATAACAACAGAGTTCATCTGTTTTTGTTTCTGGTGATATTTGCTAAAGGAAGTGTGTTATCTGGGATGCCAAGAAAATGCCTCAATCTTTTTCAGAAAAGGTCGTAAGATCCTAATTTACCTGGCCATTGTAGGTCCCAAAGTGTGATACTGGATTAGCAACCTGCGCTTTAAGACCATCATCGCACATTGGGTTTCAATGAGCCTCGTAATTTGTAGGTGAGCACCAGATCTTCTGCATGCAATTTGCCTGCTTGGCATAAAATTCCAGCTGGTTCACTAATCCCCTGTACAAATGCCATTTCTAAACAGCCCAGCCTTCACATGACTCCAGTCTCACACTAATTGCTTTCATTTATTCATTTATGGGATGTGGGCATCAGTGGCTAGGCCAGTATTTATTTCCCACCCCTCGTTACCCCTCAGAAGGTGATGGTGACTGCCCTCTTGAATCGCTGCAGCCTGTGTGGTGGATTGGCACTAATATGAGGGTGCTCCAGGATTTTCTGACCCAGCAGCGATGATGGAGCGGCATTATACTTCCAAGTCGTCGAGATGGTGTGCGCGAATTGGAGTGGAGCTTATAGGTGGTGGTGTTCTCCTGCTCCTGCTACCCATGTCTTTCCAGGTGGTGAAGGCCGCTGGTTTGGGAGGTTCTGTCGAAGCAGCCTGGGCGAGTTGAGAGAGTACACTTGTAGTTGAAAGACATTGAAGCCACTGAATGGCCTCTGAAGTAAGCTAACATGAAAACATTATATTCTACTTTCTCCACTAATCACAAGTCACATGCCATTTCATGAGCTAATAGCGCTGAGGTGATCCTCACGTTGGATAGACCAACAGATGACCTTGAGTCTGCACTTGTGTTAGCATTTGAGCAATAAAATGAAAGCTTTTGTGGAATCCCTGAACGACTCAATTGAATGCTCATAAATCGTTAAGTCAATGATGATTTTGATTAATGCAGACTAAGATTTTGCTGCAGTCTGACTGAATTTTTTAATATCATTCAGCTTGTCTATCATTTTTGCGCTCATTTGTTAGACTGACGAATATTAATGATGTCCGTGCATTTAGGACTGACTGAAGAGAAATGGTTTTATTTAATTTTTCAATCATTTACTCCAAATGCGCGGCTGCGAATTCTTGTTCCGCTGACCCATGAGCTTGTTGAATTTGTCTCGGCCTCGCATATCATAGGACTAAGAAGTTAAAATAAATCAGGGGAAGATGTCAACTTTGGAGACTCTTGTTGAAATGTGGATGTATTGGATTCATTGTTGCAGAATCTGCACTTCTGGCATTTAAATTCTTAGGCTGTGCTGAAACTTGTTCAGGCAGAGGCCTGAGACTAAATAACCTCACGGGCCGGAATCTTCTGTTCCTGCTGGTGGTGAGTTTGGAGGTGGGAAGGGCATTTACTTAGGCGGGTTGGTGGCCTACCTGAACCCTGACGGCCTTTCCGCCTCCAAGCCTGAAGCAGTCATGATACCAACCTTTGCCAAAACCCTCAGCACCAACTAGTGCCGTATCCCTCTGTATCCATCCTGCCCAAGTGTTTGTCAAGATGCCTTTTGAATGCCGTTAATGTATCAGCTTCCACAACCTCCCCTGGCAACGTGTTCCAGGCACTCACCACCCTCTGCGTAAAAAAACCTGCCTCACACATCTCCTCTAAACTTTGACCCCCCCGGGCCTTAAACCTATGCCCCCTGGTGACTGACCACTCCACCCTGGGAAAGAGTGCCTGCCCATCCACTCTATCCATGCCCCTCATAATCTTGTAGACCTCTATCAGGTCACCCCTCAACCTCTTGTCTTTTTAATGAAAACAGTCCAGTATCTGTGATCTTCACCTTGCAAACTGCACCCCCCCCCCCTGTTCCCCCCTGTCACCTCAATCCTCAATATCTCAGTGTCCTTGGAACACCAGTGCCTATCCTTCCATCAGCAGCCACAGCCTCCTCAGTGGCGCTCCTGGGTGCAGGAGATGCTAGCCTCTGATTGATTGGCTGGCAGCTCCCACTAAGGGGGACTTCTGACTTCTGACCCCAGCGTCCTGATTCCAACATAAGGCCGCCTTCCTGGGAAGAGGCACCGGGGGTCTATCTCCAGCTGGCAAGCGAGACCCCAACACAACAGCAAGATTCCACACACATGTGCAGCATTGAGCCTGCAGGTATAAACAGCTCCCTTCAACTTTGGCAAGGAGTTGAATCACTTACATAATTTGCAGGTGTTGGTGGCTTGTAGGAGCTTGTGTGTGATCACATCAGGTGTACTAAAATATGTACTATTTTTTTTCTTCCCCTCAAGCTATTTTCTCTGCTTCCCTGGAAACGTTGGTTTCTGCTCGATCGCTGATCCAGTGGTGTCACTAATTACCTGTGTATTGTTGAACTGACTTCTTTATGGATTCAGATCTTGCTCCCAAGCGAGGGGAACATAAGTCAGCTAAAATTTATGTCGCTCAGATTCTCTGATCTGCCTTCTTTGGGTGCAGTGTTTCCCACTGGAGGCGTGAGAGGTCCCTTATCTGTGCACCTAGATGGTTGGATCAGGGTTCATAGGCAAGGGCTGTGCTTGACACTTTTCTCACCTGATGCACATGTGTATGACATACAGACACATGGAAACATGTATGTAACTACACAAAACCAAATACACACGCTCAAAAGCATGTGCATGCAAAATCCTAAATGCCCTTACACATTCGCAAATGCTTGCACTCAAAAGTACATAAAACCTACATGTACATACACACATACAAAACCACATTCCTATCCAGCAGTAGGACTGACTGAGATAATGATCAGGATTGCCGAAAACTGCTCTGAGGGAACATCTGTCAGGTGTAAAATGGAAGGTGGGGAAATTGGGAGTGTGGCCATTGTCACCCTTGTGGTGTTGCGCTGTGCATTATAGTACGGAGCCACATAGATCATGAAAGTGCTGGTTATAGTCACTTGAGTGCTCTGACCCAGTTAATTTTATGCACAAAAAATGGCCAGTCATGTGGGGTACCATGGAGGCGTTGATTCTGGTCTAAGTCACTACCTTCTAGAGGAGGAATGGTAGCAAATTTGTATTTGACCAATCTGGTTGAATAATAGTTAATTCCCTTTTTGTTTATTATAGATAGCAATACTTACTTTAGGATAACAAACTACATAAGGTCTTTATGTTTACATGAAACTATCAACAAAGGGGTTAAGACTCTTGGCCCTTTGGAAAGTAAGTTTAATCTGAGGGTGGATTAGTGGTTTAGGACTTTTAGCCAGTATTTGTAGATAACTCTACACACCGCAGAATGGAACCCACCATGAGCAAGCTATTTATCCACAAATTAAAGGTAAACTTTGGTTATTGCAACATTGTAAACACATGCCTCTCAGAGATAAAGCTGATTTGTTTGTGCCAATACTTAATTTACATCAGCGTAGATTAGAAAGCCCTGTAATTCAGTGGTTGTCACCCTCTTTACAGTAAATTGTACACTGAGGAGCATGTGCAATTTTAGTTATGCGTGTAAGTGCTTTTTAAGCTTCATTGTTGACGAATTATCACTGGTGGTGCTTTTTTTGAATGAAACATTTATGCAGTAATGTGCCTGATACTACTATGTTTAACCCAAGTGGTACTCCCAACGGATTAAGTACATCGCCATTAACATGTATACATTACCTCATAAAAGTCTGCATTCAGCTTGCAAAGCGGAAATGGGGGTGGGGGGATTGTGGTCGCAATGCTTTGACTTGCGTGGGTTTTTGAACCCAGAGGAGGAAGAGAAGATGTCCAGACCACCCGTGAATCCAGATGGCTCCTAGTATTTCAACCTACTCCGGGGGGTATCTTCCTTTGAGCTGAGATAATTTGTCAGTGCAGATACACAGTACTTCTAAACTAATACTTACCTCTGGCTCTGTTGCACTTTTTGGAGTGGCTTTGAATCTGGTCCAAAATTATCAATTAAGTTGAGAAGGGAGAGGAAAGGTCGGTGAAAAATCTTTGAAGAATTTCCCTTCAGGAGCTTGGGAGGAAGACGCAGATTGTACGTGGTCTGAGGAAGATAGACGAAGGTGTTTTTTTTCCCCCTAGCTATTTTATTTAATGCGCATAAATCAAAACAATTCACGGATGTTTAACTCCGGCTAGTTTGGGTTCTGGATCTTGTGTCCCTGAATGCATCAAGTTCTAATTAGAGTTTACATAGAAACATAGAATATTTAGGGTTACGAAAGGAGGCCACTCTGCCCATCGTGTCTGTGGAAGATGAAAAAGAGCTATCCAACCTAATCTCACTCTTGAACCCTTGATTCACCTGGTGGGTTACTTTTTAAATGCAGTGAGGGTTTCCTTCTTGGCCGCCCTTTCAAATATTATCTTCCAGATCCCTATTACCCTCAGGGTTGAAAATCAGTTCTCCTCAATTCCCCTCTAATTCTTTTAAATCAAAGCCTCCTTGTTTTAGTTAGTTATTATAGTGAAGGGAAATAGGGGTCTTCCAATCCCCTCCAATAAGGTCCCTCATAATTCTGCACACTTCAATCAAATCTCCCTTCAGCTTTTTCTGTTCCAAGAAAAACATCTGCAATTGACCTTTAGTGTCCCTTGTCTTCCATTGTTTCAAGGTCCATTCATTGCTGAATGGATTCTGTTGTGTGTGATAAGAGTGTGCCATGTATTTTAGAAAGCTCAAATCAGGGCTAGAGCAGAGAACACCTCGAGGTGAAGGGAATTTTCCTGTCCGGAACAGAACACTATATGCTCTACTGGCCGGATGGGAGAGAAACAATTGGCGGACAGGGTCGATGGAAGGAATGTGCTAGATGGGCCAAATGGGCGGCCTCGCCTCTACTGAATCTTGGAATGAGAGGGCCTTTCTTTAGCTTGCGGCGTCACCAAAGCAAACTGACCAGATTTTACTAAGGTCAGTAATGGAATAAATCCTTTGCACATTAGCGAATCTGTCAAGTACAGTTTGGTTCCTACTACAGAAATATTTGTCAGTTTAACTTGCAAGGATGTTTTGACTGTGACCTTACTTATTACCTTAGTTAATTTTGGCCAGGGTGATGCTAGGGGCTCTACAATTGGTTTCAACGCCACAGGGTTAAGGAGTGGAAAACTGGCCACAGTTACCCATTTCTGATGGACATCTAATGGCCCCTGTTAAAGTATGTGTTTACCGACACAGGATAAGATGGGATTGGGGTAGGCTGTGACTCTCTACTCAATCAAAATGCCTGCCAACACTCAATATACCTGAGGAATGGCCAATTGGCTCAGGTAACAGAGGATGGCACCATCCTACAGATCCTGCACAGAGAGAACACTAAAGGGACAAACAAAAATACAACCTCACGACAAAATTTAAAGAGCGTTTCATAATTCTATCGCTTTCCCTCTAACAAAGTGGATCTGCTAAGTATGGTTATGCTGTTTATTAATACCTACCAACGTGTCTAGATTAATATTAATTAGAACAGGACAATTAATAAGTAAAATTATATTCCATTTACATTGTGACTAATTGATTACAGAGTTAAATTTCTTCCATCTGACAGGAGACCTTTGGCCATTCTGTGGGACTATCTGTTTTTATTTTGGCCGTTCTGAGTGGGAGGAATTTTAAAATCTGGAAATAGTTGAATTCCTGTTGGATGTTTATGTTTAATTATGTCTGCCTGTCTTCCCTTACCCCAGGGTGCTGGGTACATCCGCAATGAATCTATTCTAGCCTGCAGTCTTGAATCTGCAGTCATTCATCTCAATTTTTAATTATCAAGGCTAATTGAAAGGAAAGGACCAGAAAGAACTTGCATTTATATAGTGCCTTTCACAACTTCAGGACGCTTCAAAGCAATTAAAGCCAATTAAGTACTTTTTGTTGCAAGAGAGGGATGTGTAAGCTCCTGCAAACAGCAAGTGTCCCGCAAAATAATTTTGTTTTAGCAATCTTAATTGAGCGGTGAATGTTGGGCGGGGCACTGGAAACAACTCTTCCACTCATCACATAGTACCACGGGATCTTTTGTGCCCAACCAAGAGGGCACTCCAGGCCTCAGTTGAGCATTTCAGGGGCAATTCTCCGAGCCCCGCGCCGGGCCGGAGAATCGCCACAACCGCGCCACGATGCCCCGACGCCGGCGCATGATTCTCCGAGGTGCGGAGAATCGGCGCCGGTCGCGGGCCGCTGGAATCGGATGGGCCGAGTGGCCGCGCCGATACGACAGAGTCCCGCCGGCGCCGTTCACCCCTCGTCGCTGCCAACGGGAATTCTGCGCGAACAGTCGGGGAGCGGCCTGTTGGGGGGGGGGGGGAAGGGGGGCTCCTTCACTGGGGGGGGCCTCCGATGGGGTCTGGCCCACGATCGGGGCCCACCCGATTCAGAGTACCCAATTATTATTTTCCAATTAAGCGGCAATTTAATGTGGCCAATCCACTTATCCTGAACATCTTTGAGTTGTGGGGGCGAGACCCATGCAGACACAGGGAGAATGTGCAAACTCCACACATACAGTGACCCGGGGCCGGGATCGAACCCGTGCCATGAGGCAGCAGTGCTAACCACTGTGCCACCATACCGCCTAAAAAAGGCACTTATTTAAAAATTAAAATGCGCCATTTTACATCTCGCCTGTTTCACACCCCATCTGCGTGACATTGTTCTAATCAAAGTAATTTTTGCACCTCAGCACCTAACGACAATCACCTACTGCTAGTTAAACTTACAATGGTAAATGACCAGGTCTAGCGAGTTTGAGCAACAAGAGAGTTTCTTGGTTCCACTGCAATATGATGGCCAAGTGCCAATTTGTGCTTGATCTCCTCTCCAGGATCCGCCTCTCCTTACTCTACCCTCGCAGAGCTGGTCTGTCAGCTCATCAAATGGGGTCTTGAGTCCCGAGAAACAGTTCAGACCTCCTGATTCTGGCTTCAAATGGGTCCCTCCATGGACGATACCAGGCTGGAGTCCAAAATCTTCATGTGTTCCCCCCCCTCCCAGCCAAATGGCAGGGTCAGTGACGTACGCTCGAGCACAACATAAAAAGACTGCATCGATTGTAAAAATAGATATTCAGAACTGAGTTTGTTTTCTTTGGAGAGGAAGGAGTGGGGATGTATTCCAGGTCTTTAAATTGGCAGCGGTGTGAGAAAATACGCGGTAAAGTTATTTTCACTTTTGGAAGGAGAATTAGCCAGCCAGCAGGGCTGTGTATCATTTTATTGACAACATCACAAGGAGGTGATCCATTGCCTCGCCTAGAGTTGATTCAAGTAATTGTGTCAATTGACAAAGAATAATGTAGATGTGAACATGTCACTTAACAGTCAACTTTACTTGTGGAAGTAGAAGTATTGAATAGAAACTTGGCAAGCTGCAATCATGACTAGAGATTAGAAGGAACATGTTTCCCACAGAGCAGGAGATACACAAACAAGATTCCGAGAAAACTGGAGTTAATTCTGGATCACTTAACTCCTGAAGGGACTGGGCAGATTTTGAGTTGGAACCAGCAGTAGCTGCCTTCATGTTGTGATGATCCCACTGGCTTCCAGTGAGTGGGTCTATAGTCAGCCTGCGACTTCAGCAAAACAAACTCACTGGATTTTGGTCCAGTTCGTATGTGTTAGCGAACCTGTTAAATGCAGTTTAGTGTTGCAAGGAGATGCACAAGTATCGCTTAATACGGCACTAATGATGCCCTGGGTGCTACAGAGGGACTAGCCCTTTTTGGGACCATAGAATATAACTACTCGGGATTGAATGGTTACAGTTTAATATCCAAATGTTTCCACATAATCAGCCGAGCCTCCATTCTTGTTTACCCAGTGACCAGCATCTCAATGTTCTGTGACATTACCTAGTTGTGCAGCAATTGGAAGTATACCGGGCGTGACTAAGATTTCCGCTGTGCTGTGCAAGTGCCCAACCATGCCATAATCTTGAATATATTGCATGGTGCCGTAAACAGGCCGCATACAGCAAATAAAAATTAGAAGGAACGTCGCAGTGTCTCAGTGGGGTGACGCACCATCCAGTGTGGTATTGGACTACATAGACCAGAAAAGCCATCAAGTTTTAACTAACTCACTTCGTTAATAGAACTTGGACAGTATTTGAAACATTTCAGTAACTGTACTCTGTTCTGTTGGGAAGTGCAAATATCTGCAGGCATAATTCAATGGAAACATTGTCATTTTGGACGATTTTGGTGGGGTGCTTCCCCCTGGCTTTTTGGGTGAGATCCACACTGCTATTCAACCACACTTCGGCGCGAGTGTGAATCTGAGTGTGGTAGTGGGCAGGAGCTGCCACGAGCTTCCCAGCAGTCGACCCGGCGAGGCCATCACCAGTATCTAATGTTAATTGATCCACTTAACGAGGCCCCACAGGCTACACACCGCAAATGATCGTCCCGCTGGCTGAATCAGCGGAACTGCGCCTTCCAGCTTCCCATCAAAAGGGGGGGGCAATACTTAAACTGACCCTGCAGAGCAAACCCCACACAGCTCTCAGCCATGCCACCGATGAGACCAATCCCACGATTCGGGGATGCCAACCTGGCCAGAATGCTGGATGTGGTTGAGTCCAGACAGAATGCCCTGTTCCCCCGAGGGGCTCGAAGGGTCGGCCACAAGGAAACCAGTGTCGCCTAGGAGGAAGTGGCAGTGGCCATCAGCTCGGCGAGCCTCACCAGGGGGACCAGCACCCAGTGCCGCAAGGAGATCAACGGCCTCCACTGGGCCGCATGGGTGGGTTGGCACCGGCACCGCCTGCCACCCATTGTGAGCTGGATCCAGATTGCGACACCACTCTCCCGAAGCCTCTCGCGAGATTTACGCCGCGTCGCGTCCCAAGTCGGGCGAGGCGCAGCCTTTAGATCGCGCCCTTAGAACTCTTTTCACCACCGGTGAACTTAATTCATCAGTCAGACCAGCTCCTCAGGGACCTCCGATCTCGAAGTGAACTTGAAGGCTCCCCACACCCCCACCCACTTGCAATGTTACCTCCCGCACACATGGGCACTTCCCCACACCCACCTTGCCTGCCATGATTCCCGCTGTTGACAGGGGGGGGGGGGGGGGGGGGGGGGGGAGATTTGGCCCATTTTCATACAACAAAAATATTGATGCTAAGGCACCAACTATTAGTTGCCGTAACTTTAAATCTTGAATAAAAGTTCAAGGTTTCCAAATGGAACTGGTTAGTTGTGTTTCACTGCACAGTGCTGACCTTGGTGTCTTTAGAACAAACCTTCCTGTCCTTATCTCTCCAACCGTATGGTGCAGATCTTTGCAACAGTATAATAGGCAATATAAATAGGCAATAGGCTATCTTCAATTACAAACTCCAAATGGCGCTTCGAAACATAGAATAGAGGAGCAGGAAAAGGGCCTTTCGGCCCACCAATTCTGCTCCAACATTCAGTGTGACCATGGCTGATTCTCTGTCTCAATGCCATAGTCCCACTCTCTCCCCATATCCCCTGACCCCTTTGGTGTCTCGAAACCTTGTGTGCGATATAACAAGACAAAAGCAGTCCCGTTTTGGGCGGGTTACGCGGGGTGTTTCTCGGCTCCTGCAGCAAACGACCCCACTATCAAATAGGACCCCGGCCAATTTTAAAATCTGCCCCACGGTCTCCAGAGCCCCCAACACCCAACTTATCTGTTCGGGGATCATCAAGCCCAATCTCCCCCCCCCCCCCGCCCCCCCTCATAAGTGCAGGGCACCCCTAGGTCCATTCCCTGGCACCGGCAACCTGGCACATGGGCACCTTGGCACTGCCAGCCTGGCACCATGGCAGTGCCAAGGTACCTGAGCGACATCGGGAGTGCCAGGGTAACACTTTGTCCAGAGCCCAACTACCCGGGGTCCTCTGATGGCCTGGGAGACCACGCCAGAAGCCATTACGCCTGTTCCATGTTTGTGTGGACCAGTGCTAAATATCGCCATGACGAACTCTCTCAGGCATTGGTGTTCATTCCCAGCCATGGGAGCATTGGGCGCCGACATATTTAAGTGAACCTAACTGCCCACTTAAATATGTTAATCTCAATCTCGCCCAATGAGATTCAGATCTCAACGTCTCACGAGATCTCGTTAGATCTTGCAAGGCACTCCGAGCGTCGCTAGTCTCGCGAGGGGCCTCTCGTGAGGTTTAACAGCCTCATTGCGTCACTGATCTGGGCGCCACGAGGCCGTACAATTGCACTCTTTATCTATTTGTTTCTTAAATACATTTGGTGACTCGGCCTCCAAGGCCTTCTGTTGTCGAGAATTTCAAAGGTTCACCACCCTCTTAAGTGAAGTAATTTCTCCTAAGCTCAGTCCTAAATAGCCTACCCTGTATCCTGAGGCTGTGATCCTTTGTTCTAGACCCCCCCCCCCCCCCCCCAGCCAGGGGAGCAACGTCCCTGCCTCCAGTCTGCCCAGCTGTTACAATGAGATCCCCTCTTATTCTTCTGAAACCAGTGAATACAGGCCCCCTCGACCCAATCTCGCCTCCTCCGACAATCCTGACATCCCAGGAATCTTCAGGCCTTGGTATTTGCATGTCATTCCACCTTGAATCATCAAATGCTCACAGCACAGAAGGAAGCTGTTCAGCTCGTCATAGCCATGCCTGCTTTATGCAAGAGCATCTCAGCTAGTCCCACTCCACCACGCATTCCCCATGACTCTGCAGGGTTTTTTCCCTTCAGTTATCCAACACCTTTTTGAAAACCATGATTAAACCTGCCTCCACTGCACTCTCGGACAGTGCATGCCAGATCTTCGCCACTTAATGCTTGCAGAAGGTTTTCCTCGTGTCGCCAATGGTTCTTTTGCCATTCACCTTAAGTGGACATCTTCTGCCACTGCAGCCCAGCTTGATTCTGCCCAGTCCCAATTCCCACACATGCACTGCTCTGATCCCCTCGAGGCCAGGAATGGGAACATGGCCAGATCAGGGGTTTTCCAAACACGAACGTATACCCGTTGGTTAAGAGACTAGATGGTTACCAGCACCTAGAGAGTTATAGCTCAGCATCCCCAGGAGGGGAGGGGAGGAATTTAGGCGTGGGGAAATAGGCACGGTAATTATTGCAGTGTTGCCTGTTTTCCATTTTTTGGAGAAAAAAAAGAGCAAATAGTTGGCATTCCTCAAGATTAGATTGCCTGTCTCTGTTTTGCTGTGGATTGTCAGCCCTGTTGGTACTGTACTTAGCTAACCCAGTGAGCTGTTGTATCCTGCCTTGAGGCAATGGGCAGGGAAAGTTGGTTCCAGACAAAAGACTATGCCAATCCCACATGTTGTGGTTATGTATTGTTTTATTGCATATATCAGTATTCTGAGCTGTTAAGAACTAGTATCGGCCTCAAATCTGTGGCATTTGCATTATTTCTTTGGCACACATGCTTCATTCTGAAACGACTTTAGTCACAGAAGAAGCAGAGACGTTGCCCCAAAAGAAAAGAGCAGGCGTAAATCTTTTACCCAGTGCTCTCCTTGGCCCCGACACTTACATTTTGAGCATTTGTCGGCCTTTGCAGCCCAACCCTGATCCAGTGCTTACCCTATGCCCTCATCCCTTGAAGGGTGATAACGATCAGGATTGGGAGCTCTGACATTTGCCCCATCTCCCGCGTCCGCTGAAGGGCAACGAGGCCAATCTTTAAAAAACACCACAGAATAGAATGAGGTCAGCAGAGAAGGCCATTCAGCCCATAATGTACTGCTGGCTCTCCTAAGGAGCAATTAATGTACTGTCACTCCCTCTCCCTCGCCCAACATCCTTGCACACTCCTCCTTTTACCATATTTAAAAATATTTGAAACAGAAGGAGGTCACTCTGCTCACCATGTCTGTGCCACCCAAAGAAACGAGTCACCCAGCCCTAATCCAATTTGCCAGCACTTGGTCCATTGCCCTGCCGGTTACGGGACTTCAGGTGCATATCCAGGCACCTTTTAAATCTGAGTTGAAAGGTTCTGCCGCTCCTACCCTGTCAGGCAGTGAATTCTGGACCCCTGACACACTCTGGTGAAAAATATTTCCCTCATCTTCCTTCTAATCCTTCTACCAATCACTTTGAATCCGGAGAATAGAATCCCAGTGCGGAAGGAGGCCATTCGGCCCATCAAAAGTCTGCACCGACCCCAGAAAGAGCACTCTACCTCGGCCCAATCCCCCACCCTATCCCTGTAACCTGGGGGCAATTTAGCATGGCCAATGCACCTAACCTGCACATCTTTGGACTGTGCAGGGAAACCGGAGCACCCGGAGGAAATCTACGCAGTCACGGGAAGAACTCCACGTAGTCATCCGAGGTCGGAATTGAACCCGGTCCCTGGCGCTGTGAGGCAGCATTGCTAACCAGCCCGCCCCCCCCCCCCTCCCCCCCAGCCACTGACATCTCTGCTGAGGGAAATAGGTCCTTCCCATCCACTCTATCCAGGCCTCTCACAGCCTCGTACACCTCAATCATATCCCCGCTGCCTCCTCTGTTACAGCCTGTCCAAGCTTGCCTCATCCCTGCTCCCAGCGTAGCTGAGTTTGCATAACTTGGAGTGGGATAGGATTCAAAATGGCGGACCTGTTTGTCACCGCGGCACCGTCAGGTGATGGATTTGCAAACTGAGGCCGGTGGTAACACACTTGCTTCAGAGCCGGAAGGTTTGGAGTTTGGATCCTGCTCTGGAGCTTTGAGCAGAGTGTGCTGAGTGAATTCTGCACTGTGGGAGGGGATGTCTTTCAGGTGAGGTTTTAAACCAAGGCCCTCTCAGCTAGGTGTGAAAGAATAACAACACTCTTCGAAGAAGAGGGGGAGAACTTTCCTCAATGTCCTCGGCAAGAGCTGATGATCTGATCAATTCTTTCTGTTCTCTGAGACTTGCTGTGCTGAGGTTGGCTGATTCCTGCAACGTTGATTACACTCTTATGGGCCAGATTATCGCCGGGTTGGGATGACTCAGGAACCCTTTCGAAATGACAGCCAGGCCCCGGTTCCAGGATTCTCGGCCCCATACCGGCGCAGACATGATGAGCCAAATGGCCTCTTTCCACACCATAGCTTTTCTGCGGTTCTAGTCCTGGGGTTTCCAATTTTCAGAAGTGCTTTCCAGGGGTGCGGGTTGGTGTGTCTTGCAAGCCCGCACCCTGCACCCCCAACCTGGCCAGCTCCTGTTTTCATCGTGTTGAGCCAGCTTTTCAATGAGTCACAGCCCTTCAGTTGAGCTGTGAACCATAGTCGGCATGAGGAGACCTTTCAAAAGGTATGTTTGAAAGATCCTCTTCATGTTCCCCATGGCAATGGGTGTCCCCCAAAAACCGCCATGACCCCTCACGCCATCATGCCAAGATATGCCCCCGAAACAACTCTCGTGCCCCTTATACCAGGCTATACCCTTCCACCCACGTCATGACCCTAATACCTTCTATGTCAAGCTGTAGCACATCTATCGTTGCATGTAAATTATCAGACACTTCGACCAGTTTATTCTTAAAACATTTTACCCAAGGGCCCTTATTTGCGAGATGAACAAAGGACAAATACAGTTTCACGATTCAACCCAACTTTACTCACAAACACAATAAAACAGCTATTCTCCCAAGTTATCCCAAATATTGGCCGGGATTCTCCGAGCCTCCACGCCAGAATCGCACTCGGGCGCAGAGGCGGGAAATGGGGCATCAGAGAATCGGCGCCAATCGCGCGCCGCTGATCGGGGGCCATTGAAAGAGGCCCCCGTGGCGATTCTACGCCGACAACTGGTCGAGTTCCCGCTGGTGTGGTTCACTCATGGTTCCACCCGGCGGACACAGTCCGCGGCCACCCTGGGGGGGAGGGTTCCATCACCCAGTGGGGGGGCCTCCAGGATGGCCAGGCTCGCGATCTGGGAGGGATCTGGATGCCTATACAAAATCTTTATCAATATGACAGATGGGACGCACACGCTGCAGATTGTGTGAGAGCAAGCCAAATGGGCCACGAAGGTACTTGTTTTGTGCCTACAAAGCAGGTCCAGAGCCAAAGAATTTTTAAACCAGAGAGCCAACTTCTGGATCAGCTGCCGGGTAAGACAGCTAAATCTAGTCTCACAGACACAAAACTCCCAAAACTGATTAAAGCAATTGACAGTTTCAAAGTAATTGTAGCAACTGCTCCCTCTGACTAAGTACAGCCATTAATTGCTTTGGAGCGAACATTAGAAGCCTTTTGTTACTAGTTGGCTATGATATTAACAATTTTACCACAACCGTGTTAACGAAGGTCGTTCACTGTGGTCTTTTTTTTGGTAATATCAGACAGTCTGAAAAATATGAAATGGTTTGCAGCATTAGCTTTTAACTTGCTTGATGTCTGCAGCACATTGTTGATAGAATGAGAGTCACGCAACAGTGAGTGGAATGTGGGCTGTGTATAAACTGGGCAAAAAGTGTGGTTTGGCCCCAGGAGCCAAGGGTTGCTGTGACTAAACCCGGTGCATGCATGGTACGGCACGGCATGGGTAGCACTGTTGCTTCACAGCGGCAGAGACCCAGGTTCGATTCCCGACTTGTGTCACTGTTTGGGCGGAGTCTGCACGTTCTCCCCGTGTCTGCATGGGTTTCCTCCGGGTGCTCCGGTTTCCTCCCATAAGTTCCAAAAGACGTGCTTCTTAAGTGAATTGGACATTCTAAATTCTCCCTCTGTGTACTTGAACAGGTGCCGGGATGTGACGACTAGGGGATTCTCACAGGAACGTCATTGCAGTGTTAATGTAAGCCTACTTGTGACACGAATGAAGATTATTATTCATAGAATCCCCACAGCGTAGAAGGAGGCCATTTGGCCCATTGAGTCGGCACCGGCTCTTGGAAAGAGCACCCTACCCAAGCCCACACCTCCACCTTATCCCCGTAACCCAGTAACCCCACCCAACCTTTTTAGACAATCATGGCCAATCCATCTAACCTGCACATCTTTGGACAATTGGATGATTAATTGATAAACGCCAGAACACTTCCCATTTCTCTATGTTAAGCAATTACTTATTTGAGCAAAGTTGGTGAATTGTTGGCATGGTACTTCACTCGTGCCTTCATGCCAGTCCCTACAAGGTTGTCCTGCAGGGCAGGTTTTACAGGTACCCGCAGTGCCACTCTGTATTGTCCAGCTACAGCATCCACAACCGGCAAGTTGGGAACTTATAAAAGTTGATGGTATTGTGGAAGACATTTTGATTATTTTCCCATTGGGCTGACTTTAAACATGAATTTGTGGTTTTTGATCTTTGGGTAAGATTATTGTATGAACATGGGGATTCTGTGCAATGGAAGTGATTACATTTGTCGTGTTGCCTAATATCTTTAGGGGACCTGGGATTTGGAGCCTTCCTTAGCCTGGGCCCTACTAATAAAGAACAAACAACAAAGAAAAGTACAGCACAGGAACAGGCCCTTCAGCCCTCCAAGCCTGTGTTTCTTTGGGGGCATTCATTAAGGAATATCGGTCTGGGATGCGGCTTCACCTCCCCTCACCACCACCACCAATCCCCCCATAGTGAGATGGTGAGCCACTTAAAATGCCATAGGTATTGACAAGGGCAGAAGATCGTCCCTACGGCCAATGGCAAGCTGCCTCAGCTGCCGGAAAACTCGCCGTGGGGGTGGGGGGGGGAATGGGGTGGAAAATCCCACCAGTTGTATCTATTACTGATCAGGTGCCTCCATCCCATCCAATCTTCACCCATTGAATAGGTTCTTCTTACAATTCAAGGGAGGTGACTGTAATTAATTGAATTAACTGCATCAGATTCCATTCCAGTCAAATAAGTGATCCAATTTTATTTTGTTAAGTGCAGTAAGGCCGCAAAAATTGATTTAAATACAACAAAAATGTAGAGCAGGCAGAATCCAAATGCTGAGCCACCATATCAACATTCAGCAGTTGAATCGTGCATCGAGTAATCCGTTGAGTCCTTCACGTCCTGCTCCTTACAGCCCGCAGACATATGAATCAACAGTTGCGTGTAAGCATTACTTTTTTGGGAAATGTCTTGATGTGCTGAGTTTAATAAGCCTTGTACAGAACTACCGGGGCATTAACAGCTGCAGTGCTTGCTTGGTCATGTTGAAGCGATTGGCCAGTGTTGGAATGTTCTGTGTAAATCAAAAGGATAAAAGGCTAAACAAACTGCGTTGAGTGGACCTTTTGGAGGCATTTCTCAGCTGACCCTGGGTGTCTGGCTGTACAGTGTGATTAAATGTATAAATAATCAAAATGACAAAGGACAGAAAACCTCAAATAACCACCTGGTGCATTTCATGCCAGTTAAGCAAGATTTACTGCGGAGGTTACAGTGGAGTCTTGGTCAGGTTTCTGGCCAGCTGTTGCAGTTATGGCTGGATCCTCTCTAAAGATGAGAACCTGACTTTCATACTTAAATCTACGGTTACACTTCCATACGCACCAAAAGCCAAGTAGTACTCCCCTGCAGCGCGGTTCTCCGAGATGAACTAACCCGGTAAAGATCGGCCATTGAGCCTGGGCCCCTCTCGGTCCATGCGTGCAGTTCCAAGGAGGAAAACGCATTTACCAACTGAACCATTGGGGAGAATTGCCTTCATCCATTGATTCAAGTCCAACTTGGTGCACACCATAAGCACAATTTCCTTTAATGAAAGTAGCTAGAGTGATGGTCTGTGGAAATGGCCTGGAGATTGGTTTCTCTGAATCAAAACAGGGCAAATTTGATCATGGTTTTGTAAAGTATGATACAGATCACCAAAGCAAGCTGTGTGTAGAAGGAATCAGCTGTTGATAAAGCTGACATTAACCCACGCCTGTGCTCCACTTGTCTAGACAGGATTCACGTGAGCACACATATCCATTATTAAAAATCTCTTTGTTGTGTATCTGGAATAGAATTCTGGCAGTATTACAGAGATCATGGGCAGGATTCTCTCAGCCTGGGGCCGGGCCGGAGAATCCCCGCGGCCGGCGTGAATTGCGCCACGCCGCCCCGACGCCGCCCGCGATTCCCTGCAGAGCGGAGAATCGCGCCATTGGCGCCTGCGTGGTTGGCGCAGCGCCGGTTGGGGGCCGCTCTACTCGGCCGGGCAGCCTGCTCTCAGCCGGCGGGACCTTGGCGTGGAAGGGCGGGGGGGGGGGGGGGGGCGGCCTGTGTGGGGGGAGGGGGGGTCCGACCCCTGGCGGGGGGCCTCCGATGTGGCCGGGCCCGCGATCGGGGCCCATCGTTCAGCAGGCCGGCCTCTCTGGCAGGGGGCCTCCTTTCTTCCGCGCCGGCTCCTGTAGTCTTGTGCCATGTTGCGTCGGGGCCGGCGCGTTGAAGGAAGCCACTGCGCATGCGCGTGTTGACCTGATGCCACTGCGCATGCGCGGATCCTGCAGTGGCCAGTTGACGCCGGGATCAGCAGCTGGAGTGGAGTGAACCGCTCCAGTGCTGTGCTGGCCCCTTGTCGGGAGAATTGCTGAGTCTGAGGCTGTGTTGACACATTTCTCGATGGCATTTCCGACGGCGTCAACACTTAGTCTCAGGATCACAGAATCCCGCCCCATATTCTCCTGCAACGTGCAGGAGCCATGATGAAATTGGGCCTCCTCTTAATCATAGAATAGAATCATAGAATTTACAGTGCGAAAGCAGGTCTGCATCCTACTTGGCAAGAGCACCCTATCTAAGCCCACGCCTCCACCCTATCCCTGTAACCCAGTAACCCCGCCTAAACTTTTGGACACTGAGGAACAATGTAGCATGGCCAATCCACCTAACCTGCGCAATTTTGCAGAGCCACCTGCTTTGGGAAACACTGTTTTATATTGGAAGTTTGCTTCCCTGTACCAGGAACATTCCAAAAGCAAGTTTAGATTTAACTGTCCTCAATTGCTGATTGCACAGTCAGTCCAGCATGGAGCTGAGCCATAGAGTGGAAAAGATCCCGCATTCAATCTCTAGTTTGTGCCAACATTAACCTCAGTCACGAGTCTTACATTTAGCCTCAGTTGCCCTGGTTTTGAGAGGGAAGAATTGGCGAGTGCGTGTGTGAGTGAAGGTGCGCGTGTACGCATATATCAACTGAAGTCCGAAGAAGGTTTCACAGTTAGGTTGGAGCAAAAAACTGTGGATGCTGGAAACCCGAAATTAAAACGGAAAATGCTGGAAATATTCAGCAGGTCAAGGAGCATCTGTGGAGAGAGAACAGAGAGTGTTTGAGGTCGCTGACCTATGGTCGGAACTGGCAGTCAGCCATTTGGGTGAGGTACCATGGGAAATGCTCCAGCAAGGGAGAGTATCTTCAAGAAAAAAAACAGGTGGATTTGCAACACTGAACTGCTTTGGTGATGTCATTGGGCCTTCCGCTGTGCATGCACAGAGAAATATCTCACAAGGCGCTTGAAACTGTAAATTGCTGAGTAGTTCAGCTTGGTTATCTACTTCAGGAAGCCTTGAGATAGGCAATGAAGCAGAACTGGGTCGAAAGTGTAACTGCATTTTTGTGGTGATTTACTCAAGGTCACAACTGTTTATAGAATAGCTTTAAAAAAAAGTAACCTTCAGATTCCTGTCAGGTTAGATTAAAAGCCGGTGGTTAGACTAAACGGGGAACTTGCTTCATGTTGGAAGTAGCACAGTGTACGTACGGTACATGGGTGTGACATTTAAAATCTGGAATGGTCTTCCTGGTGTTCTAATATCTCGCTCTCTTCTAAACTTAGTGGATGAGGCGATAGTGGATGGGGTGGCGTTCCACAATCTTCCAGAGTGACCACATCGAATTACAGAGGGAAACAAAATAGACTTTGACAACCAAAATAAAAGCAAGCCTAAAGCACAGCTTAGTCTGTCTACTAAAATGAAAAGAACAGCGTCAACTCCAGCTCTGTAATTAGATTGAATGCTTTACAGTATCAACATATCACTCCTTAACGCCTGATCCCTTTTTCTGAACCACTCTTCATGAATAAAGTAACTGCATGGCATGTGTTCGTAAACCACTGAGCCACTTCCCTAATTGTATCACTCCTCAAAAGTGCTTTTACTTTCTAAAACCTGCAGCCCAGCAACCTCATGCTGACCTCTCTTGTACAGTCCCCATTGCCTCTGCCTCACTTTCAGCAGCTGTGCCTTCAGCTGTCCTGGCCCTTTGCTGTGGAATTCCCTCCCTAAAGCTCCCCATTTCCCTGTCCTTCTTCAAAACCTGCCTTCAAATCCAGCTCTTCGGCCAAGTCTTTGGTCACTTAGGTTCATTTAGAGGAATCTAGATTAATGTGCAAGGGAGTAAGGAGTAGATGGTATGCTGATAGGGCGAAGTGAAGTTGGTGGGAGGAGGCTCGTGTGGTACAGAGACACCTCCTGATCGCCGAGGAAGGACAGAAATGTTACAGGTTCGCCTGTAACACCTGTCCCTATGGTCACAACATCACCCGGAATGTAACAAACAGGAAATACCCCAACGTGGTTCATTTCTGTCTTGTAACTTTTAAGTCATTCTTTTGACTTGGTGTCCAATTTTCCTTATGCTTCTGAATTAATGCCATGAGATGTTTGTCTATGGTAAGCACTGCAGCTACAAGAGCAGGTCAGAAGCTGGGCATCCTGTGACGAATAACTCACCTCCTCACTCACCAAAGCCTGTCCACCATCTACATGGCATATGTCAGGAGTGTGATGGAATACTCTCCATTTAACTGGATGAATGCAGTTCGAACAACACCCAAGAAGCCTGACACCATCCATGACAAAGCAGCCCGCTTGATTGGCATCCCTTCCACACACATTCACTCCCTTCACCACCGATGCACAGTGGCAGACGTGTGTGCCATCTACAAGATGCACTGCAGGAACTCATAAAAGGCTCCTTCGACAGTACCTTGCATGACTGCTGCCATCTAGAAGGACAAGAGGTGCAGACACTTGGGAACTTCACCACCTGGAAGTTCCTCTCCAAGCCACCCACCACCTTGAAATGGGAATATATCGCTGTTCCATCACTGTCACTGGGTCCGAATCCTGGAACTAACTCCCAAATAGCAATGTGGCTGTACCTACACCATGTGAACTTCAGCGGTTCAAGAAGGCAGCTCACCACCATTTTCTCAAGGGCAATTAGCGCCCATGTCCCGTGAGCAAATTAAAACTGGGTTATGGAGATAGGGTGGAGGCGTTGACCTTGGGTAGGGTGCTCTTTCCAAGAGCCGGTGCAGACTCGATGGGCCGAATGGCCTCCTTCTGCACTGTAAATTCTATGATAATCTATGAAAATGTAAGTTGCTGTCGTAAACTGTGGGATGAAAATGTTCTGTTTCAATGCTGACTCTTCATGACATTGCTAGAAAACTAGAGAATGGAGATGAACAATTTTCTGATATATATTTGTGTGTGTTGCTTGGAAAGCTGAAACAAGTTGTTTACCTCAAAAGTTAGAGCAGTTAATTGTCCTACTTTCAAATGGAACAACCTGGTCATACTCCTGTAAATATGTATATTTTTAATTTAGAATGACAATGTTGCGATTATTCATTCCTTGCACATGAACGTCACCTCACAGCAATAGTACAGGGGCACTGGGCAAGTGGGCAGTAGATGTTCAGGGGAAAATGAAGGCTCAAGTCTGAAGAAATGGGCCCAATGGCCACGGCTCTCTTTTCTTCACATTGAAGCATTGTAAAGAAATGACCAATAACCCAAGAGTGAATTCAACATCCTTCTGTCATGGAAGGGGTGCAATGAGGGTGATAAACTGAAAGGGTGATCTATCTCCAACCTCTACCGACCACCCCACCCTCACCACTATTTCTATTGCTGCCTTTCAAGCCAAGACTAAATGACCATTATTTTAAAACAAACGTACTGCCACTCATGTTCAGATGACATTCATTGAATAAATCTGGAATCTCCTTGCTCGTTTATTGTTCTAGGATCACCTACTAAAACACATTTCCAAGGGTCATAGTCCCAAGCTGTGGCTTGCTTGAGGGCCACTCAGGAAGGATGTGATTGCAATGGAGAGGGTGCAGAGGAGCTTCACCAGGCTGTCGCCTGGGATGCAGTATTTGAGCTATCAAGAGAAGCTGGGTAGGCTCAGGTTGTTTTCTTTAGAGCAGTGAAGGCTGAGGGGGGACCTGATTGAGGTGAATATGATTATTAGGGGTATGGACAGGGTGGCTAGGTAGCAGCTGTTCCCCTTAGTTGAAGGGGGCATAATTTTAAGGTGAGGGGCAGGAGGTTTAAGGAAAAAGATTTTCACGCAGAGGATGGTGGGGGTCTGGAATGCACTGCCTGGGAGGGTAGCAGAGGCAGGAAACCTCACAACCGTTAAAAAGTATGTGGATGAGCACTTGAAATGTCCTAACTTTCAAGGCTATGGACCAAGTACTGGAAAGTGGGATTAGTGTAGATTTAGGGTCATTTATTTTCAGTGTAGACTCGATGGGCCGAAGGGCCTCTTCTGTACTATGTGACTCTATGAATACTACACCATGGATTGATAAGGAAAGAAGCCTGCATCTGTGATCGTGCATGGTGATTTCAAACATGCCACAGTGGAGGCCATGTAGTGCTTGCAACGTGCTATGGATGTTGAGAATAGTAGTACCTCTAACAAAAAATCATTTGCAGCTTCTTGCTGGAGACCGAGAAAACCTTTACCATGATAAAATGCCTCAAATGCATTTTATACATCAGCAAATGAGACCGATTGGTAGCAGAACTACAAGTGTGTCCCTCAAGGACAGTCAAAGAGACTTTCAAAGGCAGGGAAGGAAATGGCAAACAAAGAGCTCGAGAGAAGAAGTTGCAGAGGATAGGGATGACTGCATTGTACCTCAAGGGCACAATCCCGTGTTGGAGGAAGGCCTAATTTTCTGAGGACCAGCACCAAAGCCACATCTCTGCTGACATGCCTATGAACCACTGGCAGAGTTTGTAGATATGATGGCCTTCGTCACAGTGGTCCTTAAAACCCACCCCTAGAGGGCGAAATTCCCCGGAAACGGCGCGAAGTCCGCCGACTGGCGCCCAAAACGGTGCAAATCAGACGGGCATCGCGCCGCCCCAAAGGTGCGGAATGCTCCGCATCTTTGGGGGCCGAGCCCCAACCTTAAGGGGCTAGGTCGGCGCCGGACGAATTTCCGCCCCGCCAGCTGGCGGAAAAGGCCTTTGGTGCCCCGCCAGCTGGCGCGGAAATGACATCTCCGGGCAGCGCATGCGCAGGAGCGTTAGCGGCCGCTGACGGCATTCCCGCACATGCGCAGTGGAGGGAGTCTCTTCTGCCTCCGCCATGGTGGAGACCGTGGCGGAGGCAGAAGGGAAAGAGTGCCCCCATGGCACAGGCCCGCCCGTGGATCGGTGGGCCCCAATCGCGGGCCAGGCCACCTTGGGGGCACCCCCCGGGGCCAGATCGCCCCGCGCCCCCCCCAGGACCCCGGAGCCCGCCCGCGCCGCCTTGTCCCGCCGGTAAGGTAGGTGGTTTAATTTACGCCGGCGGGACAGGCAATTTAGCGGCGGGACTTCGGCCCATCCGGGCCGGAGAATCGGGCGGGGGGGCCCGCCAACCGGCGTGGCGCGATTCCCGCCCCCGCCGAATCTCCGGTGCCGGAGACTTCGGCAACCGGCGGGGGCGGGATTCACGCCAGCCCCCGGCGATTCTCCGACCCGGCGGGGGGTCGGAGAATTTCGCCCCTGGAGCTGTGCCCCAGTTGCTCCTGTGGAAGTTCTCTTTCTTGTCCGAGAACAATAAGATTACCAATAGGGAGGGTAACAGCGGGAGCTATTGCAAATCACAGTGTAACCTCCTCCCCTACTTCCAACTAATAGAGTGGTGCAGGAGCATCATAAGGTCTTGACATGTTGGAGCAGATCAGTTGATGATGCAGGAACATCCAACCTCCGTTATTTAAATCATCTTTAAAGGTCGAAACAGGCTTGTGAACTTAAAACGGTGAAGTCCCCTTCACTTACGGCTGATCTCGCCTGCCTTCCTGCAGCTGCACAAGAGAGCAGAAAATATAGCCTTAAATCCCAGTTCCAGCAATATCCTGTGTTGAAGTGATTTGTCAACTGAGTGGTTCTGGTAGTGAACTCGCAAACTCAAGGCTTTGAGGTGAAGTCTCAACAATGCAAGATGAGCAATTGAATTCAGTAAATTTGTAGGGCAGGAAATTAAGCTGAAATTGACCGCGTTCTCATTAAAAATAAAAACCAACTGTATCCGTCAGAGGAGGGACTATGCCATCTCTAACCCGTCTGTTCCATGTGTCTGCTGCCCCCCACTATGTGGCTGACTGTCAGGGATGGCTAATCAATCCTCCCATCTACAAAGAGCTCATTTAACAAATGGGGACTCTGAAACACATAGGGAGGCAAGTTTGCTTGAAGACCACAAAATAACCAGACGCAGACCTGGCCCACCCCACTTGAGAAATCAACTCTTGCATTGGATTGGATTAGATTTGTTTATTGTCACGTGTACCGAGTTACAGTGAAAAGTATTTTTCTGCGAGCAACTCAACAGATCATTAAGTACATGGGAAGAAAAGGGAAGAAAAGAAAATACATAATAGGGCAACACAAGGTATACAATGTAACTACATAAGCACCGGCATCGGATGAAGGTAGAGGTAGAGGTTCTCGCCTTTCTGGGTACCCAATCTTGCTACAAATCTCAACAGTTAACGAGGAGGCTGCCAAGTTTCACCCAATCCTTCTCCTGCACGAGTGTCAGAAGTTTTGGAGCCTTACCTTAGATATTCTCTCGAGTACAGAAATGCTTTTCACTCCCAGAGGTAGTTTAGGTATCTGTGTGCAGGGATGTTTCAGGGATTGTCACAGTAATTTCATTGCAGTGTTAATGAAAGCCGACTTGTGATACTAATAAAGATTATTATTATTTCTGTACTTCCCAATAAGTGTATTGAGGCGATGGCGGTGTAGTGGTAAATTCACTGAGCCAGTAATCTAGAGGCTCAGGTTAATGCTCTGGGGACGCAGGTTCTAACCCCACAGTAGCACTTAGTGGGATTTAAATTCAATTAATAATTTTGGAATATGAAACTATCATCAATTTTCATAATAAACCGTCTGGTTCACTAATGTCCTTTAGGGAAGGAAATCTGCCACTCTTACCTGGTCTAACCTACATGTGACTCCAGATCCACAGCAGTGTGGCCGAACAAGCCATTCAGTTCAAGGGCAATTAGGGGTGGGTTCTGACCTGCCAAGAACCTCCACATACCACAAAATAAAAAAAGGGGTGACTCCAGGGGATGGAAATCTGAAAGTTCATCTCATTCACACATGTACAACTTAAAATTCTTTTAATGCAGATGAAGTAAATATGGGCAGCACGGTAGCACAGTGGTTAGCACAGTTGTTTCACAGCTCCGGGGCCCCAGGTTCGATTCCCGGCTTGGGTCACTGTCTGTGCGGAGTCTGCACCTTCTCCCCGTATCTGCGTGGGTTTCCTCCGGGTGCTCCGGTTTCCTCCCACAGTCCAAAGATGTGCAGGTTAGGTGGATTGGCTATACTAAATTGCACTTAGTGTCTATAAAGATTAGATGGGGTTACTGGGTTACGGGGATAGGGTGGATATGTGGGCTTAGATAGGGTGATCTTTCCATGGGCCGGTGCAGACTCAATAGGCGGAATGACCTATTCTGCACTGTAAATTCTATGATTCTATGATTAGATAAGACAAAAGGTCAGATACCAATTCTTAAACTGCTTTTCTCATTGTGAGTTGTTACGCAGGTCAGTAATTATGATTTGATTAACTTAGTACAATTTGCGTTCATGTAATAACAGAATTTAAAAAAACACTGGCTGGGATTTTCCGGTCGTGCTCACCCCAAGACTATTCCTGCCCGAGGTCAATGGACCGTAAAATAATCCATCAAATTTTCCTTCCCATCAGCGACAACTCCTAGGCCGGGCAGGAATGGAAAATTTACTCCACTATCTCTCCTGAAATCGGTGGGTCACCTTGCTTGACTTAATATAATCCCTAAACAGTCTCGTGCATTCCCACCTTCTCACAGTATTTGCTGTACCATGTGACTTGTCTTTTATTTTCTTTCCCCCATTCATAGCTAAAACGGATCCTAGAGACTCTCCATTACAGTTAGGTGTGTGGTCTATTGTTTAATATTGATGGGGGACCCAAGTGGGGTGGAGTGGTACTGAACAACATCAAAGCTTAATTCATTACCATTTTAATCACCTATTCTCTTAGTGTTGCTTCGTGAAAACGCGTTTAAAAGTAATTATTTTTCCAAATTCTTCACACAGGACAAGATAATCAAATGTGACAATACGTCACTTGATTGTTGTGAAGATTAAGGATCCTATTTCTATTTGTTGCTCCCAAGCCAACCCAAGATGCCCGGATCAATACTCTTAGCTACTGCTCCTCCAACTACCATAGCACAGACCAGTGATTGAATCTGGCACTCTCTGGTTTAGATTTGTGATGCCTTTTCTCACTAGTCCATTTCCCCTACATCAACATGAGATCATCCAAACTCTGCTGCCCGTGTCTCAACTTGGAGCAGGCCCCGTTCCCCTATCAATTCTGCGCCATTGACCTACCTCGGCTCCCAGTCGAGCAAAGTCTTGACTTCAGCTTCCAAGGCTCTCAGCTGTGATTTGCCTCCCTGAACCTCTCTACCTCCCGACTCCACATTTGTCGATTAAGACACTTCTGAAAACTCTCCTGTTTGACCATGCTTGTGGTCACCTGACCTAATATCTCCCCATATAGCTTGGTGTCATATTTTGTTTGACAGTGCTTCTGTGAAGCACCCTGGGAGGTTGCATGTTTTTCTCAAAATGTACTTTATTACAAACGTCTAACAAAACAGGTTGCAATACATATACACCCAGGAAACATACCACTACCACCTCTGCAGAGCCCCTTAACACATATTTTACCTTCTCCAACCGCAGGAAGTCGTACAGGTCACTCAACCAAGCTGCTACCCCCGGCGGCGATGCCGACCACCACTCCAGGAAAATTTGCCGCCGTGCAATCAGAGAGGCAAAGGCCACGACATCGGCCTTCCTCCTCTCCATGAGCTCCGGCTTCTCTGAAACCCCAGATATCGCCACCAAAGGGTCTGGGTCCACCTCCTCCTCCACTATCCTGGCTAAGAGGTTATATTATGTTAAAGGCCCTGGGCGGGATTCTTAAGTGACGACGCCGGAGTAAAACCCGGAGTGTTTTACTCCGGCATCGGCGCCCGTTCCCAGACCCTTATTCTCCCCCCTCTGTGGGGCTAGCAGGGGGGTCGCACGATTTACGGAGACTGGGCCTTGGTGCAGCATCAGAGACCCGGCGCCGCGTAAAAGACGCAGCGCCTTGGGTCCCGCGCATGCGCAGTTGGTCCACGCCAACTAGCGCATGCGCAGTGATCGTCCTCCCCCAGGCCGCCCCGCACAAACATGGCGGATGGATCCAGGCTCGCCGGCGGAAGAAAGGAGGCCCGCCAACAGAGAGGCCGGCCCGCCGATCGGTTGGTCCCGATCGCGTACCAGACCATTCTGGGCGGGTGTCGGGCGGCTGGTGCTGAGGTGTCGGGCCCAGCACGCGCAGAGGTCGGAGCAGCGGGGGGCGGAGCCAAACAGAGGTCTCGGAGGCAGCCCCGAAGTCAGGGCGCGATGTAGGTGTGATGTCCCACATCGGGTGGCTCCCGCCTAGAATGTTGTAAGAAGACTGAAGTCCGGTCCCAGGGAAATTCTGGAGGAATACAAAAAAGAAGAGAAAGAAGTTTTAAAGCAACTTGGTGAAAGTTTTTTTTTTCTTCTTTCTTTGAAGGAAGAATTTTTTTTTCCATAATTAAAAAAAAGAGATTGAAGAAGGAAAAAAGGGTGAAAAAAAAGGAAAAATAATAAGTCGTTAAAGGATGTGAGAAGCAGCGTCGAGGAAGGGAGGAAACGCGGGCTCGCCGTTGAATGAGAGGACCAGCAAAAGTGCTGACAAGGTGGCAGATGCCAGACCGCATGGTGGGGCCGCACTACTTACGGTGGAGAAGATGACCGAGGTGATGGCTGTGGAGCTGGAGAAGCAGTTTGCGAGGCACATGGAGGCTTTGAGGAAGGAGACGGCGGTGGCATTGAAGTCATTGGTGGAGGAGGCAATCGCCCCGGTGAGGGTAGCTGTGGCAAAGACATCGGCCGAGGTGAGAGAGCAGGGTGAGAAGATGAAGCAAGTGGAGGAGGCCGTGTCACAGCACAGTGACCAGTTCACCTCAATGGGGGACGAGCTGCGGAGGGTGGTGGAGGTCAACAGAGGACCCCGAGCAAAGCTCGAGGACTTGGAGAACCGCTCGAGGCGGCACAATCTGAGAATTATGGGCTTGCCCGAAGGGACAGAGGGCCCAAGACCAACAGACTATTTTGCTAAGAAGTTGGCAGAGTTGATGGGGGAGGGTGAGGACCCCTCCCGGTACGAGCTGGACCGAGCTGATCGGTCATTAAGGCCGAAGCCCAAAGTGAATGAGCCGCCAAAAGCAGTAATTGTCATCTTCCATAAGTACTGCATGAAGGAGAAGGTGTTAAGCTGGGCGAAGCAGAAGCGCGAGGTGCAGTGGGATGATGCTGGAGTTCGGATCTACCAGGACTTGACAGTGGAGTTGGCAAAAAGACGAGCGGCATTCAGGCGAGTGAAGGCGGCACTGTACAAAAAGGGGGTGCGATTTGGTATGGTATACCCGGCGAAGCTGAGGGTGACGTATGATGCCAAATACTTTTATTTCGAGACACCGGAGGTGGCTGAGGCGTTCGTGAGGGCAGATGGCTTGGGACAGACGTGAGCAGCGGAGCTGGAAGAGAGACTGTGGACTGTGATTGGGGAGCTGGAAAATGTATAAATGCTATAGCTTTCTTTTTACTGGTAATTTACTTCTCTTCACATTGTTACAGAGTTCAGGTTATTAGTTGGGTTGATTGGCATGCTGTGTTGCGACGGTTATATCTTATTTTAGTGAATTGTATGGGTTGGATTGTTGTTTTTGTTTTTTCTTTCTCTGGGACTGGGTGGGAGGGGACGGTATACCTTGGCGGGGGGAGCCACCCGCGCTAGCTAACTAAAGTCGGCTAGTGAACGGAGGTGAGGTGAGAGGAGGGCTGCAGACATTGGAGCCTGGTTAGCACGTTTTGATGGGCCTACGAGGAGAGCGAGGGATGGGTGGGAAGGGGTTGATGCTGGGAGATGTTTTTTCGAGAGGAAATGTAGGGAAGGGGTTCGATGTCAACAATGGACAGGGGGGGGGGGAGTCAGGCTCATGGGCAGGGCCCGGTGGTATGATGATGGTGGATAAGAAGGGTGGGGGGGTGAGAGACCCCCAGTTAGGATAGTCCGTGGAACGTGAAGGGGTTAGGAGGTCGGGTCAAGAGGTCAAGGGTGCTTGTGCATCTTAAAAGTTTGAAAGCCGATGTAGCAATGCTGCAGGAGACTCACTTGAGGGCGAAGGACCAGGTGAGACTTAAAAACGGCTGGGCTAGTCAGGTGTTTCACTCTGGATTTGACGGAAGGGCTCGAGGGGTAGCGGTAATGGTCAGCAAAAGAGTACACTTCCAGATGGAGAAGGTGGTGGCAGATCAGGGTGGTAGATATGTGATTGTGACAGGGGCGCTGGAGGGGAGGTTAGTGGCGCTGTTAAGTGTATTCGGTCCCAATTGGGACGATGTGGGATTTGTAAAGAAGGTGTTTGGGGCCATCCCCGACTTGGACACACACGAACTGATAGTGGAGGGGAACTGGAACTTGGTGCAGGAGCCAAGGTTGGACAGGTCACGGCCGCACTCGCTGGTCCCATCAGGCGGGGGCAAAGGTGTTGGCTGGACTAATGGTGTAAATGGGAGGGGTGGACCCTTGGAGGTTTCTGCACTCGTTTTTCTCAGCAATCCATAAGGTATACTCGTCGATCGACTTTTTCGTGGTGGGGAAGGCTTTGCTGGCTGGGATTAAGGGGTCGGAATACTCAACAATTGCAGTGTCAGATCATGCTCCGCATTGGGTGGACATGGTACTGGAGAAGGGGATAGCGCAGAGGCCGTGGTGGAAATTAGATGTGGGACTTTTGGGGGACCAAGGGTTCTGTGACAAAATTGGAAAGGTAATTGAGGAATATGTACGGGTGAGGTGTCGAAGGCAGTTGTTTGGGAGGCTCTAAAGGCGATGGTGAGGGGTGAGGTGATTTTGTTTAAGGCCAGGGTGGACAAAGAGGAGAGGTTGGAGTTGCAGAGGGTAATAGATGAGATGTTGGAGGTAGATAGGAGTTATGCAGAAGATGGGGACCCAGCGAAGCTGGAAAAGAGGAAGGAACTACAGGCGAGCTTTGACCGACTATCTACCAGAAAGGCGGTGCGCCAACTGAGACGAGCAAGGGGTGCAGTTTACGAACATGGAGATAGGGCAGGGGACAGGGCTACATTAGAAGGATCGATAGTGGAGCAGGAGATAAAGGATGCGATTGGGAGGATACAGTTGGGGAAGGTGGCAGGGCCGGATGGGTTTCCAGTGGGATATTATAAAAAATTCAAGGATAAGCTGGCACCCCTGATGGTGGGGATGTTTGAAGAGGTGATAGGGAAGGGGGTGTTACCACAAACTTTGGGGCAGGCATCGATTTCCCTGTTACTAAAAAAAGATAAGGCTCCGACGGAGTGTTGGTCGTATAGGCCCATATCACTTCTGAATGTGGACGCAAAAGTATTGGCGGAGGTACTGGCGGGTAGGCTGGAGGAGTGCTTCCCGAAGGTGAGAGGTGAAGATCAGACGGGGTTTGTGAGAGGGAGGCAGCTCTTTTCAAACGTTAGGAAGGTATTGAACGTCGTTATGGCACCGGCAGAGGGGAAGGAAACAGAGGTGGTTGTAGCATCGGACTCTGAGAAGGTATTTGACCGGGTAGAATGGGGGTACTTGATGGCAGTTCTGGAGCGGTTTAGGATTGGACCAAGATTTGTGAACTGGATAAAGCAAATATACAAGGAGCCGAGGGCGAGTGTCCGCATAAATAACATCAGCTCGAGATACTTTTCTCTCCACCGTGGGACGAGACAGGGATGCCCTATGTCCCCCCCTGCTGTTTGCACTCGCGATTGAGCCGTTGGCCATCACATTAAGAAGTTCGGGGGTATGGAAAGGAATAGTGCGGGGGGGGGGGGAGATAGAGCATAGGGTGTCCTTATATGCTGACGACTTGCAGTTAGTTATACGTGTCTGAACTGAGTGTGTTGATAGAGGGAATATTGGAGCTGCTTCGAGTGTTTGCGTATTTCTTGGGGTACAAACTAAATCTAGACAAGAGTGAGTATTTTGTGGTGTCTCAGCCAGGGGTGGGGGCAGGGGTGGAGGGGCTGCCATTCCGTAGGGCAGGGGCTCACTTTAGGTACCTGGGTGTGCAGGTTGCCCGGCAGTGGGGGGGGGCTCCGCAGGTACAACATTTCTAGTTTGGTGGGGAGAGTGAAAGCTGATCTGGCAAGGTGGGATGGTCTCCCTCTGTCACTGGCGGGTCGGGTACAGGTGGTTAAAATGAAGGTGTTGCCGCGATTTCTGTTTATTTTTCAATGCCTGCCGATTTTCCTGCCAAAGGCTTTTTTCAGAGAGATTGAGGGAATGATTATGTCGTTCACATGGGGAGGGAAGGTGGCCAGAGTTAGAACGGTGCTGCTACAGAGGGGAAGGCAGGCAGGGGGTTTGGGTCTTCCGAACCTGATGTATTACTACTGGGCGGCGAATGTGGAGAAGGTGCGGAGCTGGGTCAGAGGGGTTGATTCCCAGTGGGTCAGAATGGAGGAGAGTTTGTGTAGGGGGTCAGGATTGAAAGCACTAGCAACAGCGCCGCTTCCGATAACCCCGGGCAAGTACTCAGGGAGTCCGGTAATAATAGCTTCATTGAGAATTTGGAGGCAGTTTTGCCAACACTTTGGGTTGGGGGCAGGGTCAAGGGAAATGCCTTGACCCTGGCGAGCCACAGATTTGAGCCAGGGAAGTGGGATGGACATTTTCAGAAATGGGAGGAGAAGGGGATTAAGACACTAAAAGATTTGTTTCTTAGGGGTCGGTTTGCAGGATTGAAGGAGCTGGAAGCGAAGTATGGGCTGGAGCAGGGGGAAATGTTTAAATACATGCAGGTTCAAAATTTTGCCCGGTGGAGCCGGCCTCCACATTGCTGGAGGAGTTGCTGACGACAGGGGGACTGGAGAAGGGGGTTGTGTCAGCGATTTACAGAGCTATTTTGGAAGAGGAGAAGGCACCACTGCAAGGGATCAAAGCAAAGTGGGAGCAAGAGTTGGGAGAGGATATGGAGGAGGGGTTCTGGTTTGAGGTGCTCCGGAGTGTGAATGCCTGCACCTCGTGCGCGAGGTTGGGGCTAATACAGCTGAAGGCGGTATACAGAGCACACCTCACGAGGGCGAGGATGAACCGATTCTTTGAAGGAGTAGAAGATGTGTGTGAACGTGCGGTGGGGGGGGGGGGGCTAATCACGTTCATATGTTTTGGTCCTGTCCAAAGCTACAGGATTACTGGAAGGAGGATTTTAGGGTAATTTCTAAAGTGGTGCTCGTGAAACTGGACCAGGGCCCCCGGGAGGCCATTTCCGGGGTGTCAGACCAGCCAGGGTTGGAAACCGGTGCGGAGGCAGATGTTGTAGCCTTCGCCTCGTTGATCGCTCGAAGCCGAAACCTTTATAGGATGGAGAGTAACCTCTCCACCCTGTGCCCGGGCCTGGCGGGGGGACCTGTTGGAATTCTTGACTCTTGAGAAGGTTAAGTTTGAACTGAGGGGAAGGATGGAAGGGTTCTACAATTCATGGGCATTATTCATTATGCACTTTCAAGAACTGGATAACATCGAACATTAGTTGGGGCGTGTGGATGGGTGGGTTGGGAGGAGCGGGGGGGGGGGGGGGGTGTGTTAATGGCGACTATGGGTGATCCCTAATTCCTTTTTGTCATTTGTTTGTGTGAAAATGCGGGCTAATGCGGGAAGCTGGGATCGTTGTTATTGATATGGGGATTGACATATTTGTTACTGATTATTGTTTATTGTTGGTGGGTGTAAATTTGGGAGAAAATGTGAAAAAGGAGAATAAAAATATTTTTTTAAAAAGTGAGTAAGTATCCTTAAATCCTGTCCCAGCAATGTCTGAATCTCGAGCGGGTTTAATACACTTAGCATTCTCATGGTCTTAAATTGCTTGCATAGTGGGTCCTGTGGGCTGTTCCGGCTAATTTCCTTCTAAGGACTACACGCTTCTTTCTGTCCGTCGCACAAAATAGCCTAATTATATCGGAAAAATCACCACCGTGCTCTTTGCAGTGCCACTAACAAATCGCGCTTTTCACAGATACACCAAACTCAAATTAAAATCCACAGGACCGATAATCCCCATGGAAACTGTCTTGTTGCTGCAATGCAATGTACAGCAGCTTTTTTTTAACCTTATTTTCGTATGCGGCAAACCTTTTTTTCCCTTAATCCCCGAGCTCTCCTGTCATGTTAATCTACTTGAACTGTGCGCACTGAATATACTCCCTGTCCTTTGAGCAAGAGAGGAAGCAAAGAACTTTATATATATATAAAAAAAGACTGCTGCATTTTCAATAAACAGTGCTCCATTGTTTGCATTCTACTGTTCAGTCTATCTCCACTGGAGTCAGCTACATTGTCCTGCTGGGTAGACATGCAGAGATAGCCGAACACAGCAAACCAATCTCAGCTCTCTTGCACTTCCTGGCCCTGTGGAAGTGTCTGAATGCTTCACTGCCTCCTGTTAGCTGCTGATGGTGCAATGTCCTCAGGCTGTACTGCTCGTGCATCTGTGGTGAATGGACCAGCTTTTATATGGGGTACTGATGGTAGGTACCAAGTCGAATGCACCATGATATGGCCTATACCTGTGATTACAGGATGAGCACGAACATTCTGGGAAGAGTGTTCATTGTGCCCAGTTGGTTTTGTCAAGGAGACACTGATTTGCATACGCCTGTGTAGGTCACTTGGTTTGTATGGCTCCTTGAGCCTGCACTGCCACTCTCTAAAATCAGGGCTGACCCCTGACCTCAGCACACTTAATGCTCGACTACCACATCCCCTATTTTCCCTAGAGTCCGAAGGTGTGCCTGCGCTTTGCATATTTACAGTGGCTGAGTGTCCACAGCTCTCTGGATGGAAAGCTGCAAAGATTCACAATGCTCCGAGTGAAGAAATCCCACTTCATCTCAGTTTGAAATGATCTAACTTATCCCGGGACTATGCCCTCTGTTCTAGATTCTCCAGCAAGGGTAAATGCCAACACAGACGGCTTTAACCAAATGGCATATTCACGTGTTGTGACATCTCCTGAAAGTGCTGACTTGCACAGGAGTACGCCCTAAAGGTGCTGGAAGCTCTTTGACATTTTGACTAAGTGACTGTTCTTCACATGTAGACCTTGCATATTTTCATCATTAGGTAAGAATGATAAATCCTCTTTAACCATTGCACATAGTTGAATCTGCGTACTGTAACGGTAGTGCTTGTGATTGTGCATATTACTGAGATTTGATAACTACCACACAAAGACCACTCTTCTGCGCTCTCTAGAATAATAGAAGGGAGGAGAGAAAATTGCTGAAAGGGAAAAAAGCATATGGAAGTGTTTCATTGTTTAAATTTTTCTAAAGATAATGATTCTTTGCTGGAATGCGTTTAGAATAAGAATAATCTTTATTGTCACAAGTTGGCTTACATTAACACTGCAATGAAGTTACTGTGAAAAGCCCCTCGTCGCCACAGTCAGCGCCTGTTCGGGTACACAGAGGGAGAATTCAGAATGTCCAAATTACCTAACAGCACGTCTTTTGGGACTTGTGGGAGGAAACCGGAGGAAACACGGGGAGAACGTGCAGATTCCGCACACACAGTGACCCAAGCCGGGAATCGAACCTGGGACCCGAGCACTATGAAGCAACAGTGCTAACCACTGAGCGACGAGCATGAATTTCAAGAGGATATTCCACTGGGGAAGCCTGACCTTTTCCTCAACTAATGCCCAGAGACCTCGTTTGACCAGAGGTGACTGGAGTGATCTGATCCACTGGAACTTTGAGGTCATTTGCAGGATTGTGGTTTCTGCCCTCCAGCTAAGCAATTGGGGATGGTCAGCACTCAGGCTCCTGAATGCTTCCCGGTCCGGATCCCAGGGGGATAGTTGCAATTTTAGTGACTCCAGGTCTCTGGCTGGCTGGTGATCTGGAGCCCGGGACACATTGCTGGCTAACACTTACTGCTTGTTTTGAATTCAAAGGGAGTTTTGGAGCCACATTTTAGAGAGACCCACATCTTTCGGGGGAAACGGAAAGGGAAGTGGGGAAGTAAGCAAACCTTGCAGTCTTGTATCATGGAAAGCAGAGTGGGTTAAATTCGGCTCTAGTCATATCTTCAAACTCTTCAATCAGTGTAGACAAAAGTGTCATTTTTTGACAAATAATATTTTATTTTCAGATGTTTTGCACGGTGACAGAGTGTGAAAGTTTGCATTTTTACACTGATCCCACAAGTTCAAATTTTACAGAGGACATGATGATCGCTGGGCGTGTTTTGCGTGAGACATGATTTTGTTTTTACACTCAGTGAGTTCCTTCGTACCTGCTTCAAGGCCTTTCCTCTGGAAAAACCCAACATTCTGGAGTGTCAGTAATTACCCCCCCCCCCCCCCCCCCCCCCCCAACCCCAACCCCACAGGGATTGTTCTGGGGTCAGATCCACACTGCGTGTTTCCCAGTGTGGCTTTCTCCAGGAAGCTACTCTGCGTGGGAAGAGAAGGTTACAAATGAGCTCTTCCTTGTGTTCCGAGGCTGTAGGTTAATTTGATCACCTGACCAGCGATTAATTTCAGGAATGTGGCATGGAAGGACTTTCAGATAGAGTAACCACTGCCCGTGCAGAGGGAGGCAGGGGAGAGAGGGAGAGAGAGAGACGCAAAATCTTTTTAAAATTGTAGAATGCAGCCTGGAGGCCTTTTTTCAGAATAATAATAGAGATTAGTTTACTCTCTTCCAGTGCATTGTAGTTAAATCTATTGGCCTCTGGTAAAATTAGAAATGTAATAGCTCTTTTTTGATCCTGAACAAAGATAGTACTTATTTTTTTCCTCCACCCCCACCCCTTTCTGCTTCTGCACCTGCCAATGGTTGGGCTACTGAAATGATAAGTGATATGTCTGTGTCATTCTCAATTGACACTTTTTTGTCCTTTCCTTTCTCCAATTTTCCATCCCCTTTTCCCAAGGTATGGAGCCACTTGGGAGTATACTTTCAATGGTGTCAGCAGCCTTCTCGAGTGGCAGCTCTTCAACCAAGTTATCAGATTGTCGTAAAATAAACAACTGATTCACTAATGTCCTTCAGAAAGGGAAACAGGGTTCAAAATACACGGGCACCTGGTGAAATTGCTCTGGAAACCTCACATGCAGCCCCCAAAAACTCAATGAATGCGGGAGGTGCCGGTGGGAAAATTCAAGAAAGGTCACCACTGTGTACTTTGATTGGAGGAATAACAAGCACAGGAGACAGAATCTGTGAGGAGCTGCTCCTCCAATCACCGATATTGGGCGCGATTTTCCCAAAAGGGAACAAAGTCTCCTCGCGAACGAGTTTAGCCGCGTGTTTCCCGGCATTCACAGCGTCAAAACAGACATGGCTATTCATTGTGGGGCCTGATTGGGGAACGCACGACCGAGGCCGCACATAGCCCCACGTTGTACAGTGGAGAGCTCCACTTCGGAACTCTCCATTGCAGTGAGAGATGGCGTCCCAATCTCCAAGGCCCCGAAAGATGCAATATGGGAGGGACCCCGGACACTGGTGTAGAGTGGCCGTAGGATTGCGCCCCCTGTCTCTTCCACGATGCTGCTCCAGCCCCCCTGCTTCTCACTTTTTTTTCTGATCTTCCCTTTTGCCTTGCTGGCATGTGCAGTTTTCCTGGGCGGCAGCAGGGCCTGGATGTTGGGCAGGGCCCTGCCCTGAACTATGGTGAGTCCTCCTAGCACGCTGTTGAGCTCCTCGGCATTGCAGATGGTGAACTTGAGATGCCGGAGGTTGATGCGCTTCTTCTTCTTGGCCTAGGCCGCATTCTGGGCCAGCTCCAGATAGGTGGGTTCTCCGGCCTCTGGCGTACAAGTGCTTTGGTGACCCATGCGCACTGTGTGGTAGTCGGCGGGTGCACATGACTCGGAACCCTTCTCTGGAGGAGCCGGTGTGACTTTAGCCTGTACAGGTACCAGCCACCAGGGCCACGGACTGTCAGGGAGGAAAAGTGAGGGGGGGTGTCAGGCCCGATTTGCAGTGGGGGGGGGGGGGGGGTTTAAGGCTGATTTGAGGTGGGGTGGGGGGGTGGGGGGGTCGGGCCTGATTTGCAGTGGGGGGGCCGATTTGTGGTGCGGGGGGGGCGGGGTGGGTGGAGATGCCAGGCGTGGGCCCTCGCTATCGGGTCAACATCCGGGCAGCCCAAAGTTAAAAGGTAGGACAGGAGACTTTTATGGAGATATTTAATAACTCTCAGCAAAAGTTTGACACAGTGAGAAAAATACACACTCGAAGGATGCATCATCTGTGGGTGAATAAGGAAGTTAAGGATTGCATCGAAATGAAAGAAACACTGAACAAACCTGCAAAGGTTAACCAGAAGATTGAACGGATTTGAAGAAGGAGCAAAGAATGACAACCAAAATAGAGAGAAAGTTGAGTACGAGAGAAATCTAGCTAATAACGTAAAGACAGATAGTAAAGAGTTTCTAAGAGTGTTTAACACGGAAACGAGTTACTCAAGCTAATGTTGGCCTGGGGGTGAATCTGGGACATTTCTGATGGAAATAGAGGTGTCAAACACATATTTAGTGTCTGTCTTCACTGCAGAAGAGTTTGGAATCTTCCCAAAGATACTTGCAATTCAAGAGATTAAAAGGAGGGAGGAAAATAAACAATCACCATCGCCAGGAAAAAAGTGCTGGGAAACTATTAGACCTAAAGAGTGACAAGTCTCCAGGACAGGATGGCCTGCATCCTAGCGTCTTAAAATAAGTGACTGTAGAGATAGTAACAGCATTAGTTACAATGTATCAAAATTCCTTATGTTCTGGAAGAGTTCCAGTGGATTGGAAAGTAGCAATTGTAATACCTTTATTCAAGAAAGGGGGGAAACAGAAAGCAGAAAATCATAGGCCAGTTAGCCTGACATCTATCATAGGGAAAATTGCTAGAATACATTTTTAAAGAGGTTATAGCTGGATACTTAGAAAATTATCATGTGGGCAGCACTGTGGTGCAGTGGTTAGCACTGCTGCCTCACGGCGCCGCGGTCCCAGGTTCAATCCCGGCTCTGGGTCACTGTCCATGTGGAGTTTGCACATTCTCCCCGTGTTTGTGTGGACCCAAGGATGTGTAGGGTAGGTGGACTGGCCATGGCTAAATTGCCCCTTAATTGGAAAAAATTAATTGGATATTCTAAAAAAAAAATTTAAATCATCATGTGATCAGATTCAACATCATTTGGGGAAAGGGAAACTGTGTTTATCTAATTTATTAGAGTGTTTTAAGGAAGTAACAAGCAAGGTGGATATACCATGGAATTTATATATATCCTGGGTAACAATGGAGGGGTTACATATCCTAGATAACTATATACCATAAAGGTTACATACCTGGGCAACTATAGACCATGAGAACATACATACCATGAAGGACGATATTCAATTGGGCTGACACATCCTGGGGAACTATGCACAGCGGGGAAGTTACTGAGATGGGATAGATGTGTGCAATAATCAAGCTGCTTTTCTGGCAACTATTTTCGTGACAATTCCTACTGCAATACTGCTAATTTTGAAGAATGAAAGCGGAAATAACTGAAGCTGCAAACAGGTGCAGTTTGTATCTTGTCCTCATTCCCAGAGATAATTAGAACCGTATCACTTTGTAGTGCTTCAGAAGGATCGCACTCTGCTATTTCCAGTTTTGCATCCACACCAGCAGTACCCGTTTGGCAAAGAAGGTGTTTTTCTTTTTCCTGATTGACGAGATTATTTCAGTGACACAGTAAACTGTGACACAGTGACTCTGACATTAGACAACTATTTCCTTAGGTTTAGTAAACTTTGGGAATCTCAAGGAACAGTACCTCATCCTTTGATTAGGCTAGGCTCTTTACAGCCTTTCAAGGGTGGGATTTTCCAGCCATTAACGGCAGAGGAATCTTCCTGTCCTGCTGAAGGTGACCTCCCCCTGCCATGGCGCATTCCCTGGCAGCAGACTGGGTGAGCCAGGCAAACCCTGGAGACATCGGCGGGACTGGATGATCCTGTCGCCGGCCAACGACAAGCTGCCTCCATCACCAGAAAACACGCCACGGCGAGGCCAGAAATTCCCACCCTCAGTCTCAAGCTCTAAGTTCGATAACTTCACAAAGCAATCACTGCTCCCATTTGTTCAGACTATTGATGCTGATAATTGCTCTGCAGGGTAAGCTGCCAAGTTTCCCTCTGCCTGAACACCTCTTGCAAGCCTCAACATTGAGGACGGGCACGAAGCAGCCACCTAAGGGCCTCAGTTGGGGTGAATACGTGTGGGCTACCACAGGCCTTGCCCACCACACCTAAAATTGTGGACAGTTCAGGCGTGGTGGGAGGGTGACAGGAAGGCCACTTGGGGAATTTTATTGACACCAGGCCTGCAAATCTGTCTGTAGGGGACTGTAAAATGCTGCTCAGTGTTACCTCTGTAACATTTTCCAGTTCACTTGGAAGTTTACAGACCTGAAGCGTTGACCCTGTTTCTGCACAGGCTGCCTGGTGTGCTGCATTTTTTCAGCATTTTCTGTTTGTATCCCAGATTTCCAGCATCCAAAGTATTTTGTTTTTGTTCTAATGAGAGAAAACTCGCAAGCGATATAAAACAAATTGTGACAGCTTCATTCAATGTGCAATGGGGTAGCAAACACTGTTCCAGGAGAAATTGTCATGAGGAATAAGGAAATGACAAAGACATGAAACAAAAGATTTTTTTTGTGTCTGCCTTCACAATAGAAAATGCAAAAAGCGAACTATTGTTCGGAGGCAAAGTCCAATGAAAGCGGGGAACTTAATCAATATTATTATTGAAGAGGAAGCACAGGAGAAGTGGGACTAAAGATCAACAAAACCCCTGTACCTCAAACATACACCCTGAGAAAGGTCTCCACGGCGATGGTGGATGCATTGGGTGGAGTTTTCTGGCCCCTCCTGTCAGCAGGACTCAAGGTGACCCCCTGCAGTGGGATACCTGGCGGCGAGGCGAGCGAGCCATGCAAAATGCCAAAGACCTCGGTGAGCCCAAAGATCCGGCTGGCGGCTATTGGTGAGCCACCTCCACTGCCGTAAACAAACTACGGCAGGAAGCCGGGAGGGAATCGCACCCTCTTTTTTTAATCGTCCGTGGATTGGACGGTCACAGGTGGAACCCCTCTGTTCATGCAAAGGGAAGGGAGGGGAGAGAAGAAGCAGGGACCAGAGGCCAGTTAGCCAAACATGAATAATAGGGAAAATGCAGGGCAGCACGGTGGCGCAATGGGTTAGCCCTGCTGTCTCGCGGTGCCGAGGACCCAGGTTCGATCCTGGCTCTGGGTAATTATCTGTGCGGTGTTTGCACATTCTCCCCGTGCTTGCGTGGGTTTCGCCCCCACAACCCAAAAATGTGCAGGCTAGGTGGATTGGTCACACTAAATTGCCCCTTAATTGGAAAAAATGAATTGGATACAAAGAAAAATAGGGAAAATACGAGACTCTTATTGTTAAAGACCTGGTAACAAAAATCACAGTATGAGAGGCAGAGTCAGCGTGGTTTTATGAAAGGGAAATCAGATTTGAGAAATTTGATAAACGTTTTTGAGGATGTACCTATCAGGGTAGATAAAAGGGAATCTCCGAGTGCAGTATGTTGGAATTTTCAGAAGGCTTTGCGTAAAGTGCCTCACAAGAGATTGTTTCTCAAAATTGGGATGCATGCAATTGGGGTTATCATTGGCTCACTGACAGGGAACAAAATCAGAGGAATAAATGTTTTTCTTTAGAATGGCAGGGTACACCTGGCATGGTACCACAAGAATCAGTGCTTGGGCCTCAACTACCCACAGCCTTGATCGATGACTCAGATGAGGGACTGAGCGTAATATATCCAAGTTTTATTTTCATAGATTTAGAGTACCCAATTATTTTTTCCAATGAAGGCACATCTACACTGCACATCTCTGGTTTGTGGGGGTGAGATCCACACTGACACGGGGAGAATGTGCAAACTCCACAAGAACAGTGACTCGGGGCTGGGATCGAACCCGGTGCCGTGAGGCAGCAGTGCTAGCCGCTGTGCCGCCCGTAACATGTCCAATTTGACTTATGATACAAAGCTAGATGGAAAAATAAAGTGTGAAGAGGCGGCAAAGGGATAAAGTGCAATTAAGTGATTGGGTGACAGAGGGAAGTTTGAAATTATTTACTTTCATCGGAAGACTGGAAAAGCAGATTTTAAGTTAAGAGACATGTTGGTTTTCAGAGATTTGGGTCCTGTATTCATATCACACCAAATTAACATGCGGTACAACAAGCATTTAGGAAGACAAATGGCATGTTCAAGTACAAGGAGGCTGAAGTGTGAGTAAGCACATCTTGCTGCAAGTATTTTGTGAGATTATACATGGAGTACTGCACACAGTTGTTGACCCCCTTAGCTAAGGTACGATTATACCTGTTTTGGGGGGTGGGGTGGTAATGCAACCAGGTTCCTGAGCGGAGAGCTCTGTGGGGTTGTGGGGCAGGAAAGTGGGGGTGACATAGAAGTTTGAACATGGATGATGTAAAATGTTTGCTCGGTTGTCGGATGGCCTAACACAATTTCTTATTTGTTGTATTTAATGAGAAAACCCAGTTCTTTGTGTTTCTTCTGGAACACCATTTGAATATCTATGAAAACGCTATGCAAATTGTTTTAATCCATCATGGTTCTGATATCATCTTGGTTTCTTCTGGATGACTTGGTTTTGACTGAGTTGCATTGTATTTTTTTTTAAATAAACATTTTATTGAGGTATTTTTGGTATTGTAACAACAAAATAAACAATGTACATGAAACTATAAACATAGTGCAAAAGCCGCCTCCCTCCCTTACAGGTCCCACCTTTATTAACCCCCTACTCTAAGCTAAACTAACCCCCCCCCCCCCCCTTTTTGCTGACGATTAAATTTCCGCGAAGAAGTCGACGAACGGTTGCCACCTCCGGGCGAACCCTAACAGTGACCCTCTCAAGGCGAACTTGATTTTCTCCAAACAGAGAAAGCTAGCCATGTCCGATAGCCAGGTTTCCGACTTCGGGGGCTTTGAGTCCCTCCAAGCTAATAGTATCCATCTCCGGGCTACCAGGGAAGCAAAGGCCAGAACGTCTGCCTCTTTCTCCTCCTGGATTCCCGGGTCCTCCGACACCCCGAAAATCGCCACCTCTGGACTCAGTGCCACCCTTGTTTTTAACACCGTGGACATGACATCTGCCAAAATCCCATACGCTTCGGACATGTCCAGAACATGTGGACGTGGTTCGCTGGCCCTCCCGCACACTTTGCACACCTGTCTTCCACCCCAAAGAATCTGCTCATCCGGGCCACTGTCATGTGAGCCCGGTGAGCGACCTTGAATTGTATCAGGCTGAGCCTGACACATATTGCGGATGCGTTGACTCTACTCAACGCGTCCACCCATAGACCATCCTCTATCTCACCTCCCAGCTCCTCCTCCCACTTGCGCTTCAGCTCCTCGGTCTGCATCTCCTCTGATCCCATAAGTTCCTTGTAAATGTCCGAGACGCTCCCTTCTCCTACCCACCCTCTGGAAACCACCCTGTCCTGAATCCCCCTTGGCAGTAGGAGCGGGAAGGTTGACACCTGTTCACGTAGGAAGTCCCGCACCTGCAGACACCTGAATTTGTTTCCCCTTGTCAACCCAAACTTCTCCAGCGCCCTCATACTCGGAAAGCTCCCTCTATAAACATATCCCCCAGCCTCTCAATCCCTGCTCTCCACCATATCTGGAACCCCCCATCCATACTTCCCGGGGCAAACTAGTGATTATTACAGATTGGGGACCAGACTGATGCTCCCTTTGCTCCCACATGTCTCCTCCATTGCCCCCAGACTCTCAGGGCTGCCACCACCACGGGGCTGGTGGAGTACCGTGCCGGCAGGAACGGTGGAGGTGCCGTTACCAACGCCCCCAGACTGGTGCCTTTGCATGAAGCAGCCTCCATACGCTCCCATGCCAATCCCTCCTCCACCACCCACTTCCTGATCATGGCCATATTCGCCACCCAGTAATAGTTGCTAAAATTTGGCAGCGCCAGCCCGCCCTCTCCCCGACTCCGCTCAAGCATTACCTTCTTTACTCGCGGTTTCCTGTCCGCCCAAACAAAGCCAGTGATCACTTTGTTGACCCATTTAAAAAAGGACCGCAGAATAAAGATGGGGAGACATTGAAACACGAACAGGAATCTCGGGAGGACCGTCATCTTCACCGTCTGCACCTGCCCAGCCAGTGACAACGGAAGAGCGTCCCATCTCCGAAAATCGTCCTTCATTTGGTCTACTAGTCGGGCCAGATTTAATTTATGCAGCCGGTCCCATTCCCACGCCACTTGTATGCCTAGGTACCTAAAGCTTCCCCCTACTGATCTAAACGGCAGCTCCCCCAATCACCTCTCCTGTCCCCTCGCCTGGACCGCAAACATTTCACTTTTCCTCATATTTAGCTTAGACCCCGAAAACCTGCCAAATTCCCCTGGCATCCTCATGGTTTCTTGCATCCCCTCTATTGGGTCCGATACATACAGAAGCAGGTCATCTGCACAGAGCGAGACTCTGTGCTCCACCCCCTCACCCCCGCCCCACGGACCAGCCCCTTCCAGCCCCTTGAGGCTCTCAGAGCAATTGCCAACAGCTCGCGCAAACAACAGTGGGGAGAGGGGGCATCCCTGTCTCGTCCCCCGGTGCAGTCTAAAATAGTCCAAAGTTGTCCTGTTCGTCCGCACACTTGCCACAGGAGCCTGATACAGCAACCTGACCCAGTCAATAAAGCCCCAGCCAAATCCAAACCATCCCAGTACCTCCCACAGATAATCCCATTCTACCCGATCAAAAGCCTTTTCTGCATTCATTGTGATCACTACCTCCACCTCCCTACCTTCCGGGGGCACCATGGTCACGTTTAACAACTTTTGTACATTGGCCACCAACTGCCTACCCTTAACAAACCCCGTCTGGTCCTCCCCAATAACGACCGGAACACAATCCTCAATCCTGTAGGACAAAATTTTGGCCAGCAATTTGGCATCCACATTCAACAGGGATATCGGCCTGTAGGACCCACACAGCCCCAGGTTCTTGTCCCGCTTCAGAATCAGCGAAATCGTGGCCTGTGACATCGTCGGGGGCAGCACCCCTCTTTCCCTTGCCTCATTGAACATCCTCATCAACACCGGCGCCAATATCCCAGAGAACGTTTTATAGAACTCCGCTGGATATCCGTCCGGCCTCGGGGCTTTAACCGACTGCATGGCCTTCAGACCCTCCACTATCTCTTCCAACCCAAGCGGGGTCCCCAGCCCTTCTATCAGCTCCCCTTCCACCTTTGGGAAATTCAGTCCCTCCAAGAAGTGCCTCATCCCCTCCGGCTCCGTAGTGGGTTCCGACCTGTACAGCCTACTGTATGAATCCCTAAACGCCTTATTCACCCCTGCTGAATCTCCGACCAGGTTCCCATCTCCGTCATTTACTTTCCCTATCTCCCTGGCTGCCTCCCTCTTTCTAAGCTGCTGTGCAAGCATTCTGCTGACCTTCTCTCCTTACTCATAGATCGCCCCCTCGCCTTTCTCAGCTGCTCCACCGCCCTCCCTGTGGTTAACAAGCCGAACTCCGCCTGTAGCCTCCGCTGACCCTTAAAAGCCCTGCCTCTGGGGTGTCCGCATACCTCCTATCGATCTGTAGTATCTCCTTAGCCAGTCGGTCCGTCTCTGCCCTGTCCACCTTCTCCCTCTGGGCCTGTATCGAGATCAGCTCCCCTCTGACCACCGCCTTCAGTGCTTCCCAGACCACCGCTACTGAAATTTGCCCCGTGTCGTCGACCTGCAGGTAGTTCTGAATACATTACCTCAGCCGCTCGCACACCCCTTCGTCAGCCAAAAGTCGCACATCCAACCTCCAGCCGACGCTGGTTACTGTCTTTACTAACCTGCAGTGCGGTGCATGGTCTGAGATTGTAATCGCCGAATACCCCGTGTCCACCACCCCAGCCAGAAAGACCCTGCTCAAAATAAAGAAATCAACCCGGGAGTACACTTTATGCACGTGTGAGTAGAAGGAGAACTCCTTCACCCTCGGCTGCCCAAATCTCCATGGATCCACGTCCCCCCATCTGCTCCATGAACCCTTTTAGTTCCTTTGCCATTGCTGGCACCCTGCCCGTTTTCGAGCTTGACCGGTCCAATCCAGGGTCAATAACTGTGTTGAAGTCCCCCACCTGTGACCAACCTGTGCGAGTCCAGGTCCAGTATCTTCCCCAGCATCCTCTTTATAAACTCCACATCATCCCAATTTGGCGCATACACATTTACTAATACCACCTGCACCCCCTCCAGTTTCCCACTGACCATAATGTACCGACCTCCCACGTCCGAGACTATTCTAACCGCCTCAAACACCACCCGCTTATTGATCAGGATCGCGACCCCTCTAGCCTTTGAGTCTAGTCCCGAGTGAAAGACCTGACTGGCCCAGCCTTTCCTCAATCTAATCTGGTCAGTTACTCTAAGGTGCGTCTCCTGCAACATTACTACGTCCGCCTTCAGTCCCCTAAGATGTGCGACCACACGTGCCCTCTTGACCGGCCCATTTAACCCTCGAACATTCCAGGTGATCAGCCTAGTTGGGGGGCTCATTGCCCACCCCCCGTTCGCCGATCAGCCATTCCCTTTTTTGGGCCCGCCTCCAGCCCATGCTCCGCACCTCCACCGGCCCGCCCCCAGGCAGCCTCCGCCCCCAACCTCCTCTCTGTCCCTTGGCCCAAGTCCCTCCCCCCCAGTAACAACACTCTGTAACCCAACCTCTTTAATAAACCAAACATATGCACCCCCCCCCACTGCGCGTCCGTGAGCTAGCCAACCCAGCTAGCTTGGTGCCGGATAGTCTCCCACCTATTGTTCCCTCCCCATCCTCCCCCCCACTCAAACAAACATACTCCAACATCAAACAATCCCCACACAATTGCCCGACAGAAAAACACCAAGATCTAAACAAGCACACCTCCATCCCCCAATAGTGCAAATGAAAACCTTAACTCACTCAGCTCTACTGCTGGTCCCAAATCAATGCAAAAGGCATTACAAACAGCTTCCACAAAACAAAAAACAAGAAACTTTTTAAAAAAAGAACAGAAAAACAAAAAAACACATGCATGTTGCAGCAAAGTTCAAACGTTATCAGTCCACCACCAGTCCTTTCCTCTTCGTGAAGTCCAACGTGTCCTCAGGCGACTCAAAATAAAAGTACTTTTCCTCGTGCGTGACTCAGAGACGGGCCGGATACAACAGTCCGAACTTCACCTTTTCTTAAAAAGGATCAACCTAATCTGGTTGAAGCCTGCTCTTCTCCTGGCTACCTCCACACTCAGGTCTTGGTAGACCCGCAGGATACTATTGTCCCACTTACAGCTCAGTGTCTGCTTGGCCCACTGTAGAATGCGCTCCTTATCCAAGTACCTGTGGAATCTCACCACCATTGACCTCGGGGGGTCTCCCATTCGCAGCTTCCTCGCGATTGCTCTGTGAGCCCTGTCCACCTCCAAGGGCTGGGAGAATGCCCCATCCCCCAGCAGCTTCTCAAACATACCTGCGATGTATGCCCTTGCGTCCGCTCCTTCGGACCCCTCCGGGACCCCAACGATTCTCAAGTTCTGCCGGCGGGACCTATTCTCTAGGTCCTCCACCTTCTCCAGGAGCTTCTTCTGCTGGCCTCTCAGCATCCCCACCTCCAACTCCACCGCAGTTTGATGTTCCTCCTGCTCAGCCAGTGCTTTCTCTACCTTCTGGATCGCCCGATCTTGGGCATCCAATCTAAGCTCCAGCCGTTCAATTGACTCTTTTATCGGGTCCAAGCAGTCCCGTTTCTGCTTAGCAAAGCCTTCCTGAATAACTTGCATCAGCTGCTCTGTTGACCGCTGGGTCGACAAACCAGAGGTCCGGTCCTCAGCCATGCTGTCTCCTGCTGCAGCTTCAGCCCAAGCCTTCTCTGTCCTTCTGTTTCTGCCTTTACGAGCACTTCTAGTCCTTCTCTCCATGCACCGATGTGGGAATTCAGTACACAATTGCCTCTGTCATCAGTTTTGCAATTCAAGTCCGGTAGAAAATCGGGGGGAAGGTCCAAAAGTCCGACCTGAGCGGGAGCTGCCAAATGTGCGACTTACTCCTTGATAGCCGCCACTGGAAGTCCTGAGTTGCATTGTATTTAATACCTGTGTTCCCATGAATGTGCAAACAGTCCTTCGGAGAAACACACGCAGAACTCAATTTCTTCATTAAATGCAAGAAGGCAAAACTAATGCGAGTTGTATAAACCTTAAAAGGAAAATCTTTACTGTGTCCTGGGTTACTTGGGCTGGGGGGAGTTGCACATTGCAAGGGTGCTCAATTCATTTGGAGGAATGCCTCGAGCAGCATTTCCATAAACTGAATACAAAAGAAATTCAGTAAATGACATAAATGTAGCCCCAGATTTTAAGCCTTGCTTTGTGTTTCAAGCCTGAAAAACTGTCGAGATGTTTGGGCATTACCACTGTACAGTATTTCACTTCAGGTGGATCTCTGAAAATACGCTGAGGTTCTGTCTCAGCCGCCAATTAAAGCACTCTTTGAAGAATTCAGTAGAAGGATCCACATGGATCCATAAAACACAATGTAGTTGGACCAAATAAGGGATCAGGGGTTATGGGGAGAAGGCAGGAGAATGGCGATGAGAAAACATCAGCCATGATTGAATGGCGGAACAGACTCGATGGGCCGAGTGGCCTAATTCTGCTCCAATGTCTTATGGTCTTATGGTCTGCAGGCAATTGGCACTACCCTCCTCCGAAAGAGTAGTGGACTGGATTCTCCAATCCCACAGCCGTGTGTATCTCGGCGCCACACCGTTCGTTGGTGGCGGGATTCTCTCTTCCCGCCAGTTGTCAAAGGGATTTCCCATTGAAGCCACCCCACACCGCTGGAAAAACCCCAGGTGGGGGTGGGCTGCTGACGGGAAAATTGAATCGCAACGGCCGGAAAACTTCGACCAGTGGCTCAAGCTTGGTTATAGTCAGGCAAGATCCAGGAGCACTCTGGTACATTATCCAAATGACCATGGTACATGTGTGAATCGGGATTGAGTTTCCAGAAATGTTTGTGTGTGTGAGAAAATTATATCTGAGCCCAATCCTGCCCTGTCATAACCTCACATCTGTCTGGGGCTGGTTTAGCACACTGGGCTAAATCGCTGGCTTTGAAAGCAGACCAAGGCAGGCCAGCAGCACGGCTCAATTCCCGTACCAGCCTCCCCGAACAGGCGCCGGAATGTGGCGACTAGGGGCTTTTCACAGTAACTTCATTTGAAGCCTACTTGTGACAATAAGCGATTTTCATTCATTTTTCACATCCCAGTACTCACACTTTGCAGCAGAAGTGATTGAATAATGATCATCAGTAGGAATTGTGACTGTATTTTATATTTTCCATTTTTCAAACCCTGGGTTTCACAGGCCAATTTCTTGGAGATTTGGGTATCACTGATAAGACCAGTATTTATTGCCCATCTCTAATTGTCCTTGATGAAATAGCCAGCCAGCTACTTGAACCACTGGACAGAGCATCCACTGCGGTGATCATTTTCACAATAGCTGACAAGGACTGTCCGCCTGCCAGAATGTAGTGTAGAGACCACCCTAATAGCCAACGAACATCGGAGCCATCAATCTAGCGCTGTGTTAGGTCTTGAATCTCTCATACTCAAGCCACTTAACATCACAAACAGGGACTGAATCATCGACCTGCCAGGCCTGTGTGGCACAGTACCATACCAAACATACATACCTTCACTAAGCCAGTGCTGTAGCTTGCTCCAACTCAAGGGTAAATGCTGGAATCTGGGTGGCTCGCTCCACAGCCATTTGGTTGCAGTCAAACCTTTGATTGGCTTGAGTCGGGTCTTGTACCCCATTCTGAGAGGAAGTCAAATGGCCGGCAGCTCTCTCAACCCTGCAGCACTATTGGAGCAGCGGCCACTGCTGGATCTGCAAACAGCCCCAGAGGGAGAGGAGCCGGTAGCCTGGACGTACCTGTACGTCTGGAGTCATACCGGAGCCAAGCTGACAGGTCCAGGTGAGGTGGGGGGGGGGGGGGGGAAATTGTGGGGGTGAGGAAGGTGAATACCTTGGTGGAGGGTGGCGTCAGGCGGGCACAGTGCCTGAACAGGAGGCACACAGCCCAGCCTGGCAGCAATGCCACTGGGTTTCACTCTGCGGTCTGGGCACCTGACACTGGCCTTTCCCACTGCAGGTAAAATCCTAACGGTGGTGGGAGGGGGCCAATAAGTGACATAAATTGTTACGGGTTTCAGTTGGCCCAAGGGCAAATGGGCCGCCTGATGCCTCCCCCTGTCGTGGGCAGAATACCTGAGGGGATGGCAGGTGATGATGGATGTGACACTGCAGCTATTCTTCGTGGGTCTACACAGCCAGGTCCATGGTTCTCAAAGTTCCCAACCAGTATTACGATTTTCCTCATGCCAATTCCAGCCAAGAATTCCTGGGGAGTTGACATTGTGGAAAGAACGTACCTAAACATCGGTGTCTGTATTTAAATTAGATTCTATAATGCCTTTTTCAACTTCAGAACCTGCCAAAGGGATTTACAGTTCAATTAATGACGTTGAAGCATTGTCATTTTTTGAAGTTGGAAACATAGTAGCCTATTGGAATACAATGATGTCCAGCGAATGACAATAAAATAATGATTAACTAACCTGGCTTTATCTGGATAACCGTTAACATTGTTCACTGCATCTGCCATCATTGATTTAACAAGACTGGATGTTATTTTTACACACTTATCAGCCCGCATCAATAACAGTGTGATGGATATATTGATACAGAGTAGACACTGGTGAGCTTCATATAGAGTTGAACAGTTGGTTGAGGTAACTTGCCTTTGAGACAAATGATCTTTGTGACAATGTGGTCCTTTAAGTGAGCGGTGGGATTCAATTCCTGCAGCAAGTGTCCATAATTCCGCACAACCCCACTGCCGGGATCCCAGTCCTGAGTGGGAACAGGAATTCGCCAAGAACATTCAGTTGAGCCAGATCCTTATAGTCTGTGGTGTGTTGATGACCCTAACCAATCTAATTCCGCTTTGAGGAAAACATCAGCTCCTAAAATGTCTTTCCTTGGCTCTATTCAGCATGTTTTTGCTCTGTTTGCCAGAAACATGTGCTAATGGAGTGAACTCTGATCTCTTAACGCTTAACCTGCTTATCATTGAAGAAAGGAATTTGCGGACTAATTCAACTCTTGTACCTCTTCTCCAATCTTTAGAAAGGAATGTATTTAATCATGACACATACCCTGCAGTGCTGGAAAGAAAAATAACATCCATTTTGAAAATTATGACAGACCAACACTGCAGTGAAGATTGCTCCCACTTTTCCTGATATGATAGTCCGAACCAAAACAGCGAATCTCAGCAAAGATTTGTTCTAGCAAGAATCTTCTGGAACCTGGACACAGACAGCCACAGCACGACCTGACAGACTCATATCAATGATGGAGTGCAACCCCGAGTGTGCAAAGCTTTTAGTACGAATTGGATACAAGCTGCTATATCCCGTCCATGGATCTACACAGGCAGATCTATAGTTCTCATTCAAAGTTTTCAACCAGTACTGCAATTTTCCTGATGCCATTTCCAGGTCTGTTGGAACCTAATTGATAGACTAGACAACAGCTCCATTATCATTTTATCATGTGTCTACTCTGATGGGGTGAAGGGGAGCTAGATGGACCTCAGGCTAGGAATTTTCGGAGAGGGCAGGGGTCCCGCCACTGGGGCTGAAATCTAAGTAAAGCAATCATTTGACAATCTTATATTGGCGCCGAGAACACAGCTTAGCCTACCACCAATTAGACAAAACATGTACTTCAGATCAGCCGCCACTCTGTTATCTGTGATTGGTATCACTTTCAACAGAGAAACTTTCTTTCAACAGAGGTACCCATGTGTAGATAAATTGAAAGATCAAATGGCCTACATCAGGGTGTGACAGAGCCTAGTGTTTACATTGAGGGTTCTGGAATAAAGACCCTGGATATTGAGGCTCAAGAGTTTGCATCACCAAACCCCTTGCTCACCTCCAAAAGGTGCCAAGGAAATGAGCATTGTAGCAGAAGTACTTAACGGGTGTTATGCCATGAGAATTGAGTTGAAGTGCTGTAATTGTTCTCTGTCCTCAAATCATCAAATCAGCCAAACCACTGGGGGAAGCACAGGGTGGACATTGCAGACACGTACTTTCCATCAGCAATGCCACCTTCTTCTACCTCTGTAACATCACACATCTCAGCTTCTGCCTCAGTTCATTTGTTGCTGAGACCCTCCAGACTCAACTACATCAAAGCTCTCCTGATTTCCCACCTTCCCCCCTCCCACATGTTTGAGGAAATCCAAAACTCCACTGCCCACATCCTACCTAACTTGCATTATTATCATGCACCCTTCATCCCTGAGCAAGGGGTCTTGTTAACGGTTTAACAGTGGATCGCCCCAGACAATGCAATGTAAATACCTACATTGTGTCATGTTCCTGAAATTCCTTAAATTTAAAATTCTCATCCTTGTGTACAAATCTCTCCATGACCTCTTCCCTCCCTACCTCTGTAATCTTCACCCCCAACCCTTCAATAACTTTGCACCCTATCCGTTCCAACCTTTGTATCCCTGGTTTCTTTCACCTAGAAAGGTAATAATAATAATCGCTTATTGTCACAAGTAGGCTTCAATGAAGTTACTGTGAAAAGCCCCTCGACGTCACATTCCGGCGCCTGTTCAGGGAGGCCGGTACGGGAATTGAACCCGCGCTGCTGGCATTGTTCTGCATTACAAACCAGCTGTTTAGCCCACTGTGCTAAATTGACTGGTCAGTGGTAACTCCTCCAGAAACTGCAGCGTTTTGGAGGTGGACAGCAGAAGGCATAGCTACCAACAGTGGGGTGAAAGAAATCAGGGATGTACAAGTGGCTGGAATGGATCGGAGGGTTGTAGGCTGGAGAAGATTACAGGATAGAGAGGAAAAAGGCCCTGAAGACCAGAAAATTAACTGCAGCCTTGTGTTCCGTCAGAGATGAAGTGAATAAGTGTAAGTATAAGAAACTAAACTGGACTAGCCAGTGTGGCTAAATAGGTCGTAGCCCGGGTGTTATGTGGCAAGGATCTAATCTCCTGGCTCCCCAAAACCTGTCCACCATCTAAGAGATGCAAGTCAGGCGTATGACTGAATATGTGCCTCTTTCCCAAATAAATGCAGTCCTGACAACATTCAAGAAGTTTGGCACCATCCAGGACAAAGCAACCCACTTGAGCGACACTCCCTCCACCACCAATGCCCAGTGGCAGCACTACAGCAACTCGTCAAGCCTCCCTCAACAAAACCTAGAAGAACAAGGGTAGCAGGCACATGGGAACACCATCATTGCAAGCTCCCCTCAAAGTCACACACCTTCTTGATTTGGAAGTATATTGGTGTTCTTCTGCTCTCGTTGGATCATAAACCTGACCACCCTCCCCAACAGCACCTACACCAAATGGACTGCAGTGTTTCAAGAAGGCAGCTTACCACCACCTTCCTTTTTTTAAACATTTTTAAAATTCTCATAGAACATAGAACATTACAGCGCAGTACAGGCCCTTCGGCCCTCGATGTTGCGCTGACCTGTGAAACCACTCTAAAGCCCATCTACACTATTCCCTTATCGTCCTTATGTCTATCCAATGACCATTTGAATACCCTTAGTGTTGGCGAGTCCACTACTGTTGCAGGCAGGGCATTCCACACCCTTACTACTCTCTGAGTAAAGAACCTACCTCTGACATCTGTCTTATATCTATCTGAAAGCGCCATGGATCCACCATACCCATCCTCTCCATAAACCCCCCAGCACCCTTGCCATTCGTACCCTACCCATCTACCTGGGGCTCAATCTATCCACCCTCGGCTCCAGGACACAGTTAAAATCTCCCATGATCAACTGATACGTGGCCAAATCTGGGATTGCTGCCAGCAACCCCCTCGTAAAACCCACATCATCCCAATTTGGGGCGTACACATTTACCAACACTACTGGTGCCCCTTCCAATACCCCACTCACAATCACATACCTCCCACCTGGATCCTCCATTTTCTCCTCCATTTTCACATTTTCTCCCACATTTACATCCATCAACAATAAACAATAATCAGCAAGATATGTCAGTCCCCATAATAACAACGATCCCATCTACCCACCAACCCCCAAACCTAAACCCGCATGTTTACATAAACAAATGACAAAAAGGAATCAGGGATTACCCGTAGTCACCCTTAATCTACACAGCCCCCCCCCCGCCCCCCCCCCCCACCCCCGCCCCCCACCCCAGGTCTCCAGCTCCTCCCATCCACTGCCTCTTGTAAAACTCCTCCCTCCACCCTCGGTTCCTTCCCCCCCAACTTTCCACCCCGGCTAGACCACTCGGACCCTGTTCTGCCAGGCTCCGATGGCCGCAGCCCCTCCCCCACCTCACTCCCGTTCACTGGCCAGCTTAAACTGGCCAGCGTGAAGGCCCCCGCCCGGGTCCCTTTCCCACTTGCCCGGCCCCAGGAAAGCCCAAAGATCCCCTTTTAGCACACAAACCCTGCATATCCACCTACACCCCAAAGAACTCTCATTTTGAGTGAAAGTCCCGTCCCTTCCCTTGTCCAAATATATACCACCTTGGCTCCTTTAATCTCTACACCCGCGCGCAGTGATACAAAAAAGAAGAAAATACAGTCATGAGGTTACATCGGCACATGGCCATTCCTCAATTTGTCAGCTCTGCCACAGTCCTTCTGCTTTCGCAAACTCCTCCGCTGCTTCCGCCGTTCCAAAATAAAAGTCCCTGAGCTTGTAAGTCACCCTCAGCTTCGCTGGATATACAATGCTAATGTACAGTGCCCTCTTCACCCGGTTGAAGGCAGCCCACCTCCTTGCCAGCTCCACCGTAAAGTCCTGGTATACACGTATACCAGCTCCAGCCCACTGCACCACCCGCTTCTGCTTGGCCCAGCTCAGGACCTTCTCCTTCACCCTGTACCTACGGAAGCACAGAGTCACTGCCCTTGGCGGCTCACTCGCCTTTGGTACAGGCCTCCACGACCGATGAGCCCGATCCAGTTCATATCGGGACGGGTCCTCCCCCTCCCCCAATAGTTTTGCCAGCATCGCGGCAAAATACTCAGTCGGCTTCGGTCCGTCAACTCCTTCGGGCAGCCCCACAATCCTCAAGTTCTGTCGCCTGGATCTATTTTCCAGGTCTTCCATTTTTCCTCGCAGATCCTTGTTAGTATCCATCACCTGCCGCATCTCTTTCCCCATCGAGGCAAGTTGATCACCATGCTGCAATAACATCTCCTCCACTTCCTTCAGCGCCTCCCCTTGCTCTCGCACCTCCGCCACTGCGCTCGCCACCTCCATCCTCACCGGGGAAACCGCCTCCTCCACCAGCACACTCAAAACCTCCCTCATCTCCTTCCTCACCGTCTCCATGCATTTCGCAATCTGCGCCAACTGCTTTTCAAATTCCGCAGCCATCACCTTGGTTATTTCTTCAGCCGTAAGCAGTGCGGCCTTCCCTGGTGCTCCAGCCTCCATTTTTCCTGGTGACCCCGCGGTGACCTTTCCACTCCCCAACGGACCTCCAGCTGTTTTTTTTTCGGCCGTTTCTTTGCTCACCCTCAACATTTTACCACCACCTTCCTAAGGGCAATTAGGGATGAGCAATAAATGCTGGCCTTGCCAGCAATGTCCACATCCAAGAACAAAAGAAAACAATTCTCTCCCGAGACCTCTCCAAGAGTAGACCTCAAAGATACTCCTTAAGACCAATGACTTAGACCAAACATTTGGTCACCTATACCGATATCCCATTCCTTGGCTCGCTGACAATTTATATTGAACAAGGCTCCCATGAAGAGGTTTGATCCATTTTCCTATGTTAAAGGTGCTATAGAAATTCTTCAAAAGCAGAGTTGTTATAGTATCCTCCACACCATTAATAAGAGCTGACCTGAGATGTTGCTGTGCTGTGCCAGGCTCTGGGTTGTTTGCAAGAGAACCAATCCAAGCCACGGTGAATGGAACGAAAACCAACTCTATATGAAGATTTGCATCTACTTCCAACAGGAACATTGATATCCGTCGCAAACATTCGTCCCACATGCAAACCACCTGCTCCTCGGTGTCTGTTGTCAGGCAATGCCAAGACCTAATGCATTCCAACTCAAATGAGCTTTCCAATCTGTAGCCCCAGCTAACAGCATCAATATCTGCTGCCAGTATAATTTCTCTGTGAATTATTCTGTTCTTGCGACTTAGTCAGACTTCATGGAAGCGCTGTCAACACCTCGTGCATTGTCAGTTGGCAGGTTCGGTTCCTTGCATCTGTCTGACCTCCGTTAACCTTTTTCATTGGGTTAGGCGTCCTATTTTTCTGCTTACGAATGTGACAAACGTCAGGATTCGGATGGCCAGAGGGCAGGGGTGGTAGTTTATCTGGAAGAGCACTCCATGGCCTGTGTAATGGTCAGTAATTACACCAGTTAACCAAGCTGTCAGCATCCAGCTGAACACCACAAACGAAAGCCACAGCTCACCAGGTTGTTAATTCTTACAACCAGAAAACCATTTTAGGTGCATAATTTGGCCCCTTGAACAAATAACGCCGTGACAGAAAGCGGGCTTTCCGCAAAGAGTTTCAGTGAGCGAGGGATACTGCACCATGTGGGACTGAAGCCCCAGGATGTGCTGAGGATCCTGGCTGCAGTAGGTGTATAGATGTGTTGCTATTTATCCTTAATGGTCTGATTCATGGCCTGTTGGACCAATGTTAGGAAGGCTTACTCCCAGAGACACTGAGTGTAATTAAATCTTCCAAATAACTAATGACAGCTTGGAAAGGAGGCTGCTCTTGCGCCCACCCTGGAATATTTGACCATGTGCCACAAAACCTCAAGACACAGGATGTTTCGGCTGACATGTGGTTGCTTGCACAGGAGACCCGAAGCTAAACTGTCCTTGGCTGGTGTCCAGGAGGCAGTAATCTGGGAAGGGTGTGCTCACCCTGCATCATTTAGTTTGAAAGGAATCTTTTTGCGGTATCAAAATCACTGAACGTTTAACAGAATCCTAGGTCTAAACAGCCTTAACAATAAGTTAACACTTGCAATGCTTGTTTTGTTTAGCATGACTTTTAACTGTGACAAGAGTCAGAAAGCTCACGCTCTACACCCCCTCCCTCCCCCAGATCCGTGCTAAATTAACTAATCTTGGTTGGGTTGGAGCTGGTGGAGGAGCAACGGTTGTTCACGGTGACCCAGCACAAGGGAGTGGGGGAGGAGGGGCAGAGATGTAGCGGGGAAAGGATTTCACCCTTGTCCCTGATCATTATCTACTGATCACTTAGAGGTGTACTTGTGAGTGGGGATTTGAAACTGGTCGCTGATCCGTATCTACTAATCACTGTTAGAGGTTTACTGATGTATACATGTGTAGAGCTGAGGAAGCTCTTACTGTGATGTCCCGCTGTCCTAATTCCTCCCCCACTACACTCGCTTGCAGGGTGAAATAGCTGGCTGTATGTTTGCCAACCAAACACAGATTGAGGTGCCGACAGTATCTGGTGTCAGTGAGAATGGTCACCTTCAGCAGAGGAATACTATAGGGGTCACAATTGTTCCCCCCCCCTCTCTGTACATTGTTTTCTGTCCCAGATATTGCCAAGGCTTTTGGTTTGCAATCTGGCCGCCAACAGCTAGGCTATTCTGGGATTAGCCTAGTAACCTAATCACGAATCATAAATAAACTGCAAATGTCCTGGGTATGGAAATCTCAGCTAGAAAATAAATCAAGGTTGAGAATTTTGACTAAGGGCAGCACGGTGGCACAGTGGTTAGCACTGCTGCCCATGGCGCTAAGGACCCGGGTTCGAAACCCGGCTCTGGGTCACTGTCCGTGTGGAGTTTGCACATTCTCCCCGTGTCTGCATGGGTTTCACCCCCACAACCCAAAGATGTGCAGGGTAGGTGGATTGACCACGCTAAATTGCCCCTTGATTGGAAAACAATAATTGGATACTCTAAATTTTTTTTTTTTAATTTTGACTTGGCGCAACAGTGTGAAAGGGGAAATATTGATTCAACCCTCATTTTGCATCTCTTATGAATAATAAAACGAAAATTGGATAGGATGTACCATGGGCAGTTGATTCATTACCACCCAGAGTACACTATCCTCTCTGTGGCAATGTTGTCTCCTGAAGACACTGTGTTATGTGAGGGTACACTTCTGCCAATGCAAGCAACCCTTTTCTGTCCCGCATAAGTAGCCATTCTTCATTCATGAGCACAGACATTCTGTCTTGTGGGACTATTCAACTTCAAGGCCATCGCAAAACACCACACACACACACACACATACTTTTACAGCAGAGGTCATGAGATAGTAATCAGTATTAGAATCCTGCATTTTCTTTTTACTTCCCCTCATCCTTCGCATATGTTGGTGGATTCCCCATTATGAACATCAAGGGAACTTATGCTGCTTCTTCTATTATGCAACCTTGATGCTGGAGAGCCAAGAGTGTGGTGTGTAAAGTGCAACATTGTAGGATCATGGCACCGCTCACGGTAACACAGTGGCTAGCATTGTTACTTCACAGCGCCAGGGACCCGGGTGCGATTCCCGGCTTGGGTCACTGTCAGTGCCGAGTCTACACGTTCTCACCGTGTCTGCGTGGGCTCCCTCCGGTTTCCTCCCACAAGTCCCGAAAGACGGGCTTGTTAGGTCAATTGGACATTCTGAATTCTCCCACTGTACCCGAAAAGGTGCCGGAACGTGGCGACTAGGGGATTTTCACAGTAACGTCATTGCAGTGTTAAAGTAAGCTCACTTGTGATACTAATAACGATTATTGAAAAGAAATTTAAATTACCACTTTCCTGGCAGGGAAGAATCATTGATCAGGCTGTTTCATCTCCCAGGATAAGGCTATCCCATGGTACTCCGGGTGTGCTGACCCCTGCGATGTCCCCAATTGCGGGATACTCAACTTCAAAATTTGTTGTATTGGGAGACTGCGTTTGCGCTCAGGCTGGACTTATGCTGCAACGGTAGCGCATCTTACTCCAGATCAGAAGGTTGTGTGTTCAAATCACGTGAAACTCACAGAGTTTTGGGCGGCACGGTGGTGCAGTGGTTGGCACTGCTGCCTCATAGCGCCAAAGACCAGGGTTTGATTTCAGCCTTGGGTGAGTGTCTGGGTGGAGTTTGCACATTCTACCCGTGTCTGCATAGGTTTCCTCCGGGTGCTCCAGTTTCCTCCCACTGTCCAAAGATGTGCAGGTTAGGTGGATTGGCCATGGTAAATTGCTCCTTAGTGTCCAAAGGTACGTAGGTTAAGTGGGGTTACGGTGTTAGGATAGGGGCGTGGGTCTAGGTAGGGTGTTCTTTCACAGGGTCGGTGCAGACGTGATGGACCAAATAGCCTTCCTCTGGCACAGCAAGAATTCTATGGTTCTATGTTCCTGTATTTTCTTAACATCTACTTGTGAGCTCCAGAGAGTGGGAAATAAATATGCAGGGCAGTTTTCAAAGAAATTTCCAATTAAGGAGCAATTTAGTGTGGTCAATCTACCTACGCTGCACATCTTTGGGTTGTGGGAGTGAGACCCACACAGACACGGGGAGAATGTGCTCAGGGCATCTGAAGGATTAAATGTTTACTTATAAAGGTGACACAGTGCTTAGCACTACTGCCTTATAGTGCCAGGGACCCTGGTTCAATTCCGGCCTTGGGTGAGCGTGTGGAGTTTGTACTTTCTCCCCGTTCTGCGTGGGTTCCCTCCGGGTGCTCCAGTTTCCTCCCACTGTCCAAAGATGTGCAGGGTAGGTGGGGTTGCAGGATGGGGTGGGGGAGTGAGCCAAGGTAGGATGTTTTTTCAGTGGAGACTTGATGGGCCGAATGGTCTCCTCCTGCACTGTAGGGATTCTCTGGTTCTATGGATTGCAAGTTTCCACTCCTTGAGAATTGAGTTTCTCATGAAGCATCATTGACAAAGCAATCATGCTCTAGAAGTGCCTATTTGGTAAAGTTACCTTGGTGATGAACTGAAATCACCGCAATCTGTTGGGATATTCAAAGAGTTGACACCCATCTGCTTTGGGAATTGACACATCAGTTGTTAAGTGGACTATTGCTTAAATTGCTTCATGTAACTTGGACATCAAGATTTTTTTTTTAAATTTTAAGACAAGCCACTCCAATTACCTGTGGTGTGAAGTCATTTGCCATAAGGCCAGAATGCAATGTGTGAACTTGCCCAGCAGCCTATGTCCTATTTTGAATTCCTTAAACTGAAAATAATGAAACTTGCTGGAGGAGGACATACCATTACATACCACGACATGCCATTACATACCATTATATACCATTGCATACCACCACATGCCCGTACATATCATTACATACCATCACATATCACCACATGCCATTTCATACCATTACATACTATCACATACCATCACATGCCATTACATATCATTACTGCACCCTTCAGCTCATAAATGTTCCATACCAGAAGGATGTGGAGGCTTTAGAGAGGGTGCAGAAGAGATTTACCAGGATGTTGCCTGGTATGGAGGGCATTAGCTATGAGGAGCGGTTGAATAAACCCGGTTTGTTCTCACTGGAATGACGGAGGTTGAGGGGCGACCTGATAGAGGTCTACAAAATTATGAGGGGCATAGATAGAGTGGATAGTCAGAGGCTTTTCCCCAGGGTAGAGGGGTCAATTACTAGGGGGCATAGGTTTAAGGTGCGAGAGGCAAGGTTTAGAGGAGATGTACGAGGCAAGTTTTTTACACAGAGGGTAGTGGGTGCCTGGAACTCGCTGCCGGAGGAGGTGGTGGAAGCAGGGATGATAGTGACATTTAAGGGGCATTTTGACAAATACATGAATAGGATGGGAATAGAGGGATACGGACCCAGGAAGTGTAGAAGATTTTAGTTTAGATGGGCAGCATGGTCGGCACAGGCTTGGAGGGCCGAAGGGCCTGGTTACTGTGCTGTACTTTTCTTTGTTCTTTTGTAACTTGCACGTCGCTAAAGTGTGAGCGGATAATGGGTCAGTCAGGGTAGCAGAGGAATGCGACCGTTGTTAAGAGTGGGCTCAGTAATGTGGGTGGGGGAGGGAGGGGTTGATGGTCTGTGCCACCAGCCCAACATGGGCTGATAACGAATCGACTGCTGACTTTTCACCACACCGATTCTCGCCCCACTGCAGTTCACATGGTAAAGGTTCAAACTCTCTTTGGAGACTCATTTCCTAAACTTCCAGTTACTTTTTCATGGGAAGTAATGATTTTTTAAATCTAAATTCATGCAAAATGAAAACTGGGCATACTGAAAATTCAGCTGCCAATTCCCCATGAGGCCATTTTATTCTGCTGGTTCCGGCAACTATCTGTCTCTTTAAACAATGAGATTTAATAGTCATAATCTTTATTGGTGTCACAAATAAGCTTCCATTAACACTGCAATGAAGTTACTGTGAGAATCCCCTGGTCGCCACACTCCGGCACCTGTTCGGGTACAACGAGGGAGAATTCAGAATGTCCAATTCATCTAACAAGCAAATCTTTTGGGACGTGTGGGAGGAAGTCGGAGCACTCAGAGGAAACCCACGCAGACACAGGGATGTGGTGATATGCCTGTGGGCAATGTCATAGATGGATGGTGTGCGACCTCAAACCAGCAGGTGACGGTGCAGACACACCACGCAGTCTCAAGATCGTGGTCATGTGACCAGCGACTCCCATATAAGTGGAGACACATCTGGCCATCAGCAGATGGTTGTAGGAGATGATAGTAAGACAAACAGGTGAACAGTCATGCTACGTGTGGTTCTAGAGATGTACAAAGAAACTATTTTACAATGTGTACAAAGAAGCTATCTCATAATGTGTGATTCAATAAAGATCCTGGTTTGGACAAGTCTAGGTGTTTGGTGGATTCCTTTGCAAGGCATAGAAGACCAAATACAATAGGGGAGAACGTGCAGACTCCGCACAGACAGTGACCCAAGCCGGGAATCGAACCCGGGACCCTGGAGCTGTGAAGCAACTGTGCTAACCACTGTGCTACCATGATTTAAGGATTGAGAAAGAAACAGAAATGATATAGAAGTGTGAATTGAAGCGACTCAGGTAGAGATCGAGAAATAAAACGAGGGAAAGTTTAGGAGAGTGAAGGAAGGAAAAGGAATTGATATTACCTAATGTTTTCTTGTTCAAAACCTTCACTGATCCTTAGGTTGAAAGAATGTTGAGCCCGATGTTGCTAAAAATGTTCAATATTTGTTTAAAAAATCTTTTGACTACATGCCGGAATGAGAGTGAACAGTTTGCACTGTTCCCATTCTGGGCCAGAGAGGATGATTGGTTTCACTTTAACAATAATTACATTATTTGAAAAAGCTACTTAAGCTCTTAATCAACAGGCTTAACTTTCTGTGATGGGTTTGACAAATATTTACGTGCAGGCCTTAAACATAACGGAGAGTTTGAGGGTGAGCGGTTGTGTACCTGAAGCAAATTGTTCTGGAGAGCTACAATGCACTGTGCATCTTTTCATTCCCCTGTGGTTGCTGGCTGATTTACAGTCAGCTGGAAACTCACCATTATTCTCCCAACAAGATCTGGCTCAATGATATTTGTTTCACACTAGGTGTCAGCGGAATTGTGAACTTTCCGTATTGAACCCAATATTGTTTTCATATTTCTTTCAAAATTACGGGGTAACCTTTTGACCGAGATATTAGTAATTAGTGGCCAGCTTCTGGGGATAATGGTGGGAATAGTTCACGATTGATGAATTTTGGATGTGCTTACACTGTAACAGGCCGATTTTGCAGGATCACAAACCTTTGGGTGGGTTAAAAATCTCAGGGGGCTGATGTTTGCCAGATATATACTTCTGAAGAGTGTTTGGTATATCCAGAGTGTTCATTCCCCAGTAAAAAAAGAGTGCACATTAATATGTCCATTTTATCTTACAAATGAATGACTAAAAATTACCCAGTTCTCATTGTGATGTTAACCAAGAACATTATGTACAAGTATCACTTCAGGATTCCTAATTTGTTTGCAATTGCGATGTGTATTCCTTCCCGTTCCCAGCAACCGGGAGGGACCTCTGCCCGATATTTTGCCAGCTCTATGGTGGTGGTGGTACTGCCCTATTGATACAGCCGCAGAGCGGCCTGGCGTGTGCCTGCTTTATTCTGTCATGAGGATAACAATCACTTGGCGTGGTGCACCGCACCGAGATTAGGCACCCATTAAAAGGGGCGTGCCTGGGTCCTGCTCTTGAATTATGTGAGCTTATAGCTGGAGCTATCCATTGAATTTCTCCAGTGCAGCGGAGACCATTCTGTCCATCGGATCTGTACCCACCCTGAAAGAACCCAACCGAGGCCCGCTCGCCCGCCCTATCCCCATAACCCCACCTAACGTTTGGACACTAAGGGGCAATTTAGCATGGCCAATCCACCTAACCTGCACATCTTTGGACTGTCGGAGGAAACCGGAGCTCCCGGAGGAAACCCACACAGACATGGGGAGAAGGTGCAAATGCCACTCAGACAGCAACTCGAGGTCGGAATTGAACCCGGATTCCTGGCGCTGTGAGGCAGCAGTGCTAACCACTGTGTCACCGTGTTGCCACTGTCCTATGGCTGTGGGTGGGGGGGGGGGGAGTGTCTGCCAGTGAGTAGCAGGTTACGCTGACGGTTATCTGGTTATTTGCCAAGGAATTTGGTCTCAACCTGGATAGTATTTAGGTTCTTTGTACTTTTCAAAACAATCAATAATCCTCGACCACGTTTGATTTTAAGAAGAACTTTGGAGCAGTTTGTTGGTGTGGGAGGAGAGGAGAGGTTTTAGCAGCAAATGAGGAAATTCTTTCTTATTTCTCAGTGACACCATCACTCTTGATGCATGCGAGATAAACCCAGAGGCTCCATGTTAACCGCTAGAATGGGACTGGTTGTAGGGTGAGTAATGTGTCCTCCCAGCAGGTGGACTGGCCATTGGCGAGCTCAGTGAGAAGCGGCTGCCCAGGGTCAGGGGGTGCTTTTGAGGGGACCTCAGGTACAGTTCCTATCAGAGGATATGAGCTCCAGTCAGGGGAGAGGGAGGAGGATCATAGAACATACAGTGCAGAAGGAGGCCATTCGGCCCATCGAGTCTGCACTGACCCACTTAAACCCTCACTTCTACCCTATCCCCATCTAACCTTTTTTGGTCACTAAGGGCAATTTAGCATGGCCAATCCACCTAACCTGCACGTCTTTGGACTGTGGGAGGAAACCGGAGCACCCAGAGGAAACCCACACAGACACGGGGAGAACGTGCAGACTCCGCACAGACAGTGACCCAGCAGAGAGTCGAACATGGGACCCTGGTGCTGTGAAGCCACAGTGCTAATCACTTATGCTACCACGCTGCCCTGGGTCCACACGCAGCCCGACTCCTCTTGGCTTGAAGGAAAACTCGGGCAATTCCCTTTATTTCGCTCCATTTTCCATGAAGCATTTTTTTCTATCCTGTACAGTTGGAAATTTTCAGTGGATCAATGTGCTACAACTGGACATGCAAACCATCCGGTTTTGGGAGGTGACCAAGCACCTGATTTTACTCTCCAGCACCCTCTGCTGGAAAATCCTCACTAGTGCACAATCAGGCCCGACTCTGGTCTCAGGGTGGCCGGTATGGAGGTGGGAATCGGGAGGTGGAGTAGTGCAAGGGGTGCGGTCCTTGAACATTGTGCTGAACCACATCAGGTCAGCTCCCTAAGGCATCCTCGCCATCAGAGAAGCTTCCCAGCAGCGGGCTGGGCCCCAGATCAGGAATACCTGTTGAATGGCTTTGGCAAGCCAGTTATTATATTTAAAGTTCCAATTATGGGCTATCTAGATGGCTCTCCACCCCCAGATACGTGCAGACGTTGTCAACTCCATGAGGACATTGCTGGTCCTCTGATCGGACAAGGGACACCGCTTGTTATCCTTATTTAGATGGTGAGTTCAGAGGCAGCCCATTCGGAGACTGCCTCCGGGAATATCCCTCTGCTGGTGCTGGCGTTGGGAAATACACACCTCGCACCGCCATTTAATTCGACTGTCCCGAAGTCCATGGGAAAAGCCAGTCTCTCTAAATAAGCTACTGATATTCAGCTGCCGAATGAATCGTCACTTTGCTGGAGCACTGGTAAGGTTTGCTGCCACTGTCCAACCTTGTGGGTCGGCACTCTCAGGTGGGCATGTGAAATTGGAAATGAGGCCGGGTACAGTGTGCCTGCTTTGAATTAGGGCAGCAGCAGCTCTTGGCACAAAGGTCATTCACAAGGGCGTGCCGAGTTGGAGCGTGCTGGTATTTGGATGGACACTCGCAGCCAGGGCTGGCAATGCATCATCTGATAGTATCACCTCCCCACACTCACTGTTCCCACGTTGAGCGACGGCCCATGGGAGAGGTAGATGCTGCCACCTGTAGAACTACAAGTAACCGAGAATCAGGCGACTTCCTCAGAGGGAGAGAAGAGGAGAAAACTTAAAAGATGTATTTTATTGGTAAATTGACAAACTCGCCAATGATGCATCAAACTTGAGGGCTCAGCATCCTTTCTTTTGCACACTTGAAAAAAAGTTGCGTGCGGCTTTAGTTTCTGCGCATGCTCAAGTTGAAAGTGGCGACTAAATCTAGTCTGTACAAACGTAGAGTGCTCTGGTTGTAGGCTGAATGTGTTGTGCTCCAGCAGAGCAGAAGACATTTTCCGGTAAGGACACAGCAGGTGGATGAAGCTTTTGGGAAGAGCATTGTACTGCCCTCTGGTGGACTGGTTGTATTTTGCAGGATTATTGTTCATGGACCCAGGTTCACCTCTCCCTTTTTGATGGTGCTGCTCCTGCTAGGTTTCAGTGAATGTAGGAACTGCGAGATGTAGAAAGACTAAGGTTCCTCCAATGCGCCCCTGTTGTTCTGAGACTCAACACGAATGGACATTAAGGCAAATGGTCCAAAGCTTGGTCAAAGAGGTAGGTTTCAAAAAGTGTCTTAAAGGAGGAAAGTAAGATAGCCAGCCAGGGAGGTGTAGGGAGGGAATTCATGAGGTCTGAGTCTTGGAAACTGAAGGCACAGCCTTCAATGGTGGAGAAATTATGTCGGGGATTCTCAAGGCCGGAATTAGGAGAGTGTAGGTATGGTGAAGTGTTGTGGAGCTGGAATCACAGAATCTGAGAATTATTAAGGTGCAAAATGAGGCTATTTGGTCCATCGTGTCTGCGCCGGCTCTCCAGACAAGCATTTGACTCTGCCATTCCCCTGCCTTTTCCCCGTACCCCGGTACATTGTTTCTATTCAAGTAGTCATTCTAATGCCCTTATGAGTGCTCTGATTGAACCTGTCTCCACCACACTTCCAGACAGTGCAACCCAGAGAATGGAGGCGAATACAGAGATAGAGGAGGGGAAGCCCTGGAGAGATTTGAAATCAAGGTTGAGAACTTTAAAACCAAGGCATTGTGTTTTAACTGGATATCAATATACTGGGTGCGATCTATCGGTCCCGTCGTGGCCCGACTGCAGTGGGCTTGAGGGAAGCCAGAAGATCCAAGGAGGCAGCCAATGGCTGGTGACGCCTTACTACCGGCCTTTGGCGCAGTGGTGTTCCGCTTGGTACGGCCAAAATTCTGAATGTGCGCGTGGAAAGTGAAGCTTGAATGCATGTGAACATCCAGAGGAAGGGAACATTGGAAGGAGAGATGAATACCCTGGAGGTGGATCCTTGTTGAAGACATCAGAATGAAAGCATTGTTTGAGAGAGAATTCCCGGGCAAATTCTTTGAGTGTGGAGATTGGAAACTCTCGTGAGGAAGAGATTCAGGTTCACCATGGGGGGGGGGGGTTGATTATAAATCCATGGAATCTGCTTTGGTGATATCTGTCACTCGAATTTGGAATGTGGTGTGTCTGACAGTTCACCAATTAGTTCACTATGAAAGGTATAATTGAGGTGAAAGAATAGTGTGATTTGACTCACTTTCTGGTGTTTGTATTGAAATCTTTCCAACCATTTTGTCCAGTGGAATACAGTTCTTTCTTGTTTGTTTAATAACCCTTTTATTACTTGCGTTTAAAGCTCAACAATAGGCTCCTGTGAATCTGTTCAGTAACTGCCCTCCACAGTGTCCTCAAAAAAAATTCTGATCTATCGATCCAGGTTCCACTCTGGGGCATGTCTTGCCGAGTAGTACATCAGCTGGGGCCATAACACTCTCCCTTTCTTTTCCCTCTCTCCTCGGCTCCCTTTTAGTCTTTTTCTTTCCATCTCTCCTTCTTCTTGCCTTTCAAAGACCATTGAAGCTGCAAGGCTGTTGAAGTAACAAATTCTGTTATGTGATACAAAATTCAATGGGGAAAATATTAGCAGCTGTAGTTGACTACTTCTATCAATGTGTTACATTTAATTATAGCTCTCACTGCTGTGGTCCAGGTGAGCAATTATTAACTTCCTGACTGTACAGGTAGTTTGCTGTGAGGGGGAGGCAGGGGAAAAAGATTAACTCCTGGATCTGCGAATGTGATGCCAGGTTTTCCATGTTAGTTTAACTATCCTCTGTTTGTGTGTTTATGTGTGACTACACCCCAGGACATTCAGAATCCACAGATTGTGTAGAGTTGAGTGTTGCCATATCCTAGTGGAACTGCGGACTCCCCCAAAATAGGGAAGGTAACCAGAGGCTGTGTCTAGGGGCCAATGTTTCTTGGAACTGGACTGTTTATGAGACAAGAAGGTAGTTCAGGTTAAAATCACACAGCTGACTTATCTTCAATTTCAGAAAGAGAGAAACCAGTGTCCTTAACTTTGAGAGAAAATGATCAAAAGTCTTAATTCTAATCATGGAATCACGACAATGCAGAAGGAGGCCATTCAGCCCATCAAGTCTGCACTGGCCCTTGGAAAGAGCACTCTACTTAATTCCACGCCTCCACCCTATCCCCGTTTCCCAGTAACCCCACCTAATCTTTTGGACACAAGGGCCAATCCACCGAGCCTGCACATTTTTGGAATCTGGGAGGAGCATCCTCCAGATGCTCTGGAACATCCGTGGATCCCCACGCAGTCATGGGCAGAACGTGCAAACTCCACACAGGCAGTCACCCAAGGTCAGAATCGAACCCGGGCCGCTCGCGTTGTGAGGCAGCAGTGCTAACCACTGTGTCATCCTGCCACCATATTTGGTTTCAGTCTAAATCCTCCCCTCTCCCAATTTTTAATCCCATCTTTTTATCTTCTGGGCCCTTCATGTTCCTTCCGTCAGGACCATCCCACTGAACAGGTTCAGACGCTGGGTCAGTCCCATCATGTCAGGTTAAGAAAATCTCTCTTCGCCTCGAATGACTGTCAATAACAATTGTTCGACAAGTTGCCCGCTACACAGTATAGGGTTCACTGGCTTCTGCCAGAGTGCTGGAATGTTGTACTTCAGCATGCGGCCACGAGGTGGCAGAATTGGCACATATAAATGAGCATCAAATCTGTACTGCATTGACAGCAATGGATTTGTGAGGCAGCATCTAAAATAACTAACCTGTCAAGCGTTGGCTGAGATGTTGATTAAGCTTGACCCCAATATCCTGGAGCACTAGGTTGTTCCAAGGGTCAATTCGCTACCCTCTCACCCCTGGGGCCTGTGTCTGAATCCAGCCCAAATAACCACGGTGAACATCACCTCGCTCTCTCTCTCTCTCTCTCTCTCTCACTCTGTCAGCTGTGAATGTCCTCAGTGAAACCTGGCAACATCAACCAAGCTGCTTGTGACAGTAGATACCCAGCACTGAGCTCAGCTCGGGGGGTTGGGGGGGGGGGGGGCTGCTGTGCTGAGAAAACTTTCATCTCTACTAATTGGTAATATATCTGGTGCGAGGGAGGTCTTGTGGGGCAGTGGGTGGTGTCCCTTCCTCGAATCCAGGAGTTCCAGGTTCCAGTCCCCAAGGAAGAAGGGTTCATAATGTGACCAAACATGTTTTGAGTGTCAACCTGCAAATCCTCCCAACAAGCAGCAGCAGCGGGTAAGAGCAGGAGATGTTCACGGTGAGCCGTGTGACGGAAAGAAAGTCGGAGCCACGACCATCACTATCCATAGCTCCGGATCACGGCATGCACGTAAACATGCACATTACTCCAGCAACCCCACACTCCCTGGGTGAACTGCAACACACCATTCCACCGCCATGTCTGGAATGGGAGCACTTTGGAACGGCAGTGCACTCTCTGTCCACTAGGTGGCTCAATTTTACACACCGTCCGACCCCTGACCACTAGGAATGCTACTTTCTAGGATGAGTAACAACTTGACATTTGTAAGACTTTCACTCAAGTTCAAGAAACTTGAGCCTGATCAGCGCTACCAAATAAAGAAAAATATTCCCTTCCCCAGACATGACAGCTTTCTCTAATCAACACAGAATAATTAAACGGGGGAATCGTGGTTCTATGAAAGGGAAAGCTTGTTTGACAAATCTATTAAGAGTGTTTTGAACATCCACACAAGGATAGGGATCCAGGGGATAGACGACAATTGTTCAGTGGAGAGAAGAGAGGGTGGGAAGGGTCATTTCCAGGCTGGCAGTGTGTAACTAGTGGAGTGCTGTAGGGATCAATGCTGTGACCTCAGCTATTTTCCAATCTAAATCGATGACCTTGAACCCAGTGTAATGTATCCAAGTTTGCTGATGATAAAAAGTTACAACACGAGGTTAAAGTCCAACAGGTTCGCTTCGAATCACTAGCTTTCGGAGCACTGCTCCTTCCTCAGGTGAATTCAGGGTCCTCAGGGTCACCTGAGGAAGGAGCAGCGCTCCGAAAGCCAGTGATTTGAAACAAACCTGTTGGACTTTAACCTGGTGTTGTAAGACTTCTTACTGTGCTCACCCCAGTCCAACGCCGGCATCTCCACATCATGATAAAAACGTTAGGTGGTAAAGTAAGCTGTGAAGAGGATAAAAAGAGGCTGGAGCGGAATATAGACCCGCTAGTGAAACTGGTAGATGTGGTGCGATGTGGGAAATTGTGAAATTACCCAATTTCGCAGGAAGATTGGAAAAACAGGATTTGTTAAAAAGGCGGCACGGTGATACAGTGGTTGGCACATAGCTGGATACTTTCACAAATATATAGAATAAGAGGCTCTGGCTCCCTCACCGTGCCAGGGACCCAGGTTCAATTCTGACCTCGGGTGACTAAATTTCCGCTTAGTGTCCACTGGGTGTAAATCGTTCTGCGTTGATGTGGCTACCAGTTGCCTCCACATGAACTGCGCTGGCGATAGTTTGATTTGATTTATTATTGTCACATGTATTAGTATACAGTGAAAAGAATTGTTTCTTGCGTACTATACAGACAACGCATACTGTAAATAGGGAAGGGAGGAGAGACTACAGAATGTAATGTTACAGTCATAGCTAGGGTGTAGAGAAAAGATTAATTTAATGCGAGGTAGGTCCATTCAATAATCTGATGGCAGCAGGGAAGAAGCTGTTCTTGAGTCGGTTGATACGTGCTCTCAAACATTTGTATCTTTTTCCTGATGGAAGAAGGTGGAAGAGAGTATGTCCGGGGTGCGTGGGGTCCTTAGTTATGCTGGTTGCCTTTCCGAGGCAGCGGGAACTGCATACAGAGTCCATGGATGGGAGGCTGGTTTGCGTGATGGACTGGGCTACATTCACAACCTTTTGTAGTTTCCTGCGGTCTTGGTCAGAGCAAGAACCATACCAAGCTGTGATACAAAGAATTCTGTAAACGTTGGTGAGAGTCGTAGCTGACATGCCAAATTTCCTTAGTCTTCTAAGAAAGTAGAATCATTGGTGGGCTTTCTTAACTATAGTGTCGGCATGGGGGGACCAGGACAGGTTGTTGGTAATCTGGACACCTAAAAACTTGAAGCTCTCGACCCTTTCTACTTCGTTCCCATTGATGTAAACAGGGGCATGTTCTCTACTACATTTCCTGAAGTCGATGACAATCTCATTAGTTTTGTTGACATTGAGGGAGAGATTATTGTCGTCGCACCAGTTCACCAGGTTCTCTATCTCATTCCTGTACTCTGTCTCATCATTGTTTGAAATCTGACCCACTACGGTGGTGTCATCAGCAAATTTGAAAATAGAGTTGGATGGGAATTGAGCCACACAGTCATAGGTGTATAGGGAGTACAGTCAGGGGCTGAGGACATAGCCTTGTGGGGCACCGGTGTTGAGGATAATCGTGGAGTAGGTGTTGTTGCCTATCCTTACTGATTGTGGTCTGTGGGTTAGGAAGTTCAGACTCCAGTCACAGAGGGAGGAGCCAGGCCCAGGACACGGAATTTGTAGATGGGTTTCATAGGAATAATGGTGTTGAAGGCTGAGCGGTAGTCAATAAATAGGAGTCCGAAATAGACTTTGTTATCTAGGTGTTCCAGTGTTGAGTACAGGGCCAGGGCTGCCGTGTAAGCCTAGAAATCGAGCATGGGCTGAATCAGTCCTGGCTGTGTTGCCTTTCCTCTAAAACTCTGCCAATGTAAACCATCCGGGTCCAGCAATGGAAAACAACCACCCAAGTACCTGAGGGCAGTTGGCATGTGTGGCTTGCAATGAACCGTCAGCGGCTCCGTGAGTTTTAGGAGTGGGATACAAATCAATATCCGGGATTATTTAAGGCAAATCATTTTTTTGCATTGAAACATTTGTTGTCTGGGTATCTACCTGGAAGGGAATCTCTGGCAGATTGCATACATACAAAGTCAAATCATTCCAATATCAACAAAAAGGAAACCACAAAGCTTTGCTCAGCAAACCTGACCGATATTTGCAAAGAAACCGCACCCATAGACGAGTGAAGGGTTTTGATTGATGCAAGAGGAATTAGCGAATAGGTTGAATCAGTTGTATGGCAATAATCATTCCACAGGCGAACAGAGCTGATAGAAATGAGAAAACCTGCCTTTTTGGATAATTTGGTAATGGCGATTAAACGGCGTGATTTTAATTTTTATTTTACAGGCTTGCCATGGGTGTTCGACGGGATCGAGCTGCGACTGTAGTGGAGTGAAAGGTGAAAAGGTAGGTTTCCAAACTCCCTCCCTCACATTTCTCTCCCAGAGCATTTGGAGGCGATTTCCCCATGGGGAAAACCCAGCAGGCACTTTTCAAAATCTGACCTGGAAATTGCATTCCTTCGGAAACCCCCTGACGGGATAGACAGCGGCAGTGGGAGAAATTGCAATGATGTGGTTCTTTCTTCCAGACAAATAGCTACGTTGTTGTGAAAATCACGGGGCTGGAGTCTCCGCCGGCGGAATTCTCCACCGCGCCGGCCGCGCACCCACACCCACGGGTTTCCCATCGGCGTGGGGTGGCCACAGTGGGAAATCCCACTGGCAGGTGGCGGGAACGGAGAATCCCGCTGCCGGCGGGGGCGCACAGCCCAGGAAAACGCAGCTGCCGGACCGGAAATCCAGCCCAATAACATAAAGCCACACTGTCTCAGGGTCAGCTCGGTAAGGGTCAGAATGGCCTCCCTTCAGTTTCTGCTGTCTGAGGTTTGTAGGTTTACCCAGATGTCTTTCTCTTATACCCCTACACTTTTCCATCTGATTGAGTAACTCAGAACATTCCAAAGTCACTTTTGGTCTGTACTTGTAGACATTAATTTTGCCCACTAGGTGGAGCAGTTTCCTTGGCAGTGTTGCCAGAACTGGTACAGGATCAGGGAAACGTTACCCTGACTGTGAATCAATCAGTACAACACTGGAGAACTAAGATTGTTTAAAGTTTTCTGTTGTAGACCTCAGGATGATTCATTTCTGTTTTTATACTATTACACAGCAAAGTGCCTGTCAAATCACATGGACCACAGCGGTTCAAGAAGGCAGATCACCGCCACCTTCTCAAGGGCAATTAGGGGTGGGCAATTAATGTTGGCCTCGCCAGCGACACCTACATCCCATCAATGAATATTAAAATGATCCTTGAGATTCACCCCCTCTCCAAATAGCCCTTTATACAGATTGTGACTTCCTGTCCCTCACAGTCGACCCGGACAATTCACCAGTCCTTCGATAGTTGACCATTTGTTTGTGTGTGAGTTGAAACAAGGCATAAACCTGATGTCCAGCATGGATCGTTAATCAGGAGGAGGAATCCTGAGAGCTTTACTTTGCTACAAGGACATTAGACTAAGTCCCAGGATCAGATATTGTGTGCTTTCTGGTTGTTTGGTCCCATACTAGACAGAGCCTCTTATTCTATATATTTGTGAAAGTATCCAGCTATGTGTAGGCATCTAGCATTTCCTTGTCCTGAATGCCTGTGGCCACCACTTTTAAGTTCTTAAACCACAATTTGTTTTCAAGTTTGCTGTCAAAATGTGTCTGCATTAGAAGGCACTTCACGAGCAGAAAGAGAACAGAATGCTCACCTGCTCATCACCATGCTTGATGCCATTATCAGCTGTTTTATAAATGTAATTTGCTGCTTTGTAATTTTAAGAATTAAAAGTATATATGTAATCTCCCTTAACTCGACACTGCCTGAGCTCTATTTTTATACACACCATCAGGCACCAAATTAGTGTAGTGCCTACAGATTCCACTAGGTGGCACTCATACAGCAGCAAATTACCGTTAAAGACCAACCACTGTGTTGGCGTGTTTGCCACCTGCCCACCTGGCCGTGCTTTCCACAACCTGCCCTGCCCAAATCAGCATTATGGGCCTGATTGACAAAATGGCAAGAGCTGCAGGAGGCCATTCAGCCCTTCGAGCCTGCTCTGCCTTTCATTCTGAGCATCCCTAATCATCCAGCTCAATAGCCTGATGCCACCTTCCCCCATATCCTTTGATCCCCTTTGCGCCAAGTGCTTTGTCTAACTGCTTCTTGAAAGCCTACAGGGCGGAATTTTTCGGCTGTAGCGATTCGCTTTTCCCGCCGCGGGTTTCCCGATGGTGCGGGGTGGCTTCAATGGGAAATCCCATTGACAAGTGGCGGGAGGATAGAAGCCTGCCTCCGGGAAACATGTGGCTGGGAGAATCCAGCCCAGTGTTTTGGCTCAGCTGCTTTTTGTGGTAGCGAATTTCACAGGCCAACCGTTCTCTGGGTGAAGACAATTCTCTTCATCTCGTCCGAAGCAGTCTGCTCCATATCCTCAGACTGTGAGCCCTGGCTCTGGACACCCCCACCATCAAGAACATCCTTCCTGCATCTACCCTGTCTAGTCCTATTAGAGTTTTATAGGTTTCTGAGAGATCCCCCCTCATTCTTCTGAACTGTAGTAAATAAAATCCTAACCGACTCAATCTCTCCTCATGCGTCAGTCCTCCATCCCAGGAAGCAGTCTGGTAAACCTTCTCTCCACTCCCTGTAGAGCAAGAACATTCTTCCTCAGATAAGGACACCAAAACTACACACAATATTCCAGGTGTGGCCTCACCAAGGCCTTGTATAATTGCAGCAAGACATCACTGTTCTTGTACTCGAATCTCTCACTATGAAGGTCAACATACAATTTGCCTTCTTTACCGTCTGCTGTTCCTGCATGCTTACCTTCAGTGACTGGTGTACGAGGACACCCAGGTCTCGCTGCACATTCCCCTCTCCTAATTTATGACGATTCAGATAACAGTCTGCTTTCTGGCTTTTGCTACCAAAATGGATAAACTTCACATTTTTCCAAATTATACTGCATCTACCATTCATTTGCCCACTCACTTAATCACACTGAAGGATCTCTGCATCCTCCTCACAGCTCACCCTCCCACCCAGATTTGTGTCATCTGCAAATTTGGAGAAGAAGGCCTCCAGCAGGCCATCCACCCATTGGGCTGCAGGCTGACTCTGGGCCTAAATAAAAGGCAGGGGGCAATTTCATATCCTGAATGGAAGATCACGTGTACAATGAGAATTCCTTGATGCTTCCTCTTCAGCACGACTCCCTCCTCACAAAAGGTTGTGCGCACGGACTTAGAATTGGGTCACAGTTCACAACGGCGCCGAGGACTCGGGTTGGATCCCGGCCCCGGGTCACTGTCCGTGTGTAGTTTGCACATTCTCCCCATGTCTGCGTGGGTCTCACCCCCACAACCCAAAGATGTGCAGGGTAGGTGGATTGGCCACGCTAAATTGCCCCTTAATTGGAAAAGAAACCTTTAAAAAAGTGGGTCGCAGTAGGGCTTGTCGTAATATTTACACCTCCAAATGTGTTGCCGCGGTAACAACCTCTAAGAACAAGGCTCGGGTGAATTAACTCAATTCTGCTGCCTCATTGGGACCCAGCCTGAAGGTTCCCAGCACTTGAAGTAATTTTGAAGTTATGTGATTGGCTGTTTCTATTTCAGATGTCAGTGTTTTATGTATGGTGAATTTTTTACTGCCTCTTACAGGGCGGGAGAGGCCTACCAGGATTGGAAGGTCACATCGGGTTGCCTGGTTTCCCAGGGCCGGAGGGGCCCCCAGGATCAAGGGGTATAAAGGTAGGAGAAAGAAAGGTATTGTTGCGCTCTCATCGTAGTCAGTCCGGGAGGAACAGGTGTGGACGTGTTTTTCTAACAAGCTCAAATTAACAACTGGGGCCAGTTTTAGAAACTCACGGTTTGAGGGACCCTAACTGGTGTGCATTTTGCATAGTGGGTCATTCCAAATTGGAAATGCTCTGGGGGTGGTCGAAGCAGATTGAGTGGTACCCTACAGAATGACAAACAATTGAAGGAGTTTCCGACAGGGTTGTGAGGAACGAGCAGGAGAGTGGAACTAATTGGATAGTTCTACTAAAGGGTACCACAGGCACGATGGGTCGAATGGTCTCCTGTACTGTATGATTTTATGTAGGAAGCAATTCTTTGATTTGGATATCACTGTGGATTTGATTCTGGCATCTACAGAGCTAAACCATCAAAGCCTTCGTCAAACCCCATGCACTCTTCCTCAGCACTGTGTCTGCTATTGTCAGCTGCTTATTGTTTTCAAACCGGACTTCTCCATCTAGTCACTGAATCCGTTGTTTATTGAGCAGCAGGTAAATTCCACTTTGATTTTTCAAGTGGGGGGGGGGGGGGTAAAGGGGAGTCCCACCAAACCACCAGTCAATCAGATAGCAGCAAGGGGAGTGATGGGCCTTCTCCCAGCAGTGCCACAGGCAAGGCCGTTTCTGCTTCAGGAAAAACATCTGCTGGAGCCCCATGATCACGGGGTGACCCTGGCCACAGATAAGTAATGTAGGGGGCTGGGGTGGTGGCTGGGGGAGAGGTGTGGGAGTGGCTTTCAGCATCTCCCACACCGCCCTCCCTTCCCAATGTCAAGACCCTTGATCAAATACTGAGTGCTTTTGATGGAGGTGACAAGCTGGTCGCATGGTTGTACCTGCTGTGCATGCCACATGGCGACAGCCCAGCTAGCATTGGATTAATAGTACCAGCAGCGACTCAGTGCCTGTCAAGTCATCAGGACGTTTGGGGGGGGAGGGTTCGGGAGCCGAGCGGACGTGGGCACTAAGTGTCCCTTGCTGACAACCCGCCTACCTCAGTGACCTCCACCTCAGGCAAAATGCCCACCACATTGCTTGCCTGTTGCCTGGGTCACCCCTGGAACTCTGGTTGGTGCTGAAGAGCTAAGCTGAAGAGCTGTCAGCCTCTCGCAAAGCCTTTGCCCTTGGAGCCTCGATTTCAAGGGAAGACCCTTTCTTGGCCTTGTCACTTGAGGTTCATCAGGCTTTCCCAATAAGAGGCAGTGAAGGTCTCTCACCCCCCCCCCCCGAACCCGATGCCTCAAGATTCTGTGCCGAGTGTCAAGGAGTACACGTGAGTTTGTTTTTTGATTTGACCAAATGAACACCTGTGAGGATGAAAACCACTTGTGATACTGTTTGGAAACTGGGCGGGATTCTCCGACACCCTGCCAGTGCCGGCCTAGCCCCCGGAAGTGCGGAGGGTTCCGCAACTTCCGGGCGGCCCGACGCCGGGGTGGCTCGCGCCGCTCTTGGTGCCGGCATCGAGCCGTCCCGCCAATTGCGGGAGAATCCCGGCCTTTATCTCTGACACTTGTCTTCATTTTGAAGTGGTATCTTATTGTTTCCCCTCATCTTCTGAAGGGAAGGATTGACGTTTGATTCCACGGAACTGGTAAGGTGGAGGGGGGGGGGCACGGTGGCACAGTGGTTAGCACTGTTGCCTCACAGCTCCAGGGACCGGGTTCAATTCCGATCTTGGGTCACGGTGTGGAGTTTGCACTTTCTTTTTTTTTTCTTCTTTTTTTTTTCTTTTCTTTTTTTTTAATTTAGAGTACCCAATTCATTTTTTCCAATTAAGGGGCAATTTAGCCGCAGAAACGCGCGCGGGGAGAACGTGCAAACTCCACACGGACAGTGACCCAGAGCTGGGATCGAACCGGGAACCTCGGTGCCATGAGACAGCATTGCTAAGAGTTTGCACTTTCTCCATGTGTCTGCGTGGGTTTCCTTCGGGTTCTCCGGTTTCCTCCCACGGTCTAAAGATGTGCATATCAGGTGGTCTGGTCATGGTAAATTGCCCCTTAGTGTCCAGGATGTGCAGGTTAAGTTACAGTGACGAAACGCGGGGTGGGCGGGAGAGTGAACATGGCTAGGGTGCTCTTACGGTGGGTAGGTGCAGACTTGAAGGGCTGAATGGCTTCCTCCTGCACTGTAGGGATTCTATGATTCTATGGCAGCCTCTGACATCCCAACCAGCAGTCTTTCTTCATCCAAACGCTTAAGTAGTGAGTGTCTAAAGCTGCGCCCAGGTGGTGTCTGAAGGGTGCTAGGACCAGGTGGTGTCTGAAGGGTGCTAGGCCCGGTGGTGTCTGAAGGGTGCTAGGCCCGGTGGTATCAGAAAGCTGCTGGGCCTGAGTGATGATTGTCAGCATGCTGCTATAGGCCCAGGTGACAAGTGTCAACAGCCTGGTTAGGCCGGGTGGTGATTGTCATCAGGTTGGTAGGCTTCACAGCTGGAATCGGTCCCTGCCCTCCATAAGCTTGGATCAGCTAAATGCATGAGACACGTTGAGGCTTCAGTCTGTGGAGCAAGAAGTGCTTAAATCTTCTCTATTTTTTCTCAGGGCGACACTGGACCACCTGGGTTTTCAGGACCTAAAGGAATAAGGGTAAGTAATCGAGATCCAGGAGAGGTCTGTTCTCCTACTGGTGCCAAAATTAACATCAAATTTCATCTCAGTAATGGAAAGTGGGCAGTATCTCATTGGTAATCAGTTATCCACCGCACTCAATACACAGCCGTGCCTCAGATGGACGTGTTACAACCAATCCACCCATTGTGTGCTGACGAATTTCCACCCGGGTATATTTGCTGCTTACAGTAGAGGTAGGCTACGTACCTTGACATAATGCCCGCAGCAGGGGCGGGCATTATGTCAAGGTACATAGCCCACCCCTGCCTTGTTGAAACAGCCAGTGAAAACCTTTCAAGTTAGAATGTTTTACAAATCTACGTGATGTGAAGCTCTGTTTGCACAATCCACTTTCACTTTACACGATGTGTACATTCACTGTTACAGTTGACCTATTTTCCATTAGTCAGTGTGATAAAGATTTTGAAATGGGCTGTAAAACGTGCTAATTGTCGATCCACACAATCTATGATTAATGCCAGCTTAGTACCTGAACACTCAGAGTGTCCCATAGAACTGAGTAACCATGGGCGAAATTCTCCCCCAACGGCGCGATGTCCGCCGACTGGCGCCAAACACGGCGCCAATCAGACGGGCATCGCGCCGGCCCAAAGGTGCGGAATGCTCCGCATCTTTGGCGGCCTAGCCCCAACATTGAGGGGCCAGGCCGACGCCGGAGGGATTTCCGCCCCGCCAGCTGGCGGATATGGCGTTTGTTGCCCCGCCAGCTGGCGCGGAAATGCGGCGCGTGCGCGGGAGCGTCAGCGGCCGCTGTCAGTTTCCCGCGCATGCGCAGTGGGGAGACTCTCTTCCGCCTCCGCCATGGTGGAGGCCGTGGCGGAGGCGGAAGGAAAGAGTGCCCCCATGGCACAGGCCCGCCCGCGGATCGGTGGGCCCCGATCGCGGGCCAGGCCACCGTGGGGGCACCCCCGGGGTCAGATCGCCCCGCGCCCCCCCCCCCCCCCCCCCCCCCCCCCCCCCCCCCAGGACCCCGGAGCCCGCCCACGCCGCCTGGTCCCGCCGGTAAATACCAGGTTTGATTTACGCCGGCGGGACAGGCAATTTCTGGGCGGGACTTCGGCCCATCCGGGCCAGAGAATCCAGCGGGGGGTCCCGCCAACCGGCGCGGCCCGATTCCCTCCCCCCGCCCAATCTCTGGTACCGGAGACTTCGGCGGGGGGCGGGATTCACGGCGGCCTACGGCCATTCGCCGACCCGGCGGGGGGTCGGAGAATGACGCCCCATGTCTTGTTTGACATAGATATAGGGCGTGATTTAACGGAAAGATTTCTAATTGCGATTTTGGATGCGTGGTGGGGTGTTTCTCGACGGTCACAGTGGTGAGATTGCGGCACGCATTTAAAGGCACTTAGTGCCGGAAATGAGCCCCCGCGAGCTTCTCGCCATTACTGGCTTTCTCGCCATTCGATTCGCCAGACGCACACCTCAGCATCTCGCCACTAACAAGAGGGACCAACTTTTAAACACTCTCTCACCGCTCAGTCCCAGTCAACACGCAAGCCTGACAGCACGCAGCTCTCTCCTCGCTGTGGAGGTGCTGACTTGGCCAGGCTTCCCGACACTGTCGATGTGATCCGGGACATTCTGTTCCCCCGAGGGGGTCGGAAGGCCAGCCGCAGGGTCAGCAGTGCCGCCTGGGAGGCAGTGGAAGCGGCTGTCAGTGCGGACAGCGTGACCAGGAGGACTAGCGTCCAATGTCGGAAGAAGACCCAACAACCTCCACCAAGCTACAAGGGTAAGTAACCACCTGTCTCTTGGCATTGGTTCCGTCTGCCACCCCTCAAAATCCGCCCACCCCCCGTCCAAATCACTGCTGACACCTCGCACCCGCCCCACACCCAGTCTTTGTGTCTGCTCCTCAAAACCCACTGGCAGCCACCAGCACAACTTCTTCACGTCCAGGTATGATGCCCACACATGTCACCTGCTACCGACCCATCAAGCTTGCAGCTCTCTTCGTCCCCGCAGGACAAGATAGCCCCATAATAAGCAGGAAAAGGCCAAGGCAGCGGGGGTGGAGTACCAGAGATTCAAGTCCTCACCCCCTATGAGCAACGGGCCTGGAAATTGCAGGGTTGACGGAGGAGACAGCAGTCACCATCAATGAAGTTGGCCTGTGCCACAGAGATTAGGATCCATTGCCCCTGTCTAGGGTGAGTTGTTCATGTCAGAAAAATGATCCCTCCCTCTCACTGACCACATGTCCATTGTCTCGCAGGATCTCCATCTGATGGGGCCATCCGGAGACATTTTCCCCCTTGCCACCCAAGGGACCACCTTAGAGGAGAACTCTGAAGAGCTATCACCCCCCACCTTCCACCAGCGTAGGGGCACACACCTTGGTGGGGCGACATTAGTGGACAAGTTTCTGGGCACAATCTGGTGAACACCACACACTGCTGCTGGGGCGGGAGTTCCAGGATGTTGCCCCGGAGACAGTGAAGGATAGCCGGTTCGAGGAGTCCCAAAGGCTGTAGACGCAGGAGATAATGCCGACATTGCATGGCACCGAGGCGAACACTGCTCAGATGGCAACTGAAGAAGAAAGCCTGGAGCACGACGTCCGCGTCTTGAGCGCTGGTGCCCAAGGCATGGCTCAGTCTGTGATGACCATGGCAGAGGGCCTCGACCTCTTGTCCCAGTCACTGAGGGACATGTCCCAGATGCAGTTGGACCTTGCCGAGAGCATGGCCCAGTCACTGAGGACCATCGCCAAGGACGTCGACACCATGGTCCAGACAATGGGGAGCTGCCAGAACTTGCAGAGCCAAATGACTCAGAGGCCTCTGGAGCTCACTCCAGCTGCTCCTATGTCCCATGGAGACTCACAGGGCCCAACAAGCACCATCAGGGAGGAGAAAGCACTAGCGGCTAACCCGGGGCCTACCACCAAGGAGACGACGGTGATCTCAAGTTCTTCCGAATCCCTCTTTCCTGACATTGGGGCATCTCAAGTGCACCGGGCAGAACAGGGAACACGGCGATGCCAGTGACAGAGGTGTGTTCCCTGTGACCCCTGACTCCAGGCCCTCCAGAGGATGTCCACTAAAGGCATCAAAGGCCACAGGGCGCAGAAATCAGCAGAATGCCTCCACCTTTGATATGCATCCTCGGGCCAAACCTAGACTTAGAAGTAGACCAGAAAAAATCAACAAGGGACAGGCTCACTGTTTGGGCATTGGGAAGGAAGGGAGGGGTGGGGGTGATGTGTGGTGGTGGTGGTGGTGGTGGGGGGGGGGGGGGGGGGGGGGGGGCGCACTATCTGCAGGTGGGAGAAATGGAAATGTCAAATGTTCACAATTAAAATATGACATACCTGATACATGCGAAGCCTCTATCATGTTAATCTTCAGCGTGGACCTGCCTGCACCCTCGCCACTTGTTGCCCTCTGCTCCCCCCATCCCCCAGGCACAGTGGTCCAGAATCAAAAGCCCCTGTTGCAGACCCGTTGCTGTCAGCAAAAAGACAGGAGTCAGACATTTACAGATACTGCGGTATCCTCACAATGTGTGATCATCACTCTTCTACCTGGTATGGTGAAGGGTAGCTGACAGCGCTGTCACAGACCCCATCACCCTGGGGTGATGTTACATTGACCCTTGGCGGGCGGAGCAGGGTAGTTGCGAGGGGGGCGGTATGTGGGAGGGTTGAATGGGTTAGGGAGGAAGAAAGGAAATGCGTGGGATGAATTGTGTTTCTTTAAACGGTCAAAAGTAACAAAGATTTGAAAATCAGCTACGTAACATTCCAGATACCATACTAATCATTAAACAACATGGAAACGTCACTGTTTCATATTGGTACCAATACAAAGCTAAATCAGCTCATTTTCACAAACAAACCAAACGCACAGTATATGTTATGTCCAGAACGCTGTCATAGAAATGATCCTATCCATCGATGTGTGACTTGTTCCATGTATCAGTGCCAATCTCCGTGCAGAAGCCGCAGCTGTGCAGGCCCCTCCCACACGACCCAATCTCATCGGAACCCAAATCCTGACATCCACATATTCCACCAGCGCTCAAGGTGCAGTCGAACATCCTTGACTTCCAGCGTGTTTAACTCGCGGTGATGTGCCAGTTACACACAGCACTCACCACACCAGCAACAAAAACATCAGCAATCTGCGAAAGCATTTCTTCAATGGCGTCAGGTGGCCCATTTGAAACAATGCCGTGCACCAGGTCCTGCAGCGTCTTGCTTCAAACCAAATTGCGTTCTGGACTCATACGTCCCTCTGAGCCCGGTGCTCTAGGACCCAGGCACCTTGGAAAAAATTGTCCTCCTTTCCGCTACAGAAAAGGAAGGAAATAGCAACAGTAGCCTCCAGCAAGCAACAAACGGTGCTCTCACAACAAACAAGGCCAGTCCTTCATTAGCAATAGCCTTCACCTGTGAAGCTAGAAGCTGCTCACAATCAAAGGGAGTTAAAGTGACCATCAGCATAGCGCCAAGAGCAGGGCTGTGTCCTGGAAGTATTTGGTAGGACAGACAGGACACAGCTACATAATCGTACCCGATATCTCACTGCGGAGCCGAGTAATTCGTGGGAGGCCATTTCATTCGAATTCGGCTTTAAATGGGTTGCTGTTTCCTCTGACATGCCCTCTTTGTGGATGTGCTGTGGTATCCTTTGAGTTGTCCTTCAATGATCGATTTGGGTCATGGTGTAATTTTCCCCCTTGTGAAAATTTGGTGTGAGTTGCGCGTGCCCCCTGTGAGAACAGGTGGTGGTGCCACCTCTGTGAGTGTCTGCACAAGCTGGGTACGGTGCCCCCTATCTGAGTTCACTTCACCGTGGAGATGATTTGTCGCATTTCAAAATCGAAGTTTGTTTTCCACCAGGAATGTCACTGAGTTTGCGGCTATTCCGTGCTGGCAGCAAAAGGGATATTGGAATTTCCTGGGCGGGATTCTCTGACCCCGGGGCCGGGTCAAAGAATCGCAGCGTCTGCCGCAAATCGCACCCCGACGGCGGGACGCTGCGGAGAATCGGCGCCATTGGCACCGGCTGGGGGCTGCTCTACGCGGCTCCCCCCCGACGATTCTCTGCCCGGGGTGGGCCGAGCGGCCGTAGCGAAAAACCTGAGTCTCGTCGGCGCCGTTCTAACCTGGTCTTACCTAGCGGGACCGCGGCGTGGAAGGGTCCGGGGGCGGCCTGTGGGGGTGGGAATGGGGGTGTCCAACCCCGGGAGGGGCCTCCGGTGTGGCCTGGCCCGCGATCGGGACCCACCGATCGACGGGCTGGCCTCTCGGTCTGGGGGCCTCCTTTGTTCCACGCCAGCCCCTGTAGCCCTACGCCATGTTGCGTCGGGGCCGACGCGGAGAAGGGAGAAACCGTGCATGCGCGGAAATCGCGCCGGTCCCACCGTGCATGCGCGGACCGGCGGCGCTCATCTGACAACGGCTTCGGCAGCTGGAGAGGCGTGGGTTCCTCCAGTGCCGTGCTGGCCCCCCGTAGGGGCCAGAATTGCTGACCCTGAAGCCATGTTGACGCCGTCGAGAAACACTACGGCATTTACGACGGCGTCAACACTTAGCCTCAGGATCAGAGATTCCCGCCCCCTGTCTCTTCACTAGCCATGTGGTCACAGGAGCAGGTTATCAAAGTGGCACTGGTTTGTTTTTATCCTGTTAATGTCATCATTGTTTCATGTTTGACAGGGGCCCCCAGGTCTTCCAGGATTTTCCGGAACCCCTGGTATTCCAGTAAGTATTAACTATTTCAACATCATACTTCAGCAATCTTTATTGAAAATTTCTGCCATGGGTGCTTTGCGATTTAAATTTTGTTTTTACCACTTTTCATAAAATTTAACTTGAAGTTACATGATTCAGAAAAATGAACAGGGCAGTACATTGGTTTATTCACAGTCACCCCAATACCCTCTGTCTTTTCATTTTCTATGCCTCCTAATCTCCTAATATACTTTTTACTCCCATGTTGAGTTCCTCCTTTGTTGAAATCAAGACTTGTTGCACAATGTGTCCCTCATGTTTCCCGGAACCTCAAAACTGTGGGACTCTGATCTGCTTTCAATGTTCTCTCCATTGCTATCTTCAGTTTTTTTAACTGCAGACCAGCCCCAGCCTAATCAGTACTGGTTCATTTATTCCTCTGCGGACTCTATTCAACCCTGTGCAGATATGGACCTGGGGCCTTTATCTTCAGTTTCTCATGGGGATCAAGGGACTAACAGCAACAGGAAATTATGAGCTCGGGCTACTTATATCCTGCCACTGCTTTGTATTTCAAAGAGGTGGCATCTGTAAATTTGCCCCCAGCATTTACAATGGCAAATTTGGCTCTCTCATCCCAGTAGCAGAGTTGTATTTGTGTCTGTCCTTAGTTGTGAACTGAGTCACTCAACATCAGAAAACTGGTCTAATGAAAGGCAACTCAACCAATCCTCTCCCTACCTAACAATCGGATACAGGCACACAGGCAGACACACGCAGAAACACACAGATGTACACGTGCAGACACACATAGTCACACATACATACACAAACACACACACACACCTGACTATATTCTGGCAACAGTACTGAAGACTTGTGCTCCAGAACCTGCTGCGCCCCTAGCCAGGCTGTTCCAGTTCAGCTACAACATTGGCATCTCAAAGGGCGGGACGGTGGCGCAGTGGTTAGCACTGCTGCCTCACGGCACCGAGGACCCGGGTTCGATCCACTGTCGTGTGGAGTTTGCATATTCTCCCCGTGTCTGCATGGGTCTCACCCCCAGAACCCCAAACGATGTGCAGGTTAGGTGGATTGGCCACACTAAATTACCCCTTAATTGGAAAAAAATAATTGGGTGCTCTAAATGTATAAAAAAACACTGGCACCTCCCCAGCAATATTGCCTAGGTTTGACCTGCACAAAAAAAAACTGGACAAATTCAACTTGGCCAATTATTACCCCATCAGTCTATTCTTGATCATCAGTAAAGTGGTGGAAGGAGTCATCAACGGTGGCACTTGTTCAGCAATAATCTTCTCATTTACATTCAGTTTAGGTTCCAACAGGGCCACTCAACTCCTGATGTCGTTCCAGCCTTGGTTCAAACATGGACAAATGAGCAGAATGCCAGAGGTGAAGTGAGAGTGACTGCCCTTGACATCAAGGCAGTACTTTACTGCCCTTACTAACCCATACTGAACCTAACCCCTCCGCCCCACCCAACTGCACTTGGGTGTCCTCACTCCTCCACATGTGTGTCCATGGCCCCTGACCTGTGTTACCTAGTTACGAATGTTCCGTTTATTGCCATGGTTTCCCCTAATGCCAAACAAACAAATACAAAACAGTGAATAAAACATGTCATAGGTTTGTATGGGAATGTGCTCTTTTCCTCTTTTACACCCCCTCCTTGTTTTTTGTACTGAAGTTGGATCATATATTTACTCTCCATTTTAATTTACAGGGGTTACCAGGTCACGATGGTCCTCAGGGCACTCCAGGCATCCCAGGTTGCAATGGAACGAAGGTATGTTCTTCTCAAGTCATTTTACTTGTTTCAAAAAACAATTCTTAATCATCTTCCAAAGTCGATGAATCTTTGTTTTTGCCACACAGGGAGAACGAGGATATTCAGGTGGTCCTGGCTTTCCTGGGTCACAGGGTCATCAGGTGAGTGAACCCAAATATAATCTACACTGTTGCAAGATGATAGCTGCATGTGGACTCTGATCTGTTTGTTTGTTTTCCTACATTAATCTGGTGGCTGTTGCCCACCATGGCTCCAATTCTATTTATCCCAGACTGCAGGGAATATTTATCTGATATAGCGAATTGATCAAAGCCTTCAAAGTGCCAAGAGACAGGTACAGAAAGCCTCCACTACAACGATAGGCAACCGAGGTTAGTGAGTGGGCCGCATGTGTGACCCTCCTTCATAAGGGCAGCACGATAGCACAGTGGGTAGCAGTGTTGCTTCACAGCTCCAGGGTCCTAGGTTCGATTCCCGGCTTGGGTCACTGTCTGTGTGGAGTCTGCACGTTCTCCCCGTGTCTGCATGATTTTCCTCCGGATGCTCCGGTTTCCTCCCGCAAGTCCCGAAAGACGTACTGTTAGGTCATTTGGACATTCTGAATTCTCCCTCTGTGTACCCGAACAGGCGCCGGAATGTGGTGACTAGGGGCTTTTCACAGTAACTTCACTGCAGTGTTAATGTAAGACTACTTGTGACAATAAAGGTTATTATTATCTGAGTGGGCCGCAAGATTGAAATTGGGCTTGTTTACCAACCATGACTCCATGAATAAGATTGAGTACATTTAATATGCACCAAATATTTCAGAACAAGTTATAGATAGAAAATGCTTAATTGCTTATATATTAAAAGAAGTGTCATCAACTTCAAATGGTAAAAACAAAATAGAAAGTCCACTTTGGATGCAGAGGGAGCTCGCGGCTTCACAGTCAATGTTGTGAGCAATCAGCTTGCACCTCACTTCACTTGCTCTTGCTTTACATGCTTATCACTTCAGTCTTACTAGTCAGAGAAAAATTAGGCAGCCAAAATTCAGCGGCATGTGGGAACACTGTGCATGGGCAAGATCAACGAAATACCTCATGGGCCTCACTCAGAACCCACATGGCCCACAGGTGGTCCCCAGGCTTTCGGTGGCCCGCTACTGCTCTGCTAGGTTGCCTTTCACCTTTCCGTTTTCGGTAAAAGAAACTCTCCCTTTTCAAGCCTTTCTTTAAACCATCCCATTCTGGTGAATCTTCTCTGGGCCTTTTCCAGGGCTGTGGACCGCAGCAGCCTACACCTGCAGCTCTTCCTCAATTTACAGATGTCGGGTTTTTGCCAGCGGTTGGCCCCAAGCTGGGAATCATTTGAGCAATTTAAATCCAGGCATGCACAAGTCACCTCAGATGTTCTTCCCATTGAGCCCACTTGCCCGGTCTAGCGCCCAACTGGTATGGGCTGGAAAGAGGAAACCCAGGCCCGTTTCTCGGCTCGATGGGCTACTCCTGTTCCTATCTCTTGAGTTCTTATCTATTAGCTATATGCCCACTCCACTAAACAGTGTCTTGCTCCAGCTTCGGGCATTCCTTTTTAGATATTGACCTGTTCTCCTAACTTTATATCATCATCAAATATCTGTATCGCTCCTCTTAGGCCTAGGTCAAACGTCATTTATAGAAATGAAAAAACAGTCGAGGTTCCTGTGCCAATTATATGGGATGCACCACTACCCATGTTCAACTGATCTGAAAGACATAAACTGGATTCAATTTAAGTTAATTCAGTGCAACCAGCTGGAAATAGGGCACATTTCTGCCCTTCTCAGCCAGGGTATGACAGCCTAGAACATAAGGCCATAAGAACTAAGAACAGGAGTTTGGCCCCTCGAGCCAGCTCTGCCATTTAGTAGGATTATGGCTTCCACTTTCCTGCCCTTACTCCATCACCCTTGATTCCATTACTGATCAAGAATCTACCAATCTCAGCTCTAAATATACACAAGGATTCTGCCCCCACAGCTCTCTGTGGCAAGGAGTTCCAAAGACTCACAACCCTCTGATAGAAGAAATTCCTCCTCACCTCAGTCTTAAATTGGCATCCCTTTATTCTGAGATTATGCCCTCTAGTCTTAGACTCTCCCATGAGGGGAAATATCCTCTCAGCATTTACCCTGTCAAGGCCCTTAAGGATCCTTCATGTTTCAACAAAATCACTTCACGTTCTTCTAAATTCCAATGAGTAGAGTCCCAACTTGTTTAACTTTTGCTCATAAGACAATCCTTCCATATCAGGGATCTTCCAAACGAACCATCTCCGAAGCTCCTATGTGCAGGAAGAAATCTGGCACCTGGATGGCACTGCCAGGGCACCAGGCGCACAGTGCGAAGCTGCCTGTGTGGCATCAGCAGTGCCAGGGTGCCAGCCTGGCCAGAGGCTGACCACCCCGGAACCTCTAATCACCTGGGAGACACCCCCCCCCCCTCCTCCCCAAGTGCTGGTATGCCTCATCCCTGTTTGTGGGAACTAATACTAATCAGCACTCAGCTGGGGTCCCTCGACAAGGCCGATAGATGCCGGGTGGTTGTTCAATCTGACGTTTAGCAGGATAAGTACGTTCTTAAGCTCATTTAACCATGCAAGACTGAGTCCCACTCTAGTGGCCATCGGGAATCCCAGGGAGGCGCCCCCTCCTCCAGATTTCCCGCCACATCCCATCCCGATTCTGGCAGGGCACAGACGGTAAATCGTGCCCAATATCTTCCCTTAAATAAGGGGACCAAAACTGCTCACAGTACTCCAGATGTGGTCTCACCAGTACCTTGTACAGTTGCAGCAAGTCGTCCCTACTCTTATACTCCAACTTCCTCGAAATAAGGGCCAACGTTCCATTAGCGTTCCTGAGTACCTGCTGCACCTGTGTGCTAGCTTTCTGTCTTTTGTGCACAAATACCCCCAAGTCATTTGTTGCAAATTTCTGCAGTTTTTCTCCATTGAAATAATACTCTGTTCTTTTGTTCTTCCTTCCAAAATGAACCAAGTCACATTTCCCCACATTATACTCCATTTGCCAACCTTTTGTCCACTTACTTAACCTATCAATATCTCTTTGCTGTTTGTATTCCTCTCGCAACTTGCCTTTCCACCTATTTTTGTGTCATCTGCAAATTTGGCTACAGTACATTTGCTTCCTTCTTCCAAGTCATTAATATATATTGTAAACAATTGCGGTCCCAGCACTGATCCCAGTGCTTACAGGTTGCCAACCTGAAAAGGAACCCCTTATCCCCCATCGCTGTTTCCTGCCATTAGCCACTTCTCTATCCATGCCAAAACCGTGGGCTTTTATCTTATGACTTAACCTTTTTTGATGTACCTTGTCAAATGCCTTCTGGAAGTGCAAATACAACACATCTACTGATTCCCCTGTACCACTCTGGTTGAGACTGCCTCGAAAAACTTTAATAAATTTGTCAGACATGATTTCTCTTTCATGAATGCATTCTGACTCTGCTTGATTAGATTATGATTTTCCAAATGTGCTGCTATTACTTCCTTAATAATTGATCCCAACATTTTTCCAACAATCGATGTTCAGCTAATCGGCCTATAGTTACCTGGTTTATGTATGTGCATGCGTGTGTGAGTATGTGCATGGGTATATATATGTGTGTGGTATGTATGTATATGTATGTGTGTGTGGGTGTTTGTGTCTGTGTGAGTATATCTATGTTTATGTGCGGGTATGTGGGTGTGTATATGTGTGGGCATGTGAGTGTGTATATGTTTGTGTGTGTGTTTATGTGTACCTGCTAATCCATGCCGGCCAAGCATATCACCTGAGAGGGAAAGAAAGCTCGATAAAGACAAAACGACCGAGTATTGTTTGCAAAAATCAGTGAAACACATGCATCATGAAAATATGTGTTGTGAATAAAATGCTGCAGCAATTGAGGGAAAAAAAACCTGTCATTGAGTCAAGAACACTTTCATATTCTCTGACTATGTTTTTCCTTTTGCAGGGTCCTCCCGGGCTTCCAGGCCAAAAGGTAAGGTCTGAAAACACCAAATTGCTCATGTGTTTCTTGTTTGTTTGTGCAGTGCATTTAAGTTAATTTGAATCACTTTTCTGTGTTCCCCCTTCTGCATTAGGGTGATCCAGGCGACGTGTTGTCAGCGCATTTTTCAGGGCATAAAGGAGATCCAGGACTGCCTGGGCTCCCTGGATTGCCTGTAAGTAGCAGAGTCACGTGTCTTTGTTCTCTCAAATGGTTTTCAAGTGCATTTTAATGCCTGACTGTGTGTGTTTAAGTGAACATGTATGTGATCGATGGTGTATGATTGATCTCTGGTGTGTTATGAGTCAGAACTTCGCTGCAAGCATAGCTCTTAAAAGTGAAGCTATTAAAGAAAATATTGATTTAAAAAGGACTTCTCCCATTCAGGCCAACAGTTTTAATATTGTAGTCGATCTCTTGCAGATGCAGACATGTCGTAAATGTTGCATTTGGGGTGATGAATGTGTTTTGAGACGTGGTAAAATGGTACTGCTGTCAGTGCGGAGATGGTCTATATCAGCAGGTCTTAGCTCGAAGAGGGAACAGTTGAATAAAAATAGTTGCCGATTAAAACTTTTATAATTTAGCTCCACATGCCCTAGGGTGCACCTAGAAATGGGACTTTATTTGGTAATTTAGAGGTGATGCGGTTTAGTGGTAATTTTGCTGGACAGCAACTAAGGAACAGTCCAAGTCCCAGCCGGCGGAGATACCGGCTCCTTGCTTGGCCGGCTTTTATCTCGGGGAATTAACGAGCCCGCTGTTGTTCCTGTGTCCCTCAGCAGGGAGCTTGTACTCTATGGGCCCCTCTGGGAGATCAATCAGGTCGGCCTCACGGGGGTTTTCACACTTGTGCAACCTGAATTTCGTCTGCATCCATTCACAGGCCTGTATCTGCTGCTGCCCCATGCTACTTCTATTTTCCTTGTGTTTCCGCACCCCACCCCCCTCCCACCCATTATTTATGATGTTGCTAAAACCAGACAAAAGCGTTCCCAATTGTTGAGATAAATGGCAAGCAGTGTTACTCCGTGTCTAAGCTGCAGTAAACCAGACTCATGGGTGTTTGATGCCGACACTAGCAATATGAACTTGCCCAGTCTGTTGAAATAATGTTTCAGTTGATGAATATAGCATGAAGCTAACAAATCTCCGTCTTTCACAGGGTCCCCAAGGCATAGCAGGAGTAACCGGTCCATCAGGCCCAATTGGTCCTCCGGGTCAGCCGGTACGTAAAGTTGGGGCAAAGTTAGATGCCGCAGACAGTCACTGTTCTCACCACCCAGTGTACACACCCCACAACACTGGTGATTGATTCAATTTATTTCCAGATCTTCAATCGTAGCCACAGTCAGAAGGAGTCCCTCCCCTCACTTTAAAATGATCTCTTTTGGACTTGTAATTCTCAGCAAATAGTAAATACGTTCAGTGACACCAAGAAACCTAGTTTTAAGAATTACAGTGAAAGTAATTGTGGGGGTAGGGTTCTATTGGGACAATGTCAGAACTCTTTCTGTGCCTAAGTTAGTTTGACACTTCTGGTTGACAAATTGCAGGATTAACAAAGATAGAGATATTTCTGGGGCGGCACGGTGATGCAGTGGTTAGCACTTCTGCCTCACAGCGCCAAGGACCCGGGTTCGACCTCGGCCCCGGGTCACTGCCCGTGTAGAGTTTGCACGTTCTCCCTGAGTCTGAGTGGGTGTCACCCCACAACCCAAAGATGTGCAGGGTCGGTGGATTGGCCAGGCTAAATTGCCCCTTAATTGGAAAAGTAAAAAGAAAGATAGAGATATTTTCATCCTATATTTGAGAGGGCAGAGAGCTTGTAGGGGTAGTTGCAACAAGGCAAGGTTTGTTAAATAAGCAATATGATCCTTGATTAACTGAGGGGTTTGGTTACGTGTGGGGCTGCATTCTCTTTGATGGAATGGGTTTTTATGGATCTTCTGGTTAAAATTGTTTACTGTGAAACTGCTTTATTTTTTTCCCAGGGTTCACCTGGTTCTCCCGGTTCACCTGGACCAAAGGTAAGATCAGAGGAAGATAACAGACATCTTGCTAAATTGAGGACACTTCACATGACATTGGTTCACTGTTTCTCCTTTCTTTCATTTCGCTAGGGGAACATGGGTTTGAATTTTCAAGGACCCAAAGGAGAGAAGGTAAACTGACGGCTTAATCTTTTTCTGTTCATAATGGTAACCTGGCATCATTAACATTAATACACGTACTTCATACTTTGTGGCTATACTGGCTGCAGTTCCTTGATGAGTCTAGCTCATACCCCCTTGAAGGGTTGCCTAATGCGACAGTAACTTACAGATAGAACAAGGCCTCAGGAAGGAAGAGATGGGCATCAAGCAGGGAAAAAAGGAAATTATAGGAACGTGAGTAAAGGCACCTTAGATGGGATGGGTTTTCAGGATTTTTTTTTAAAAGCAGTTTTCACGCAAGAATGTTCGCGAGGGCAGGGGCCCCAGGGCTGAATAGTCTGTGGTAAATTGTTGTTTGAAAAAATATATATTTACTAAAGTTTTTTAACACAATTTTTCTCCCTTACAAACAATAACCCCCCCCCCTACCCCCCCCCCACCCCCCCCCCCCCCCCCACCCGACCCCGTAACAAAATAACAAGAAATCGCACAGAGCAAGATATATACATGGTAAAATGATACGTTTACCTAGCTTTGTACACTGGCTCTCTCCCGCATGTGCCAGTTTCCCCAACCCTTCGTGTTATCTCTTGCTCACCCACCCTCCCAGGCAATCCGCCATTACCCTCCCCCCCCTCCCTCCAATGAACCCCCCCCCCCCCCCCAGGTTGCTGCTGCTGCTGACCGACCTTCATCTAACGCTCCGCGAGATAGTCTAGGAACGGTTGCCACCGCCTGTAGAATCCCTGCGCAGACCCTCTCAAGGCAAACGTAATCCTCTCCAGCTTTATAAACCCAGCCATGTCGTTTATCCAGGCCTCCACGCTGGGGGGCTTCGCCTCCTTCCACATTAGCAAGATCCTTCGCCGGGCTACTAGGGACGCAAAGGCCAGAATGCCGGCCTCTTTCGCCTCCTGCACTCCCGGCTTGTCCACTGCTCCAAATATTGCTAACCCCCAGCTTGGCTTGACCCGGACTTTCACCACCTGAGATATTGCTCCCGCCACTCCTCTCCAGAACCCCTCCAGTGCCGGGCATGACCAAAACATATGGACATGGTTCGCCGGGCTCCCTGAGCACCTTCCACATCTGCCCTCCACCCCAAAGAACCTACTCAACCTCGCCCCCGTCAAGTGCGCTCTGTGGACCACCTTAAATTGTATGAGGCTAAGCCTGGCACACGAGGAAGAGGAATTAACCCTACCTAGGGCATCAGCCCACAGACCTTCCTGAATCTCCTCCCCCAGCTCCTCCTCCCATTTATCCTTCAGCTCCTCTGCCAGCGCTTCCCCCTCTTCTTTCATCACCTGGTGTATTGCCGAAACCTTGCCCTCCCTGACCCATACACCCGAGATCACCCTGTCTTTGAATTTCTTGTGCCGGGAGCAACGTGAATTCCCTCACCTGTCGCCTCACAAACGCCCTCACCTGCATATATCTAAAGGCATTTCCCGGGGGTATCTCGAACTTCTCCTCCAGTGCCCCTAGGCTCGCAAAAGTCCCGTCAATGAACAGGTCCCCCATTCTTCTAATCCCCGCCCGATACCAGCTCTGGAACCCCCCGTCCATCTTCCCCGGGACAAACCGGTGGTTACCCCTGATCGGGGACCACACCGAGGCTCCCACTGCACCCCTATGCCGTCTCCACTGGCCCCAGATCCTTAGCGTTGCCGCCACCACCGGGCTCGTGGTGTACCTTGTCATCAAGTGCGGCAGCGGTGCCGTCACCAACGCCCCCAGGCTCGTTCCTTTACAGGACGCCATCTCCATCCTCTTCCATGCCGCCCCCTCGCCCTCCATCACCCACTTGCGGATCACCGCCACATTTGCTGCCCAGTAATAGCTCCCTAGGTTTGGCAGCGCCAACCCTCCTCGGTCCCTACTGCGTTCCAGGAACCCTCTCCTTACCCTCGGGGTCTTATTCGCCCACACAAACCCCATTATACTCCTACCTACTCTCTTGAAAAAGGCCTTCGTGATCACGATGGGAAGGCACTGAAACACAAACAGAAACCTCAGAAGGACCACCATTTTGACCGACTGCACTCTACCCGCCAGCGAGAGCGGTAACATGTCCCATCTTTTGAAGTCCTCCTCCATTTGCTCCACCAACCTCGTCTGATTCAGTTTATGTAGGGCCCCCCAACTCCTGGCTATCTGGATCACCAGATACCGAAAGCTCCCCTCTGCCCTCCTCAGCGGTAGGTCCCCTATCCCTCTTTCTTGGTCCCCTGCCTGTAATACAAAGAGCTCACTCTTCCCTACATTGAGCTTATAGCCCCGAAACTCCCCAAACTCCCTTAGAGTCTGCATGACCTACACCATCCCCTCCATTGGATCCGCCACGTACAGCAACAGGTCATCCGCATAGAGCGACACCCGATGCTCTTCTCCCCCTCGGACCACCCCCCTCCATTTATTAGACTCCCTCAATGACATGGTCAAGGGTTTGATCGCCAATGCAAACAACAGGGGGGACAGGGGGCACCCCTGCCTCGTCCCTCGGTACAGCAGAAAGTACTCCGACCTCCGCCGGTTCGTCACTACACTCGCCACCGGGGCTCTGTAAAGGAGCTTAACCCAACTGATAAACCCTCCCCCGAACCCAAACCTACGCAGCACCTCCCAGAGGTACTCCCACTCTACTCGGTCAAAGGCATTCTCCGCGTCCATAGCTGCCACTATCTCCGCCTCTCCCTCCTCCGATGGCATCATTATCACGTTTAAGAGCCGCCGCACATTAGTGTTTAATTGCCTGCCCTTTACAAATCCCGTCTGGTTCTCGTGTATCACCCCCGGGACACAGTCCTCGATCCTCATGGCCAGCACTTTTGCCAGCAACATAAGAACTAGGAGCAGGAGTAGGCCATCTGGCCCCTCGAGCCTGCTCCACCATTCAATGAGATCATGGCTGATCTTTTGTGGACTCAGCTCCCACTTTCCGGCCCGAACACCATAACCCTTAATCCCTTTATTCTTCAAAAAACTATCTATCTTTATCTTAAAAACATTTAATGAAGGAGCCTCTACTGCTTCACTGGGCAAGGAATTCCATAGATTCACAACCCTTTGGGTGAAGAAGTTCCTCCTAAACTCAGTCCTAAATCTACTTCCCCTTATTTTGAGGCTATGCCCCCTAGTTCTGCTTTCACCCGCTAGTGGAAACAACCTGCCCGCATCTATCCTATCTATTCCCTTCATAATCTTATATGTTTCTATAAGATCCCCCCTCATCCTTCTAAATTCCAACGAGTACAGTCCCAGTCTACTCAACCTCTCCTCGTAATCCAACCCCTTCAGCTCTGGGATTAACCTAGTGAATCTCCTCTGCGCACCCTCCAGTGCCAGTACGTCCTTTCTCAAGTAAGGAGACCAAAACTGAACACAATACTCCAGGTGTGGCCTCACTAACACCTTATACAACTTAGCATCCACATTGAGGAGCGAGATCGACCTGTACGATCCACATTGCAGTGGGTCCTTGTCCCGCTTTAGGATCAAAGAAATTGTCACCAAGAGAGGGTCCCCTCCTCTCTTGCCTCATTAAAGGTCCTCACTAGTAGCGGGGCCAACAGGTCTACGTACTTCCTGTAGAACTCCACCGGGAACCCGTCCAGCCCCGGGACCTTCCCCGCCTGCATACTCCCCAAACCCTTGCTCAGCTCCTCCAACCCAATTGGTGCCCCCAAACCAGCCACCTCTTGCTCCTCCACCCTCGGGAATCTCAGTTGGTCTAGGAATCGTCTCATCCCCTCTTCCCCCGCTGGGGGCTGGGATCTGTACAGCTCTTCATAGAAGGCCTTAAATACCTCGTTTATTTTCGTCGCACTCCGAACCGTGGTTCCCCTTCCATCTTTGACTCCCCCTATTTCCCTCGCTGCCATCCTCTTACGGAGCTGGTGTGCCAGCATCCGACTAGCCTTTTCCCCATGCTCGTAGGTCGCCCCCTGCGCCTTCCTCCACTGTGCCTCCGCCTTCCCTGTGGTCAACAGGTCAAACTTCGTCTGGAGGCGTCGTCTTTCCCCAAGTAATCTCTCCTCCGGGGCCTCTGCGTATCTCCTGTCCACTCTCAAAATCTCCCCCACTAACCTCTCCCTTTCCATGCCCTCTGTCTTCTCCCTATGAGCCCTGATGGAGATTAACTCTCCCCTGACCACCCCCACCCGCACCTCCCCGTTGTCGTTGGCCTCCAAGTACCTTTCGATGCACCCCCTCACCTTCCCACACACCACCCCATCTGCCAGCAGTCCCACATCCAACCGCCACAGCGGGCGTTGATCCCTCTCCTCTCCCAGCTCCAGTTCCACCCAGTGTGGGGCATGGTCCGAAACGGCTATGGCCGAATACTCCGTCCCCTCCACCCTCGGGATGAGCGCCCTGCCCAGAACAAAAAAATCTATCCGGGAGTAGGCTTTGTGCACACGGGAGAAAAAAGAAAATTCCCTGGCCTGCGGCCTTGCAAACCTCCATGGGTCCACTCCCCCCATCTGATCCATAAACCCCCTAAGCACCTTGGCTGCCGCCGGCCTCTTTCCAGTCCTTGATCTGGAGCGGTCCAGTGCTGGGTCTAACACTGTATTGAAGTCCCCTCCCATTATCAGGCCTCCTACCTCCAGGTCCGGAATGCGCCCCAACATGCGATTCATGAATCCAGCATCATCCCAGTTCAGGGCATATACATTTACCAACACCACCCATGTCCCTTGCAACCTACCGCTCACCATCACATATCGCCCTCCATTATCCACTACGATAGTCTTGGCCTCAAATGACACCCGCTTTCCCACCAATATTGCCACCCCTCTATTCTTCGCGTCCAGTCCCGAGTGGAATACCTGTCCTACCCATCCCTTTCTTAACCTGACCTGGTCTGCCACCTTCAGGTGTGTCTCTTGGAGCATGACCACGTCTGCCTTCAGTCCCTTTAAGTGCGCGAACACTTGAGCCCTCTTCACCGGCCCATTCAGGCCCCTCACGTTCCACGTTATCAGCCGGATTGGAGGGGGGGCTCCCCCCCCCACCCCCCCCCCCCCCCCGCCGACTAGCCATCTCCTTTTCTAGGCTAGTCCCGTGCCTGCGCCTCCCTCACCCTCCAGTCCCCCAGCCGGGGGACCCCCGACCACATCTTCTGTGTCCCATTCCCTTTCAGCCAGTGCAGCAGCAACCCTTTTTCTCCCCCCCTTCCCCCCCTCCCCTCCCCCCGCTAGACCCCTGTCTAGCTTTTCTGCTCCCCCATATCACTCCCGTAAGTCAGCTGACACCTGCTGACCCCGGCTTCCCCCGCCGTCCCATTGACCTCCCCGTGTGGGAGTCCCCCAATCGGTATGCGTTCCTTCGTGCCCCGTCCTGCCTTTCTTCCCGCGCGCGGGGAAAAAAACCGCGTTTTCCAAAGCCTGCCCCACCCCCTCTGGCGCAGCTCCTGTCCGAGGCCTTGTCTCTCTCCCCCAGCCCATGTAACATTTCCTGCGCGTGATTGACCCCCTATATACAACAACCATCACACATCAAACCTCAAACATCCCCCCCACACTCACAAACCCTCAGTTAGAGTCCAACTTTTCGGCTTGTACAAAGGTCCACGCCTCTTCAGGCGTTTCGAAGTAATAGTGTTGGCCCTTGTATGTGACCCACAGTCCCGCTGGCTGCAGCATTCCGAATTTCACCCCTTTCCGGTGCAGCACCGCTTTGGCCCGGTTGAAACCCGCTCTCCGCTTTGCAACCTCCGTGCTCCAGTCCGGGTATATTCGGATCTCTGCATTGTCCCACTTACTGCTCCGCTCCTTCTTGGCCAATTTCAGGACCCTCACTCTGTCCGTGAACCGGTAAAATCTCACCACCATAGCCCTTGGCAGCTCATTTGCCTTAGGCTTCCTCGCCAGCACCCGGTGTGCCCCGTCTACCTCCAGCGACCTCGAAGGGGCCTCCGTGCCCATCATCGCTCTGAGCATCGTGCTCGCGTATGCCCCGGCATCGGCCCCCTCCACCCCTTCAGGGAGACCCAGGATCCGCAGATTCTTTCTCCTCGACCTGTTCTCCAGGTCTTCAAGTCTTCCCGCCCACCTCTTGTGTAGCGCCTCGTGCCGCTCCACTCTCACCGCCAGGCCCAAGAGCTCGTCCTCATTCTCACTGACTCTTTTCTGTACCTCCTGGATCTTTACCTCGTGGGCCTTCTGGGTCATCCCTAGTCCTTCAATCGCCGACAACATAGGCGCCAGCATCTCCTTCCGCAGCGCCTCGAAGCAGCGCTTGATGAACACCTGCAGCTCCGGCCCGCACTCCGCTTTTTTTTTCCCCTCGCTTCTCCCGCTGCTCCAATGCCGCTTTTTTGGCCGTTGCACTTCTGGTCCGGTCCATAAAAGTTGGAGGGGGACCTCTCTCTTCCCTTCCCCACAGGTTGTCTTTGAAAAAAACTCCGTTGGGGCTCCGCTAACGAGCCCAAAAGTCCGTAATAGCGGGAGCTGCTGAATCGTGCGGCTTAGCTCCGCATAGCCGCAACCCTGTGGTAAAGTGTAACTGGAGATCGGAAGATTATAGAAAGCAAACTTGAATGTAAGGCTGGAGGTTAATACCTAGAGAATGGGGAAAGGATGTAAGAAGCCACTTTGCTGGAGGCTGGGGAGCCGGAAGAGGTAAGTAATGATGATGAGAGCATGGGGCCATGTATATGGTACAAGACACACACCTGTTAGGATGCCCATCCTCACGAGAGTAAGAAAAACAAACCTACATAAAATTTTAATCGACAACCACACACAATCGGGACCTAACAGTAGGCTGTAAATGGTGTATGGTCCTTCTTTTACTCTGTTTATCTCATGTCCATCCTTGACAGGGTGATCCAGGTCTTCAGGGTCCCCCGGGACCCCCTGGACAGTTGGAGCAGCTGAATTCTCCTGTTGTCGACTTCCAGAAAGGAGACAAGGTAAGTGTTTCATCACTTTCCACAGAGAGTGGGCTTCTACCTAACCGCAAAGGGAGTTAAGAACAAGTACATTGGGCGAGATTCTCCACTCTCGCGCCGGTTGCGCGAAACGCCTGGGCCGCCAAAATTTCTTGGGAGAATCGCGGTCCGACGCCCTCCCGCGATTCTCCCAAGCGGCGGGAACGGCCCGGTCGAGTTCCGCAGGCCGGAGAATCACCGGAGACACCCAAAATGGCGATTCTCCGGCACCCCCGCTATTCTCAGGCCCGGATGGGCTGAGCGGCCAGGCCATCCACACCTGGTCGCTGCCGTCGGGAACAGCGCGCGAACGCTGGGGGGGGGGGCGGCCTGCGGGGGGACGAGGGTGGATCCTGCACCGGGGGGTACCTCAAATGTGGGGTGGCCCGCGATCGGTGCCCACCAATCGTCGGGCCGTCCTCTCTGAAGGAGGACCTCCTTCCTTCCGCGGCCCCGCAAGATCCGCCTGGCATCTTCTTGCAGGGCGGTCTTAGAGAGGATGGCAACCATGCATGCGCGGGTTGGGGCCGGCCAACCCGCGCATGCGCGGAAGACGCCAGTTATGCGACGCCGGCCGCGTCATCTATGCGGCGCCGCCTTTACGCGGGCGACAAGGCCTGGCGCGTGTAGATGACGCGGCCCCGATCCTAGCCCATTGTCAGGGCCTGAATCGGTTGGGACCGGGGCCGTTTCACGCCGTCGTGAACCTCGACCGTGTTCACGACGGCGTGGGCACTTCGGTGCGGGAGTGGAGAATCCCGCCCATTGTATCTAACTTTCTCTCCTCAAATGACGATGTTCCTGTGGGCGCATCCTAAAGCTTTCATCACTGTTTTGTTCTTGTTAGGGTGAAATTGGACCACGTGGCTATCCCGGGGAGAGGGGCACGCCCGGCCTACCTGTAAGTATGGTGCACAGAGCTTAAACAAAAATGTCTTCAGGGTATCGCCGTCAGCCTGTCACTCAGTCCACATTCTGTTTGTTACAGGGCCCCCCTGGCTTTAGTGGCAGAGGCGAGAAGGGTGAGCCTGGAGATCCAGGAAAGCGAGTAAGTAAGAGAATCAAACAGGACCAAACTGCAGAGCTGTTGAGCGGCGACATGCCAGATAGCGCTGGTGGGCCAGAAACAATAGGCGGCAGTTTCTATCATATTGGCCATTTTTGGAATAGATTACCAGCACTAGACAATTTTAAAGTCAAGGTTGATACGAGATGAATGCTTTTGTGTTGCTTAACTCCCTTTTCCGTGATTGGATCCTGTCAAGTGCCAGTCATGTTCATGCTACTTCTTGTTAATTAATTTTTAAAAAAAATATTTTTATTAAGGTATTTGCAAAATTTTTATAACAATAATGAAAACAATAACATTAACATGGTAAAATAAACATTTCCCCACCCGACCCAATCTTCACACACCTCAACCATCTAACACCTATCCGCCCGCGCCCCCCCCCCCCTTTGGAATACTGCTTCTGCCGACATTTTAATTTTCCCCGAGAAAGTCGACGAACGGCTGCCACCTCCGAGAGAACCCCAGCATTGACCCTCTTAAGGCAAACTTTATTTTCTCCAGCTTGAGAAACCCAGCCATGTCACTGACCCAGGTCTCCACACTCGGGGGCTTCGAGTCCCTCCACATTAACAGGATCCGTCTCCGTGCTACCAGGGAGGCAAAGGCCAAGACGTCGGCCTCTTTCGCCCCCTGAACTCCCGGATCTTCTGACACTCCAAAGATTGCTTCTTGTTAATTAGATTGGCAGTTGTGTCATCAGTTGCCTGGGTCTGAAGGTCAGGAATGCCTTTCCTAAAACTATCCCCCTCGCTACCTAACTCTGCTCCTCTAAGATGCTCCTTAAAATCTACCATTTTGACTGACCTATTATTTTCTCTATGGCACAGCGTGCAATTGTGAGAGAGAACATACCTGGAAAGTGCCCTGGCATTTATTAATGCAAGTTGTTGCTGTTGCACGTTGTCAATGTACCTCCTTTGTTGGTAAACCCAATGAAATCTCATTTGCCTCGACATTTTCTGTGACCAGTCTACTTTTGAGAGATCCTCATCTCCAAATGTTTTCACTTCCAGTATTACACATTTATACCCGATCACCAACAGGAAGGTGCTGGGGATAGGGTGAGAGATGCACAATTCCAATGACTAAATGAGTTTGTGAGATTTGAGGAGCAGACATCAAGTTAGTGGCTTCTAGAAGGTTTGAGGCAATCAAGACTTCTATATGTTTTGGTGCAATTTCACAGGGCTTTGGTGAGACCATGCCTGGAGTACGGTCATGAAAACAGAAAATGCTGGAAAAACTCAGCAGGTCTGGCAGCATCTGTGAAAGGAGTCGCAGAGACAACGGGTGGGATTTACCGAGCAGCCCGCCGTGTGTTTTTCAGCGGCAGAGGCAGCCCGCCAGAGGGATTTTCCGATCCCGCCATTGTCAACGGGATTTTGCCGGGAAACCCGTGGCGGGGGGGGGGTGCTGTTGGTGGGCCCAGAATATCCCCTTGGCGTGGACAGCTGGTAAATTCCGCCCAAAGTTTTGAGTCTGCGTGATTCTTCTTCAGACTGTTGTGATTCAGTTTTGGCCTCCTTTTCCAAGGAAGGACATGCTCGCCTTGGAGGTGAGAAAGGTTTACTCGTTTAATTTTGGGGTGCGAGCGTCGACATTGTGAGGAAAGGTTGAGTGGAAACAGCTTATACTCGAAGGTGTTTAGAAGAATGAGACGTGATCTCATTGAAACTTTTAAAATTCGGAGGGTGCTGAACAGGGGAAGATGTTTCGATTGGCTGAAGAGTGTAAGATTAGGGGGAATGGTCTAAAGACAACGGTTTGATCATTTAAGACGAAGGTGATGAGAACTTGTTAACTCAGAGGGTTGTGAATCTTTGGAAGTCCCTACCTCAGAGGGTTGTGCGTGCACATTTGCTGAACATATTTAATGCAATGATTAGTAAATTTCTGGAATCCAGCAGAATCAAAGGACAGAACTGAGGTCAATCATTAGCCATGACCTTACTGAATGGTGAAGCAGGTTCATCAGAACCCATGACCTACTCCTGCTTCTATTTTGTAAGTTATTTGAAGGCATATTAAGTACAATGTTTGATTTATATAGTCTTATATGTAGACAAGTAAACCTCTAATGGTCTCGCTCGTCATAAATTGAAGGATCCACTCAATAGAAGCTGTATTCTCCACTGGGTTGGGTGCATGTGGGTGGTTAACGTGAGTGGCTATTAAGTAGAGAATGTGTCAGCTTGGCATGACAGTCTTCAATAGGTGTGAAAATCTAGACATGAGTGTCAGCATGCTTTTTTAAAAATATATATATTTTATTAAAGTTTTTCGATCAAACTAAAACAAAAATTTCCCATTTTACAACTTTGTAATAATATATACATTGATCGTTTTTTAAATAAATAATATGCTAACTAACGGCAACTGCCAACAACAAAATAAAAAACAACAGAAATAGTAACTAAAATAGTAACTTTGTAACATCTAATATAAATAACTAATATATAAACACACACATAAAACCCCTGAGGACCCAAATGAGTCCTCCCGCCCCCCCCCCCCCCTCCCCCCTGGGCTGCTGCTGCTACCTTTCCTATTTTCCCTTATCGCTCTGCGAGATAGTCGAGGAACGGTTGCCACCGCCTGGTGAACCCTGAGCCGAACCTCTTAGTGCGTACTTTATCCGCTCCAATTTTATAAACCCTGCCATGTCGTTTATCCAGGCCTCCACGCCCGGGGGTTTAGCTTCTTTCCACATAAGTAGAATCCTTCGCCGTGCTACTAGGGACGCAAAGGCCAAAACATCGGCCTCTCTCGCCTCCTGCACTCCCGGCTCATCTGCAACCCCAAATATAGCCAACCCCCAGCCTGGTTCGACCCGGACCCCCACCACCTTTGAAATCACTTTTGCCACACCCACCCAGAACCCATGTAATACCGGACATGACCAAAACATGTGGGTGTGGTTCGCCGGGCTTCCCGCGCATCTCCCGCACCTATCCTCCACTCCAAAAAATCTACTCAGCCTTGCTCCAGTGATATGCGCCCTGTGTAGAACCTTGAATTGTATCAGGCTGAGCCTGGCACACGAGGATGAAGAGTTTACCCTACTTAGGGCATCTGCCCACAGCCCCTCCTCTATCTCTTCCCCCAGCTCCTCCTCCCATTTTCCCTTCAGCTCCTCCACCATCGTCTCCCCCTCGTCTCTCATTTCCCTGTATATATCTGACACCCTGCCATCACCCACCCATGCCCCCGAAATCACTCTGCCTTGGATCTCTTGCGCCGGGAGCTGCGGAAATTCCCTCACCTGTTGCCTCACAAATGCCCTCACTTGCATATAGCGAAATGCATTCCCAGGTGGCAGCCCATATTTTTCTGTCAGTGCTCCCAGACTCGCGAACGTCCCGTCTAAGAATAAGTCCTTCAATTTCGCAATTCCTGCTCGCTGCCAAGATTTAAATCCCCCATCTATCCTTCCCGGGACGAACCTATGATTGTTCCTTATCGGGGACCACAGTGAGGCACCCGTCACTCCCTTATGTCGTCTCCACTGCCCCCAAATTTTCAGAGTTGCCACCACCACTGGGTTTGTGGTGTATTTTTTCGGGGAGAACGGCAACGGCGCCGTCGCCAGTGCTTTTAGGCTAGTTCCCCTACAGGACGCCATCTCCAGTCTTTTCCACGCCGCTCCTTCCCCTTCCCTCATCCACTTACATATCATTGACACGTTGGCGGCCCAATAATAATCACTTAGACTCGGCAGTGCCAGTCCCCCTCTGTTCCTACTGCGCTGCAGGAACCCCCTCTTTGCTCTTGGGGTCTTTCCAGCCCACACAAAGCTCATAATACTCTTGTCCACCTTTTTAAAAAAGGCCTTTGTAATCAGTACAGGGAGGCACTGGAACACAAAAAGAAACCTCGGAAGGACCACCATTTTAACCGCGTGCACCCTGCCCGCCAATGACAGGGGCGCCATGTCCCACCTCCTAAAGTCCTCTTCCATCTGCTCTACCAGTCGTGCCAAGTTAAGCTTATGCAAGGTTCCCCAGTTCCTGGCCACCTGGATCCCCAAATACCGGAAATCCCTTGTTACCCTCCTCTACGGTAAATCATCTATTCCCCTGCCCTGTTCCCCGAGATGCATCACAAACAGTTCACTCTTCCCCATATTCAATTTATATCCTGAAAATTCTCCAAACTCCCTGAGTGTCTGCATTATCTCAGGCATCCCCTCCACTGGGTCCGCGACATACAACAACAAATCATCCGCGTATAATGACATCCGATGCTCTTCACCTCCTCTAAGTACCCCCCTCCACTTCCTGGAGCCCCTCAGCGCTATGGCCAGTGGTTCAATTGCCAACGCAAACAGTAACGGGGACAGGGGACATCCCTGTCTTGTACCCCTATATAGTCGGAAGTTGTCAGATCGTTGCCTATTTGTAATCACACTTGCCACCGGGGCCCTGTACAGGAGCTGAACCCATCTAATGAACCCCTCTCCAAATCCAAATCTCCTCAGTACTTCCCACAGGTAGTCCCACTCCACTCTATCAAATGCTTTCTCTGCATCCATCGCCACCAGTATCTCCGCCTCCCCTTCCGGTGGGGGCATCATCATCACCCCCAGCAGCCTCTGTATATTAGCATTCAATTGCCTCCCTTTAACAAACCCCGTTTGATCATCATGCACCACCCCAGGGACACAGTCCTCTATCCTCGTCGCCATCACCTTGGCCAAAAGCTTGGCATCTACATTCAAGAGGGAGATAGGCCTGTATGACCCGCACTGCAGCGGGTCTTTGTCTCTTTTCAGGATCAGCGATATCGTCGCCTCCGACATCGTCGGGGGTAGTGTCCCCCTTTCCCTAGCCTCATTAAAGGTTCTCGTCAGAAGTGGGGCCAGCAGGTCCACATATTTCCCATAGAACTCCACCGGGAACCCATTCGGTCCCGGGGCCTTCCCTGCCTGCATGTTCCCAATTCCTTTTACCACCTCCTCCACCTCAATCTGCGCTCCCAGTCCTGTCCTCTCCTGCTCCTCAACCTTCGGGAACTCCAGCTGGTCTAGGAAACGCATCATTCCCTCTTTCCCTTCCGGGGGTTGAGCCTTATATAGCCTCTCGTAAAATACCTTAAACACCCCGTTCACCCTCTCCGCTCCCCGTTCCATCTTTCCCTCCTCGTCTCTAACCCCTCCGTTCTCTCTCGCCGCCCCCCTCTTCCTAAGTTGTTGGGCCAGCAGCCGGCTCGCCTTCTCTCCATATTCATACTGCACTCCCTGTGCCTTCCTCCATTGTGCCTCCGCCTTACCCGTGGTCAACAAGTCAAAGTCCGTGTGCAATCTCCGTCTTTCCCTGTATAGCCCTTCATCTGGAGCCTCCGCATATTGCCTATCCACCCTCAAAATCTCCCTCAACAATTTCTCCCTTTCTTTACCCTCTTGTTTCCCCTTATGGGCCCTTATGGAGATCAGCTCCCCTCTAACCACCGCCTTCAGCTCCTCCCAGACCACTCCCACCTGGACCTCTCCGTCATCATTAATCTCTAGGTAGTTTTCAATACATCCCCTCCCCCTTACACATACCCCCTCGTCCGCCAACAGTCCCATATCTAATCTCCAGAGTGGAGATTCAGATACTCCAGAGTGTTCCTTTTCCTCTCCTACTTCCAGATCTACCCAATGTGGGGCATGATCTGAAATGGCTATAGCCGAATACTCCGTTCCTGCCACCTTCGGGATCAGCGCCCTTCCCAGGACAAAGAAGTCTATCCGGGAGTACACTTTGTGGACATAGGAGAAGAAGGAAAACTCTTTACTCCTTGGCCTAGTAAATCTCCAGGGATCCACTCCTCCCATCTGCTCCATAAAGCCCTTAAGCACCTTGGCCGCTGCCGGCCTCCTCCCGGTCCTAGATCTGGACCGGTCCAGCCCTGGGTCCAGCACCGTGTTGAAGTCCCCCCCCCATTACCAACTTTCCCATCTCCAGGTCAGGGATGCGCCCCAACATACGCTTCATAAAGTTCGCGTCATCCCAGTTCGGGGCATATACATTCACCAGCACCACCGCCTCACCTTGCAGTCTGCCACTCACCATCCCGTATCTACCCCCACTGTCCGCCACTATGTTCTTCGCCTCAAACAATACCCGTTTCCCCACCAGTATAGCCACCCCTCTACTTTTTGCATCCAAGCCCGAGTGGAATACCCGTCCCACCCATCCTTTCCTTAATTTGACCTGATCCGCCAGTTTCAGGTGCATCTCCTGAAGCATGACCACGTCTGCCTTTAGCTTCTTTTGGTGCGCAAGTACCCTTGCCCTCTTAATCGGCCCGTTCAACCCTCTCACGTTCCACGTGATCAACCGGGTTGGGGGGCTCTTTACCCCCCCCCCTCGTCGACTAGCCACCCCCCTTTTTAGGCCAGCTCCTCACCCGGTTCCCACGCACCCGCTTTTCCCCCCGACGGCGCCCTCCTGTCCCGACCATCCCATCCCGTAACAGCTCCCCCTTCCCCTTAGCAGCAGCAACCCAGTTAACCGCCCCCCCCGTTTATCCCGTTTATCCTTAGCCTCCCATCATGTGAGGCCCCCTCCTTCCCGCCACAATTTCCATAGCGCGGGGACAAAGCCCGCGCTTCCCTCTCGGCCCCGCCCCTGATGGCGCAGCTCCCTCTCTCCTTCCCCCTCCCCTTCCCCACCGGCGCCCACATTTCTTCGTGTGTGTCCCCCCTTCGAGGGGAAAGAAATTTCCCCCCCCCCCCCCATCTGATTCACAGTCCCTTGCCACCACCTCACTACTTCATTTCAAACACTCTTTCTCCAATCTAGTCCAACTTCTCCTCTTCGATAAATGTCCACGCCTCTTCTGCCGTCTCAAAGTAGTGGTGTTTACCCTGGTATGTAACCCACAGTCTTGCCGGCTGCAACATTCCGAACTTCACTTTCCTCTTGTGGAGCACCGCCTTGGCCTGATTGAAACTCGCCCTCCTTCTCGCCACCTCCGCACTCCAATCCTGATACACGCGGATCACCGCGTTCTCCCACCTGCTGCTCCGTGTCTTTTTCGCCCATCTCAGGACCATCTCCCTGTCCTTGTAGCGGCGGAACCTCACCACTATTACTCAAGGTATTTCTCCTGCCTTTGGTCTTCTCACGAGGACTCAATACGCTCCCTCCACTTCCAGGGGGCCCGTCGGGGCCTCAGCTCCCATTAAGGTATGAAGCATCGTGCTCACATACGCCCCAACGTCCGCTCCCTCTGCCCCTTCGGGAAGACCCAAGATTCTTAAGTTCTTCCTCCTCGAGCTATTTTCCAGGGCTTCCAGTCTCTCCATACACCTCTTATGCAGTGCCTCGTGCGTCTCCGTCTTCACCACCAAGCCCTGTATCTCGTCCTCATTTTCGGCAGCTTTTGCCTTCACTCCACGGAGCTCCATCTCTTGGGCCTTCTGCGCCTCCTTTAACCCCTCAATCGCCTGCAGCATCGGCGCCAGCACCTCCTTCTTAAGCTCCTCCACACATCGCCGGAGGAACTCCTGCTGTTCCAGGCCCCATACCAACTGGCCTCCCTCCGCCGCCATCTTGCTTCTCACTTCCCTTCTTTGCCGCTGCTCCAGAGGATCCTCCGTAATCTGGCCACTATTATCTCTTCTCTCAGCATGCTTTTTAACATTACAATACCACTTGGTGTGTATGGTTTTTCATTTTTTAATGGGATTTAAATAAATAAATAAATAACCTTTATTGCCACAAGTAGGCTTACATTAACACTGCAATGAAGTTACTGTGAAAAGCCCCTAGTCGCCACATTCCGGCGCCTGTTCAGGTGGGCTTCCCTGGCAAGGCCAATGTCCGTTACTCATTCCCAGTTGTCCTTGAGACGGTGGTGGTGACTCTCCTTCTTGAACTGCTTCAGTCCACCTGGTGTAGGCACACCCATACTGCTGTTATGGAGGGAATTCCAGGATTTTGATCTCCGTGACAGTGATATAGTCCCAAGTCAGGGATGACATGTGGTTTGGAGAGGAACTATCAGGTGGTGGTGTTCCCATGTGGCTTATCGCCCTTGTGTTTCTGGGTAGCAATGGTCGTGGGTTTGGAAGGTGTGGTTTAAGGAGGTTTGGTGAGTTCTGACAGAGCATCTTGTAGATGGTACACACTGTCGCGACTGTGCATTAGTTGTGGAGGGAGTGAATGTTTAATGAATAAACAGGCTGCTTTGTTGAGCTTCTTGAGAGTTGTTGGGGCGACACTCTTCCAGGAGTGGAGAGATTACAACATGCATTTGATTTGTACCCTGTAAATGGTGGGCAGGCTTTGGGAAGTCAGGAGATGAATTTCTCACGATACAATTCCCAGTCTCTTAGCTTTTCTATTCACAATGTTTATATGGCTGGTCTAGTTGTGTTGTCTCATCAATGGTAATGTCCTCAGATGTTGATGGTGGGGTATTCCGCCTAGCTAACGCTGTTAAATGTCAAACAGAGATGGTTGGACTCTGTCTTGTTGGAGATGGTAGTTGGTTGGCCCTTTTGTGCTCCAACGGTTACTTGCCAATTATCAGCCCAAGCATGAATGATGGCTATGTCTTACTGCATATGGCCATGGACTGCTACTGTACCTGTGGAGTCACAAACGGTTTTGAACATTGTGGAACCATCAGCGAACATCACCACTTCTGACCTTATGACGTAGGGAGGTTCATTGATGAAGCAATTGAAGGTGGTTGGGCCCAGGACACTACCCTGAGGAACTCCTGCAGCTTTGTGCAGGGGTGGGCTGGTTGGCCTCTTAACAATCGCAACCATCTTCCTCTGTGCCAGGTATGACCCCACCCAGCAGACAGTTTCCCCCTGATTTCCATGGACTTCAGTTTTCCTCGGACTCCTTGATTCAGCACTCGGTCACAAGGCAGCTCTCACTTTCACTTCACCTCTTGAGTTCAACTCTTTTGTCCATGTTTTGACCAAGGCTGCAGTGAGGGCAGAAGTTGAATCACCTTTGAGGAACCCAAACTGAGTTCCGGTGAGCTGTGTGTGGGTCACTTGATAGCACTCGTGATGCATCTTCCATCATTGCTCATGATCGAGAGGCATTTGATGGGGTGGTAATTGGCCAAGTTGCAATTGTCCTGTATTCTGTGACCTTAACTGACATCCACCCACATTCACTGTCCAGCAGATGCAGTCCTTGTTCTTCTAGGCTGCAGAGTTAACAAGTTTGAACGGTTCCACTTAATCATAAAATGTCCCAAGACAGTGATAATCACTTTACTTATGTAAAGATGTAACAAGGAATGATTTTCTTTGCAGAAAATAAGACCAGTTTCAGCTTCAAATGGCCAGTTATTCCAAACAGTTTTATATTAAGTAACATGAATGATTCTGTGTGTGCATCACCATAACAACTAGGCACCAATTGTTAATCTTTCTCTGGTGGCTACAGTTGTCATTGTTTAAACATTTGTTTCCTGTATAATCTTCTATTTTTGTTTAAACAGGGTAAACCTGGCAAAGATGGAGAACTAGGCACCCCAGGATTTGATGTAAGTATTTGCATGTTTAATAACACTGAGGCAATGGCCACAATTCTTTGCAGAGACGGTGGCCCAGAAGCAACAATTGGTTTTATGGTCATCAGTCAGTTAACTGCATGTCGCACCTACAAAAGCTGCCAGCCAATCAGAGGGCCAGCAGTGCCATTGGAGGATAGCAGCGGAGGTTAGTGGAATGGCTTTGCTGGGGGCCAAGCAAGCAGGCCTGGGTAGGAGGCGATCAGCAGGGATGGGAAGAGAGTGGAGAATCAGCGGTAGCCATTGCCACAGGGTGGGCTCTCCATAGCAGACAGGGTTCCCAGACAGGGACTGCTAGAACCTTGAACAAAGAAAACTCAATAGGGTTTATATTTAATTGAACATGCGATTCCTCCGTGGTTCCAGCAGATTTCGGCAGAATTTTCTGGTTGCCTCGTCAGGGTCAGAACTTCTGTCTTATTATGTCCTTTATCAAAGGCAAATTGACATATTTATGAAAAGTAGCTGTCCTTCAGTTATCTGCTATCAGGCACATTCTGGCAGAAGTATTTCGGCAAATAAGCGCACAGTAGTAAAGAGATTCTGTCATTTGTTTTACAGGGTCTCCCAGGAGGTCCGGGTCGGCTAGGAGAACCAGGCAGAGATGGATCCAGGGTAAAAATGCATCAGATTTTAACAAGCCATTGGGCAATCACCTCAGCAATTCTATTTTGAGTAGCAAAGTCATGTTGTCAGCATGTTGATGTCAAAGTTCCTGGTTTTTGAACATTTCTGTGACCATACACTAATCTTTCCATGAAGACACTAATTCATTCTGGGCCAATTGTCTTGAAATACCCTTCCCTAATTGGCCATACCAAATGACGATCATTCTCTTTGCCCTCACGCAAATCTCACACTCGCGTGCTCTGTCCGGTAGATTTTATGAGATAGACATCAGGAAGGGATCCCGGCTGTTTAATCTTCTCTCTGCTTTATGGTGGAATGGGACCCCAGAATGAATTGTCGTGCTTTAACATCCATTACTGCTGCCATGAGCAAATTCAGTGCAGGTCAGTGGTCAAACCAGAAGCCAATGTGGTTTTGATGGCTCTGCACCACACTCAGCCACATATTTAACCATAACATTGCAGCAAGCGGCTTTTAAAACAAAATTGCTGGAATAAGTCAACATATGTATAGTTTGTGACAGATTATCACGATCACATAATTGTCACTGCGCAGAAGGAGGCTCAGTTTCTTCCTATCTGCGCCAGCTCTCCAATTGGGTAGTTGAATTCTCCCACCTTTTCCCGTAACCCCGCACAGTCTTCCTTTTCAGATGACAGTGCAATTCCATGTGGAATACTTCAATAGAACCTGCCTTCACCACACTGCCCGACAGTGCATTCCAGACCGTAACGACTCGCTGGGTGAAAAGGATTTTTTCTCATGTCGCTTTTGCTTCTCTTGCTTTAAATCTGTGCGCTCTCATTCTTGATCCTTTCACAAGCGGAAACAGTTTCTCCCTATCTACTCTGTCCAGACCCCTCCTGATTTGGAACACATCTATCAGAGCCTTCTCTTTCGAAGGAAAACCGCCACTAACTTATCCAATCTTAACTTCATTGACGTTCCTCATCTCTGACACCATTCTCGTGAACCTTTCCTGCACTCAGAGGCAAAGGGGATAGGCCCCAAAGCCACAGGTACCTCGGGAATCTGCACATTAAAGTAATAATAATATTTATTATTGTCACAAGTAGGCTTACATTATCACTGAAATGAAATTACTCTGCAGACTCCACACAGACAGTGGCCAAGCTGGGAATCGAACCTGGGACCCTAGCGTATGAAGCAACTGTGCACGTTAGCGCAATGGGTAGCACTGTTGATTCACAGGTCCTGGGTCCCAGGTTCGATTCCCGCTTGGTTCACTGTCTGTGCGGAGTCCACGTTCTCCCCATGTCCGCGAGGGTTTCCTCCGGGTGCTCCGGTTTCCTCCCATAAGTCCTGAAAGATGTGCTTGTTCAATGAATTGGACATTCTGAATTCGCCCTCAGTGTATCCGAACAGGCGCCGGAGTGTGACGACTAGGGGATTTTCACAGCAATTTCATTGTAGCGTTAATGTCAGCCTGCTTGTGACAATAATAAAAATTATGAAACTACCCACTGTGCTACCATGCCGCCCTAGTGAGACTCGATGTCGTGCTTTAATATGCAGATTTGCCAAAAGGTGATCCCGCCCACAGTGGCCAGGATTTACATCACAACATCTTGTGAGATCGTGTTAGATCTCGCGAGGCGTTGCAAGCTGGGAAGTTCTGGAGTGGGGTCTCCGATCTTTAGTCAGCCACACTGCGCCGCAGCAAGCTGATTTTCAGGCGCAGCATGACAATTGGGTTGCGCCCATTGAAAAGCAAGAAGTGTTGCCAAAGCTTTTCATCTTGCACTCATCAGGTCAAATGCAAGAATACCAAATTTCAACAATCACACAATGATTTAAACTACAGGAGAAAAGGGTGCTGATTGGTTGGCAAGACAACATTGAATAGCTAAGCCTCCAGGAAATCGGCACTCACTGACGCTTGCTAGAAGTGAGAAAATGTCATACACAAAACAAAGGAATATGTTTAAACCTTGCACCCTCTTTTTAATTACCCAGGAGCGAAAGGCTCCCTGCTGTTTTCACCACGGCAGTGCCTCGGCCAATCAACGTGTTAACCAATTAAGGAGGCACGATGGTGCAGTGGTTAGCACAGCTACCTCACGGTGTCGAGGATCCGGCTTCGATCCTGGCCCTGGGTCCTGTCCGGGTGGAGTTTGCACATTATCCCCGTGCCTGCGTGGGTCTCACCCCCACACCCAAAAATGTGTGGGGTAGGTGGATAAGCCACGCTAAATTGCCTTTAATTGGTTAAAAAAAGGAATTGGGCACTTTTATTTTTTTTAAACTTGCTAACCCATTTCCCCCTGTAATATAAATTGTAATTATTCCAAATTTGGCATTCTTCGGTTTGTTCTGATTAGTGCAATCTTCGGTAACATGTCCATCTTTTTAGCAATATTTCGGTTAGTGTGTGATATACGTTTGTCCTCATGGTTATTTCACAGCATTGCGTATTTCAAATCTAATCAGGTGTTTTGGTAGTTGCAAGTGGTACATGAGAATGTATTGAGAAATTGGAATGTTCCGGACACATTGTTCAAAGTCCAGGATGTTTTCTTGATTCTTGGCCTAGTCATTCGAATGAAGTAAATTGCTGTTAAAAGGTGAGTGGAGCGAAGAAGTTACTGCTCTATCTGTTTAAATTGAACTTCAGTCACTGACTGGGTGCTCAGTGGTCTATGAAGACCAAGGTCCAGACCACTGATATTTGAAACAGAGAAGGTCGATGAGTTTGGTGTTACTTGGCCTGTACAAGGTGGGAAATTAATTGAGAATACACAGATAATTGGAGTGGATATGGGCTCATGAAAGAAATGGCAATGTGGAATGAGTCACTAGTTTAATTGGCCATAATGACAATAAAACAAATTGAAAGGGGTCAGCCATTAATGAGAGACCTCATCTATTTTAAATTAAAAGATAGTTATAATTTAACCGTAATGTTTTTGTATGGAGGCTGTGGTTATCTTGTAACCTAAAACCTATTTTATAATTACGAATTCTTCATCATTAACTTATTTATTTCTGTACACAGGGTCAGAAAGGAGAACGTGGTTTCCCTGGTCCACCAGGCATCGTAAGTGTCCAAACTAGAATATTCAACATTTATCTTCCACCTACCTGAGCTCTTTAACCAAGGAAACAACCATAAAGTATTCACGAGAATCAGATACTATTAGTAAACTCAATTAGACAAAGTAGATTTGGGTAATTATTTCACAAAGCTCTGGAGCGGGATTCTCCATCAGCCGACGCCGGAATCGAGAAACATGATTGGGCAGAGAATGGGTTCCGATGCTGAAATCACGGCGGGCGCCGATTTCGCAGCAAATTGCAATTCTCCATTGCCTGGACAGCGAGGTCAATGCATTCCAGAACGCACGGACAGTAAACGCCGAACCGGTATTCTCCGGGGACTCCGCGATTCTCTGCCTCCGATGGGCCGAATTTCCGACGGCGCGATTAACTTGTGATTTTAAAAATCATGAAGCAGGTGCCGTGGTTGCCAAGGGAGAGAGAGGGGGGGTACGGAAAGTGACCAACATCGCATAGTTTGCTAACAGTTGTGCCGCCGGCCAGGGAGCTTCTGCCAGAGCCGGGGGATTAGAGGGGATAGCCAGATGGAATATTTGCGATTGGGGTGGACGGGCATGGAACACTATTGCTGCAGCCTGCAAGGCAACCATGCAGTTGCCCACTGTGAACTTAGGGCCACGGGTCGTATTGGTGTCCCCCCGCCCCCCCCAAGTGCCCTCTGGCCCCAGTTAACCCATCAGCCATATGGACACGCTCCAACTAAACCAGTGCCGTTCTGTTAGCAGGGATGGTGTGTGTAGGGAGTGAGCTGCAGCTACTCAGCCTCCTGAGTGTCAATTGCGAATCCGGAACCGTTTCCCAGTGGAATTGACTGTGTTCCACATGGCGCCGGTGCTTGCCCCTGAACAGTAGCTGAATTGGGCCAGGTGCGGTGCCAGTTTTGCTGTCGTGGAAGTCCCCGAATCCTGCCCCAACGTCAACACCAAGGGCGGGATTCTCCCTTTGGGGGACTAAGTCCCCACGCCTGCTGGAAAATGGGCGAGAATCATTCCGGACTTTTTCCTCGAAAGTCCGGGGTGATTCCCCGTTCCCCAGGGGGCTAGCAGGCTACCGGCGTGCAACCCGCAGCGCTAGCTGCCGGCGAGGCCCAGCTGGACAGACCGCGCTGTCGCGCATGCGCACGGCGGCCGCAAGCAAGTCCATGCATGCATGAGGCGCGGGCGCCGCCGACATGGTGGCGCCACACAGCGGGAGCCGGGATCGAACCTGGGGCCTTGGCGCTGTGAGGCAGCAATGCTAACCACTGCGCCACCGTGCTGCCCGTTCAAGTGCAATATTGATATTCATGTCGAGAGGGCTAGAATACAAGAGCAGGGATGTACTTCTGAGCGTGTATAAGGCTCTGGCCAGACCCCGTATGAAGTATTGTGAGCAGTTTTGGGCCCCATATCTAAGAAAGGATGTGCTGACCTTGGAAAGGGTCGAGAGGAGGTTCACAAGTATGATCCCTGGAATGAAGAACTTACCGTATGAGGAGCGGTTGAGGACTCTGGGTCTGTACTCATTGGAGTTTAGAAGGATGAGGGGGGCATCTTATTGAAACTGTATGGATCTTATGGATACTGTAAGGCCTGCTTAGAGTGGTCATGGAGAGGATGTTTCTACTAGTAGGGAAAACTAGAACCAGAATGCACAGCCTCAGACTGAAGGAAGGATGGTTTAAAACAGAGATGAGCAGGAATTTCTTCAGCCAGAGGTTTATTCAACCCTCATTGACGGGCAGCACAGTGGCACAGTGGGTTAGCCCTGCTGCCTCATGGCGCCGAGGTCCCAGGTTCGATCCCGGCCCTGGGTCACTGTCATTATGGATTTTGCACATTCTCCCCGTGTTTGCGTGGGTTTCGCCCCCACAACCCAAAGATGTGCAGGCTAGGTGGATTGGCCACGCTAAATTGCCCCTTAATTTGAAAAAATGAATTGGGTACTCTAAATTTATTTATTTTTAAAACCCTCATCTACAAGCAGAAAAAATATCAAGCATATTTATAGGAGAAACTTTATTCTGCATTTAGCCCCCAGAGTAACTCCAGCCAGTGACACTGTGTTCTAAATTGAATTTCTGTATAATGTTGCTGTCTGTTACCAGAATAAAATTCTGCCTTTATTCCAGACTTTTCCAAGACCAGGTGTTACAGTTGGACAAAAAGGTGATCCAGGTTATCATGGCCCTCCAGGGACAAAGGGAGATCGCGGTGCCACAGGTTACAATGTTTTTTCAGTACTATTGAATCATGTGAAAAGCTTTTTCCATTGCAAGTTTTTCTTGGAAATGCCGATGGACTATAGCCTGTTCGTTCTTTTCTTCCAGGCTTTCCAGGGTTGCCAGGATCGCCAGGATCTCCAGGTGAGGGACTGAATCACAAAATTGGTACAGCGCAAAAGGAAGCCATTCAGCCCATCGTGCCCATTCCAGCTCTCCGAATGAGCAATTCGCCCAATGCCATGCTCCTGCCTTCTCCCCATAACCCTGCAGATGATTTCCCCTTGAATGACTCTATTGAACCTGCCTCCTCGGGCAGCGCATTGCAGACCCAAGCCGTTCGCTGTGCAAAAAAGTTATTTCTCAGATCGCTTTTGCTTCTTTTGCCAGTTATTTTAAACCTGTGCTGTCCTGTTTGTGATCCTTTCACGAGTGGGAGCAGTTTCTCCCCCTCTAGTCTGTCCAGACCCCTTGTGATTGTGAATGCTTCCAACAAATCTCCTTCTGGCCTTCTTTCCTCCGAGTGAAAGAGTCCCAACTTCCCTCACCTGTCTTCATAACTTACGTCTCTCGTTCCTGGAACCATTCTCGTGAACCTCTTTTGAACTCTTTCCAGTGTCTCCACATCCTTCCTATAGTGTGGCACCCAGAACTTTACACAGTATTCCAGCTGAGGTCTCCTTAGTATCTTATACAAGTTCATCATAACCTACTTGCTCCTGTACTCTGTGTCCCTATTAATAAAGCCTAGGATACTGTGTGCTTTATGAACTGCTCTCTCAACCTGTCCTGCCACCTTTAAAGACTTATGCAAATATACTCCCAGATCCCCCTGCCCTGCACCCCCTTTCGAGTCGTACCCTTTATTTTATATGGTTACTCCGCGTTCTTCCTACCAAAATGTATCTCCACTCATTTCTCCGCGCTGTACTTCATTTGCTACCTATCCAACCATTCCACCAACTCCTCCATGTCCTTTTTGAAGTTCTACACTGTCCTCCTCACAGTTTACAATGCTTCTAACGCAATCACACAGATTTAAACAGCCTCAGGATAAGGGGGTCAGCCACATGGGACTGAAATGAGGAGAAATTCCTTGACAGAAAGGGATGTAGATCCTCGGGGTTCTCTACCCCGGAGGGCTTTGGATGCTTCGTCGCTGAACGTATTTAAGGCAGAGGTTGATAAATTGTTGAATGCTAAGGGAATGAAGGAGAATGGGGATCGTGCAGGAAGGTGGAGTTGAGTTAGACGGTCAACCATGATCTAAGTGAATGCAGGAGCAGGGTTAAGGGCTGAATGGTCAACATCTCAGATTTCTTATGTATTAACAAAACATCTATTGATCTCTGTCTCGTAAGTTCTGTATCTTGACATGTGCATCCTTTGTGAGAAAAGAGTTTTGCATTGCAGCTCCCCTTTGAATGATAAAAGTTCTTCTTGGATGATCTAACTCTCGTTCTAAAATGATGTCTCCTTGTCCGAACATCAATGGATACCACAAGTAAACAGAGCTCCAGACACCATGGAGTACCCAAGCCATTTACTTTTTCCAAATAAAATGCTATTCTTTGTCTTCAAAAGCCCTGACCATGTTTGTTTTCCTAAATCTTTTCCTTTCCCCTTGTCTTTTATACCAGGTCAGTCCGGTGTCGGATCACCAGGCACCCCAGGCTTCCCAGGCGAAAGAGGTCCAAAGGGGAATGATGGCATACCTGGATTCTCACTCCCTGGTCCACAAGGACAAATTGGTCATCCAGGTCCCTCTGGTCCGCCAGGCCCTCCCGGCCATTCAGGGCCTTTTGGTAAATTTGCTTTTACCTTGATTATAAATTACACCGGGTTTGAAACAATTAGCTATAAATGTCACACGTGCATTCAACACAAGGAAACATTTTCTGTAGGAAAGGGAAAAGCGTGTATTTCTAAATTGTCCGTACATTCTCAGGCCATGCCACTTACAGCCAATTAGTTTCTTTGAAAGTGCGGTCACGACTACATAGTCAAAATAAAAGGTCACCTGCTTAACGCACAGCATTGCCCAGCAATTGGCAAATGAATAACCAGATGGTTTTCCATGATGTTGGCTATTGAAAGACTCTGTGCACTTCCAGCAATATAGGGTGTCTTCAATTCATAGCTTTTATTAATGGCTGAAGCTGTCATATGGGACCTCCATTAACCATCATATTCGAACCAGGACATGCTGCACCCTTCACTATGGCACTGAAGCATCAGCTCAGATCAATGACGGGCAACCTAGGCTAGTGAATGGACTTCATGCATGACCCTCCTTCATCTCAGCAAGTGACAAGATTGAAATCGGGCTTGTTCACTACCCATAACTGCATGTATAAAATTAAATACATTCAATACACCCCGAATATTTCATAAGAAGTTATAGAAAATGCTTAATCATTTGTATATCAATAAAACTATCATCAACTTGGTAAAAACAAAATAAATATTTACACTTTGGACACAGGGGCTCACACAGTGAATGTTGTGAACAACCACTTCACTGGCCCTTGCTTTACGTGCGTATCACTTCAGTCATACAGGGAGGAATAAAATCTATGCGGATGGAAATCGATGGAATGTGCCAACCATGCGATTGGGCAACGGTCAATAAATGGCTCATGGGCTGGCGCAGAACCCAGATGAGCCGTATGTGGCTCCGAGCCGCAGGCTGTCCACCATTGGTTTAAATGATGTACTCAAGTCTTGTAGTGAGGAGGGAAACAAATGCTGGCCTAGCCAGAAAAGCCCACCAAAAAAAAAATGCATTTAAAAAAAGTAAGCTAACCCACCATGTTCCATGAGCAAAATTGGAAGTGGCAGAAACCTGACCCGAGGGGAAACTCCAGATAATAATGATATTCTGTTGATTGTTGGACCTGCTTTAGTTGAAGATTAAAAGTTAAACAGAAATGCGGTAGTTCTTTTTGAGAAGAAAGAATGGGCGATTAACCCGAAAGTTCAAAGTCTAAAGAAGCCACGAAATATTGAAGTCAACTAAGAGTTGGACCAGAGATTTGCCTGCATATATTGAAACAAAATAGCATTCGGCAAAGAAAAAGCACATCAAATCTATCATCAGCTGCATTAAAGCATTCAACCAGAGTTTAAACGCGCCTGAAAACAATAAGTAGAACATCGCATGGTTGTACTTAATCACTTGTTACACTGTTACATGACTGTTCTGCGGTAAAACGACTATTAGATCCACTTTATTTCTAATAAAATAGTTCTGAAATATGCAATAATTACAGAGAATTTTATGGAATGTACAGAATGTATCCTAGCCATGCAGCACAATCTGTCCATGCTGACATTCTTGAACCACTTTAAAATTCCTCCCATCCTTACTTTGTAACTGTATCATCACAATCCTCTACTCACTTCTCCCTCATATACTTATCTAGCTTCCTCTTAAATGCATCTATGTTAGGGGTTTCCAACCACTGTGTGTGCCGGGGGAAGCTTGCAAGTGTGCTGCGGCCTGCTGCAGGTTTTAAACAGTGTGTGCTGCAGGAGCCCAAGAAAGATGGAGGAAAAACCGAGACTGGGGCCTGGGAGTGTGGCAGTGAGGAGAGTGGGAGTGGCGGTGAGGAGAGTGGGAGTGGCGGTGAGGAGAGTGGGAGTGGCGGTGAGGAGAGTGGGAGTGGCGGTGAGGAGAGTGGGAGTGTGGCGGTGAGGAGAGTGGGAGTGTGGCGGTGAGGAGAGCGGGAGTGACGGTGAGGAGAGTGGGAGTGGCGATGAGGAGAGTAGGAGTGGCGGTGAGGAGAGTGGGAGTGGCGATGAGGAGAGTAGGAGTGGCGGTGAAGAGAGTGTGGGGGTGAGGAGAGTGACGGTGAGGAGGGTGGGAGAGTGGCGGTGAGGAGAGTGAGAGTGGCGGTGAGGAGAGTGGGAGAGTGGCGGTGAGGAGAGTGGGAGTGGCGGTGAGGAGAGTGGGAGTGGCGGTGAGGAGAGTGGGAGTGGCGGTGAGGAGAGAGGGAGTGTGACGGTGAGGAGATTGGAAGTGTGGCGGTGAGGAGAGTGGGAAGGTGGCGGTGAGGAGAGTGGGAGTGGCGGTGAGGAGAGTGGGAGTGGCGGTGAGGAGAGTGGGAGTGGCGGTGAGGAGAGAGGGAGTGTAACGGTGAGGAGATTGGAAGTGTGGCGGTGAGGAGAGTGGGAGAGTGGCGGTGAGGAGAGTGGGAGTGGCGGTGAGGAGAGTGGGAGTGGCGGTGAAGAGAGTGGGAGTGGCGGTGAGGAGAGTGGGAGAGTGGCGGTGAGGAGAGTGGGAGTGGCGGTGAGGAGAGTGGGAGTGGCGGTGAAGAGAGTGGGACTGGCGGTGAGGAGAGTGGGAGTGGCGGTGAAGAGAGTGGGAGTGGCGGTGAGGAGAGTGGCGGTGAGGAGAGTGGGAGTGGCGGTGAGGAGAGTGGGAGTGGCGGTGAGGAGAGTGGGAGTGGTGGTGAGGAGAGTGGGAGTGGCGGTGAGGAGAGTGGGAATGGCGGTGAGGAGAGTGGGAGAGTGGCGGTGAGGAGAGTGGGACTGGCGGTGAGGAGAGTGGGAGTGGCGGTGAAGAGAGTGGGAGTGGCGGTGAGGAGAGTGGGAGAGTGACGGTGAGGAGAGTGGGAGTGGCGGTGAGGAGAGTGGGAATGGCGGTGAGGAGAGTGGGAGTGGTGGTGAGGAGAGTGGGAGTGGTGGTGAGGAGAGTGGGAGTGGCGGTGAGGAGAGTGGGAATGGCGGTGAGGAGAGTGGGAGTGGCGGTGAAGAGAGTGGGAGTGGCGGTGAGGAGAGTGGGAGAGTGGCGGTGAGGAGAGTGGGAGTGGCGGTGAGGAGAGTGGGAATGGCGGTGAGGAGAGTGGGAGTGGTGGTGAGGAGAGTGGGAGTGGCGGTGAGGAGAGTGGGAGTGGCGGTGAGGAGAGTGGGAGTGGTGGTGAGGAGAGTGGGAGTGGCGGTGAGGAGAGTGGGAGTGGCGGTGAGGAGAGTGGGAGTGGCGGTGAGGAGAGTGGGAGAGTGGCGGTGAGGAGAGTGGGAGTGACGGTGAGGAGAGTGGGAGTGGCGGTGAGGAGAGTGGGAGTGGCGGTGAGGAGAGTGGGAGAGTGGCGGTGTGGAGAGTGGCGGTGAGGTGAGTGGCGGTGAGGAGAGTGAGAGTGGCGGTGAGGAGAGTGGGGGTGGCGGTGAGGAGAGTGGGAGTGTAGCAGTGAGGAGAGTGGGAGTGGCAGTGAGGAGAGCGGGAGTGTGGTGGTGAGGAGAGTGGCGGTGAGGAGAGTGGGAGTGGTGGTGAGGAGAGCGGGAGTGCCGGTGAGGAGAGTGGGAGTGGCGGTGAGGAGGGTGGGAGTGGCGGTGAGGAGAGTGGCGGTGAGGAGAGTGGGAGTGGCGGTGAGGAGAGCGGGAGTGGCGGTGAGGAGAGCGGGAGTGCCGGTGAGGAGAGTGGGAGTGGCGGTGAGGAGAGTGGGAGTGGCGGTGAGGAGAGTGGGAGTGGTGGTGAGGAGAGTGGGAGTGGTGGTGAGGAGAGTGGGAGTGTGACGGTGAGGAGAGTGGAAGTGTGGTGGTGAGGAGAGTGGGAGAGTGGCGGTGAGGAGAGTGGGAGTGGCGGTGAGGAGAGCGGGAGTGCCGGTGAGGAGAGTGGGAGTGGCGGTGAGGAGAGTGGCGGTGAGGAGAGTCGGAGTGGCGGTGAGGAGAGTGGGAGTGGCGGTGAGGAGAGTGGCGGTGAGGAGAGCGGGAGTGGCGGTAAGGAGAGTGTGGGGGTGAGGAGAGCGGGAGTGGTGGTGAGGAGAGCGGGAGTGGCGGTAAGGAGAGTGTGGGGGTGAGGAGAGTGGGAGTGGCGGTGAGGAGAGTGGGAGTTTTGGTGAGGAGAGTGGGAGTGGCGGTGAGGAGAGTGGGAGTGGTGGTGTGGTGAGTGGCAGTGAGGAGAGTGGATGTGAGGAGAGTGGGAGTGGATGTGAGGAGAGTGGGAGTGGCGGTGAGGAGAGTGGGAGTGGCGGTGAGGAGAGTGGGAGTGGCGGTGAGGAGAGTGGGAGTGGCGGTGAGGAGAGCGGGAGTGGCGGTAAGGAGAGTGGGAGTGGCGGCGAGGAGAGCGGGAGTGGCGGTGAGGAGAGCGGGAGTGGCGGTGAGGAGAGCGGGAGTGGCGGTGAGGAGAGTGGGAGTGGCGGTGAGGAGAGTGGGAGTGGCGGTGAGGAGAGTGGGAGTGGCGGCGAGGAGAGTGGGAGTGGCGGCGAGGAGAGTGGGAGTGGCGGTGAGGAGAGTGGGATTGGCGGTGAGGAGAGCGGGAGTGGCGGTGAGGAGAGTGGTGGTGAGGAGAGTGGGAGTGGCGGTGAGGAGAGTGGGAGTGGCAGTGAGGAGAGCCGGAGTGGCGGTGAGGAGAGCGGGAGAGTGGCGGTGTGGAGAGTGGGTGTGGCGGTGAGGAGAGTGGGAGTGGAGCAGTGAGGAGAGTGGGAGTGGCGGTGAGGAGAGCCGGAGTGGCGATGAGGAGAGCGGGAGTGGCGGTGAGGAGAGTGGGAGTGGTGGTGAGGAGAGTGGGAGTGTGGCGGTGAGGAGAGCGGCTGTGGTGGTGAGGAGAGTGGGAGAGTGGAGGTGAGGAGAGTGGGAGAGTGGCGGTGAGGAGAGTGGGAGTTGTGAGGAGAGTGGGAGTGTGGATGTGAGGAGAGTGGGAGAGTGGCGGTGAGGAGAGTGGGAGTGGCGGTGAGGAGAGTGGGAGTAGCGGTGAGGAGAGTGGGAGTGGTGGTGAGGTGAGTGGGAGTGGCGGTGAGGAGAGTGGGAGTGGCGGTGAGGAGAGTGGGAGTGGCGGTGAAGAGAGTGGGAGTGGCGGTGAGGAGAGTGGCAGTGGCGGGGAGGAGAGTGGGAGATGCAGTGAGGAGAGTGGGTGTGGCGGTGAGGAGAGTGGGAGTGGCGGTGAGGAGAGTGGGAGTGTGGCGGTGAGGAGAGTGGGAGTGGCGGTGAGGAGAGTGGGAGTGTGGCGGTGAGGAGACTGGGAGTGGCGGTGAGGAGAATGGCAGTGGCGGTGAGGAGAGTGGGAGTGTGGCGGTGAGGAGAGTGGGAGTTGTGAGGAGAGTGGGAGTGTGGATGTGAGGAGAGTGGGAGAGTGGCGGTGAGGAGAGTGGGAGTGGATGTGAGGAGAGTGGGAGTGGCGGTGAGGAGAGTGAGAGTGGCGGTGAGGAGAGTGGGAGTGGCGGTGAGGAGAGTGGGAGTGTGACGGTGAGGAGAGTGGGAGTGGCGGTGAGGAGAATGGGAGTGGCGGTGAGGAGAGTGGGAGTGGCGGTGAGGAGAGTGGGAGTGGCGGTGAGGAGAGTGGGAGTGGCGGTGATGAGAGTGGGAGTGGCGGTGAGGAGAGTGGGAGTGGCGGTGAAGAGAGTGGGAGTGGCGGTGAGGAGAGTGGGAGTGTGGCGGTGAGGAGAGTGGGAGTGGCGGTGAGGACAGTGGGAGTGGCGGTGAGGAGAGTGGCAGTGTGGCGGTGAGGAGAGTGGGAGTGTGGCGGTGAGGAGAGTGGGAGAGTGGCGGTGAGGAGAGTGGGAGTAGCGGTGGGGAGAGTGGGAGTGTGGCGGTGAGGAGAGTGGGAGTGTGGCGGTGAGGAGAGTGGGAGTGACCGTGAGGAGAGTGGGAGTGTGGCGGTGAGGAGAGTGGGAGTGTGACGGTGAGGAGAGTGGGAGTTTGGCGGTGAGGAGAGTGGGAGTGTGGCGGTGAGGAGAGTGGGAGTGTGACGGTGAGGAGAGTGGGAGTGTGGCAGTGAGGAGAGTGGGAGAGTGGCGGTGAGGAGAGTGGGAGTGTGACGGTGAGGAGAGTGGGAGTGTGGCAGTGAGGAGAGTGGGAGTGTGGCGGTGAGGAGAGTTGGAGTGTGGCGGTGAGGAGAGTGGGAGAGTGGCGGTGAGGAGAGTGGGAGTGGCGGTGAGGAGAGTGTGAGTGGCGGTGAGGAGAGTGGGAGTGTGACGGTGAGGAGAGTGGGAGTGTGGCGGTGAGGAGAGTGGGAGTGTGGTGGTGAGGAGAGTGGCGGTGAGGAGAGTGGGAGTGGCGGTGAGGAGAGTGGGGGCGATATAACTGAATGGGAACAGAGTCCCGTAACGAGCGTGCTTAGCTAGGTGTTCCCCAGTGCTCGAGGTGCCGAGATATACCACGCTCTCTCCGGGTCTCTGGTCATATTGGGGGCCTCTGCGGGGAAGCTCCCTAATGAGACTGCACAGGAGAAGATCGGGCTGCCATCGACCCCCCCCCCCCCCGCCCTCAGCAACCCACAAAACTCCCCAAAGCCCCAACTCACCTCGAAGGGGGTCCTCAGCCACCCCTATCCCTGGCACAGGAAAAATGCGCAGTAAATAACAGCAACAGGCACATTGCCTTCAGCTAAAAACAAAATGGATGTGGTGTGGAATTGTTTGTCTGATTGAAGTGTTCCACATTACTGAAAAGGTTGGGAACCACTGTCTGCATTATTCACCTCGACTAGACCCTATGGTAGCAAATCCGACATTACCACTACTCTTTGGTTGTCGAGGTTGATTATGAATTCGCGGTTTGATTTCTTCGAGACTGTCTTATATTAAAGGCCTCTGGGTTTTGCTCTTTTCCACAAATGGAAACACTTTTTGTGCAAACCCAATCAATACATTTTATATTTTAAATACCACTTGTAGGTCACCATCTGCCTTCACCTTTTCAAGAGAACGTGTATAGCTCACATTTTTGACTTCATCCTCACAAAATGTTTTTCATCTGTTTCAGTCCTCTGTTTTGTTTTTAAACTGGTATAACTGGGCATTCATATCCAATTTGCATACTTTACCAGTTACTTATGGGATGGAGTAAATTGTTGGTTTGCACATCCTGAGTTCTGCAGGTTTGGCTGTCCAGTATATAATTGTCTGTTCAATGTGTTTTCAGTACAACAATGATTTTGTATTAATCATTCCTCTAGTTCCTGGTATTGGGACACACTGCCGGCCAGGGCAGCCAGGGTTACCAGGGCAACCTGGATCAAGCGGCTTTCCAGGAGAGGGAGGACTTAAAGGTAAGCTGTTTTCTATATGCCATTTGGCCCATCAAGTCTGCCCAGATCTTCTGAAAGAGCACCTTACCTAGGCCCACTCCCCCAACCTACCCCCGTAGCCCCATAACCTATGGACCTTAAGGGGCAATTTTAGCCTGGCCAACCCACCTCATCTGCACATCTTTGGACTGTGGGAGGAAACTGGAGCACCCGGAGGAAACCCACGGAACAAACATGCAAACTCCACGCAGTCAGTCACCCATTGCCGGAATTGGGCCCGGGTGCCTGAGCTGTGAGGTAGCAGTGCTAACTACTGTGCCACTGTGCCTTCAGATGTTGTATTGGCCTAATCAGTACATTTCTAACATGGTAAGCCTCCATTGCTAGATTAGATCATGCTATCTTATAATTTGGTACTCAGTACGGTCAAAGAAAAATGCATGTTATAAGGGGGTGTATCGAAGTGATGGATTATTTCTATATTTCTAGAACTTGTGAAATTGAGACATTTATGTCTTGTGAGAAAAGCTACGTCTTTGCATGTTATCACTTGATTGCTATCAAGTTTAACATAACATAGAATTTACAGTGCAGAAGGAGGCCATTCAGCCCATCGAGTCTGCACCGGCTCTTGGAAAGAGCACCCTACCCAAGGTCAACACCTCCACCCTATCCCCTTAACCCAGTAACCCCACCCAACACTAAGGGCAATTTTGGACACTAAGGGCAATTTATCATGGCCAATCCACCTAACCTGCACATCTTTGGACTGTGGGAGGAAACCGGAGCACCCGGAGGAAACCCACGCACACACGGGGAGGATGTGCAGACTCCGCACAGACTGTGACCCAAGCCGGAATCGGACCTGGAACCCTGGAGCTGTGAAGCAATTGTGCTATCCACAATGCTACCGTGCTGCCCACTGTGTCAGAAATAGGACAACACAGTCTGGTATGCGTTACCATACCACAACATGGCCATCGCTCTGAACAATTCCTTGTGATTAGAGCTGGGAGCATCCATTTCATATATTGTTTGGATAAACACAATGTACAATTAATGAACTGTGATGTCAAGATGTAGCTACTGGGTGGATGATTCAGGAAAATAATCACAACCAGTACATTTTGTACAGTAAGACTTTCCTTCCTCCCACTGAATAAAGTGTCACCTTAATCAAAGGTAGAGCCTATTATTGCTAATAAGGTGCATTTCGCTATAAAGTACATTGTTGGAAAATAGTTGGCTGGTAAACTTGGAAGAGGGATGACAGGGGCCATACTCATAAGCATTAAAACAGCATTGTGCTGCCAGTAAGTGTCTCATACTGCAGTGTTCCTGCAGGTTTTATTACCTGGGACTATTCAGCACATCAGTACTAATGGCCTTTAATAGAAGGCAACATGTGCCTTATGAAATCGTTTTGACATTCCACCTCGAATCGATTGCACCACCAGTAACTAATCCAATAGCTCAGAGTACTGTTCTACATCCAGTCCAAGTTTTGAAAAGACGGAGGGTGGGATTCTCTGTCCTCTCGGAGGTGGGAGGCAAGCCCACCATTGGATTTCCCATTGAATCCACCGCACACCGCCGGGAACCACGAGGTGGGGGGGGGTTGGTGCGACCGGCAGATCCCGCCCAGCGTGAACAGCTGGAATCGTTCACCTAGAATCTCTAATTTGGCTGCTCACAGCTCAGTTGGATGAAGAAGGTGTCACATAATCGTCATTTCACTCTTCGCCAAAAATTATGTATGACAGGGAGGAAGATTTTCAAGAGTCAAAGCAATGGTTTTGGAAGTGTTCTCACATTATTAGTACATGTTCTTCTGCCTTTGAATTTGCAGGTGATAAGGGAGAAACTTGCAATCACTGTTTCGGCGGTGGCAATGGTTTTCCTGGTCTCCCAGGACCTCCCGGAACGGACGGCTTTCCAGGTAGGATACCAGGACCCTGAGAAGTTATTTTATAAGGCTGGGCATTCGATAATATTGAGCCTTTAGAAATATTAGATTAATATTGAACAGCACAGAATATTGATGTTATTTAAAGATGAACTCTCCACTCATCAACTTTTTCCTTGTCCCCTTCTGCACACCAAATACACTGCCTGATATGCTCTTCCACTTCCCTCCATTCTTAAGACCATTAGCATCAAAATCTGGACTGATTATTTGTTCTAACTCCGCTCTTTCCTGTTATAACCTGCACGGGTTTTACAGGGGTCGGGATGATTAACTTCCCCGTGGATCTTGCAGAACACAAGCCCCCCCCCCAATAAGGGGGCAGGGGACCTTTAACAATGTTCGCTTTGGATATAGAGTCGGCTAGTAAGGTACCGACTAGAGAAGACCCAGTAGGGAACGACTGGAGCTGTGTATAATAGTTGTGTAAAATAAAGTAAGTTTTTGTTTCGACCATCTCGGTGTGAATTCCTCGCGGCCCGTACAAAATTTGTCATGGCTAGAACTCCTTTCTCATTTGATTTGTCCTTCCTCCTTCGCCCTCCGGCCTTTTAAAGCCTATGCTTGGAATCACTTAATTATTACTTCAGGATCTGCCCTTCTCCTACACTGTTTCTCACAGCTTTGGTCATGTCCTGCACTTTGGACCTTTGTCCTTCGCCTTGGGTTCAAGGAAAAAATATTTTATCAGTTTTTTAAAAAAACATTTGGTCTTCCCAGTGTTTGGTCTAAGTGAGTCCAGCAAGGCTGCCCGCTGTGTGAGGCCTGCATGTCAGGAGCCAATGATGCCATCAGTGAGCATAGAAACATCTTAAAAGCAACTTAAATTACAATACGTTTTTAGTTACTCTTGGATTTGTTATTCCATGGATTTTAGGTCAACCAGGATTGCCTGGAATGAAAGGAGAACCCGGAGTAGCTGGTCCGATTGGAACTTTGGGACCACCTGTAAGTACTTAGTGAGGTGATGCATTGTACCAAACGCCTGCCAGAAGAGGTTAAGCAGAATTTAATTGCGTACATTGTACCTTGGGAGGCTGACCCCATTGACAAAATCGGCCCACGGCAAAACAAGAGTAAGAGGCAGACAATTAAAAGTATTAGGTTCTCAAAAAAGTAAAAAGGCTTTACATATTTGTGCGTTGCACATACTCCGGGTGGGATTTTCCAGCCCTCGCCCCCGCGGCCTGTTTGCTGGCAGTGGAGGCGGCTACCGACAGGGGCATTCCGGTATCGCCAAAGTCTCTACAGCATTTTGTGTGGCTCGCCTGTCCCACTGCCGAGGAACCCGCCATGGGGGGGAGGGGACACTGGAAAATCCCCCTGGAGGGAAGGCCAAAAAATTTCATCCTCAGTTTCTGCCTTAGTTTCCTGGATTTAAACTTTGGATGCGTGTTATATATTTCGTTAATTCAGTATTATAGATCTTTAAGAATTAAAATTTTGGGTTGACAACCTTCTGGCCTTTAAAGAATGTTATCCAATTCTTGACTAAAATATCCTACATCACAGCCAGGTATTCTGTTTTCCTCACATCTAGGGGTCGCCAGGGCCTCATGGTAGTTCAGGGCCACCTGGTCCAAAGGGCGACCGAGGAGATGGCTTTGGCTTCCCAGGTGTGAAAGGTGATCGAGGGAGTTCTGGTTTCCCAGGATCCCCAGGACTTCCAGGATTAGATGGCAATCCAGGAAGAGATGGCGTGCCAGGCCCACCAGGTCCGAAGGGTGTACCTGTAAGTGATCTACCTTCTACCTTGGTACCAATTGTTAAATGGAAGTAGGTAAAAAGGGGTGTGCTATGCCAGGGGAGGAGAGTTGAGACTGTGTCCAGTTTAGGGTGGTTGATGTGGCGATCTTGGAAAAGGTCAACAGGGGAGCTGCATGAATGACTCCTAGCTTAAAGAACTTCAGCTACTCAGGTTTAAGCACCTTGGCCTTGTTACTTTTGAGAGTATGAGGAACGGTTGAGGACTCTGGGTCTGTACTCGTTGGAGTTTAGAAGGATCGGGGGGATCTTATTGAAACTTGCCTGGATAGAGCGGACATGGAGAGGATGTTTCCACTTGTAGGAAAAACTAGAACCAGAGGACACCATCTCAGACTAAAGGGACGATCCTTTAAAACAGAGATGAGGAGGAATCTCTTCAGCCAGAGGGTGGTGAATCTGTGGAACACTTTGCTGCAGAAGGCTGTGGAGGCCAAATCACTGAGTATCTTTAAGACAGAGATAGATAGGTTCTTGATTAATGAGGAGATCAGGGGTAATGGGGAGAAGGCAGGAGAATGGGGATGAGAAAAATATCAGCCATGATTGAATGGCGGAGCAGATGTGATGGGCCGAGTGGCCTAATTCTGCTCCTATGTCTTGTGGTCATAAGGTATAGATTTATAGCAAACCTGTTAGAGATCTATGAAATAATTATTAACATCCCTTACGATAGATTATTCCAGTTTAACAGATTGGAGAAGAGTAGGGGATATGAGTTGAAGTTATGTAAGAGGAGGATAAGACAAGGATGCTAGGAAACTCTTTTCCCAGAGGGTACTGAGCTTCTGGAATGTATTGTCGGCTGGGGTGGTGGGTGCTGGCTCTCTGTACACCTTCAGGAGGAAGCTGGAGCAGTTCTTAAGAGTCAAAGTGAGTTTTTCAACATGGAAAGGGTCCCTTCAGCACATCACGTCTGTGCCGGCCGCCAAGCACCTATCTATTCTAATCCTGCTCTCCAACACCCTTGTATGCTATGACGTTTCAAGTGCTCATATAAATGCTTCTTAAATGTTGTGAGGGTTCCTGCACCTACCACCCTTTCAGGCTGAGTTCCAGACTCCCACCACCCTCTGGGTGAAAATGTTTACCTCAAGTTTCCTCTAAATCTCCTGTGCCTTATCTTAAATCTATGCCCCCTGGTTATTGCCCCTCTACTGAGGGGAAATAATTTTTCCCATCTATCCTATCTATGTCCCACATGGTTTTGTACGTCTCAATGAGCCCCCCTCAGCCTTCTCTGCTCTAAGGAGAACAACCCCAGCTCATTCAGCCTCTCCGGGCAGCACGGTAGCATTGTGGAAAGCACAGTTGCTTCACAGCTCCAGGGTGCCAGGTTCAATTCCGGCGTGGGTCACTGTCTGTGCGGAGTCTGCACGTCCTCCCCGTGTGTGCGTGGGTTTCCTCCGGGTGCTCCGGTTTCCTCCCACACTCCAAAGATGTGCAGGTTAGGTGGATTGGCCATGATAAATTGCCCTTAGTGTCCAAAATTGCCCTAGTGTTGGGTGGGGTTACTGGGTTATGGGGATAGGGTGGAGGTGTTGACTTTGGATAGGGTGCTCTTTCCAAGAGCCGGTGCAGACTCGATGGGCCGAATGGCCTCCTTCTGCACTGTAAATTCTATGGTAAATTCTCTTCATAGCTGAAACCCTCCAGCCCAGGCAACATTCTGGTGAATGTCTGCCTTACCTTCTCGACTGCAGTCACATCCTTCCTATAGTGTGGTGACCAGAACTGCACAGAGTGGCCTCACAAGCATTTTATACAGCTCCATCCAAAACTCCCTGCTCTCATATTCTATGCTTTGGCTAATAAAAGCAAGTACCGCCTTATCTACCTCTCCTGCTGCTTTCAGGGATCTTTGGACATCCCCCCGCCCCCCCCCAACACGGACAGTGACCCGGGGCTGAGATCGAACCAGGGACCTCGGCGGCGTGAGGCAACAGTGCTAACACTGCACCACCGTGCTACCCCGCCTACAATGATGTTGAGCCCCACCCCGGATTATGTCAATGCCCTCCTGGCCCCAGCCACACTCAGCGGCACAATGCAAGGCACTGAAACCCCAAATCTCGCCCTCTCTGCCCAGTCCAGCCTGCTCACTCTCAGCCCTGCTGCCTTTGGGTCTGGTCGGGCCTCCCTGCTCCCGCTGGCCGCTGCTCCCCGATTCCTCAAGACACGATGCTGGCGGTTGCCGGCCTTCTTCGCGCCACCCAGCTGCTGCTCTGCTCACCTCTCAGCTCTCACTTGGGTGGCCGGGCCTTGATCCTCGCTGGCCACATGTGCTCCTGGCACCTGCTGCTGGCACCAAATTTATGTGCCGGCCACCTGCATCGGAACAGGTACGGGCACATCACCGATCAGAATTCTGTACCCAAAAAATAGGGTGCCTGCCATAAAAGCCAGTTGCAACTTGATGTGGATTGTTTTTTAAAACAACCTGTTAACATTTGGAAGGGGCATCTGACTTGCCTGTGGCACAATTGTTTTTATGTTGAGCTACTCAATATACTGGTAAGCTCTCTCTGGATTTTAGCACCTAGAAAAAATAATGGTAGAAATATGTCTTTGTGTGTTTTTATTCCAAATGTATAGATTCTGTTCCTGAGGAATGGAATCCGTTTTCTACTCCACCTCTGTATTAATGAGACATAGACGTTTTTCAGGGTGGCTTTGCTTTCAAAGGAGCAATTGGAATACCTGGTAATCCAGGTCCAATCGGATTTCCAGGAGAGAGGGGCCCCCCGGGCCCACCAGGATTTGGTCCACCAGGGTACCCTGGTGGAAAAGGTGCTCAGGGAGTCTCAGGCCGTCCTGGAGGGCCGGGTGTTCCTGGTAAGTTAACATAATATAATTGATATAATTCTGGTATGTTATCTGTGGTGTTTGATTACGGGGTTAGCAAAATGATCTTATAACTTAGAAATAGCCAGGTTAGTCAGAGGCCAATTGCAAGAAATTCAGAAAGATATTTCCTTCTCAAAGTGGGGTGCTATAAGAAAATGGTAGTTTTAATAATATAGTTACAAGAAAGAGTAATTCTGACAATATAGTAGAAATGCTATAAATATATGTTTTCGAAGAAATGCCGAGACTGTGATTGTTAGCCATAAATTTCTCTTTCAGTTTCCAAGTTCAGGAGACAAAATAGACAGCACAATCAATTGTCTAATGTTCCCTGTAGGGAGTTATTTAGGTCACATAACTCCTTCACGCACAGGGCTAGGTGGAGACATTTCTGGGTTGGTAAGACGGAACCTTGTGTCCATTAAATGAACACGATGTTCTTACATGAGATAAGCAATAAGGTGAGCTCAGGGACGAGAGGAGGCTCGGGAAAAAGGCCTTATATATTGGTCCCCTGGTCATTGGAAAATTTAATGAGAAGATGGATGAAGTGGTTAGGGGAGGGGGGGCGGGGGGTGGACAATGCTGTTTAGGGTTGCTAGCTTCAGCTTAACACTCTTAAAGAAGAGATGGTTATGGCACACAACAGACGCTAAACCATTCTAACCATCCGATCTGGGACCAGGAACTTACTCAACTGTTGTACGTCATATGTCCATTCTGTCTGTTCTGCTTATGTGTTGTACTTAAATAATTCTTCTCAACACCACTTTAAACCTTTAAACAAAACCGTTTGTGACTCCTCAACACTGCGTAATCTGTTACCCCTGATAAAATCATACAGTATTAAACTATTGATGTGCCTCTTTCCCTGACGAGCGAAGCTGGTTTGTGTTGGGACCCAACTCACAACTTGGTATTCTTGTATGATACAGCACAGAAATTAATTTACCCCTATATCGTCTGCACCTCCTGTTCTTACCCCAGATCCTTTGCAATCTGTATCCACCACCTTATCGTGCAGTGCACTGCAAATACTAATCTCTCGTTGGGTAAAAATGTTCTCCCTCCTCTGGTTCTTTTTTCAAGCATCTTAAACTTAGTGCAACTTCCTGAGTTTCATCTGAGATCATAGAAACTTACAGCATGGAATGAGATTATTCGGTGCTGGCACGACGTAACCCTGTAAGTTCCTCATCTTCCAGTACCTGTCCAACTTCCTTTTAAAATGATTTATGGAATCTGTTTCCACCACCTTTTCAGCGAACACCTTGCAGATCCCAACAACTAGTGATAACGAAATTCCGCATTCTCCCTCGAGATCTTTTGTAGATTGTCTGTGGTAATTGGTTTAGGTTGAATGGGATCAGGATATTTAGTTGAAAAGCTTCATATTTCATGCACATTAATGTTTTGCACATTGTTATTAAAGAAGTGTCATATTAGAAAGTCTCCTCAGAGAACATGCCCTTTGCACCTCTTAGCGCTAATATGTCTACCCCCCTAGTGCTTAAATTGGTGATGCTTAGCTCATAGGTGGCACTTCCAATCATCTGCAAACTAGACATCAGGAATCTTCCTTTTTAGTTGTCATTGTGGACGGGATTCAAAGTTCATGAACAGGTGACCTGTTCTCCATTCTCCCGGAGTGGGAGCTCAAATGTGACCTACGTTGTCTTGGTCATGAGTTTATTTTTCTTCCCTCGCTTTCTGCACAGGTTTGGCTGAAATTCAAAACTTGCCGTGGAGGAATGTAGTGCCTGCCTTACCTCTTAATGTCAGAACATTGTACCATTTGCCCTCCTCAGCCAACTCTTCCTCCACCCCACTCACCAAACAAAGCAAGATGACCTTTGAACAATGCGAATATAATCATTCAATATTTGTTGTGGGCAGAAAATCACAGAGTTACAGAGTAATACAGTGCAGGAGAGGCCCTATAGCCCATCAGTCTGCACCAACACATGAAAAACAGTTGACCTGTCTACCTAATCTCATTTGCCAGCACTTGGCCCATAGCCTTGAACGTTATGACGTGCCAACTGCTCACCTGGTACTCTTTAAAGGATATGAGGCAACCCGCCTCTACCATCCTCTCTGATCCTCCCTGGACGTGCATTCCAAATCATCACCACCCTCTGGGTAAAAAAAGATTTTCCTCAAATCCACCTGATACCTCCTGCCCCTCACCTTGAATTTGTGTCCCCTCGTAACTGACCCTTCAGCTAAGAAGAACACCTGCTCTATATCCACCCTGTCCATGCCCCTCATAATCTTGTAGATCTCGGTCAGGTCACCCCCAGTCTTCTCTGCTCCAGCAAAAACAATCCAAGCCTATCCAACCTCTCCTCATAACTTAAATGTGCCATCCCAGGAAACACCCTGATGGATCCCTCTGCACCCACTCCAGTGCAATCACATCCTTCCTGTAATGTAGCAACCAGAATTGCATATGATACTCCAGCTGTGGCTTTACCAGAGTTCTATACAACTCCAACATGACTTCTCTGCCTTTGTAACCTATGCTTCAATTGATAAAGGCAAGTGTCCCATATGCCTTTTTCACCACCCTATTAACCTGTCCTTCTGCCTTCAGAGATTTATGGACAAACACGCCAAGGTCTCTTTGTTCCTCAGAACGTCACAGTGTGATGCCATACATTGAATACTCCCTTGTCACATTACTCTTTCTAAAGTGTATCACCTCACATTTTTCAGGGTTAAATTCCATCTGCTACCTTTCTGCCCACTTGACCATCCCGTCGATATCTATCTGTAACCCAAGACACTCAACCTCACTGTTAACCACCCAGCCAATCTTTGAGTCATTGGCAAACTTATTCTGCGGTAATTCAATGTGTTTGTCGTACCTTCTGACAGGTGGTGCCTAAAGTGATGGAGACTAGGTTTCGTGAAGCGAAAATTTGATTTTTTTTTTTCTCTTTTTAAATAAAATAACTGCAAAGATTTCCACTTTAGTGCCTTCTATAAACTTGTGTCTCTTAAAAATTGGATCTATTCATAATCATAGGCTGGATTCTCCGCTGTCGGGATTCTCCGACGTGCTGGCAGCCCACCCACACCTGGGGGTTTCTCGATGGGGTGGGGCTGCATACAATGGGAAACCCCATTGGCCGGCTGGCGGGGCGGTAAATCCTGGCGCCGGCGGGTGCGCCAAAAAACCGGTGCGACGGGATGGAGAATCCCGCCCCATAGATTTACAATCTCCCTCAATCAGAGTTTGTCGATGTGCAATTTATTGGAAGGCAGAGCAATTTGGCAGTGCCGGGATCTGTTCATGGGGAAGGGTAAGATGGGGCTGATGCAATTTGCACTAAATGCTTGTGAAGTCCGTCCCCATCAGGAATGATTGCACAGGAGAAATTTTACACGGGCAAAATGAAAGAGAAAACACTGAGAGAGAAAAAAAGATCCAAATATACACTTGTTAAAACTGCTATTTGCCTCGACATCTGAGTGAGAGAAAATAAATCAAACTCTTCAGGCTCTGATTGAACTGTTAATGCTTTTCTTTCAATGCAGGTTGATCTAATGTACAATTGTCCTTCACATGTGCAGAAACTGTTCTTAATCCTTATACTGTTCTGTCCAGGTGCTAAAGGTGATTCAGGTCAAACAGTCCCTGAACCTGGTCCAACAGGTCCTCCAGGACTTCCAGGTGAACTTGGACAAGCAGGCCGCCCAGGTAAGATGGTGAAGCTGTTAAAGTCTTTCTTTAACTTGTGTACTCTTTGTGCAAAAATAAACAAATTAGTGGGTGTTTGCACATGTTTTGCAAGAACAAATGAACTAGGGTGGATCATGATATAATTGAAATGCTAGACATAGCCCAGGATATCCCACCCCACCCCGCGGCGTATTTTGCGGTGGTGAAGGCGACCTACCAATGACCAGACAACGGGTCTTGCCATTGCTTGTACCCTCCGCTGCCAGGAAATACGACAGGACCGGAAGATCCTGCTGTCCACAGTTTAATGTTGTCAGTCTGAATTTAGCATTTTCTGCTCGTTTCTGCTGATGATTGTAGAATATAGAATCAGCTCTTTACTGGATGTTGATCATTTTTAGTCAGTCAATCCTTATTTTCGGGATTTCCTTGGATTGTGTTCCCTTACTATGTAATGCAAAGCTTCAACGATATACTTCTAAATGGCCCAGATGAAGAAACCTCTCCCAGTACTTTTCTGTGGGGAGCTGGGACAGGAAGACTTGAGCCAAGTCACCCGAATGATGGGCGAGAACTTGGTTTTGTGCCTTTCCTGCGAAGCAGGGACTGTGCACCTGAAAACAATGGCCCAAGACTGGATCCACATTGAGCCTTGGGCCTTGTTACCCTGAGATCGGCAATTGAGCATTTTGATGCTGCTCATCAATCAGGGCCTGAAAGTTGACTCACAGTATGCCCTGTGAGAAGGGGAGGTTAGCAGGAAGGGGCCAACCTGTGCTCAGGCATATAGGAGCACTGTGTCACCGCTTGATTGGACTTTAAGGTAAGCTTAAAAAAACATTCGAGACATAAGTGCAAGTATAAGCAAAGCCTGCCTAGTGCTAATAGATTGGACAGTACAGCACCTATATATTGAATGGAAGATGGTCCTGAGGCGGAATTGGGCATGACTGGCTCCAGAAGATCAATTCAATTGTTTAGAGGTTTTTAGTACCAAAGATCATCAGCAAGTACCAAGTTGTTTTCCAGGAAGTACTGGGAAAAATAAAAGGAGTAAAAGCAAGAATTCATGTGAACCCAGAAACCACCCCAAGGTTTTTCAGGGTGGGAACTGTGTCCTATGCATTATTGGAGAAGGTCAAAACCGAGTTGAAAAGGCTGGAAGACCTCAGGATCATTCAACCAGTGAGATTTGCAGAGTGCCAGAGAGGGATCGGGGAGGCACCATAAAAAGAGACATTTGGCCAAGTCAAGCAGTTGTTGCGGTCGTTGTGTTTAACGGTGCACTTTGACCCCACCACGAGTGTAATGTGATGCATTTCCATATGGCATTGAGTCAGCTTTATCCCACAGAATTGTTGCTGGGTTGGAGAGACCTATGGGATTTGAGTCAAGATCCCTTACACACATGGAGAAGAAGTATTCACAAATAGAGAGAGAGTCTGGCTGAAATCTGTGGCATCAAAAGTTTCCATCAATATCTATAAAGGAGCCATTTCACTTTAGTTTAAAAAAATGTTCATTGAAGTTTTACATAACAAAATAACAAACACCCAACGAGAATGCAAGAGTGCAAGAAATTACAATGCAAATATGAAACAAAAACACATAATTAACTTAAACAATAAAACTAGACCCCATAACAGCTGACAGTGTCTAGATCCTGAAAATAAAATGGTTGCCATCTTAGGTAACATCTCTCCACCGATGCCCTGATGGTGAATTTGATTTTCTCTAAATGTAGGAATGACATTAAGTCGCCCAACCAGGTAGAGGCATTGGGGGGAATGGGAGACCTCCAACCGAGCAACATTCGGCTATGGACTATCAGCGAGGCAAAGGCGACAATGTCCGCCTCTAAAGGATTCAGCGTTTGTGAAGAATTTCGTTAGCGGACCAAATTGGGTTCCAGGAGTTGTTGTGGCCAGAATAGGACCAGTGCCCTTTGAGGTTAAAGAGCAGGACACGATTTTAAAGAAGCAGGTGGACCACTTGTGTAAGGGCGAGAGCCAGTGTTACGACCTGATCCGAATGTACTAGCAGGAAGCGTTGTGAGTTGCGCGAGGAATGAACTGTCAGATCAGCCAGTAACAGGCCCAGAGTGTTATCCCCCAAAAAACAGCGGAAACCGTGGAAAGTGAAACAAGAGTACAAGGAGCCAGTCCTTGTGAAATAAGGCCGTCAGTAACTACCCTAATAGAAGAACCTCAGTCTCTTGAGCTACGTCGCTCTACAAGAAAGAAGTCACCGGACAGAGTTATTGATGGGCTTGTGTAAAAATGTTCATTATCGTTATTGTTTTGGCAATTGTGTAATTTAATGATTTCAATATGCAAAAGGGAACTTAAAAGGTGGGGAGGGATGTAGTAGCTGGCCATTTTAAGGGACATTCTCTGAAGGGGGACCCAGGTAACAAGCTAGACGGAGTTAGAATTTCACTGGAGCGTGTTCGGACTTGTCCCAGCAGTTGGACCCTAGTACTGTGTATGTAAAGACCATTTTAAAGCACTCTGTCAATAGTTGTTTACAGTTGCAATAAATCATTAGTTAGCTGGTGGAACCAATTCTTGACGTTATTACAGTTATGATCCCAGTATTGAGGTACAACATCTTTGATATCATCGCTCACCTGATTTTGAGATTCCAAGTCCTCCTGGAGAACAAATATATGACTAGGATGGGAATAGAAGGATACGGACCCAGGAAGTGTAGAAGATTGTAGTTTAGTCGGGCAGTATGGTCGGCACGGGCTTGGAGGGCCGAAGGGCCTGTTCCTGTGCTGTACATTTCTTTGTTCTTGTTCTTTACAAACCTAAGTGAAGTCATTGTCAAACCTTTTCTACTTGGAACTTCCTATTTAAAGGTTGAATTGTTAAACACATTGCTTGGTGCAGTACGGAACCACACAGGCACACATGAAGTGTGTTCAATCCATTGGAAAATGTGTTTGTGAATGTGTGCGCAAGTGGGTGCCCAATAATAACAGGCACAACTTTAGCTCTGATGCCTCCCATGTTTAAATAGCAGATCAACATTCATTGCCCAAGCTCGCATAAGAAGACGCACTTAGTACTTTGAGGCCGCCAATCTTCAAATAACCAGCTTCAAGAGATAATTCAGTAATGATTGGTCATTTCAGGAGAATTAGTGGATTATATGATGGCAGTCATGTCAGGTTTGTTGTACCTTAAGGGAAGGACTTGGTCACATTGGGTAATGAGGTCATCTCCATTAGAATTACTTTATTACCCCATCTGGCACCCTTATATTCGTGTGTAGCCACGTGTCGTCCTGCAAATTCTGAAAGGTATGTAAGGAAGAAAAATACTCAAGCTCGCCTGTCATGGATGTGTTTGTGATAATATATTAAATTTTAATTTCCTTCTGTAGGTAACCCAGGTATTCCAGGACAACCTGGTCGACCAGGCCTCCAAGGCCCAAAGGGAGACATGGGAATACCTGGTATTGGATTCCCTGGTCCACCAGGCCCCAAAGGTAGGTTCTGAGTCATTCATGGTGCATCTCAGTCACAATGGAAAAAAACCTTTGCATTTACATAGCACCATTCATCATAGCACCGTTCAAATATCCCAAAGTGCTCCTTTTCCATGTATATAATTTAGCAGCTACATTGTGAATGTTACGGTCCCAGATTGAGTCATTGGATAAATGATCAGTCAATCTTTAGTGTTGTTTCTGCTGTGATCTCTTTTATCAATATATCAATATTTTTTGTTTTTGTTTCTCTTCCCGCTCGGAATGGTGCACAAGGCAGACTTTCATCTGCTTCCATAGCTAGTTTTTCTTGAATAGATTGCTCATCTGTCACCAGAGGATTATAGCTTGAGGGGCACCACTCTGCATCAAACATGATCGGGCAGAGCAGGGCCCTTTGTACCGAGGTGGGTTTGTGGAGTCAGAAAATTTCCCAACTCGAGCCATCCGCCTTTGTGCTGTAAACCCGGCCTCTTGCCTCCCATTTTGTAGTAATTTAAAAAACGAAATCTGACTGAATTAAGGCCATTCAGACTTTCAAATCTGATTCTTCTAAAAACCCCATGTAAGCCTAACAATATCAGACCATTCACCATCCCAGAGGATGGATTTCTCTTGTCCCCCAACTTCATCTTTAATTGAGACACCAAAATTAAGGACCAAATCACACAGAGGAGAACATCACCAAGGTCAGAAAGAGTAGGAAAGGATTTGCAAATTAAGATCAAATCATTATGTGATGACAAATGTTGATTTTGGTCTCCTGTCATTTGTAAGCATCTCACCATTTCCCAAAGAAGTAAGATTGAACTGGGCAGATTTTTTTTAACATAAGCATAACATGACTCCTTTGGCAGCGATCTAGCCAAATGGGAAGAGAGTCAAGAAGCGCGCGGGCGATTAGCCAGGTGTCTCCCGCCACTCAGACGTTGAGAAATACTTCACCATCGAACGGCCATTCAGGTAGATAGGGGGCATCAGCTGGGAATGCGCAGCCGAGACCACACTCATGCCCGTTTTCTGCACCGAGGAGCTCCGCTTGCCGGAACACCTCAGTGCAGGAAGAGATCGGAAGGCCACCCCTGGTCTATCCCCCTCCCCCAGCCCCAACTCACCGATAAGAGGGTCCCCAGGGGCACCCCTGGGTCCCGATCCGCAGCGTGAGAAAAATGGCAGCCTGGCAGTGCCTCTGCCAGCTGGGGTTAGATCTCGCGAGGCGTGGCGAACCGGTTAGATCCCGGATGAGGGGTCACCTGCCAGTCACGTTGCGCCACCCGCCTTTCAGGTGCAATGCGTCCGGTATATCTCGCCCTTTGTCTGAAAACACATTTTATGTTACAGTGACCCACGTTTACAGGATAGGAGCCTTACAGCTTTGGTTGATTTTTATTTCTTCGAAAAGTATCAGCAAAATGCTGATCACGCTTTGAACCGGAGGGAGGAAGCCACGGCTTTGAAGCTAATTGCTAAACCGTGTTATCCGATGACTCTTTCGCAGGTTTGCACGGATCGCCAGGTTCCCCAGGTGGTCCGGGAAGTCCAGGAAGACCGGGCCGTGATGGAACACCAGGCCAACCAGGGATCCCGGGATCAAAGGTGTGCATTTACTTTTTTGGTAAATGACTGACTTTCAGAGCACAGTGTGGACCCCACAACCTAGTGGTGGTGGTGTTCTACAGCAATTTCCCTGGAAACTGAAAATCTCTGTGCTACCGGTACTGCAGTGCTCTATTCAATTTTTTCCTGTTCATTGGAGGGGTTTTAATTCTGTTTTCTAATCTAATATTCCCCATCTGTCGCCATGTTTTGATTCCTGAGAAAGTGGATGCATTTCCCACACCCATCGCCAGTACCCGTGGAGGCATTGTGGCAAACATTTGGGTCCTAATGGAGTGATGATGTAGCTTGCAGTCATCTCTTCCCCCAATCATGACTGAGGTTAAGGAATTAAATGTAGTGGGGATTTGCACCTGAGGTTTCATATTGAATTTCTAGGCCCCGGTGAGCCTAATCAAGCGGCACAGATATCTTGCTAGAGGTCGGACTTCACACGGGCAATTGTTCATTTCTGTTGCTGCAGCAGCATACTTCAACAACAGCACCATTGGCAAGGATGTGCCCCTCAGTGCTGTTCATGATACTGCCATGTGAGAGTACCTTTAAGACATGGATGTTTAAGCAATGTACCTTTAAGAAAACAGTGATGTCAGAGAGTGGGTGGAGCTGAGCTCAGGTCAGCCATTTTGAAGTTTCAGTTTGGAGGAAAAGAGCTTGGGGAGTGTCTGTGTTTTGCAGTGAGCTGGATTTGCTGTGATCTCTGCCATGAAAGACTCTCTGGATCATTTGGGTGATTTAAACTCATAATAGTAAAGCCTTTAACCTGATGTTAAAGTCTCTTGGAAGTTTGAAGGAACATTTTGAGGAATTATTTACTGTTGTAATATTATCTTTGAAGTAAGGAGTGTTAAGAGATCCAATGTTTATTTAAGATGTTAAGTTGAGTTCATGGAATAAACATTGTTTTGTGTTTAAAAACCCACGTGCCCATAATTGTAATCCCACATCTAGGGAACAAGCCGTGTGCTAGGAAAAGCAACAAATACATTAAAGGGGGAGGTTGGTTGAACTCCATGATACATTTTGGGGTTCTGAAAACGCCTCGCCCATAACAATACTTAAGATCAGAAGTCGGCCCTTTATCCCCGATGCATATTTCACCTTTCAACTGCATCATGGCTTGCTTCAGCTCACTCGAGATATTGAACAAACCTTTCTGTATACTGTACAAGTTGTGTATAGATAGACAATGAATAAAACAGTAACTGCTTCCATTTCCATGCAGGGGGACCATGGCTTTGGACTTCCAGGACCCTCAGGTCCTCACGGCCTACGAGGTGGCGACGGGTTGCCAGGACCTAAAGGTGATTCAGGATTCCCTGGATTACCAGGCCAACCAGGGCAACCAGGATTTGATGGCTCTGGAGGAGGAAAAGGTACTTTTCATGACATATTGCCAAAAGGATCTGACATTGTCAGTCTTTGGTTCAGTATTTGTAAAGGTAACATGGAAAGCATCACAAAAGATCACGGTATTTTCCTGATGATGAGTTACAACAGTGTTGCTCGCGAACTTATTATTAATCTGAGCTAGTGATAATGGCAGTTCTCAAGTACGTTCCAATTTGAAAGGGCAGCACGGTGGCGCAGTGTTTAGCTCTGCCGCCTCGCGGTCCCAGGTTCGATCCCGGCTCTGGGTCACTGTCCGTGTGGAGTTTGCACATTCTCCCCGTTTTTGCGTGGGTTTCACCCCCACAACCCAAAGATGTGCAGGGTAGGCAGATTGGCCATGCTAAATTACCCCAAATTGGAAAAAATGAATTGGGTATTCTAAATTTATTTTTTTAAATGTTTTTTTAAAAAGTACGTTCCAATTTCCCACGCCAGAATGATGGCATGTAGGGCCAGGCCCATGAGTTCACACATCAGTCTGCTTTGGCGGCACCGTAGCACAGTGGCTAGCACTGTTGCTTCACAGCGCCTGAGACCCAGGTTCAATTCCTGGCGTGGGGCACTGTCTGTGCGGAGTCTGCACGTTCTCCCCATGTCTGCGTCAGTTTCCTCCCACAAGTCCCGAAAGAAGTGCTTGTGAGGTGAATTGGACATTCTGAATTCTCCCTCAGTGTACCCGAACAGGCGCCGGAATGTGGCGACTAGGGGATTTTCACAGCAACTTCATTGGCAATGTTAGTGTGAGCCTACGTGTGACACTAATAAAAATTATTATCATTATTTTGATTTCAAATCACTGAATAGCCTTTTCACCTTTCCTGCGGATGCCAACCAATATTATTTTCTGTCAACTGGCAAGCAGGCAAAGCGAAGAAACCAGCTGTGCCCGGAGCTCCAGATTACATCTCAAGTGACATAGATTGTCACAAGCCAAAAATGAGGGGGCAATAGTCCACAACTGCTCCTTGACTCATGTTACAAATATCACTGGACTGCCGCAGTGTTACCATTTGTCCAAGCAGTTTCATACTTTGTGAGAATTCATAGCCTTCTCCCTCACATCTGTTAGGTGACATAGTCTGCAGGTAGAATCTTCAATTCAAATGGGTTTGAGCACGTTACATGGTTCCACTTTAATACCTGTCCATTGATGCTGCACAATGGCATGCAGTTCTTAGCCTAGGCTATCTGCATTTATTGCCCATCCCTAATTGCCCTGAACTGAGTGGTTTGGTAGGCCATTTCAGAAGGTATTTAACAGTCAACCACATTGCTGTGGGTCTGGAATCATATGTAGACCAGACCAGGAAAGTGTGGCAGATTTCCTTCCCTAAAGGGCATTAGTGAACCAGATGTTTTTTTACAACAAGCGACAATGATCATCATTAGCCTCTTTAATTTCAGATTTCTATTTAATTCACATTTCAACATCTGCCATGGTGAGATTTGAAACCAGGTCACCAAAGCCTGGGGGGGACATGGGGTGGTTTCTGGGCGAGCTGGAATTTCCCCAGGTGGAGGAAGCAAAGAGGCAGGCGTTGGAGGAGCCCTTGGGGCTGAGGGAGGTGCTGGATAGTTTCAGGGGTATGAGGTCGGGGAAGGCCCCTGGGCCGGATGGGTACCCGGCAGAATTTTATAAGGAATTTACGGCGGACCTGGCACCATATCTGCTGGGGGCGTTTAATGAAGCACTGGAGAAGGGAGAGCTGCCGGAGACGATGAAGCAGGCAGTAATCACATTAATCCCAAAAAAGGGTAGGATCCAGTGGAATGTGGGTCATATAGACCCATATCACTATTGAACATGGATGTGAAAGTATGGGCTAAGCTGTTGGCAGGGAGGATGGAGGATTGTGTCCCGGGGGCGGTTGCAGAAGATCAAACAGGCTTTGCGAAGGGCAGGCAGCTCACGAGTAATATAAGACGGCTGTTGAATGTGGTGATGAATCCGCCAAGAGCTCTGGTACCGGCGGTGGTGGTGTCCATGGAAGCGGAGAAAGCATTTGATCGGGTGGAGTGGCGGTACTTGCTCGAAGTTTTGGGAAGGTTTGGGTTTGGGCCGAGATTTGCAGGCACGGGTGCGGTTGCTGTATGTGGCGCCAAGAGCGAGGACGAATGATATGAGCTCATGGAGCTTTGACTTACACAGGGGTACAAGGCAGGGATGCCCGCTGTCGCCGCTGCTGATTGCGCTGGCCATAAAGCCATTGGCGATGGCTCTCAGGGGGTCGGCAGAGTGGCAGGGAATAATGAGGGGACAGAGGGAGCACGGGTGTCGCTCCATGCCGATGACCTCTTGCTGTATGTTTCGGTTCCGTTGGAGAATATGGGAAGGATTATGGGCCTGTTGGGGAGGTTTGGAGGGTTCTAGGGATACAAGTTGAATGTGGGGAAAAGCGAGGTATTCCCGGTGAATGAGCTGGCACAGCGGACTTATTTAGTGGGATGCCATTTACGGTAGCGAGGTTTAGGTACTTGGGGATTCAGGTTTAAGGTGGTGCACAGGGTGCATATGACTCGGGCGAGAATGAGTGGGTTCTTTCAGGGGGTAACAGATGAGTGTGAGAGGTGTGGGCGGGGGCCAGCGAATCACGCGCACATATTTTGGGGTTGTGAAATATTGGGAAGATTCTGGGCGGGAGTGTTCGCGGTCTTAGTCAATATAGTGGAGGAGGGAGTGGACCCGGACCCTTTGGTAGCGATATTTATGGTTTCAGAGAAGCCGGAACTCAGGGAGAGGAGGAAGGCCAAAGTCTTGGTCTTCGCCCCTCTGGTTGCACGGCGGCGAATTTTGGTGGAGTGGCGGTCGGCATCGCCACCGGGGGTAGCAGCATGGTTGGGTGACCTGTATGATTTCCTGCGGTTAGAGAAGATAAAGTATGAGTTAAGGGGCTCAGCAGGGGAGTTTGAGAAAAGGTGGGGGATGTTTGTGACCGTGTTTGAGGAGGTCTTCGCCGCGGGGGGGGGGTGAAAAAGGAGAAAAATCTGTACAAACCGTATAGTTGATTGTTGGGAAGAATGTTTCTCGTGGTGTTTCTTTGCTGTAACCTACTTTGATACAAGTTTGAATAAAATGCATTTTAGAAAAAAGGTCACCAGAGCCTGGGGGCGAAATTCTCCGGTATCGGCGCGATGTCCGCCGACCGGCGCCCAAAACGGCGCAAATCAGTCAGGCATCGCGCTGCCCCAAAGGTGCGGAATCCTCCGCATCTTGGGGGGCCGAGCCCCAACCTTAAGGGGCTAGGCCCGCGCCGGACTAATTTCCGCCCCGCCAGCTGGCGGAAAAGGCCTTTGGTGCCCCGCCAGCTGGCGCAGAAATGACATCTCCGGCCGCAGCATGCGCGGGAGCGTCAGCGGCCGCTCACGGCAACCCCGCGCATGCGCTCTGGAGGGAGTCAATTCCGCCTCCGCCATGGTGGAGACCGTGGCGAAGGCAGGAGGAAAAGAGTGCCCCACGGCACAGGCCCGCCTGCGGATCGGTGGGCCCCGATCGCGGTCCAGGGCACCGTGGGGGCACCCCCCGAGGCCGGATCGCCCCGCGCCCCCCCCAGGACCCCGGAGCCCGCCCGCGCCGCCTTGTCCCGCCGGTAAGAGAGGTGGTTTAATCTACGCCGGCGGGACAGGCATTCTAGTAGCGGGACTTCGGCCCATCCGGGTCGGAGAATCGCGGGGGGGGGGGGGGGGGGGGGGGGGGGGGGCACCAACCAGCGCGGCGCGATTCCCGCCCCCGCCGAATATCTGGTGCAGGAGAATTCGGCAACCGGCGGGGGTGGGATTCACGCCAGCCCCCGGCGATTCCCCGACCCGGCGGGGGGTCGGAGAATCTCACCCCGGGTCTCTGGATTTCTAGTCCAGTGTCAATACCACTATGCCATTGCCTCCCCACAGAAACATGTCATATGCCTGCAGTTGGGGAAGAATCGTCAGCCACCTGGAAATGTTACCGCGTGTGCATGGCTAATCTCTCGTACAGGTGCCTGCTCACTATTTTGCCCCACGTCCCTTTGCTGACATCTGAATGCTGGGTGACTGAGCCCAATAATTAGCTTCTGCATACATCATGGAGTGCAAATGCCCTCAGCAATTGTTCCCCTCATCTACATGGCACTGGTCCATATGTGGCGTTTTTTAAAGGACTGGTCAAGATAGAAACGGAGTCGAGGCTTCCGGGTGCGGCGATGACCAGCTAAGTCGCACGTTTCGGCAGCTCCCGGTGGAACGGACTTTTGGGCTCTTAATAGGAGCCCCAACGGCAATTTTAACGGCTAAAAGTACTGTGCGGTGAACCAGAAGGGACTCCCCCCTGGATACGGATGGAAAAAGGAGGAGAAAGTGGCCGGATTGCGGTGGATCCTTTAGAGCAGCGGCAAGGAAGGCAAGCAAAAGCCAAGATGGCGTGAGAAGGTGGCAGTTTAATATGGGGCCCTGAACAACACGAGTTTTTGAAACGCTGCGTGGAAGAACTCAAAAAGGAAATGAAGAAGGAGCTGTTGGCCCCGATATTACAGGCGATCGAAGGGCTAAAGGAGGAGCAAAAGACCCAGGAGCGGGAGCTTCGGGTCGTGAAGGCAAAGGCTGCCGAGAATGAGGACGACATACAGGGCCTGGTGGTGAAGACGGAGATGCACGAGGCACACCATAAACGATGTGTGGAAAGGCTGGAGGCGCTGGAGAACAACGCGAGGAGGAACAACCTAAGGATTCTTGGTCTTCCCGAAGGTGTGGAGGGAGCGGACGTCGGGGCATATGTGAGCACAATGCTGCACTCGTTAATGGGAGCGGAGGCCCCGGCGGGTCCGCTGGAAATGGAGGGAGCATACCGAGTGAGGGCGCGAGGACCGAGAGCAGGAGAAATTCCTAGAGCCATAGTGGTGAGATTCCTCCGTTTTAAGGATAGAGAGATGGTCCTTAGATGGGCAAAGAAAACTCGGAGCAGTAAATGGGAGAACGCGGTGATCCGCGTATACCAAGACTGGAGTGCGGAGGTGGCGAGAAGGAGGGCGAGCTTTAATCGGGCCAAGGCAGTGCTTCACAAAAAGAAGATAAAATTCGGAATGCTGCAACCGGCAAGACTGTGGGTCACATATCAAGGGAGGCACCACGACTTTGAGACGGCGGATGAGGCGTGGACTTTTATCGTGGAAGAAAAATTGGAATGAGCGGGTTATTAAAAAAGAACGTTTGAAACAAAGTGGTGGGGCGAGTATGGGGGGGCGAAGAGGTGGGTAAAAAGGGGGAAAGAAGAGTTTTATGTTATTAATCCTGCGATGTGGTAACTTTTCTCTCTTCCACAGGTGGTGGTGGGGGGAGGAGAGGAGGTGGAGGAGATGGGGCGTTGGCCATTGGGGGCGGGGCCAAGGGGGAAGCAGGAAGGAGGGGGCGTCGCACGGTGCGGGCCGAGGTCACGGGGGGAAGCCGAGGTCGGCCAGAGTTTGCTGACTTCTGGGAGCAACATGGGGGGTGTAACTACGCTAGGGGGGGATCTAGCGGGGGGGGGTGGGAGGGGGGAATTACTGGGCTGCTGCTGCTGGGGAGAGGGGGGAGCTGGTATGGGGTGGGATGGGCGGGGGGCACCGCCTGGGGGGGACACAGCTGCGTGGGAACCGGGTGAGGAGCTGGAAAAAGGGGATGGCTAATCGACAAGGGGGGGGGGGGTAAAAAGCCCCCCAACCCGGCTGATCACGTGGAACGTGAGAGGGCTGAACGGGCCGATAAAGAGGGCACGGGTACTCGCACACCTTAAGAAACCTAAGGCAGACGTGGTTATGTTACAGGAAACGCACTTGAAACTGATAGACCAGGTGAGACTACGCAAAGGATGGGTGGGGCAGGTGTTCCATTCGGGGCTAGATGCGAAAAACAGGGGGGTGGCTATATTAGTGGGGAAGCGGGTAATGTTTGAGACAAAGACTATTGTGGCGGATAGCGGGGGCAGATACGTGATGGTGAGTGGCAAACTACAGGGGGAGACGGTGGTTTTGGTAAACATATATGCCCCGAACTGGGATGATGCCAATTTTATGAGGCGCATGCTAGGACGCATCCCGGACCTAGAGGTGGGAAAGTTGGTAATGGGGGGAGATTTCAATACGGTGTTGGAACCAGGGCTGGACAGGTCGAGGTCCAGGACTGGAAGGAGGCCGGCAGCAGCCAAGGTGCTTAAAGATTTTATGGAGCAGATGGGAGGAGTAGACCCGTGGAGATTTAGCAGACCTAGGAGTAAGGAGTTTTCGTTTTTCTCCTATGTCCACAAAGTCTATTCGCGAATAGACTTTTTTGTTTTGGGAAGGGCATTGATCCCGAGGGTGAGGGGAACGGAGTATATGGCTATAGCCATTTCGGATCACGCTCCACATTGGGTGGACTTGGAGATAGGGGAGGAAACAGAAGGGCGCCCACCCTGGAGAATGGACATGGGACTAATGGCAGATGAGGGGGTGTGTCTAAGGGTGAGGGGGTGCATTGAAAAGTACTTGGAACTCAATGATAATGGGGAGGTCCAGGTGGGAGTGGTCTGGGAGGCGCTGAAGGCAGTGGTTAGAGGGGAGCTGATATCAATAAGGGCACATAAAGGAAAGCAGGAGAGTAGGGAACGGGAGCGGTTGCTGCGAGAACTTCTGAGGGTGGACAGGCAATATGCGGAGGCACCAGAGGAGGGACTGTACAGGGAAAGGCAAAGGCTACACGTAGAATTTGACTTGCTGACAACGGGTACTGCAGAGGCACAGTGGAGGAAGGCACAGGGTGTACAGTTCGAATACGGGGAGAAGGCGAGCAGGTTGCTGGCCCACCAATTGAGGAAAAGGGGAGCAGCGAGGGAAATAGGGGGAGTGAGGGATGAGGAAGGAGAGATGGAGCGGGGAGCGGAGAGAGTGAATGGAGTGTTCAAGGCATTTTATAAAAAATTATACGAAGCTCAACCCCCGGAGGGGAGGGAGAGAATGATGGGCTTTCTGGACCGGCTGGAATTCCCCAAGGTGGAGGAGCAGGAAAGGGTGGGACTGGGAGCACAGATCGAAATAGAGGAAGTAGTGAAATGAATTAGGAGCATGCAGGCGGGGAAGGGTCCGGGACCGGATGGATTCCCAGTTGAATTTTACAGGAAATATGTGGACTTGCTCGCCCCGCTACTGATGAGGACCTTTAATGAGGCAAAGGAAAGGGGACAGCTGCCCCCGACTATGTCTGAGGCAACAATATCGCTTCTCCTAAAGAAGGAAAAGGACCCGCTGCAATGCGGTCCTATAGACCTATTTCCCTCCTAAATGTAGACGCTAAGATTCTGGCCAAGGTAATGGCAATGAGGATAGAGGATTGTGTCCCGGGGGTGGTCCATGAGGACCAAACTGGGTTTGTGAAGGGGAGACAGCTGAATACGAATATACGGAGGCTGCTAGGGGTAATGATGATGCCTCCACCTGAGGGGGAAGCGGAGATAGTGGTGGCGATGGATGCCGAGAAAGCATTTGATAGAGTGGAGTGGGATTATTTGTGGGAGGTGCTGAGGAGATTTGGTTTTGGAGAGGAGTATGTTGGATGGGTGCAGCTGTTGTATAGGGCCCCAGTGGCGAGTGTGGTCACGAATGGACGGGGATCTGCATACTTTTGGCTCCATAGAGGGACAAGGCAGGGATGCCGTCTGTCCCCATTATTGTTTGCACTGGCGATTGAGCCCCTGGCAATAGCATTGAGGGGTTCCAAGAAGTGGAGGGGAGTACTTAGAGGAGGAGAAGAACACCGGGTATCTCTGTATGCGGATGATTTGTTGTTATATGTAGCGGACCCGGCGGAGGGGATGCCAGAGATAATGCGGATACTTCGGGAGTTTGGAGAATTCTCAGGATATAAACTGAACATGGGGAAAAGTGAGTTGTTTGTGGTGCATCCAGGGGAGCAGAGCAGAGAAATAGAGGACTTTCCGCTGAGGAAGGTAACAAGGGACTTTCGTTACTTGGGGATCCAGATAGCCAAGAATTGGCGTACATTGCATAGGTTAAATTTAACGCGGTTGGTGGAACAAATGGAGGAGGACTTCAAGAGATGGGACATGGTATCCCTGTCACTGGCAGGGAGGGTGCAGGCGGTTAAAATGGTAGTCCTCCCGAGATTCCTCTTTGTGTTTCAGTGCCTCCCGGTGGTGATCACGAAGGCTTTTTTCAAAAGGATTGAAAAGAGTATCATGAGTTTTGTGTGGGCCAGGAAGACCCCGAGAGTGAGGAAGGGATTCTTACAGCGTAGTAGGGATTGGGGGGGGGGGGGCTGGCACTACCGAGCCTAAGTGAGTACTACTGGGCCGCCAATATCTCAATGGTGAGTATATGGATGGGAGAAGAGGAGGGAGCGGCGTGGAAGAGATTGGAGAGGGCGTCCTGTAGGGGGACTAGCCTACAAGCTATGGTGACGGCCCCATTGCCGTTCTCACCGAAGAAATACACCACAAGCCCGGTGGTGGTGGCGACTTTGAAAATTTGGGGACAGTGGAGACGGCATAGGGGAAAGACGGGAGCCTTGGTGGGGTCCCCGATAAGAAATAACCATAGGTTTGCCCCGGGGAGAATGGATGGGGGATTTGGAATATGGCAAAGAGCAGGAGTAACGCAACTGAAAGATCTGTTTGTAGATGGGAAGTTCGCAAGTCTGGGAACGCTGACCGAGAAATATGGGTTGCCCCAAGGGAATGCATTCCGGTATATGCAACTGAGGGCTTTTGCGAGGCAACAGGTGAGGGAATTCCCGCAGCTCCCGACGCAGGAGGTGCAGGACAGAGTGATCTCAAAGACATGGGCGGGGGACGGTAAGGTGTCAGATATATATAGGGAAATGAGGGACGAGGGGGAGTCTATGGTAGATGAGCTGAAAGGGAAATGGGAAGAAGAGCTGGGGGAGGAGATTGAGGAGGGGCTGTGGGCGGATGCCCTAAGTAGGGTAAACTCATCGTCCTCGTGTGCCAGGCTAAGCCTGATTCAATTTAAGGTGTTACACAGGGCGCATATGACTGGAGCACGGCTCAGTAAATTTATTGGGGTAGAGGATAGGTGTGCGAGATGCTCGAGAAGCCCAGCGAATCACACCCACATGTTCTGGTCATGTCCGGCACTACAGGGGTTCTGGGTGGGGGTGACAAAGGTGCTTTCGAAAGTAGTGGGGGTCCGAGTCGAACCAAGCTGGGGGTTGGCTATATTTGGGGTTGCACAAGAGCCGGGAGTGCAGGAGGCGAGAGAGGCCGATGTTTTGGCCTTTGCGTCCCTAGTAGCCCGGCGCGGGACACTGTTGATGTGGAAGGAAGCCAAGCCCCCGGGGGTGGAGACCTGGATAAATGATATGGCAGGGTTCATAAAGCTGGAACGGATTAAGTTCGTTCTAAGGGGATCGGCTCAAGGGTTCACCAGGCGGTGGCAACCGTTCGTCGAATACCTCACAGAAAGATAGAGGGAATGGAAAAGAAGAAGGCAACAGCAGCAGCCCGGGGGGTGGGGGGGTGGGGGGGTTGGGGGGGTGGGGGGGGGGGGGGGTTGGGGGGGGTGGGGGGGGGGTTGGGGGGGTGGGGGGGGGGGGTGGGGGGGGGGTGGGGGGGGTGGGGGGGGGGGGGAGGAACCAGAAGGACTCTCAGGGTTGTTAATATATATGTATAATATGTAGAGGTCGTTGCTATAAATAATTGTATATTGGACTGTTAAATCATATTTTTGGAGAGTGTTTATCTGAGACAAGGCAGTTGCCATTTAGTTTTAGTTTTTGTTATATATTATTTATTCTTTGTTTATAAAACAGGTCATTGTTATTTATACTCTTATATTATTGTGTAAATGATACACAAGGTACTGTGATGGTTGACCAAAAATTTTCAATAAAATATATTTTTTTTAAAAGTTAGAAACGGAGTCAGAATTGCAGTGAAGCCACGTTACATCTGGTTCCACCTGTAGAAGAACCATCAGAAATAGATCTTCCAATTCAGGGAGATGTGGAAAGGATAGACTAACAACTCCTGGTAACTCAGTCTCATTTTACACAGGGCACACCCTTTCTTTGGAACATTGGAACATGAGTAGGCCATTCAAGCATGTGCCGACATTTACTGAAATCATTGCTGATCTGCAACCTAATTCCATACACCTGCCTTTGACCCAGATCCCTTAGCATCTTTGCTTCTCAAAAATCTATGCATCTCGGATTTTAATTAAACAACTGTTCTAGCTTCAACTGCTGTTAGTGGGACAGAGTTCCAAAACTGTACCATCCTTTGAATGAAGAAGTGCTTCTGAACATCTCTCCTGAACAGCCTAGCACTAATTTTGGGACGAGGCTCACCTAATTTTAGAACCTTCAACCAGAGGAAATAGCTTATCTTTCGCTACCCTGAGCGGGATTCTCCGACGGGTCGGAGAAACGCCGGGGGGTGGCGTGAATCCCGCCACGCCGGCTGCCGAATTCTCTGGCGCCAGGGATTTGGCGGGGAATCGCGCTGCGCCAGTCGGCGACCGTTGGTAACAGCTCCCCCCAGCGATTCTCTGGCCCGCGATGGGCCGAGTGGCCGCCCGTATTAGGTCGGCCCCGCCGCCGTAAATTACAACAGGTACTTAGCGACGGGACCTGGTTGCGCAGGCGGCCTCCGGGGTCCTCGAGGGGGCGCGGGGGGATCTGGCCCGGGAGGTGCCTCCACGGTGGCCTGGCCCGCGATTGGGGCCCAGCGAGCCGCGGGCGGGCCTGTGCCATGGGGGCACTCTATTCCTCCGCGTCAGCTGTTGCGGTCCTCGGCGATGGCCGACGCGATGAACCCCCGTTGCGCATGCGCTGGGATGATGCCAGCACACGCTGGCGCTCCCGCGCATGTGCCAACTCGCGCCGGCCGGCGGAGGCCCTTCACCGCCGGTTGGCGTGACGCCAAGCCCCTTCCCCGCCAGCCGGCGCGGCGCAAACCACTCCGACGCCGGCCTAGCCCCCGATGGTGCGGAGGTGCCGGAGTAGTTCACGCCACTCCTTCGCGCCGGTGTTGCCCGCCCTGCCGATTCCCACAGAATCCCGCCCCCTGTCTTTCCCTGTTAACCTTCTAATTTCCAGTGAAAACAGGTCCAATTTGTGCAAACTCTCCTCATAACTTAGTCCCCGTAGTCCAGGTATTATTTTGGTAAATCTACGTTCCACCGTCCAAGGCCAAAATACCCTACCTAAGGTGCAGTGCACAGAACTGCTGATAGTACTCCAAGTGGGGCCTTATCAGATCCTCAGAAAAAAACACTTGTTCCTTTTGCCTTTCGATGAGCTTTGAAGAGATGAAAATGCTTTAAGGAGTGAGAGTCTGCTAGAGAGAAGTATAATCATGACTGTTGGTTCCAAGAAAATTAGGTTTTTCTTTTTTTGTAACCCTCTTTTTCCCTTCCTCAGGTGATCCGGGTTTCAGTGGCCCTCCGGGTCCTCCTGGTCCAGTAGGTCCACCTGGAATAGGTGGTCGGGGCATTCCAGGTCCACCAGGCCCATCTGGCATTCCGGGTCAACCAGGTATGAATTCTATTAGCTCCACATCATTCAATCCATCCTGATTTTGAGTTGATAATATCACCAGTATTCTAAATACCTAGCTGGTACCAACCATGACATTTTAACTTATTTGTCACCATCTTTACCTTGACACGCATACTCTGTCCACGATTTACAAGGCACAAATCAGGAGTGTGATTGAATACTGTCCACTTGCCTGGGAAAGTGTAACGCCAACAACACTCCAAAGGTTTGACATCGTACAGGACAAGGCAGCCCCCTTGATTGGCACCCCATCCACCACCTTAAACCTGCGCTCCCTCTACCACTGGTACACAGTGGCAGCAGTGCGTACTACATTCAAGATGCGCTGTAGCAACTCGCCAAGAATCCTTCAACAGCACTTTCCAACCTCTACTGCCTAGACACATGGGAACATCACTATGTGCAAGTTCCCCTCCAAATCACACACCATCCTTTACTCTTGCTGGGCCAAATTCCTGAAACTTCCTCCCTATCAGCATTGTGGGTGCTCCTACAAAGGTGGGCTGCGGCAGCTCACCATCTCCGCCTCAAGGGGAATTAGAGACGGGCAACAAATGTTAGTCTAGCCAGCGACGTCCACATCCCGTAAATAAATTTCAAAAAGGTTAGGGACCATATTGTGTGCCATTGATCTTGGAAGGGGGGTTAGGGGTTTTGGCTGTTACAAAGCTGACCATTTGCCAGTTAATCCCACCGAACGTCTGCCAGATCTAAGGCTTGAGTCTAGCGGAACCATCTTAGAAATTCAAAACCTTAATATATTTGTATCATCAGTATTTAAGGTGGCGGTTAAATGTCAAATTATAATTAGCCTATCCCCATTTGTTGCCGTTACTTTGACAAAGTCTGAGGCCAAAAGTTCCCAGCTGTTGCTCCCGGCAGGAAATTCCGATCCCATCGAAGCACTACCGCGGATTCTCCGGCGGCGAAGGGTGTAAGCAACAGGAAAATCTGTTGACAGCGGCAGATCCGGCCAGTGGCAGGATGCCTCCACCGCCACGCGGGCCTGGGTGTGGTTTAAAAATCCCACCCCTAAAATGTGTGAACAGTAACCAATAGAGAAACAATATAAAACTAATTGTGATTCTAAATTAGTTATGAACTTGGAAGTTAAGCCGTCCTGAGCAATGTTGTGTGAAAAATATGCCTTTTTCCCCAAGCTGGCAAGAATTTCCGATATTATTTGTAAAGTGGAAGCAAGAGAATTTGGCTTGTTAAATCCACTTTCACGTTTTGCTCAGAATGACATATCCAGAGTACTGGATGTTAAAATGAACAAGTAAGTTGTGTTGAAGAGGCACTGTTGTCCGAGGATGTTTGTCAAAATTTGCTTCTGTGTGGGGAGGAAGAAGAGCATTTTTATCACCACAAAGCCACTTGCGCAATATAGTTCATCTTGCTGCATTTGGGGGTTGGGGTGTGCACTGCGGGCGCTGTGTGTATGTACTTGTGTCAATGGCGTGAAAGCATTTGTGTGAACCCAGGTATCTTTCGTTTACCAAACATGAAATCACGACCCTTCTAATTTTTATGCATGAATCACTATGTTGAAGTTGACATTTGCTCCTCTGTGTGCCTGGTTGAATTTATGGAATCAGTTGTGCCAGCATTAATTCCTTATTATCCACATGTAAATGTTGTGCATGGTGGAGATGTCTACGCACCAATTAGTTTTACCACACAGTCCTGGTCAGAGGTGTTTTAAGGATGTGTCAAGAATTTAAGAGAATTTGCTGGAATGATGTGATTGATGCACAGTCACGGAATCTGAATCAAGGAACAATATTCACCAAACCCACTGCATATGTTTAGAGCATTTTCTGACTCTTCCAAAGGAATGAATGAGCAAGCCCCTACTTAAATTCAGAATGCTCTGTACACTGCAAGGTTAATGCATGCGACCAACAACGACAGTACACATTTGGAGTGCATGGCTTCAGCTGGGCTTCTAATACTTGCTAACACAAGCATTTTGCTTCTTCCTGCCCCTTTTACTTTGTATTGTGACTAGTTCAATCGTAGAATAATGTTCAAGTATCAATATTGGTGTGGTTTGGTGCCCAGGGTTAGTCTGACAATCTATACTGGATCTTATTTTGAGAGCATTTTTTTGGCTTGCTGAACATAGACGTGATGGGGTCCTTGACATGAACTGTTCGTTATTTTACTCCAATGTGACACTTCCTCTGCTCCCGCCCCCCTCCACGCAGCCTTCCCCGTTAAAATACTGATCAAGTGGATTTTGTTTTGCGATAAAACTTGTTGATAATGCTGGAACAAAGATGTGAAATGAACAATAGTTTAACAATCACAAAAGTAGTTCTCAGCTGGATGGTGGTGTTCATAATGAAATGTGAGGCTGAATATAACTCACCTTGCTGCAGGGAGGGAGGGGAAAGTTTGACAATAGGTTGCATTAGATATCTTCATGCATCAACCAGTTTGCAGAACAGGATTAGGCCAGGTAAACTCTTCACCCTCAGGACCCAGGTAAACTCTTCACCCCCATGGCCTCGTCTGGTCATGTTAACATTGTCATGGAGCTCTCCTAATTAACCTGGCCAACATTCTTCCCTGTACAAACGCAACTAAAAAAACAAGTTAACTAGCATTTATCTAAATTGGTATTACTTTGGGACCTTAATGTACACAATTTGACTTCCACATTTGCAGAGGTAACAGGTTTTTTGAAAAACATAATTTGGTCCACACGATTTGAAAACCTTTCATTTACTTAATGCTTTTCACAGCCACGGGATGTCTCTAGGTACTTTACAGCCAATGAAGTCCTTTTGAATTGCAGTCACTGTTATAATGTAGGATTCGTGGCAGCTAATTTGCACATAGCAAGCTCCCACTAACAGCAATGTGCCAATAACCAGATCATCTGTTTTTGGGATGTTAACTGGGGAAAACAGAGCCTCAGATTAACATCTAATCTGAAAGGCAATGCAGCAGTCCCTCAGTACCGCACTGAAGGGTCAGCCTTGAATATTGTCCTCAGATTCCAGAGTGTGACTTGAACTCAGAGGCAAGACTGTTACCAACTGAGCCACAATGTATGAGCGTTAATGTCAAGGAAGCCATTTTGTCTGCCCGTCACCATTATGAAGCTACATGTTCTTTCTCAAAAGTACAACACCAATATTGGTGCTTAGGATTCATTGAAATATTTTGTAAAGTAGTTGTAGAAATCTAAAATGTTTTATTAACCTGTACTTGAAGTTATCAGACTTCAAATTGCTTGGTTTCTTTTTCTAACCAATGACTGGCTTTCCTCTCATATGCAACTTGTAACTGCTTGGTGACTCCCATCTACCTGGCGACCCCAATACGCTGAACCTTGAATCCATTCAGGTCAACCAGGTACTTGCATCAGTAACTTGGCTGCGATTTAATGGTCTGTTGTTAAACCTTTTGGATGAAGGAGGGTTTTAGATGTTGTTTTAGATTTAATTGCATCTTACTCTGCAACCCTTTGAACACTGACTTCAAGACAAAGAAACTATCTTTCTTGCGTGAAGGCAAAATCGATTTTTTAAAAGTTCCTTGCGTTCCAAGAAATTGCAATTGTAGAAGCAACTTCTCAATAAAAGAAATCATAAGGATGGCTGATGAAGAGATGTGAACATCGCCCTGGTGCTTATCTAAGACTGATGTTGTGTGCATTGTTGGGGCAGAGTGGAGGGAGCTTTATTCTGCAGCTAATCTGCACTAAAATTCACTCAGAAGTGTCTGACATAGGCACTTGCTGAAAAGTATTTCATTGGATAACACTGATGTCCTCTGTCAAAACTGTTCTCACCGTGCTCAAAGGGAAGATCAGATAAAGGAGATCTTGCCTCATGGCAAGGTGTTAGTTATGTACAATTTATTCTTCACTCAGTAAATGAAGGCAAGGTACATTTTCTTCCCATAGATACATAAGGAATGCATCTTTGTCATTTTAAATTCAGGCTGATATTTCTAAACAAGGAGGCCAGAAGGTAATAATGCCCTTATCTAGGTGGTGCTTGTAGTTTGATGGGTAAGGCGGTGTGAATATTCTGCCTCCTCAGAGCTGCCTGGGCTTTTAGCATGGCAGTATTGCTTGCTCAACAAGGCGCAATTGGAACAAGATAATGAGCTTAAATGCAAAGAGAGTGAGTGATCAATTCAGCTATCCTTGAGACTAAAGTTAGCCATTTCGTTCAATGGGATTTTTTATGTTTAACACAGTTACTAATAATACCTGGACCATAGTTAGGTGGCCATAAACAAATCTGAGCTATTGTTTGGTTATTAAAGTATCAAACTGAATAGTCATTGGAAGAAGTAACTCTGATATTGGGAAAGTTCCCAGAAACTATAATAATTATTTTTGTGCGTATTTATATACATGTATATGGAAACTAAATGCAATAGTTTATTAAATTGTTCATTGATTTTACGGACACACTTTAGTAGGTTCACTGATCCCATGGTTGCAAAAGAAAATCTGCGGCTTGGAGGGACCAGGGGGTCAGAGAATTGGCATTGAAATAATGGAGGCTTGTTTCCAAGCAGTTTTCGAGCAGAACTGGGAGAGTGTGATGGGTAAATTCATCGTAGTATGTCTGAGATTGAATCCTTGACTGTTGTGTGATTATCCGGATCTATGATATGGCATTAATTTGAATTGCACTTCCAAATATGAGGTACAATGAAATTAGTTATCGCAAAGAACACCAGCAGTGGCCCTACAATTATCCAGAACTGAGCAGCTAAATAAGACTCGGAATGAACATTGGAATACTGGGGGGTAATAATGAGTCTAGTGTATAAAAGGATGACATAAGATAGAATCAGTTAGTAAAGAAAATATTCTGCAACATCCAATTTTCTAACTGAAATTTTGATTTCACAGCGTAATGTCATGAATTTACTACTATGCAGATTGGTGCTAATCTGTTCTTTGATGTCAACCAGGGCTACCAGGTCCCTTTGGTGATAAGGGAGATCCTGGTCCTCCAGGGCTGGATATCCCTGGCCCTTCTGGTGAAAAAGGAAACACAGGATTCCCCGGTAGTCCAGGTGCAGATGGCCCACCAGGAGTAGCAGGGCAACCAGCAAGAGATGGCTTACCAGGTCCCCCGGGTAAGACGCAAGGACAATCCTGTGAAGCTATTGGAATGTGTAACATAAATCCTCGCAATTTTTGAAAAGCGCTCTTATCTGCAACTGGAAGAATGCATCCTTTGCTAAGACCATCCTTTTGATTTCTCCTTCCCTTGCTGGTCAGTGTTTCATGTTTTAGGTAGGGGGTTCGTTAAGGAATTTTGCTTCCTCTGTGGGGGAACTAATTCTTGCCTCTCTCAGATCTCCTTCAAAGATGATCCAGCACTGGAGTATCAATCTAGATTGTTGTGCTCAGGACTCTTGAGCAGGACTTAAAGCCTAAACCTTCTGATACAGCAGCAAGAGTGCTACCAACTGAGCTTTGGCTGATGGTTTTGAACTGAAGACCAACCTCCAGCAGTGTAAAATACATCACAGCAGGTTCACCTTGGATCTGCAAGGGAGGGAGAACAGTGAGCGTAGGGCAGCATAGTGGCGCAGTGGTAGCACTGCAGTCAAATGAATTGGGTACTCTAAATTTATTAAAAAAAGAACAGTGAGCATGTAAATTGGACTAGAAATAATTATTACTATCAAGCTCAATAAAAGTTCATCTCACAGGTCCACATAGATCACAAATAGTTGAATGTTCATTCCTTGGGAGGAAGCCAATGACATAATCCTTTATGCTCTTGTTAAGAGCTCTTGTGGTGCTTGTAGAAATTGTAAATAAATGCAAGAAGGACAAGCACTGTGTAATTGTTCGCAATCTCAGGGATGATAATATAGCACAGACTGAGTTTGCACAACCTGTGTATTTTATTTTGCTCTTGATAAATCTCCTTGAAATGTTATCAAGGTAGGTACAAAGCTGTTGTGCAATAGAAACTTGATAGAAAGGTAGCTCCATGAAACACTTAGCCAAAGGAGAAAGTATATAAACAGACAAAGGGCCAATCGAGACAAGAATAAAGGAATGGGTGAACAGAGGTTCTTTATAAACTAACGCTTAAGCTTCACAGATTAACATGATGTTGTGCAATGTTCATCAGCTTTACTGACAAGACTTATGCTTAATTCACTGTTCCTTATCTACAGGTCTGAAGGGTGATATGGGTGTGATGGGAACTCCTGGTCCTCCGGGTTCTTCTGGTCTTCCAGGTGGCTCGGGCTTTCAAGGTGCAAAAGGTAAACGTGAATAAATTATCGCTGGCGTGTGTCCCTGCATATTGGCAGTTTAGAATTTCCCAATTATACAGGCTGGGGAATTTGATGATTGATTCAGCCTTCTGGATCAATGGAGCATGATGCAGTTGCTTTGGGATAATTCTAGGTACCAGTATGTGAATACTGTGCATGGTTACCCACTTATGGCTGTGGAACAGGAAAGGGACCTAAGAAAAGAAGAAAGAAAGAAAATCACTTATTGCCACAAGTAGGCTTCAATGAGGTTACTGTGAAAAGCCCCTAGTCGCCACATTCCGGCGCCTGTTCAGGGAGGCTGGTACGGGAATTGAACCCGCGCTGCTGGCCCGCGTTGGTCTGCTTTAAAAGCCAACTATTTAGCCCTATGCTAAAACAGCCCTGTGCTAAAACAGCCGTGACCTAAGGGTCATGGTTTATGAAACATTAATTGTTCATGGCCAATATCAGAAGGTGAGGGTGCATGAGCTTGTATATTTTGGACAGTTACTGCTCCAACAGTTCGGGGGGAAAAAATTACCATTCCTACCTTGTACAAGACCTTGGTTTGGTGCCACCAAGAATACTGAACCCTGTTTTGATCCTTTTGAATGATGGGGATATCAAGGGCCTGGAAGTTACTGGAATGATGCCGACGGCCGGATCTTTATGCCAGAGGCAGAAATTGGGAGGCGGGCCAAATTCCGCATCAGGTTCCCGCCTCTGACCCGAGATTTCCAGAAGGCAGAATTTTCCAGGGACCCATCGCCCTCAGTGACCTGGAGATGGGCCCTCCGCTGTGCCAGAGGTGAAATGGAAGTAGACCAAATCTGGAGTGGGCAGGTAGAACCGGCCGCCTCTGTTCCCAAAAAGCCACAGCCCGGTTCTTCCGATGCAATCAGTGTTATGCACAGTTAGACCTACTGATCACTTTAAATCACCTGACCCTCACTCCCTCAACCATTATCCATTTTATGAACAGAACTCTCAAGCCCTATTATTACAGTTGGAAGCCATTGAAAAGATCATAAAATTCCCAAGTTAACAGACCAGCTATGTAAACAAAGTTGGACATTTGTAAAATTGATCAGGCAGTTGGATTGTAGCCAAGAGCCCATAACTGTCTCAAAGTAAACAAACAGACTTCAGAACTATAATCTCAAAAGATGTCCAAACTGAATGCATAAAAGCAACGGGAAAAGCTTAAACATTTAGACATTGTTATGATACAAGACTGTACATTCAATAATATAAAATGTTACAGAAAATATTTTTATTCATATTGTGAACTTTTCAAAATTCGTATAAAGACTTTTCCACATTTACAATGTTGATCTTTTACTTGACAGCTTGCCAGATGACAGAAGCAATAACCTGACAAATACACTGTTTAATGGGTAGTCACATCTTCCAATCACAGTACGGTCATGGCTTACCTTACTGAACCCAGGCCAATTCATGCATTTAATAATGAACTGGAAAGAGATAAAATTATTTTAATTACTCAATGCAGCTGGTGTAAAACTTGAAAATTACAAAACTTACCGAGACATGGGGCGAAATTCTCCCGAAACGGCGCGATGTCTGCCGACTGGCGCCCAAAACGGTGCCAATCAGACGGGCATCGCGCCGCCCCAAAGGTGTGGAATGCTCCGCATCTTTGGGGGCCGAGCCCCAACATTGAGGGACTAGGCCGACGCCGGAGGAATTTCCGCCCCGCCAGCTGGCGGAAACGGCCTTTGTTGCCCCGCCAGCTGGCGCGGAAATGACATCTCCGGGCGGCGCATGCGCGGGAGCGTCAGCGGCCGATGACAGTTTCCCACGCATGCGCAGTGGAGGGAGTCTCTTCCGCCTCCGCCATGGTGGAGACCGTGGCGGAGGCGGAAGGGAAAGAGTGCCCCCACGGCATAGGCCCGCCCGCGGATCGGTGGGCCCCGATCGCGGGCCAGGCCACTGTGGGGGCACCCCCCGGGGTCAGATCGCCCCGCGCCGGAGCCCGCCCACGCCGCCTTGTCCCGCTGTTCAAAAGGTGGTTTAATCCACGCCGGCGGGACAGGCAATTTATCGGCGGGACTTCGGCCCATTCGGGCCGGAGAATCGCGGGGGGTGGCCCGCCAACCGGCGCGCCGCAATTCCCGCCCCCGCCGAATATCCGGTGCCGGTGACTTCGGCAACCGGCGGGGGCGGGATTCACGGCGGCCAACGGCCATTCTCCGACCCGCTGGGGGGGTCGGAGAATGACGCCCATGGTTCCAATGAGCCCTGAGAACTGCAAATTGCCTCCTTTATAGGAGTGGGCCTATTCCGGGTTCCACTCCCTCTTCCACATTAATGATGGAGGCGGCATTTCTGAGTGTGACGGTTAGGCGGCCATTTTGCTTCGGTCCAGCCTCCATTTAGTCCAAATGGGGACCACAAAAATCCAGCCTCAAGTCTCAAGGTCTTGGGTATCAGGTGTGGCTCATGGAAATGGTGCTTTTCCGAATAGAGAATCTGATTTAAATTGGGGTCTTGTGGTTTCCTTGTGGGGCTCAGAGGAGCTTGCCTCTTTCTCCATAGACAGGAAAAAGGCAGCGTTAATGCAAAATAAAAAAACAGGGGACTTTTAACTCTCGCTGATTGTCATGCAAGAGCGTAAGAAATGAGAGTAGCTGCATTTCCCGCTTTGTCCTGAAAATCTGCAGTTTTATTGCCACTCATTCCCTGGTCGGAAGCTTATCAGTAATTGCAGGATCAGTGCCCAGTGAGTTACCTGGGACCCATTCATGAGGTGAGGTGCCTGAAATGGTTCCTCACCATTTAAAGGTGCTGGAAATCCAACGGGGCCAGTGGAGATTAGTTTAATTAGTTTGTTGAGAAAGCGCTTAAACATGAAGATGCCCTCTCACCAAACATTTCCCAGCTTTATTTTACAAATAGAAAAATCAGCCAGGATGCTCCTGAGTAGGGAGGGGTGGGTGATTGCGGTGTTGTGGTGGAGAAATCCTTCAACACGGCAGCCTCTTGTTTGCACCCACTCCTGGGAAGGCAGGGAGAGTCTGCAGACCTGCTCAGAGCATTGGCATCCCAGCCTGATACTGGGTGAACCTTTCAGGTACCACCGCTCAAGATACTGTCAGGCAACTGGAGGCCGATTGGGCAATATTTCTTTACTGCTTTAATTTTTCACGAATTATTTACTTCTTTGGATCACCAGAGGACATTGCTAATTACAGTAAGACAAGCGTTTTTAACCAACAAAGATGCCATTTGTTAGTAATTTTATTTTCTTGGTGTTTTAACTTTTTCTTCAAAAGTGCTCTACCTGTTCCAGGTAATGAAGGCAGGCCAGGTATTCCTGGGAACCCAGGTGGACCCGGATATAAAGGTGATAAAGGCGAAACCGGCCCAAGAGGCTCTCCAGGAATACTTCAACCGCATGATATTTATGCAGGGCGGAAAGGAGAGCCAGGATTGCCAGGTATGTTGATCATCTTCGTGGAGAAGCTGCCTGGAATAAACCAGCATGTGTGACTTGAGGGGAGGGTAGAAGTAAAGATGGTGCCTTGTCTGCCTTTATGCTTAAATGGAACACATGAATCCAGCCCCTTGAATATGTGTACATGTTAACCCTGACATGATATCTGCATATAAACAGTGTTTGTGAATGCTAGGTAGGACTTCAGATGCTTTCTCTGCCCTCCAGTAATGTGACTTGGGGTTGCCCTGGCAACGTACTTATTTGCTCAACGTTGGTGTGGGTATATGTAAGGTGCCTGAAATCTGTGATGGAATTAAGATCCAGCCTTCTGCCGATGTAAGCGGTACTAGAGGCTTCGATGGACAAATATTGTATAAACATAGCATATAATAATACATCCCTACTTATTGCTTGCAGAAGAGCTTGAGAAGGGCACTGTTGCGTGATTGGTGAAATTCAATACTTAGCAACTAATGCTGGTGATTTGGCAGAAGAGAGATTTAGCAGCACAAGGTATCAACAGGGATCTATAGTGTTCACTTTAATTGGCAATTTAAAAGCAGGAGATTTTCAGTATGTTTTTGTTCTAACCTGCCTGGATCCTATTGGCTGGGGACAATTGGTTTCCCGTCAACCTTGAGGAATATGAACTACCCCCTGCGGGGGTGCACTGCAAAGTGTTCACTACTAAAGTGTACGTTTGAAAAAGCACAGTGCATCATAAAGCACATAGTATTTTTAAAGATGAACAAATATGAAACAGCTAATATTAAAATTAAATTTTGTATTAATTACAATGACAGGTATATCGCTATCATTATTTGTATTGTGTCTATTTTATTAGTGGAGCCATTATCAAGGTTATCCATTTCTATACACCATTATGGAAATTTTGAGCCTGTCACTATTTGGCAGTATGAAAGCTTTTAATGGACATTTCATTCTTTCCTCCTTTATTTCCAATATAAACAAATGCTTTCACGCTGCTTCACTGAGTCACTTCAGTGTATTTTACTCGGGGCTGCATCTAATGGCCCCCGCCAGGTATGTTTTTGGAGAGGTGGGGGGGCACGGAAGATACAGACGGATGGCAAGCCCACCACCCCTCCTGGCACCCCCAAGCTACGATAGTGGGCACCAAAACTGGAAGCTTATCCACCATTTTTAAATAAATACGTATGGTCAATTGAGCTCATTACAAAGTCTATTCACCTGAATAATACAGTGCCCATGCCAAAATACGGTTGGCATGGGCAGGCTGGTGGGATTGGGTAGGCCGCTTTTTTGAAGTAAACTGCTTAAAAGGTGGGAAGGAAGAGGGGGAACATCATTCAGCAAGTGCCCTGTGCCTAACAGGGCCAACCCCCTCCCTCCATAAGATGATAATCCCCCTTTGGTTCTCTCTGTCTTGCCTCCAAATCACCCCCCCCCCCCCCCAATCCTTCCCTGAAGAGAATCCCAAACTTTCCTTTCTCCCATGGCCATGTCCCATTCATCATTGAGTCTGCATGCTATCCCAACTGCACCACCTACCAAGATTTGATCCTTCTGGGACTGTTAGAGCTGCTGGGCAATCAGATTGGTGGACAGCTCTCGGAGACTCCTCCCACTAAGGGGCGGAGGTCCCACCCTCACCTTGTACATGCTGTCAGCAGTGCGTTGTTGCTGTAGGGTGGATTTGTTTAATGTGGATCGACAGGCATCCAGAAATCCTTCTGGGGGGCCAACCAATGCGCCCGCTCGTAAAATTCAGCCCTTGAAATAATTTAGTGAATTAACTTATTAAAGTTTGTTATAGTGTTGTCTGGATAACATCTTCATTACTTTTTTTAGTGCCAGAGGTCAGATAGTGGACATGACACATCACATAAACTCCCCCCTTAACTCTTCTAAGCACTTGAAGATGTTGCCTCAGGTTTTTACATTCCAGAATTTGGAACTAAAAGTCAGGTTATGGAATACATTACATTAGTGGCATCATTGCACATGTGCACACACATATCTTGACATCCCACCAAAACCAGAGTGGAATTGACTCTTATCAAATCAGAATTAGAAATTAGCTTTTATATGATCCATTGTTGCCGCCAAAAAGCGGAATTCAGAAAAAGCTTATTTGAAATACCTAGTCATTGAGAATTTTCAAAGGCTGATGGTGCTTATTTTGGAGGAAGTTTTGGATGGCTATTTTCCTTTTTGCTTTTGGTCTAGAGTCACAGGGCTGTTCTCAAAATAAGATGTGTCTGAGTGGAAGTCTAGAGGTAGACGACTGCTTTGAATTCCCTTAAGAACTACCTCAGAACTCATGCTTTAATGCCCTTCAGGAATTGTAAACTTCGGTAACACTGAACTTGGAAAATAATGTGCACTTAATTTGAATTGAAGAGGGGAGTTGGAGGGAAAAAGACTGAGTCCTTAATACTCATGAATCTTAACTTGTTCGCAAACAGGCATTGATTATTAGTCTAGACTGGTCCTAGTGAAGTTTAGGTGATTTGATTATGAATATTGGTTAGTATATGCAGATGTGTCTTCCTCTTCCTTTAGATTTTCCTTCTCGAACCTGGAACTAAAAGCCAGATTCCGGGATAAACAAGCATTGATTTAGTGACATTGTTGCATATACTGTGTACATATGAGGTCATGCAACATGAAATGATCGTGTTGTAGAAGACCATGGTGTCATATTTGACTCTGATCTGACATATCCGCGGCATCACTAATACTGATTCCACCTCCGTGATATTGCCTGCTCATCTGCTACCATCATCCATGCCGTTATTATCTCTAGACTTGACTATTCCAGCTAACTCCTATCAAGTCTCCCATATCATATCCTCTGTATATTTGAGGTCATCTAATACTCCATTGGCCACATCCCAACTCACATCTTGTTTCAATCACCCATTGCCCCTGTGCTTGCTTGCCTATGTTGGGTCAGCAACGTCTTGATTTAAACATTCTCATCCTTGCTCTCAGATTCTTCCATTGCCATGCCACTTCACCATCTCTGTAATCTTCATCAGCTCTACAGCCCCCTGACGTATCTGGGCTCCTCTAATTCCAGCTGTTTGATCATCCTAAATTCAATTCACTCCACCCTAAATGGCCGGACGTTCAATTGACGCAAACCTTTGAATTGCCTCCCTAAACCTCTCTGCCTCTCTAATCACTCTTTTCATAGAATTTAAAGTGCAGTCATTCGGCCCAATGAGTCTGCATCGGCCCTTGGAAGGAGCACCCCACTCAAGCACACGCCTCCTTCACCCCATCTCCTTAACCCAGTAACCCAATTAACCTTTTTGGACACTAAGGGCAATTTAGCATGGCCGGTCCACCTAACCCGCACATCTTTGGACTGTGGGAGGAAACCGGAGCACCCGGAGGAAACCCACGCACACACGGGGAGAACATGCAGATTACACACAGACAGTGACCCAAGCTGGGAATCGAACCTGGGATCCTGGAGCTGTGAAGCAACTGTGCTAACCACTATGCTACAGTGCTGCCCTTTTGTTCTTTAAGTATCATCTTAACGTCTCTCTTCTTGACCAAGCGTTCGAACACTTGTTTTAATATCTATTTTATGATTTGGTATCAGCTTCCTTTTAAAACTCCGATGAAATGATCAAGAAGTTTGCAGACAACACAAAACTTGGCCACATGGTTGATTGCAAGGAGGACTGCTGTAGAATATAGGGAAATATCAGTGGATGATCAGGTGGGCAGAAAAGTGGCAAATGGTATTCATCCCAGAGCAGTATGAGGTGATGCATTTGTGGAGGTCTAATAAGGCAAAAGAATACACAATAAATCGAAGATACTGAGAGGTGTAGAGGAAGTGAGGGGGCTTCTTGAGCGAATGCCCACAGATCTCTGAAGGTAACAGAACAGATCGATGAAGTGGCTGAGAGGTAAAATGGCATCCTTTAATTTATTAGCCAAGGTGTAGAATATCAAAAGCAGGAAGGTTAAGCTGAAACTGTATAAAATATTAGTTAGGCCACAACCTGAATACTATGTGCACCTCTGGCCTCCTCATTAGAAAAATGATGGAATTGCATTAGAGAGGGGACAGAGGAGATTTATGAGGATGTTACCAGGATTGGGACATTGCAGCTATGAGGAAAGATTGGATAGGCTGGCCTTGCTCTCCTTGGAAAAGAAGAGGCTGAGGGGAGATGTGATTGAGATGCACAAAATTGTGAGAGACCTGGATAGAATGGATGGGAATGGTCTATTTACTTCAGCATACACAGTCATTAACTAGAGGGTATAGATTTTGCAGTGATTGGTACAAATATTGGGCAGGATTCTCTGACCCCGACGCCGGGACGCGATTCTACGCATTGGGGCCGGAACGGCCCCCCACCCCCCCCGGCGATTCTCCGACCCAGATGGGCTGAGCAGCCGTTAAAAAAAAAAACAAGTCCCACCGCCGCCGTTCTAACCTGCTCTGAGCCAGCGGGACCTCGGTGTTGAAGGGTCGGGTGGTGGCCTGTGGGGGGGGGGGAGAGGGGAGGACCCACCCCGATGTGGCCTGGCCCGCGATCGGGACCCACCGATTGGCGGGCTGGCCTCTCTGTCTCCCGGCCTCCTTTCTTCCACGCCGGCGCCTGTACTCCTGCGCCCTGTTGGGTCGGGGCTGGCGCGGACAAGGGAGACACCGTGCATGCGCAGAAATCGCGCCGGTGGAACTGCGTATGTGTGCATCGACCGGCACCCATTCCACGGCCGGATCAGCAGCTGGAGCGGCGTGAACCATTTCAGCGCCCTGCTGGCCCCCTGTAGGGGCCAGAATTGCTGATCCGGGGACCCTGTTGGCGCCGTCCAGAAACGCGACGGCATCAACACTGAGCGTCAGGATCAGAGAATCCCGCCCATTAGAGGGGAGATGAGGAAAAGCTTTTTCACCCAGAGGGTTTTAGGCTTTTGGAACTCATCACCTCAAAGGGTAGTAGAGGCAGAAACCCTCAACTCATTTTAAATGGTCAAACTTTCTATGGGATCGTCTCCTGCTGCCGGCACACCACTCCTGAGGGTTTCCTGACGGTGAGGAGTGCATTCAATAGGAACGCTGTTGACAAAGGCGAGACCAAAAGTTCCCGTCGCCGGCCAGAGATAGGCCGCCTCTGCCACTGGGAAACACAGGGCAGGTTGTACAGTAAATCCCACCCACTGTGTCTCGATATGGGCCTCAAGTGCTACAACCTGTAGGGCAGTGTTCTTCAAACTTTTATTCCGGGGACCCATTTTTACCAACCGCTCAACCTTCGGGACCCAACCCGGCCGACCTTCGGGACCCAACCCGGCCGACCTTCGCGACACACGGCAGCCGACCTTCGCGACCCACGCCGGCCGACCTTCGCGACACACGCCAGCCGACCTTCGCGACCCACGCCGGCCGACCTTCGCGACACACGCCAGCCGACCTTCGCGACCCACGCCGGCCGACCTTCGCGACACACGCCAGCCGACCTTCGCGACCCACGCCGGCTGACCTTCACGACCCACGCCGGCCGACCTGAGCGACACACCATTTTCTCTTACCTTGTTTGCTGCTGATAAAAATGGAGGAAATGGTTTTGGGTCCCTTTGGCCCTCATACACCCTCCTCCAATGGAACCTGTTGGATGAAGGTGAAGCCTTCCGGTGTCAGAAAGTATGGAATTTTCCATCTGTCCAAAGTTCTGCAATTTTTTCTGTAAAATTTTATTAAATAAGCCCCCCCCCCCGAACTTGTATAAAAAAATTTTTTTAAATGAATAAAATAAATGAAAAAAATTTAAATGAATGAAATAAATGAAAAAAATAAAAATTAAATGAATAAAATCAATGAATAAAAAGAATTTAAAAACCCCAAACTTGTAAAACAAAAAGCTGCGACCGTTTAAAAAAATAGCAGCCGCACTACGCATGCGCGCCTGATCATCAGCGTGCATGCGATGCGGGCAAATTTTTTTTACATGCTCGTGGCCATTTTAAAGGCCACTTGCAGCCGGCGTTATTAAAAACCGTCTGCTGCGCGGGGATTTGCGCTGTCGGGAGCGCCGCGAAGGTCGGCTCAGCGACCCTCCCGACACCCGCCTGCGACCCACCCGCGGGTCGCGCCCCCGAGTTTGAAGAACACTCCTGTAGGCTTATGTTCCAAATGTTGGAAAGTGGCTCGTTTTTCAGCTGGCACAGTCACAATGGGCCAAGTGGCCTCTTTCTGTGCCGTAAACAATCTGTGATTCAGTGAAACATCTTGAGGCAGTTTAATCTATTAAATGTGCCAAATACATTTAGAGGGGCAGTTTAGAAGGCTAGTGTGTGATGCAGAAAACCCAGGTCTCCAGCGCATTACCTAGGCCTCTGGATTACGAGTCCAGTGACATTACCACTACGCCACTGCCTCAATGCACTGCTCTACAGTAGTGAGACCCAAACAACGCATGCTACACGTTGGTGGAGCTGACATTTAGTGAGCTCTGTCTTGAAATCTTGTTCCCGAGCAACAGAAGACAACTGGAATCTGTTGAGGAGTACAACTATCAAGGCACCCACTCTTGGCGGCCTTCTCTCTCATGAGACGATGGTTTGCATCTTGGTGTTTAGCTCTGTGTTAAACTCTGGTGTGGCTCAAGAGCCTGACTCTGGCATGGTAATCTCTGCCATATTTGCTGCAGTTAGAGATGGTGCTGGATTTACTGGCTTGTTTTCTCTTGGCCAACTGTCTGTTCAATTTTGGTACACCACTTCCAATGCCCCTCCAAACGATGACACTTCAAAGGTCACAGTGGCGGCAACTGTCTTCCAGTCATCAATGTGAATGTCCACCATCTTCATATCTCGCTTGCCGATGTCCTTGCAGCAGAGGTGTGAACACACAGCTGGTTGTGACACAGTTGGCTAGTTCGCCGTATAGAATGTTGTTGGTTTTACAGTCACCATCTATCCGATGGACAGGGCTGAGTCAGCTCAGATGTTGTTCCCTCAGCAATGAGCGTATGCTGATGGAACGAGTATACTCCAGGATCCCTGAGTGGGTGACCTTGTTATGCCAAGAGATGCAAAGGATACACCTTGAGACAGTGAGGTGGAAACTATTCAACCTCCACTCCTGTGTAGCACATGGGGCGTCATTCTCCGACCCCCCGCCGGGTTGGAGAATGGCCGTTGGCCGCCGTGAATCCCGCCCCCGCCGAAGTCTCCGGTACCGGAGATTGGGCGGGAATCGGGCCGCGCCGGTTGGCGGGACCCCCCGCTCAATTCTCCGGACCGGATGGGCCGAAGTCTCGCCCAGAAATTGCCTGTCCCACCGGCGTAAATCAAAGCTGGTATTTACCGGCGGGACCAGGTGGCGTGGGCGGGCTCCGGGGTCCTGGGGGGGCGCGGGGCGATCTGACCCCGGGGGGTGCCCCCACGGTGGCCTGGCCCGCGATCGGGGCCCACCGATCCGCGGGCGGGCCTGTGCCGTGGGGGCACACTTTCCCTTCCGCCTCCGCCACGGCCTCCACCATGGCGGAGGCGAAAGAGACTCTCCCCACTGCGCATGCGCGGGAAACTGTCGGCGGCCGCCGACGCTCCCGCGCATGCGCCACATTTCCGCGCCAGCTGGCGGGGCAATAAACGCCATTTCCGCGGCCGCCGACACTCCCGCGCATGCGCCACATTTCCGCGCCAGCTGGCGGGGCAATAAACACCATTTCCGCCAGCTGGCGGGGCGGAAATCCCTCCGGCGTCGGCCTAGCCCCTCAATGTTGAGGCTCGGCCCCCAAAGATGCGGAGCATTCCGCACCTTTGGGCCGGCGCGATGCCTGTCTGATTGGCGCCGTTTTTGGCGCCAGTCGGCGGACATCGCGCCGTTGGGGGAGAATTTCGCCCATGTTGTTTGGGTCTCACTACCGCCAGCTGGCGGAAAAGGCCTTTGGTGCCCCGCCAGCTGGCGGGGCAGAAATCCGTCCGGCGCCGACCTAGCCCCTTAAGGTTGGAGCATTCCGCACCTTTGGGGCGGCGCGATGCCCGACTGATTTGCGCCGTTTTGGGCGCCAGTCGGCGGACATCGCGCCGTTTCCGGAGAATTTCGCCCCACATTGTCAATGCTGCTAGATGGTGGAACGGGCAGCATCCTGGGCCATGACATTTGCCTTTCTGATGCTGATGGTCAAACCAAACTATTTACAGTTTTTAAAAAAAATAATCTTTATTGTCACAAGTAGGCTTACATTGCAATGAAGTTACTGTGAAGAGCCCCTAGTCGCCACATTCCCGCACCTGTTCGGGTACAGAGAGGGAGAATTCAGAATGTCCAATTCACCTAACAGCACGTCTTTCGGGACTAGTGGGAGGAAACCGGAGCACCCGGAGGAAACCCGTGCAGACACGGGGAGAACGTGCAGACTCCGCACAGACAGTGACCCAGACGGGAATCGGACCTGGGATCCTGGTGCTGTGAAGCCACAGTGCTAACCACTGTGCCACCGTGCTGCCCATTTGAGGTTTGAGAGCGTCGGCCCATTTGCTGCTGAAGAAGTTCCTCGATGTGGAATGTTAGTGCGGCATCATCGCCATAGAGCAGCTCTCTGGTGTGGACTTGTCACACGTTTGTCTTGTATCTTTGGCAGGCAAGGTCGAGCAGCTTTCTGTCAGGTCTGCTATGAAAGGAGGCACACTGTAGGTGACTAAAGGCATCTGACACCAGCGAAGAGAAGAATATGTCAAGGAGTGTAAAAAAAGCACTGAGAAACTGATAATTCCTATTTAAATAAAAATATTTAATTGATGCTACAATGTTATTTATTTTCTTCCAGTGTAGCTGTGTATCTACATAGCCTTGCTGCGCCTAGTAGTATTTAGATGGACATTGTTGAAATTAGGAGCTTGCTGATAAATAATGGGCAATAAAATGCTCCATCAAACTGTCTTGCACTTGTCCTTGAAAGTGGTTCTTGAGTATGGCCTTGGTTAGAATTGTCACTTGTAGCACAATAGGGATAGATTAGAATTTCTTTTTTTTTTAAATATATTTTATTGAAAATTTTTTCGATCAAAGTTTTTTCCCTTTACAGATCAAACATAACAGTAAAGAAAGTTTAACAATAAACAAATGGCTAATCAACATGGTAATCTAATCATTTAACATAAACTAAAACTCCCCCCCCACCCCCCCTGGGTTGCTGCTGCTGGTCATCTGTCTTCCCTCTAACGTTCCCCTAGGTAGTCGAGGAATGGCTGCCACCGCCTGGTGAACCCTTGAGCCGATCCTCTCAGGGCAAACTTTATCTGCTCCAGTTTTATGAACCCCGCCATATCGTTTACCCAGGCCTCCAGTCTGGGGGGTTTCGCCTCCTTCCACATGAGTAGAATCCTACGCCGGGCTACTAGGGACGCAAAGGCCACAACGTCAGCCTCTTTTGCCTCCTGCACTCCCGGCTCATCCGCAACTCCAAATAGAGCTAGCCCCCAGCCTGGTTTGACCCTGGCCTTCACCACCTTGGAAATCACTCCCGTCACTCCCTTCCAATACCCCTCCAGTGCCGGGCACAAAACATATGTGCGTGGTTTGCCGGGCTTCCGCCGCACCAACCACACTTGTCCTCCACTCCAAAGAACCTGCTCAGTCTTTCTCCCGTTATGTGTGCTCTATGTAGCACCTTGAATTGAATCAGGCTAAGCCTGGCGCACGAGGAAGAGGAATTTACCCTGCTTAGGGCATCAGCCCACATACCCTCCTCTATCTCCTCCCCTAGCTCTTCTTCCCACTTTCCTTTTAATTCGCCCACCAACTCCTCTCCCTCATCTCTCGGTATATTTCTGACACCTTGCCCTCTCCGACCCACCCCCCCGAAAGCACTCTGTCCTGAATCCCCTGTGCCGGGAGCAGCGGAAATTCCCTCACCTGTTGTCTTGTGAACGCCCTCACCTGCATATATCTAAGGAAGTTTCCCCGGGGCAACTTATACTTTTCCTCCAATGCTCCCAAGCTCGCAAACGTCCCCTCTATAAATAAATCTCCCACCCTCCTAATTCCCAACTGGTGCCAGCTCTGAAATCCTCCATCCATTCTTCCTGGGGCAAACCTATGGTTGTTCCTGATTGGGGACCCCACCAGGGCTCCCCGCACACTTCTCTGTCGCCTCCATTGTCCCCAGATATTCAATGTTGCCGCCACCACCGGGTTCGTGGTAAACTTTTTTGGTGAGAGCGGTAGCGGCGCCGTCACCAGCGCCTCTAAGCTCGTCCCTTTACAGGACTTTCTCTCCAGTCTTTTCCACGCCACTCCCTCTCCCTCCATCATCCATTTACGAATCATCGCCACATTGGCGGCCCAATAATAGTCGCCCAAATTCGGTAGCGCCAATCCTCCTCTGTCCCTGCTACGTTGCAGGAACCCCCTCCTTACCCTCGGGACTTTCCCTGCCCACACGAAGCTCGTGATGTTCCTGTCTATTTTTTTAAAAAAGGTCTTAGTGATTAGTATAGGGAGACATTGAAATACAAATAAGAACCTCGGGAGGACCATCATCTTAATTGCCTGCACTCTGCCCGCCAACGACAGAGGCTGCATGTCCCACCTCTTGAAGTCCTCCTCCATTTGTTCTACCAATCGTGTCAGATTAAGTCTGTGTAAGGTTCCCCAGCTCCTAGCGATCTGAATCCCCAGGTATCGGAAGTTTCTTTCCACTTTCTTTAGAGGCAGGCCTTCTATCTCTCTACTCTGGTCCCCTGGGTGTATCACGAATAGTTCACTCTACCCCATGTTAAGCCTGTATCCCGAGAAATCTCCGAACTCCCTCAACATCTGCATAACCTCTATCATCCCCCCCGCTGGGTCCGACACATACAACAGTAGGTCATCCGCGTATAGCGAGACTCGGTGTTCTTCTCCCCCTCTAATCACCCCTCTCCATTTCCTGCCAATTTCAATTGCCAACACGAACAACAGTGGAGATAGCGGGCATCCCTTTCTTGTTCCCCTATATAATCGGAAATACTCCGATCTTTGCCGACCCGTAACTACACTTGCCGTTGGGGCCCCATGAAGAAGTTTGACCCAGCTAATAAACCCATTCCCGAACCCAAACCTCCTTAACATCTCCCATAAATACTCCCACTCCACCCTATCAAATGCCTTCTCTGCATCCATTTCCGCCACTATCTCTGCCTCCCCCTCCACTGGGGGCATCATTATCACCCCTAATAGTCGTTGCACGTTGACATTCAGTTGTCTCCCCTTTACGAACCCTGTCTGGTCTTCGTGCACCACCCCCGGGACACAGTCCTCTATCCTCGATGCCAGTCCCTTTGCCAGCAATTTGGCGTCCACATTCAATAATAAAATAGGTCTATAGGACCCGCACTGCAACGGATCTTTATCCCTCTTCAGAATTAGCGATATCGTCGCCTCCGACATTGTCGGGGGTAAAGTCCCTCCTTCCCTGGCCTCATTGAACGTCCTCACCAACAACGGGGCCAGCAAGTCCACGTATTTTCTATAAAATTCCACCGGGAACCCGTCTGGTCCCGGAGACTTCCCAGCTTGCATGTTCCCCAGCCCCTTAATAACCTCGTCCACCCCAATCGGTGCCCCCAGGCCTTCCACCTCCTGCTCCTCCACCCTCGGGAACCTCAATTGATCCAGGAACTGCCGCATCCCCTCCTCTCCCTCTGGGGGTTGGGACCTATACAGTCCCTCATAAAAGGTCTTGAACACCTCGTTTATCTTCCCTGCTCTTCGCACCGTGGCTCCCTTTTCGTCTCTAATTCCCCCTATCTCCCTCGCCGCTGTCCTCTTTCGCAATTGATGAGCCAGCAGGCGACTAGCCTTTTCCCCATATTCATACCTCCTCCCCTGTGCCTTCCTCCACAGCACCTCCGCCTTTCTGGTGGTCAGGAGGTCAAACTCCGTCTGGAGTCGTCTCCTCTCCCTGTACAGTCCCTCCTCCGGGGTCTCTGCAAAGTCCCTGTCCACTCTTAAAATCTCCCCCAGTAATCTTTCCCTTTCCTTGGCCTCTGTTTTCCCTTTGTGGGCCCCAATGGAGATCAGCTCTCCTCTGACCACCGCTTTTAGTGCTTCCCATACCACTCCCACACGGACCTCCCCGTCGTCATTGACCTCCAGGTATCTCTCAATACACCCCCGCACTCTTCCACACACTCCCTCGTCCGCCATCAATCCCACATCTAATCGCCAGAGTGCTCTCTGCTCCCTTTCCTCTCCTAGTTCCAGGTCCACCCAGTGTGGGGCATGGTCCGAAACCGCTATGGCTGAATACTCAGCTTCTTCCACCCTTGAGATCAACGACCTTCCCAGAACAAAAAAATCTATCCGGGAGTACATTTTATGGACATGGGAGAAGAAGGAGAACTCCCTGGCCCTCGGTCTAAGAAATCGCCATGGATCCACTCCCCCCATTTGGTCCACAAACCCCTTGAGCACCTTGGCCACTGCCGGCCTTCTTCCGGTCTTTGATCTGGATCTATCTAGCCCTGGGTCCAGCACGGTATTGAAGTCCCCTCCCAATATCAAGTTTCCTACCTCCAGGTCCGGTATACGACCCAACATCCGTCTCATAAATCCCGCATCGTCCCAATTCGGGGCATATACATTAACCAACACGACCTCCATTCCCTCCAGCCTGCCACTCACCATTACATATCTACCTCCGCTATCTGCTACGATGTTCTTTGCTTCAAATGCTACCCGTTTCCCCACCAATATGGCCACCCCTCTATTCTTTGCATCTAGTCCTGAGTGGAACACCTGTCCCACCCATCCTTTCCTTAACCTAACTTGGTCCGCCACCTTCAGGTGCGTCTCTTGGAACATAGCCACGTCTGCCCTTAGTCCTTTCAAGTGCGTGAGCACTCGGGCCCTTTTAATCGGTCCGTTCAGGCCTCTCACGTTCCACGTGATCAGCCTCACTAGGGGGCTACCTGCCCCCCTCCCGTGTCGACTAGCCATCACCTTCTCTAGGCCAGTCCCATATCCCGCCTCCGCGCTCCCACTCGCTCCCCAGGCGTCGCATTCCATCCCCGTCCACCCACTCTTTAGCCATTTCCTTTTTGATTTCCGCAGCAGCAACCCAGTTGTCCTCTCCCCCCCCCCCCCCCCGCCCCCTGCTAGATCCCTTTCTAGCGTGATTGCTTCCCCCATATTACTTCCGCAAGTCAACTGACCCCGGCTACTCCTGCTCACTCCTTGACCCCCCCGTGTGGGGAACTCCCATCCGCCTTGCGCCTGTCTTCCCGCCATAATCTTTCTGGCGCGGGAACATCCCTTTATCTGACCTGCCTCTTGTGGCGCAGCTCCCTTTCCTCTCCCCCTTCCATTCCTCATTCTCCGCCTATGTCCCTTCTTTCCCCCCTCACCGGCGCCCACATTTCCTAGTGTCTCCCCCCATCCCTATTTACTTCTCTTTTTACATCAACCATAACAATAACAATAACATTCCCTACAGTATCAGTCCCTCAGTTCCGATCCAATTTCTCCTCTTTAATAAAGGTCCATGCTTCTTCCGCCGTATCGAAATAATGGTGTCTCTCCTGGTACGTGACCCATAGTCGTGCCGGCTGCAGCATCCCGAACTTCACCTTCTTTTTGTGTAACACCTCCTTGGCTCGGTTAAAACTCACCCTCCTTCTCGCCACCTACGCACTCCAATCCTGGTACACCCGTACCACTGCATTCTCCCATCTGCTACTCCGCACCTTTTTAGCCCATCTCAGGACCTCTTCTCTATCTTTAAGGCGGTGAAATCGCACGATTGTCGCCCTGGGTGGTTCTCCCGCTTTTGGTCTTCTCGCCGGGATCCGATGTGCCCACTCCACCTCCAAGGGGCCCGTAGGGGCCTCAGCTCCCATCAATGAGCTTAGCATCGTACTTACATAAGCTCCACAGTCCGCTCCTTCCACTCCCTCAGGGAGACCCAGTATCCGAAGGTTCTTCCTTCGCGCTCTGTTTTCTAGGGCCTCAATCCTTTCAATGCACTTTTTATGGAGTGCCTCGTGCATCTGTGTTTTGACCGCCAGGCCCAGGATCTCGTCCTCATTATCCGTCACCTTCTGCTCCACCACGCGGAGCTCTGTCTCCTGGGTCCTTTGTGCCTCCTTGAGCCCCTCAATTGCCTGTAGCATCGGGGTCAGCACCTCCCTCTTTAGTAGCTCCACGCACCGTCTCAGAAATTCGTCTTGCTTGGGCCCCCATGTCGCCTGGGCTTTCTCCGCCGCCATCTTGTGTCTTCTCCCTTTCTGTCCCTTTTGTCGACGATTCCTCGCGCTGCAGCCGCCGCCGCCGATATTTTCCTCTTTCGTTGGGGGCGGGACTCCCTATTCACTCACCCCACACCGGGTTGCGTCGCCCAAAAATTTCCCGTTGGGGCTCTTAAAAGAGCCCGAAGGTCCGTTGGAGCTGGAGCCGCCGAAACGTGCGGCTTAGCTGGGCATCGCCGCAACCGGAAGTCGGAGGACCGTCATCTTAACGGTCTGCACCCTCCCCGCTGAGAATTTCTGATCAAATACCCATTTATAGGAATTTGTGTGTGAAGCTTATATCTTTGTTTCTATTTCTCAGGTTCACCTGGAAGTCCTGGCGGAAAGGGTTTCCCAGGTTTACCTGGTGATTCCGGAACACCAGGACAAGATGGTTTACCAGGATTGCCAGGAGGTCCAGGTAAGGACAGAAAACTACTTTGTGCTATAAAGACTGTCAGGGTTACAGTTGGAAGGACTACACAAGGGAGAATATTGGGGTGGTGGGAGTGGGGTGGTGCCTCAAGTCCACTCAGATCTGTCAATTGGTGAAGATGCTTGTTCCGTCTGTTCAATGTCCCGTTATGGATTAACAAGTAATGTGTATTATTCTGATTGATTTTTCATGCTTGCCATAGCCTGGATTTTGCAGTTACAGCGATGGGCAAGCTGTTAGCATTCACCACCTGCGAATTGCATGTTCAGTTCTTTGCTAAACGCCCATATAGTTTAGAATTGATGTTGGTGTGGGAGGAGATACCCAAGAGGTACCCCAGAAACCATCCTCTGGAGGTCCCTGTGCAAGGATTGCCCCGGAGGTTTCAGCTTCCGATGTGCTATTACCCAATCGGCCGCAGTGGGAAATCGGAATGAGAAAAGTGCAGCCCTGGTCCAGGGTAAGTTAAAAGGAGCAGAGAGCTAATCCAACGGAGATTGCACTGCACGGAGGATTCGGCCTATTGTCCCCGCTTTGGTGGAGAGATACGTTACCGAGGAGCAATTTCTGGACTGACATAATGTCCAGAATATATAACCTGGCCGAAACTTGTTAAAAAGGCTACCCATTTTTAATATAAATTTTTCCAATTAAGGGGAAATTTAACATTGCCAATCCACCGACCCAGCAAATCTTTGGGTTGTGGGAGTGAGTCCCACGCAGACACAGGGAGAATGTGCAAACTGCACACGGACAGTGACCAGGGGCGAAATTCTCCTACCCGCCCCGCCACATTTCTGCCCCGACCGGCTGGCGGGAGTCTCCGTAACACCGGCCGGTCAATGGGGTTTCCCATTGTGGGGCAGCCCCACGCCGTCGGGAAACCCCCCGGCGCCGGCAAAACGGAGACTCCCGCCGGCGGAGAATGACGCCCCAGGTTCGTTAAAATGGCCACCTGGAGGATGGTAATACTCTCAGCCGGCTCCTTTCCTTTGGGGTGAGATGGATCAGCCCTTCAGGCACATTTAGCATCTTTAGGATCTGTCTTTACCAACTTAAAGTTGAGCGGTATCATCTGAGAGGTTCGTCTGATCCAGGATTGTTCCAAAAAGGAGCTCAGATTATACTCCAACATAATGTAAATCTATTAGAAATCCCTGAACTGAAGAGACATTTACATGCGAATATCGGCATTTAAACCCCCTGAAAATGTTAAGCATTGCTCCAAGTCCTCCGTGTCGGCTGCTCCTAGCACTGAGCCCCGTTCCTGTGGCCGGACCCACTTGTTTTCTGGCAACGCAAGGGAGAAAAGGGCACACACGGTTCCCGGGCTTGTGCGTATCTTTCCAATTTTTTGTAAAATTTAGAATACCCAATTCATTTTTTCCAATTAAGGGGCAATTTAGCGTGGCCAATCCACCCAGCCTGCGCATCTTTGAGTTGTGGGGGCGAAACCCACGAAGACACGGGGAGATTGTGCAAACTCCGCACGGACAGTGACCCAGAGCCAGGATCGAACCTAGTACCTCAGCTAACCACTGCGCTACCGTGCTGCCCGCGTATCTTTCCAATTGGCGGCGCGTATTTGATGCAGCAAAAAAGTTGAACCCGGTACCTGATTCCCTGTAAGGAGGGAAGTCGCAGTAACCCCCATCAGGTTAAATGTGATGTTTAACTTTATTTTCATGGCATACTAAATCATAACTATTACCGTGGAATTTCTCTGGCACTGGAAGAAAACACCTATATAGACCGGAATTCTCTGGCTGTTCGCTGGCGGCTGGATTCGATGGTCCCGCCGGCAGCAGACTCCCGCCCGTGGGTTTCCCGGCAGCAAGGGGGAATTCCCATTGACAGCGGCGGGAGCAGAGAATGCCGCTGCCAGCGGACGCTATGCCACCGATAAACATGCGGCTGGGGGGGGGACCAGAGAATCCGGCATGTCACATTCTTCCACTGCGATAAAAATCCATAATTTAAAATATAGATGTATTTTTAAAATTTGTTTATGGTATTTCAGATTCAAATGTATATGCTCCCATCTTTGCTCTTCGCAAGATTTATAAAAAGTGAAAGATAATCAGTACATTTTAATTCCTGGTTTGCTCTCTGGGAGGACTCTTCAATATGTTTGGCTGCTGGGGTCCAGGCCATACCCATTACTTGGCACCAGGCGCAAGTTAAAATTGAAAAAGGGGGATACCATGCCCTGAGATCATCGATCCTTGTCACTGACACAAAATCCAGGGGATCGGCATAATGCATCTTTTTTAATACTTCGTTATCACAAATATGAGATTTCTCTATCCCTCATTGAAATACCACATTGGCAATGACCACATTACCTGTATAACACGACCCAGATGTCCTCATACACCAGTCGCTGAAGGTAAGCATTCAGGTGCAGCAGGTGGTAAAGAAGGCAAATGGTATCATGGAATTTACAATGCAGAAGGAGGCCATTTGGCCCATCGAGTCTGCACCGGCCCTTGGAAAGAGCACCCTACCTAAGCTCACACCTCCATCCTATCCCTGTAACCCAGTAACCCTACCTAACCTTTTGGACACTAAGGAGCAATTTAGCATGGCCAATCCACCTAACCTGCACATCTTTGGTCTGTGGGAGGAAACCGGAGCACCCGGAGGAAACCCACGCAGACAAGGGGAGAAAGTGCAAACTCCACACAGACAGTGACCCAAGTGGGAATCGAACCTGGGACCCTGGAGCTGTGAAGCAACTGCTAACCACTGTGCTACCATGCCCCCCCCCACTATGTTGGCCTTCATAACGAGAGGATTCAAGTAAAGGACCAAGGATGTCTTGCTGAAATTATACAGGGCCTTGATGAGACCACACCTGGAATATTGTGTGCAGTTTTGGTCTCCTTATCTGAGGAAGGATGTTCTTGCTCTCGAGGGAGCGCAGCGAAGATTTACCAGACAGATTCCTGTATGGCGGGATTGATGTATGAGGAGAGATTGAATCGGTTAGGAATATGTGTGCTGGAGATTAGAAGAATAAGGGGGGGGATCACATAGAAACCTATAAAATTCTAATAGGGCGAGACAGGGTAGATGCAGGAAGGATGTTCCCTTTGGTGGGGGAGTCCAGAAATAGGGGTCACAATCTAAGGATAAGGAGTCGACTATTTAAGGTAGAGATGAGGAGATATTTCTTCACCGACAGACTGGTGAATCTGTGGAATTCCCTACCACAGAAAGTAGCTGAGGCCAAAACATGTATGTTTTCAAGAAGCAGTTAGATATAGCTCTTGGGGCGAAAGGAAAAGCGGTGGGGGGACGACGACACGGTACTAAGTTAGATGATCAACTATGATCATAATGAATCGTGGAGCAGGCTTGAAGAGCCAATGGCCTATTCCTGCTCCTATTTTCTTTGTTCCCACGTGTACCATATCTGTAATTTTTAAAAAAAAATAATCTTTATTATTGTCACAAGTAGGCTTACTTTGACAATGAAGTTACTGTAATGTTGTTCTCCTTATTCAAGGAAGGATGTAAATGCATTAGAAGCAGTTCAGAGAAGTATTACCAGACTAGTACTAGGAATTGGGTTACAAGGAAAGATTGCACAGGCTAGGCTTGTATCCGCTGGAGCTTAGAAGAGTGAGAGGCGGTTTGATTGAAATATATAAGATCCTGAAGGGTGTTGACAGGGTCGATGTGGAGAGGATATTTACTCTTGTGGAAGAATCTTAGAACGAGAGGTCACTGTTAGAAAATATGAGGTTGCTCATTTAAGATAGATGAGAAGAAATGTTCTTCTCTCAGAAGGTTGTGAGTATTTTGGAACTCGCTTCCTCAAAAGAAAGTGGCAACAGAATCTTTGAGTGTCTTCAAGGCAGAGGTAAATAGATTCTTGATAAAGGAAGGAGTGATGGGTTACTTGGGGGTAGCTGAGAGATCACAGTCAGATCAGCCACAATCTCATTGAATGACAGAGCAGGTTTGAAGGGCCAATGACTTTCTACTGCTCCTAGTTTATATGTTCGTACAGTACTGTTTTCAAACAAGTGTAACATTGATCGTGGTACCTTTTACAATATTATTTTTGTAGGGGCCAAAGGAGACCCAGGGTTTTCAGGACAACCAGGATCTCCCGGGCTATCAGGAGCAAAAGGATCAATAGGTGAAATGGGTCTGCCAGGTAAGTTTGGAGCATGTTTTATTATTAATTAAAGCCGTGTCTTTCCAATCACAAGAAAATGCTTGAAGTAATCAAGTTGGATCTTTGATCATTATTGAGTTTTGTATAAAAAGTCATTATTACTGGTGGCCAAAATAGTATGGAGGTATTGACTTGACTGTACAGACACAACATGCATTCTATAATTTTTCGTGGCATAGGGTTGATGTCGTTGGTCTAGGAATACTGAGGTTTCTTGTTCTAGGTTTGAACATAGCTCTGGTCGGGATAATTGCTGGAAAGCACGACAGGCAGCTTCAGTCTTGCAGTTGTACTCCTGGTCGCTGGGGAACAGCTAGCGACCCCAAGTCCTTAAGGTTGTGTTGGTGAAAAAAAGGTTGCAGCACAGCTTCTTGTAAGCTTCTCTCTTCAAGCTGGTTCTGGGAATCCCTGCAGGGGATTTGCCATAAACCATAATGCCCAGTTCCTTGGTAGTCCAACCAACAGGATAATAGAAGAAGAAATATATTCCCTTGCAATCTCACTGCCATGGGGTTGTTGGGCCTACATCCATACCAGCTCCATTCACCACAGCTATCCTACAAATCCTAGGAACACCATAAAAGAGCTACAAACATATTTTCCTGACCTGTCTGTCTGGGAATGGATATTTCACAAGGCAAATATTGGAAAACTGGCACGATAAATTAAATTTCTTTTTGGGAGAAGGTAAGAAAAAACTAATTGTGTGAAAATATTCCCTTCGTGGGCATCTCCCAAATATATGGCACTTACACAGCTTGAGGATGGAGGGATCGTTAAATTCGGATCAGAGTAAAGCTCTTTCACCTGAGGCTTATAGAATGAAATTCTCTCATTTTTACCTGTATGAGTCCACAGTGAAATGCTCTTGATTGATCTCAATTCTGTACCTAATGGGCATGAGCACTAACTTACCCATTTACCTCAGAGACTCGTGAGAAAATTTTATGTACTTGAATGGGGCAGTAGTAATAATAGTAATCTTTATTCGTGTCACAAGTAGGCTTATGTTAACACTGCGATGAAGTTATTGTAAAACGAGGATGTGTTCAATATTTGGCAGTTTATTGGGAAAAAATGAAGGACAGCCTTAATTTCATTTATTTCACCAATGCTTCCCTCCGTTTCCATCATACAATAGATGTTGATTGACCTCACCCTCGTGATAGCACAATGTCAAAAGTTGCGGTTTCTCTTGGTTATCTCGCCTATGTGGCCATGGTTCATGTGTCAGCCTTGATGCTTTGTGTCAACCAGCTGCCATGGGAGACATCTTAGCTGACCCTGATGCTAATCCTCCATGTGAAATTCTAGCAGGGTCATCGGTTAGTACCCAGGCGTGGAGATCCTTTCCCAAAAACTGCTAAGATCAGATTGCTCAACACAGGCTAAGGACTGACTCTGGGATCTTTGTGATCTGAATGTCTCAGACATATTACCATTCTGATGCTGTGATGGTCGAGTGAAGGGAACACCATTCTACATCTAACTTGAGCTGCACTTGACCTGTGAGTTCTCGGTGGTGACCTGGCATTCGAAAAATTAGAGAGTCACACTTTTCCTCGTGTTCACCTCGCTGCTTAGAAATTCATCACCGATATTTAAAAATCTAGTACAAAGCAAAAATGAGATTATTAGCAATTTACGCTTGCTGTTTAATCTAGCCATTATTAATAATTGAATATGTAATTATAAAGTACATCTTTTGCGGACATGGTGGATGTTGAGGTAATTCTGTTCTACATCTGATAGGTCCATCAGGCATTAAAGGTACTCCAGGAAATCCTGGTCGCCCAGGTCAACCAGGCTCCCCAGGTCGCCCAGGTTCACGTGGAGAAAAGGGTGACTCAGGAGGACCATTACTAGGATACCCAGGTGCCCCTGGACAAAAGGTAAGCCTTTCTTCTGTGAAGAGAATGAATAAATTCAATGTGAAGCGTCTAGGTTTTTTAATGCTTGTAAATAAAATAAATTAATCTTTTTTAACCTGGGTTTGATCAGCTGTGTACAGTTTTGGTCTCATTACTTGAGAAAGGATGTACTGGCACAGGAGGGGGTGCAATGGAGATTCAGTAGGTTGATTCGTGAGTTGAAAAGATTGGTTTATGAGGAAGAGACCGTGTAGACTGGGACTATACTCATTGGAATTTAGAAGAATGAGGGGGGATGCCGACCGCCACTCCAGAAAAATTTGCCACCGTGCAATCAGAGAGGCGAAGGCCACGACATCGGCCTTCCTCCTCTCCATGAGCTCCGGCTTCTCTGAAACCCCAAATATCGCCACCAAAGGGTCTGGGTTCATCTCCTCCTCCACTACCCTGGCTAAGACCGAAAACACTCCCGCCCAAAATCTTCCCAATTTTTCGCAACCTCAAAACATGTGCGCGTGATTCGCTGGCCCCCACCCACACCTCTCACACTCATCTGCTACCCCCTGAAAGAACCCACTCATTCTCGCCCGAGTCATATGCACCCTGTGCACCACCTTAAACTGTATCAGGCTCATCCTTGCACAGGAGGAGATCCCGTTTACCCTTCGCAGTGCCTCACTCCATACTCCCCAATTGATCTCCCCTCCCGACTCCCCTTCCCAATTCTCCTTGATCTTCACCACCTGCTCACCTCCCTGCTCTTCCAGCCACTTGTATATATCCCCAATTCTTCACTCCCCTTTCACATCCGGAATCAGCAGTCGCTCCAGAAGGGTGTATCCCGGGAACCCCTCCAAACCTTTTGTCCCTACCTGTACTCACTACCCCTCAGCAGCTCTACCCTCTCCCTTAGCTCCTCCAGACTGGTGAATCCTTCAGTAGATTTCATTCTTAACTTCCAAACTCTCCCGTTATTATGAACAACACTAACAGGCTTTGAACCAAAAGCCCTTTCACCTCATTCAAAATGTTCTTTCCAGAAACTAGCCCTGTTTAGAAGCGCAACCTATATAATTTTGCTGTACTGTTGGATGTTTCACACAGAATCACAGATTAATTGCAGAGAAGAAGGAGCCCATTCTGCCCATTGTATCTGCTCTCCTAATGAGCAATTCATTTGATACAATTTCCCACTTTCTCCTGTAAACCTGTACCTTCTTCCATTTCAGCTAACAGTCTAATTTCCTTTTAGTGCTTCAAATGAAGCATGGATAGTCAGAAGGTTTTTTTTAGATAGTCAGAAGCTTTTTCACAGGGTGGAGGGGTCAGTCACGAGGGGACGTAGGTTTAAGGTGTGAGAGGCAAAGTTTAGAGGAGATGTGCGAGCTAAGTTTTTACACAGATGGTAGTGGATGCCTTGGACCCGCTGCCAGAGGAGGTGGTGAAAGGGGGGTCTTGAAAAATACATGAATAGGATGGGAATAGAGGGATACAGACGCCGGAAGTGTAGAAGATTTTAGTTTAAATGGGCAGCATGTTCGGTGCAGGCTTGGAGGGTCGAAGGGCCTGTTCCTGTGCTGTACCTTTCTTTGTTCTTTGTTCTTTGAACCTGCTCCACCACTCTCTCAGGCAATGCACTGCAGACCCTAACCACTCGCTGCTTGAAAGTGTTTTCCTCATATAATTGTTCCTTCTTTTGCTAATGATTTTGAATTTTTCATTCTCGATCCATTCCTGAGTAGAAACAGTGGGCTGGATTCTCCGATTCTGCGGCTATGTCCCCACGCCGGCATGGGAATGGTGACGTTTTACACCAGACAAAATGGCGTAAAACGGCCACCGATTCCCTGGCGCTGCAGGAAGTCAGCGTAGAGCACCCGGCTCTAACTGCCGATACGCCCGGGGAATTGCCGGGTCTGTGCCCACGCATGCGTCGGCGGCGGCCTGCAGTGGCTGCGCCATGCAACATGGTGGCGGCCGCTCGCGGGCCCAGCCCACGAAATAGTCCTCCTCTCCAGCCAGGCGGGTACTCCCCCTCCCCCTCACAGTGCCCCCTGATGAAGTCCCCCACGCCGGTGGATCGGCCCTCCCCCAACTATGGCGGCGCTGGACTGAGTCCGCAGCCGCCGCATCGAGTTCCCAGCGGATGAGACCACACATGTCCCGCGCTGTCGGGAACTCGGCCAGTCGGGGTCAGAGCGTTGGGGGCGCCTGAGGCCGTGGATACGTGCTCTGCGAGTACGTTGCTTTGGAGGGGGCGGAGCATCGCAAAAGCGGCGCCGCCCCCGATTTTGTTGGGAACTTTGATTCTCCAGCCGATTGCCGAACATGATTTCGGCATCGCCGACCAGAGAATCCCGCCCAGTTTCTCTCTATCTACTCCGTCTTCACGCCTTGTGATTTTGAATACCTATATCAAATCGTGTCTCAGATGCCTTTTCTCCAAGGAAAACACTCCTGACTTCTCCAATTTATATTTATAACTGATCCCTGGAACCATTCTCATGAATCTATTCTGCACTCCCTACCTTCCCATCTTTGCTAAAGTGCAGTGCCCAGACCTGGACGCAATACTCCAGCTGAGGCATAACTAGTGTTTTCTACAATTTCAACATAACCTTGTACTCTTCGTCCATATTAATAACGCCCTGGATATTGTATGCTTTATTAACCATTTTCTCAGCCTATCCTGCCAGTTTCAATGACTTATACACATTTACACCCATGACCCTCTGCTTCTGCAACCCCTTTAAAACTGTACTCTTTATTTAATACTGTCTCTCCATGTTCCTCCTATCAAAATGAATCATCCCAAATTTCTCTGCATTGAACGTCATCTACCACCTGTCTTCCCATTCCACCAACTTGTCTACATCCTTTTGCAGTTCTACACCATCCTTCTCACACAGTTCACAAAGCTTCCAAGTTTCATGTCATCTGCAAATTTTGAAATTGTGCCATACACCAAGGTCTAGGTCATTAATATATATCCGGAGAAGCCAAGGGTCTCAACACTGACCCCTGAGGAACTCCACTACGAACCGTCCTCCAGCACGAAAAACCACTGCTCTCTGTTTCCTGTTACTCAGCCAATATTGTCTACCTGTTGCGACTGTCTCTTTTATTCCATGAAGTATAACTGTGTCAAATGTCTTTTTAAAGGCCATATGCACTACATCAATAGCACTGCACTCAGCAACCCTCTCCGTTACCTCTTCAAAGAACTCCCAACAAGTTAATTAAACAAAATTTGCCCTTATAAAATCAATTCTGGCTTTCCTTAATTAACCGGCATTTCTCAGTGCAACTATTAATATAGTCCCACAGTATTCTTTCTTTGAATTCATTTGGACGATGCGGGTGACTAGGCCAGCATTTATTGCCCATCCCTAATTGCCCTTAAGAAGGTGATGGTGAGCTGCAATCTTGAGCCACTGCAGTTAGTGTGGTGTAGGTACGCCCACGGTGCAGTTAGAAGTTTCCCCACTGTCGATGTTAAACTGACAGGTCTAAGTTCCAGTTAGAATGCAATGAAAATTTCAGTCTTTGCTTACAATCCGAGTGATAAACAGGCTCAAATACGAGGTGGGATTCTCCCGGATCAGCGAGGTGGCCCAACGCCGGCGTAAAAAACGGTGCGAAACACTCCGGTGCGCACTTCCGGGGGCTAGGCCGGCGGCGGAGGGACTACGCGAGTTAGCCATCGGGGCCCGGAGAATTGCCGGGGGGGCCGCTGCCAACGGCCCCCGACCGGCATGGCGTGATCCCCGCCGCCACCCGTAAACCGGCGCCGGCGAATACGGCAGCCGGCGTCAGAGCGGCTGGGCGGGATTCATGCCGCCCTCCAGGGATTCTCTGACCCGGCGGGAGGTCGGAGAATCCTGCCCCTGGTATTCTTGAATACAGATATTAATTGATGTCATTAAATCCTTGGTCTACCTTCTCACTCTCTCTATGTCTCTTTTAATCCAGGGTGACCCAGGTACTCCTGGTTACCCAGGCGACCCTGGAAGCAAGGGTATTCCAGGCGGACCTGGTCTTCCTGGTTTGCCTGGCTCGCCTGGTCATAAAGGTGACCATGGTCAACCAGGATTCCCAGGTAAGTCCCAGTTTTTGTTTTAAATCTGTTTTCCAAAGGAGTTTGGCATTTTATGTTTAAAAAGTGAGGAAAATGAATCAGCTCAATTGTAACTTCATGCACTTGTAATTGCGCTTATTTAAGTTTAAGACATTTGTTTATGACCCAAATATATAATTTGTAGATGGCTACAGATTCAGATTCTTGAGTAAGTTGTCAAACACAAATAATATAAATTCATAAGAAATTGCCATGACCAAATTGACATACGATCAGAGAGTTGAATGTGTGGCTCTATTGGGGGCCCCGATTGGGCTGGAGGAGCTGATCAAAGGGATAGGAAGCATGCAGGCGGGGAAGGCACCGGGGCCGGACGGTTTCCCGGTCGAATTCTATAAAAAATATATGGACCTGTTGGGCCAGTTGCTAGTTAGGACCTTCAATGAGGCAAGGGAGGGGGGGCTTTGCCCCCGACGATGACCCGGGCACTGATCTCCTTGATCCTGAAGCGGGACAAGGATCCCCTGCAGTGTGGGTCTTACAGGCCGATTTTGTTGCTAAACGTAAATGCCAAGGTCCTGGCGAAGGTCTTAGCCACGAGGATTGAGGATTGTGTGCCGCAGATCATCCACGAAGACCAGACGGGGTTCGTGAAGGGGAGGCAGTTGAACGCGAATGTGCGGAGGCTTTTGAATGTTATCATGATGCCGGCGAGGGAGGGGGAGGCGGAGATAGTGGTGGCGATGGGCGCTGAGAAAGCCTTCGATAGGGTAGAGTGGGGGTACCTGTGGGAGGTGCTGAAGAGGTTTGGGTTTGGGGATGGGTTTGTCAGGTGGGTTAGGCTGTTGTATGAGGTCCCGATGACAAGTGTGGCCACGAACAGGAGGAGGTCCGAGTACTTTTGGTTGCACTGAGGGATGAGGCAGGGGTGTCCCCTGTCCCCCCTGCTATTCGCACTGGCGATTGAACCCCTGGCTATGGCACTGAGGGAGTCGAGGAACTGGAGGGGGTTCGTGCGGGGTGGGGAGGAGCAGAGGATCTCGCTCTATGCGGACGAGTTGCTGCTGTATGTGGTGGACCCGGTGGGGGGAATGCCGGAGGTAATGAGAATCCTTAGGGAATTCAGGGATTTCTCGGGGTACAAGCTCAACATGGGGAAGAGCGAGCTGTTCGTGGTTCACCCAGGGGACCAGGAGAGGGGGATTGGCGAGCTCCTACTAAAAAGGGCGGAAAGGAGCTTCAGGTATTTGGGGTCCAGGTGGCCAGGAGCTGGGGGGCCCTGCATAGGCTTAATTTCACAAGGCTGATGGAGCAAATGGAGGAGGAGTTCAAGAGGTGGGACACGTTGCCGCTGTCCTTGGCGGGTAGGGTGGAGTCAGTCAAAGTGACGGTGCTCCCAAGATTTTTGTTCCTGTTCCAGTGCCTCCCCGTGTTTATCCCGAAGGCCTTTTTCAGGCGGGTTAACAGGAGTATAATGGGGTTTGTGTGGGCACGAGGGGCTGCGAGGGTGAGAAGGGTGTTCCTGGAGTGGAGTAGAGATAGGGGGGGGCTTGAGCTGCCCAACCTTTCTGGGTACTACTGGGCCGCCAATGCGCGATGGTGCGCAAGTGGGTGATGGAGGGGGAGGGGGCTGCATGGAAGAGGCTGGAAACGGGGTACGAGTCTGGGGGCGCTGGCAACGGCGTCGCTGCCGTTCCCTCCAAGGAGGTATACCACAAGCCCAGTGGTGGCGGCTGCCCTCACAATCTGGGGGCAGTGGAGGTGGCACAGGGGGGAAGTTGGGGCCTCGGTGTGGACCCCAATACGGGGGAACCACCGGTTCGTCCCAGGGAGAACAGATGATGGGTTTTCGGGGTGGCACAGGGCTGGGATACACCGGTTGGGGGACCTGTTTGTGGACGGGAAGTTTGCGAGCCTGGGTGAGCTGGAAAAGAAGTACGGGCTCTCCCCGGGGAACACCTTCAGGTACTTACAGGTAAGGGCGTTTGCCAGGCTGCAGGTGGTGGAATTCCCGCGGCTGCTGCCATGCACAGTACAGGACAGGTTGCTCTCGGGGGGGGGGGGGGGGGGGGGGGGGAGATCTCGGAAACTTGCCAGGTGATGCAGGAGGAGGAGGAGGCCTTGGTGGTGGAGGTGAAAGTTAAGTGGGAGGAGGAGTTGGGAGAGGAGATTGAGGAAGAGACGTGGGCAGATGCCCTAGGGAGGGTGAATTCTTCCTCATCGTGCGCGAGGCTCAGCCTCATACAGTTAAGGTGCTGCACAGGGCACACATGACCGGGACAAGGATGAGCCGGTTTGTTGGGGATGAGGACAGGTGTGTTAGGTGCTCAGGGAGCCCAGCAAATCACACCCATATGTTCTGGGCATGCCCAGCGCTGGAGGAATTTTGGAAGGGTGTAGCGAGGACATTGTTGAGGGTGGTAGGATCCAGGGTCAAACCGGGCTGGGGGCTCGCAATATTTGGGATCGCAGAGGAGCCGGGAGTGCAGGAGGCGAAAGAGGCCGGTATTCTGGCCTTTGCGTCCCTAGTAGCCCGGCGAAGGATTCTCCTTCAGTGGAAGGATGCGAGGCCCCCAAGCCTGGAATCCTGGATCAGCGATATGGCAGGGTTCATTAAATTGGAGAGGGTGAAATTCGCCTTGAGAGGGTCGGTACAAGGGTTCTTTAGGCGGTGGCAACCGTTCTTAGACTTCCTGGCAGAACGGTAGACATTGGTCAATGGCAGCAGCAACTCGCGGAGGGGGGGGGGGTTTACTTTATTTTTGTTTTTGTTATTTACACTGGAGGGTCTGAGGGGGTGTATATACCTATTGTGTTAAGTCAGGGTGTTAATGTTAATTTATTATTTATGTACAGGGCGGAAGGGGGGTATGGAGGGTTGCTTTTCTGGACTGTGTTTTGTACTTAACCCTGTTGGGTTCCTTTTTCATTTTGTTATTGATATTTGATGAAAACCTTAATAAAAATTAGTTTTAAAAAGAAACAGAATGTGTGGCTTCAAGATTAGTGTGGGAGAAATGGGTTTTCATTCCTGGGGTATTGGCACAGTACTGGGGAAAGATGGGGCCGTGCCCTTGGGACGGCCTTGACATTAACCACGCTAGGACCATGTGCTGACGATTTGTATAGCAAGGACTGTAGAGATGACTTTAAACTGCAAAATGGCGGGGGAGGATTCACATGAGGGGATATTTAGAAAATTAAAGAGAAAGGGCAAGGTAATAGTGCAAGCTCGTGAGGTGAGTATTGATAGCTAAAGAGTGACAGGAAGAAACAGAGAATACAAACATAACAGTGCATCAGTAAATACGATCTGTGTAGGGAAATTGGTCTGAATGCATGCAGCATAATGAATGAGTGGATAGTACGAGTAGAAACAAAGGACTATGAGATTATAGCTATTACAGAGATATGTGGGCAGGATTCTCCCCTACCCGGTAGGGCGGGGGTCTCGGCGGGATGGAGTGACGTGAACCACTCCGGCGTCGGGCGCCGCAAAGGTCCGCACATTTAGGGGCCAAGCCCTTACCTTTAGGGGCCAGGCCCGCGCCGGAGTGGTTGCCAACGCGCCGGCTGGCGTGGAAGGCCTTTGACGCCACGCCAGCCGGGGCCGAAGGGACTCCGTCGGCCGGCTGAAGTCCGCCCATGCGCGGGAGCGTCAGCGGCTGCTGAGGTCATCCCCGTGCATGCGCAGGTGGGGGGGGGTCACCTCCGCATTGGCCATCGTGGAGTCTGAATCTCCGGAGAATTCGGCGGCCGGCGGGGGCGGGATTCACGCCGCCCCCTGCCGATTCTTCGACCCGGCGGAGGTTCGGAGAATCCCGCCCCTGGTTCCAATGTGACCATGGCTGGGGCCTGAATATTCAAGGGTATTTGACATTTTGGAAGGACAGGCGGAAAGGAGCAGAAGGTAGGGTAGCTCAAGTAATAAAGGACAGCACAGTCAGGAGAAATGATCTAAGTTTGGAGGATCAAAATGAGGAATCAGTTTAGGTGGAGGTAAGAAATAGCAAAGGAAAGAAGTCATTGGTGGGAATGGTTTATAGGCCGCCTGACTGCAGACTGGACACTGTAGGACAGAGTATGAATCATTAAATAATGGGAGCTAGTAAGAAATATATTGCAATAATAGTGGGCAGTTTTAATGTTCATATAAATTGGACGATAAGGGAATAGTGTAGATGGGCTTTAGAGTGGTTTCACAGGTCGGCACAACATCGAGGGCCGAAGGGCCTGTACTGCGCTGTTATGTTCTATGTTCTAAATCAAATTGGTAAAGGTAGCCTGGAGGCTGAGTTCATAGAATGTATTTGGGACAGTTTCTATAGAACAATCCATCCTGGAATCAACCAAAGAAAAGGTTATTTTAAACCTGGTAATGGGTAATGAGACAGTATTAATAAATACCCCATAGTTACCCATCTTTATTCCACGGTCCTTTTTTAAACGGGTCAGCAAAGTGATCTCTGGCTTTGTTTGGGCGGGCAAGACCCCACGGGTAAGGGAGGTAATGCTTGAGCGGAGTCGGGGAGAGGGTGGGCTGACGCTGTGCAATTTTAGTAACTATTACTGGGCGGCGAATATGGCCATGATCAGGAAGTGGGTGGTGGGGGAGGGGTCGGCATGGGAGTGTATGGAGGCAGCTTCATGCAAGGGCACCAGTCTGGGGGCATTGGTAGCGGCGCCTCTGCCGTTCCCGCCGGCACGGTAGTCCACCAGCCCCGTGGTGGTGGCGGCCCTGAGAGTCTGGGGGCAATGGAGGAGACATGTGGGAGCAAAGGGAGCATCGGTCTGGTCCCCAATCTGTAATAATCACTGGTTTGCCCCGGGAAGTATGGATGGGGGTTTCCGGATATGGCGGAGAGCAGGGATTGAGAGGATGGGGGATATGTTTATAGAGGGGAGCTTTCCGAGTATTAGGGCGCTGGAGAGAAGTTTGGGTTGATGAGGGGAAACAAATTCAGGTGTCTTCAGGTGCGAGACTTCCTACGTAAGCAGGTGTCAACCTTCCCGCTCCTACTGCTAAGGGGGATTCAGGACAGGGTAGTTTCCAGAGGGTGTGTAGGAGAAGGGAGCATCTCGGACATTTACAAGGAACTTATGAGGTCAGAGAAGACGCAGACCGAGGAGCTGAAGCGCAAGTGGGAGGAGGAGCTGGGAGGAGAGATAGAGGATGGTTTATGGGCGGACGCGTTGAGTAGAGTCAACGCATCCGCAATATGTGTCAGGCTCAGCCTGATACAATTCAAGGTCGTTCACTGGGCTCACATGACAGTGGCCCGGATAAGTAGATTCTTTGGGGTGGAAGACAGGTGCGCAAAATGTGCGGGAGGACCAGCGAACCATGTCCACATGGTCTGGGCATGTCCGAAGCTTAGGAGATTTTAGCAGGGGTTTGCAGAAGTCATGTCCACGGTGTTAAAAACAAGAGTGGCGCTGTGTCCAGAGGTGGCGATTTTCGGGGTGTCAGAGGACCCGGGAATCCAGGAGGAGAAAGAGGCAGACGTTCTGGCCTTTGCTTCCCTGGTAGCCTGGAGACGGATACTATTAGCTTGGAGGGACTCAAAGCCCCCGAAGTCGGAGACCTGGCTATCAGACATGGCTAGCTTTCTCCGTTTGGAGAAAATCAAGTTCGCCTTGAGAGGGTCACTGTTAGGGTTCGCCCGGAGGTGGCAACCGTTCGTCGACTTCTTCGCGGAAAATTAATCGTCAGCAGAAGGGGGGGCAGTTAGTTTAGCTTAGAGTAGGGGGTTAATAAAGGTGGGACCTGTAAGGGAGGGAGATGGCTTTTGCACTATGTTTATAGTTTCATGTACATTGTTTATTGTGTTGTTGTCATAATACCAAAAAATACCTCAATAAAATGCTTATTAAAAAAAAACCATAGTAAAGGTAAGAATGATCATAACATGATAGAATTTCACATTCCGTTTGAGGGTGCAAAAGTGTCTTAAATTTAAATAAGGGCAATTACAAGTGCATGAAGTTACAATTGGCTGACTTGGAATGGGAAAATAGGTTAAATGGTAAGATAGTAGCTAAGCTGTGGCAGATATTGAAGGAGACAGTTCTCAACTAAGATATAGTCCATTGAGAAAGAATGGCTCAGCGGGAAGCATGCAACATCCACAGATAACTAAAGATCTTAAGAATGGTATCAAATTAAAAGAAAAGATGAACAATGCTGCAAAAATTTGTGATAGCCTGGACATTTGGAAATAATTTAGAAATGATTTAAAAAAAGGAGAAATTAGAGCACGAGTGAAAACTAGCAAGAAATATAAAAACAGAGTTAAAGCTTCTACGAGTATATAAAAAGGAAAATAGTTGCTGAAATAAATGCTGGTTCCTTAGAGGGTTGGACTGGAGAATTAATAATGAGAAACAAGGAAATGACAGAGACTTTGAACAAATATTTTATATCCGTATTCACAGTAAAAGACACAATTGGATCCCAAGAACAGTAGAAAATTAGTGCCAATGAGAGGGAAGAACAATCACTGTCATTAGTGAAAACGTGCTAAGAAAACTAACGGAACTAAAGGTTGACAAGTTTCCTGGGTGTGATTGCCTGCATCCTAGGATCTTAAAAGAAGTGGCTGAGAAATAATGGATGCATTGGCTGTAATCTTCCAAACGTCCCTAAATTCTGTAAAGATCTCAATGTATTGGAAAACTGCAAATGTAACAGCACTATTTAAGAATGTAGGAAGACAGAAACCAGGAAACCAGCAGGTCAGTTAGTCTAACATCTGTCATTGGAAAATTGCTAGAATCCATTATTAAGAAGGTAGTCGCAGGACATATAGAAAATTAAAATACCATCAGGCAGAGTCAACATGGTTTTGTGAAAGAGAAATTGTGTTTGACACATTTATTCGAATCCTTTGAGGATGTAACAAGCAGAGTCGATAAAGTGAAACTATTTTGATTTCCACCCTATGTAACTAGAACAGCAATAGCAGTGACAGAAATGGAAAGCAGCATTGCTATTTTTAGGGCAGAACGAATGTCTGGCATGTATTTAATTTTTTGATTATGTGTTAGACCACATTTCTGGTGATGCCTATCTTTTTCAAGTTTAGCAGTCTCATTGGCACAAGCTTAATAACAGTATGGACCAATCAGATACATAGAGGTTAACCATATTTTGTTTTCTCACTTAACAGGTACTCCTGGAATTCCTGGCCCCAAGGGAGGTGATGGTTTCCCAGGTCCTCCTGGCCTTATTGGACCACCTGGCCCACCAGGTACATTTAAGACAATGTAATATAAACCAGCTGATTTGGTCATGTAGATAGATAAGTCCATGAGCTGGATTTTCATTTTCAAAGCAGGTAGAGGAAGTTGGGATAATTCCCACTCGGACCACCCGCCTTGGGCAAAAGTGTCAGGAAAATTATTTTTGGGCTAGAGGAAGATTTATAGTGGAGTTCCCCTGATGTATACTAATGACCCAGAACTTGGTGTACAGGGCACAGTTTCAAAATTTGCAGACAATATGAAACTTGGAAGCTTTGTGAACTGTAAGGAGGACAGTGTAGAACATTAAAACAACATAGACAAGTTGATGGCGTGGGTGGACATGCAGCACATGAAGTTCAATGTAGAGAAATGTGAAGTGACTCATTTTGAAGATTATAGAATCCCTACAGTGCAATAGGAGGTCATTCGGCCCACCGAGTCTATACCGACCCTCTGAACGAGCACCCTACCATGCCCCCCCCCCCATCCTATCCCTGTCACCCCATAACACCACCTAACCTTTTGGACACTTTGGGAAATTTAGCGTGACCAATCCATCTGTCTTGCACACCTTTTGACAGTGGGAGGAAACTGGAGCACCCGCAGGAATCCCACACAGACACGGGGAGTACGTACAAACTCCACACAGATAGTCACCCGAAGCTTGACTTGAACCCGGGTCCCTGGTGCTGTGAGGCAGCAGTGCTAACCACTGTGCCACCCTTTAAGAGACAATATAAAATGATGGGTACTCTAAAGGAGGTGCAGGAGCATAGAAGCCTGAGTGTATGAGCGCAGAAGTCATTGAAGGAGGCAGGACAAGTTGAGAGAGCCTGTTAATAAAGCATGAAATATCCTATTCAAAAACATAAAATGCTGGAAAACCTAAGCAGACCTGGCAGCATCTGTGGAAAGAGAAACAGAGGTAAAATTTCGAGTCTCTTTCATTCTTCTTCAGAACTAAAGAGGTAGAAATGTGTTGAATTATGTTCTGTATAAGAGGGGGTGTAACAGATGGAACAGAGTAGAAGTTCAGCGATTGGTGGGAGTGAGGAAAGACTGCAACAAAGATGCATAGGACGTGAGACCGAGGAAGTGTCAATGACAGTAAAGGACTCTAGATTATGTTAGAAGTGGCATAAAGGTCAGGGGCGAAATTCTCCGGAAACGGCGCGATGTCCGCCGACTGGCGCCCAAAACAGCGCAAATCAGACGGGCATCGCGCCGCCCCAAAAGTGCGGAATGCTCCGCATCTTTGGGGACCGAGCCCCAACCTTAAGGGGCTAGGCCCGCGCCGGACGAAATTCCGCCCCGCCAGCTGGCGGAAAAGGCCTTTGGTGCCCCGCCAGCTGGCGCGGAAATGACATCTCCAGGTGGCGCATGCGCGGGAGCGTCAGCGGCCGCTTCCCGTGCATGCGCAGTGGAAGGAGCGGAAGGGAAAGAGTGCCCCCACGGCACAGGCCAGCCCGCGGATCGGTGGGCCCCGATCGCGGACCAGGCCACCGTGGGGGCACACCCCGGGGCCAGATCGTCCCGCGCCCCCCCCCCCAGGACTGTGGCGGAGGCGGAAGGGAAAGAGTGCCCCCACGGCACAGGCCCGCCCGCAGATCGGTGGGCCCCGATCACGGGCCAGGCAACCGTGGTGGCACGCCCCGGGGCCAGATCGCCCCGCGCTCCCCCCCCCCCCCCCCCCCCCCCCCCGGACCCAGGAGCCCGCCCGCACCGCCGGTAAGGTAGGTGGTTTAATTTACGCCGGCGGGACAGGCATTTTAGCGGCGGGACTTCGGCCCATCCGGGCCGGAGAATCGAGCGGGGGGGCCCGCCAACCGGCACGCCGCGATTCCCGCCCCCGGCGAATATCCGGTGCCGGAGACTTCGGCAACCGGCGGGGGCGGGATTCACGCCAGCCCCCGGCGATTCTCCGACCTGGCGGGGGGTCGGAGAATCTCGCCCCAGTACTCAGACCAACTGACAAATGGGCCAGTGGAGGGGGTTTGCATGGGGTAAAAAAATATTCGGGATATTTTTTTAAAAGGGCCAAAATGGAAGAGAGAGATCACAGTTTAAAGTTGTCGAACTCCATTTTGCATCCTGAAGGCTAAAATCGGCCTAATTGGAGGATGTGATGCTGCTCCTCCAGTTTATGTTGGGCATCACTGGGGCCTTGCAGCAGGCCATGGATAAACAAGTGGACATGAGAGCAAGATGCTGACTTAAAATGACAAGCAACAGGAAGGTTGTGGTCATGCTTGTGGACGGAGTGAAGGTGTTCTGCAAAGTGGGCACCCAGTCTGCATTTGGTCTCCCCAATGCAGAGGAGCCCACATTGGGAGCAGCGAATATAGTGGACCAAATTGAAGGAGGTGCAAGTGAAATATTGCTTCCTCTGAAAGGGGTATTCCTTGAAAGGACCGACACGGTAGCACAGTGGTTAGCACAGTTGCTTCACAACCCCAGGGTCCCAGGTTCGATTCCCGGCTGGGTCACTGTCTGTGCGGAGTCTGCCATTCTCCCCGTGTCTGCGTGGGTTTCCTCCAGGTGCTCCAGTTTCCTCCCACAGTCCAAAGATTTGCAGGTTAGGTGGATTGGCAATTCTAAATTGCCCTTTGTGTCCAAAAAGGTTGGGTGGGGTTATTGGGTTCCAGGGTAGGGTGGAGGTGTGTTAGGGTAGGGTAGTGTGCTTGGGTAGGGTGCTCTTTCCAAGGGCTGGTGCAGACTCAATGGGCCGAATGGCCTCCTTCGGCACTGTAAATTCTATGATTCTATAAAAGGTGAGGGAGGGAGGAGCTAGAGCAGCAGGTGATACATCTTCAAGTGATCCGAGAACCACAATAGGGTCCCTTATCCTCACTTTCGTCCCCACCACCTTCTGCATTCAAAGGATCATTCTCTGTCATTTCCGTCAACTCCAGCATGGTGCCACCATGGAACACATCTTCCCCCTCCTCACTCCCGTCGGAACGCCGCAGGAATCGCTCCCTTTGTGGCACCATGGTCCACCCCTCCATTATCCCAACTCCTCATTTCCTTCCCACCGCACCGATCCTTGTTTACGTTTCAGATTTCCAGCACCAAACAATATTTTGCTTTTATAAAATATCCCAGAATTTATTAATCCTGGAATGGAGTTCGAGAGCAAGGAAGTTAATAATCTTTTTTTATTGTCACAAGTAGGCTTACACTGCGATGAAGTTACTGTAAGACCTAGTGGAGATTTGATGGGGGTATTCAAAATCGAGAAGTGTCTGGACAGAGTAAATGGAGGGAAACTGTTCCCGTTTGTGAAAGGCGCAGATTTACAATAATTGGCAAAAGGAGCAAAAGTGACAAGAGGAAAATCTTTTTCATGCCGCGAGAGGTTAAAGTCTGGAACACATTGCCTGAGTGTGTGGTGGAGGCAGACTCAATCGAAGTATTCAAAAGGAGAATTAGACTGTGATCTGAAAATGAAGAATGTGCATGGTTACGGGGAGAAGGTGAGAGAGTGGTACTCGATGGCGTGCTTATTGGGATAGCCAGTGCAGGCACAGTGGGTTGAATTGCCTCCTGCGCTGTAACAATTCTGTGATACGAGAGAAAATTGGCAGTCTTTCCAAGCTTTGTGGTCTCATATGGCCCTTCCGTGATAGCATGCAACACACCATTCAGTTTAAAAAGACATTAGCAGGTATCATTCCGCACCACCAGCAAAGGACAACCTCATGTGTGGCACTTGCAGCAGACTTTGCTTTTCCAGAATCTATTTCCTCAGCTGTGAAAAGAGGCAGGCGGTCTCATCTAACCTCACCGAACTTATGAGACTGCATTCGCGTCACAGAATTCCTACAGTGCAAAAGGAGACCATTTGGCCCATCGAGTCTGCACAGCCCTCCGAAAGAGCACCCCGCATAAGCCCACTCGCCTGCCTCATCCCCGTAACCCAGAGCCAATGACCAATCCACTCAACCTGCACACCATTGGACATTAAGAGGAAATTTAGCATGGCTAATGCACCTAAATTTCATATCCTAGCGGGTGGAAACCGGAGCACCGGGAGGAAACCCACGCAGACACGCGGAGAACATGCAAGCTCCACAATGTCACCCAAGGCTGGAATTCAACCCGGGTCCATGACGCTGCCACCCTTATGAAAAGAAGTGCAGTTGGTGGTCCAATATCATGATCAGTAGCAGCCTTAATCCATTTATTTTGTTTTCAGGTGGACCAAGTGCTCCAGGACTTCCAGGTCATCCAGGAGAGAAAGGACATCCAGGTCGTGACGGTATCCCTGGCCCAGCTGGTCTGAAGGGAGATCCAGGTTAGTTTGCTTACTTAAGAAAACTTATTGCACCGAGAGGGTGGTGGGAGTCTGGAACTCCTTCATAACATTTTTTAAAAAAATATTTTATTAAGGCATATATAATTTTAACAATTTGCAAGAGGAAAAACCATAAAGTAAATAACACCCACCCAACCAACCACCAAACCCAACCTACATGGCTCACATACATAGTTCCCCAGTCCTCCTTTTCAACGAAATATTTCCCACCTCAATAACCCCCCCCATGCCTCCCTCTTTCCTTTTAACCCCCCACCGGGCAAACCCTAACATCGATCCCCACAGGGCGAACTTGATCTTCTCCAACCTGTGAAACTCGGCCACATCACGAACCCATACCCCCGATTTCGGGGCTCCGAGTGCCTCCATGCCAATAAGATCCGTCTCCGGGCTGCCAGGGAGGCAAAGGCCTCTCTCGCCCCCTGGTCTCCCGGGTCTTCCGACACACCAAAAAACGCAATTTCTGGGCTCGGAACCACCCGAACCGAACCTTTGACATGACATTGGCAAATCGCTGGCAAAATCCCCTAAGCCTCGGACATGCCGAAAACATATGGACATGATTTGCGGGCCCACCCGCACACTGTCCACACCTGTCCTCCACCCCGTCAAAGAACCTGCTCATACGGGCTACAGTTATATGCGCCCTGTGGACCACCTTGAATTGTATTAGGCTAAGTGTAGCACATGACGAGGACATATTAACTCTACTCCGGGCATCCTCCCACAACCCCACTTCTAATTCCCTACCCAGTTCTTCTCCCCACTTACACTTCACCCCCCTTATCAGGGCTCCCTTCCCATTCCATGAGCTCTTTTAAAATTTCCGATGCCTCCCCCTCCCCCACACCCGTTTTCGACGCTTCCTTCTCCTTTTTCCCTTGGGGTGGCAGGTGCGGAAAGGTCAAAACCTGCCTCTGCACAAAGTCCCTCGCCTGCAGGTAGCGGAACCCATTCCCACCGGGCAGCTCTTTACTGCCTGCACGCTCCCTGCCAGTGACAGCGGGAGCATATCCCACTTTTGAAAGTCCTACTTCTTCTGCTCCACCAACCGAGCCAGATTCAGCTTGTGCAGATGCTCCCTCTCCCGCGCAGCCTGAATGTCCAAGTACCGAAAGTTCCCTCCCACCAACTTGAACGGCATCTTCCCCAATCTCTTCTCCTGTCTCCTTGCTTGAATCGGAAAGACCTCACTCTTACCCATATTCAATTTATACCCCGAAAACCTGCCAAATTCCTCTAAGATCCCATAATCTCTCCAATTCCCCCCCCGCCCCCCACAGTGGGTCAGAATTGTACAAAAGCAGGTCGTCCGCGTATAGCGAGACCCTGTGCTCCCACCCCCCTTCCGTCCTATCCCCCGCCAGTCCGTCGATGCTCTCAACGCCATTGCCAGTGGCTTTATAGCAAAGGCAAACAATAGTGGGGCGAGTGGACATCTCCTTGCCTCGTCCCCCGGTGCAGCCTGAGGTAATCGGAGCTCACTTGGTTTGTCCGTACACTCGCTACCGGTGCCTGGTACAGCAACCGGACCCAGTCCACTAAACCCTGCCCAAACCCAAACTGCCCCAGGACCTCCCTTAAGCATTCCCACTCCACCCGATCAAAGGCCTTCTCTGCATCCATGGCGAGACCCTCACACATTTAAGAAGTATTTAGATGTGCACTTGTGATGCCAAGGCACACAAGGCTATGGGCCAAGTGCTGGAAAATGAATTCAGCTTAGAACATAGAACATAGAACATGGAACAATACAGCGCAGTACAGGCCCTTCGGCCCACGATGTTGCACCGAAACAAAAGCCATCTAACCTACACTATCCATTATCCTCCCTATGTTTATCCAATAAACTTTTAAATGCCCTCAATGTTGGCGAGTTCACTACTGTAGCAGGTAGGGCATTCCACGGCCTCACTACTCTTTGCGTAAAGAACCTACCTCTGACCTCTGTCCTATATTTATTACCCCTCAGTTTAAAGCTATGTCCCCTCGTGCCAGCCATTTCCATCCGCGGGAGAAGGCTCTCACTGTCCACCCTATCCAACCCCCTGATCGTTTTGTATGCCTCTATTAAGTCTCCTCTTAACCTTCTTCTCTCCAACGAAAACAACCTCAAGTCCATCAGCCTTTCCTCATAAGATTTTCCCTCTATACCAGGCAACATCCTGGTAAATCTCCTCTGCACCCGCTCCAAAGCCTCCACGTCCTTCCTATAATGCGGTGACCAGAACTGTACGCAATACTCCAAATGCGGCCGTACCAGAGTTCTGTACAGCTGCAACATGACCTCCCGACTCCGGAACTCAATCCCTCTACCAATAATGGCCAACACGCCATAGGCCTTCTTCACAACCCTATCAACCTGGGTGGCAACTTTCAGGGATCTATGTACATGGACACCTAGATCCCTCTGCTCATCCACACTTTCAAGAACTTTACCATTAGCCAAATATTCCGCATTCCTGTTATTCCTTCCAAAGTGAATCACCTCACACTTCTCTGCATTAAACTCCATTTGCCACCTCACAGCCCAGCTCTGCAGCTTATCTATATCCCTCTGTAACCTGCTACATCCTTCCACACTATCGACAACACCACCGACTTTAGTATCGTCTGCAAATTTACTCACCCACCCTTCTGCGCCTTCCTCTAGGTCATTGATAAAAATGACAAACAGCAACGGCCCCAGAACAGATCCTTGTGGTACTCCACTTGTGACTGTACTCCATTCTGAACATTTCCCATCAACCACCACCCTCTGTCTTCTTTCAGCTAGCCAATTTCTGATCCACATCTCTAAATCACCCTCAATCCCCAGCCTCCGTATTTTCTGCAATAGCCTACCGTGGGGAACCTTATCAAACGCTTTGCTGAAATCCATATACACCACATCAATTGCTCTACCCTCGTCTACCTGTTCAGTCACCTTCTCAAAGAACTCAATAAGGTTTGTGAGGCATGACCTACCCTTCACAAAGCCATGCTGACTATCCCTGATCATATTATTCCTATCTAGATGATTATAAATCTTGTCTCTTATAATCCCCTCCAAGACTTTACCCACTACAGACGTGAGGCTCACCGGTCTATAGTTGCCGGGGTTGTCTCTGCTCCCCTTTTTGAACAAAGGGACCACATTTGCTGTCCTCCAGTCCTCTGGCACTATTCCTGTAGCCAATGATGACATAAAAATCAAAGCCAAAGGTCCAGCAATCTCTTCCCTGGCCTCCCAGAGAATCCTAGGATAAATCCCATCAGGTCCCGGGGACTTATCTATTTTCAGCCTGTCCAGAATTGTCAACACCTCTTCCCTACGTACCTCAATGTCATCTATTCTATTAGCCTGGGGCTCAGCATTCTCCTCCACAACATTATCTTTTTCCTGAGTGAATACTGACGAAAAATATTCATTTAGTATCTCGCCTATCTCTTCAGACTCCACACACAATTTCCCATCCCTGTCCTTGACTGGTCCTACTCTTTCCCTAGTCATTCGCTTATTCCTGACATACCTATAGAAAGCTTTTGGGTTTTCCTTGATCCTTCCTGCCAAATACTTCTCATGTCCCCTCCTTGCTCGTATTAGCTCTCTCTTTAGATCCTTCCTCGCTACCTTGTAACTATCCATCGCCCCAACCGAAACTTCACACCTCATCTTCACATAGGCCTCCTTCTTCCTCTTAACAAGAGATTCCACTTCCTTGGTAAACTACGGTTCCCTCGCTCGACGCCTTCCTCCCTGCCTGACCGGTACATACTTATCAAGAACACGCAGTAGCTGATCCTTGAACAAGCCCCACTTATCCAGTGTGCCCAACACTTGCAGCCTACTTCTACACCTTATCCCCCCCAAGTCACGTCTAATGGCATCATAATTGCCCTTCCCCCAGCTATAACTCTTGCCCTGCGGTGTATACTTATCCCTTTCCATCATTAACGTAAACGTCACCGAATTGTGGTCACTGTCCCCAAAGTGCTCTCCTACCTCCAAATCCAACACCTGGCCTGGTTCATTACCCAAAACCAAATCCAACGTGGCCTCGCCTCTTGTTGTCCTGTCGACATATTGTTTCAGGAAACCCTCCTGCACACACTGTACAAAAAACGACCCATCTATTGTACTCGAACTATATCCTTTCCAGTCAATATTTGGAAAGTTAAAGTCTCCCATAATAACTACCCTGTTATTTTCGCTCTTATCCAGAATCATCTTCGCCATCCTTTCCTCTACATCCCTAGAACTATTAGAAGGCCTATAAAAAACTCCCAACAGGGTGACCTCTCCTTTCCTGTTTCTAACTTCAGCCCATACTACCTCGGAAGAAGAGTCCCCATCTAGCATCCTCTCCGCCACCGTAATACTGCTCTTGACTAGCAGCGCCACACCTCCCCCTCTTTTGCCTCCTTCTCTGAGCTTACTAAAACACCTAAACCCCGGAACCTGCAACATCCACTCCTGTCCCTGCTCTATCCATGTCTCCGAAATGACCATAACATCAAAGTCCCAGGTACCAACCCATGCTGCCAGTTCCCCTACCTTGTTTCGTATACTCCTGGCATTGAAGTAGACACACTTCAAACCACCTACCTGAACACTGGCCCCCTCCTGCGACGTCAAATCTGTGCTCCTGACCTCTATACTCTCATTCTCCCTTACCCTAAAACTACAATCCAGGTTCCCATGCCCCTGCTGCATTAGTTTAAACCCCCCCAAAGAGCACTAACAAATCTCCCCCCCAGGATATTTGTGCCCCTCAGGTTCAGATGTAGACCATCCTGTCTGCAGAGGTCCCACCTTCCCCAGAAAGAGCCCCAGTTATCCAGAAATCTGAATCCCTCCCGCCTGCACCATCCCTGTAGCTTCTTTTCACTGGCTTCCGATGTGAAGCATTATTTATGTTTTGAATTTCATTCGAATTCAATGGAATTGAAAATCAGGAGGGATGTACAATGGGTGACTAAATAGGCATCGCCCATTTTACACTTTTACCCAAAGCCAAAAACACGCTCAGTGTCAGCAACTAAACTACGATGTCCAGAAGCCAAGTGCTTACCCCAAAGTAGAGAACAGAGGATGTGGAAGAGACCAGAGAGCTAGAGGTCTACTCTCAGGAGTCACAGAACACCATTTGTGGAGGCCCAGCTCCTTCAAAAGATTGGGGTGGGCCTTGTTTGAGGGGGCGGGGGATGTAAACAAAAAAATTGAACTCTTCGAGCTGACTGTGCAAGTGTTGAGCAATTCATTAATTGATAACCACGATCTGGACAGATAATATACTGAGATATTATGGAACGAACCATCAATAGGCCAATTTTGCTGCACATTTTGCATTGTCTCAAAGTTGTTTGGTCTCCAGATTCGCCATGACTGAAAAATATTCTAAACTTTAAAAAGTTCAACAGAGTGCTTTTATCTTTGAATTGTGTTGTTTTTTTCCACTTCCCTGATCAGTGTGATTTTTATCTGCAGGTCATCCAGGCTTAGGACGTCCAGGTCCTCCGGGTCCTCCAGGAATTCACGGTAAAGGAGAAATCAGAAAAAGATCAAATTCATAATTGACTGAAACATTTTTCTTTAATTTTACAGCAGGAGTGCCATGTAATCCTATAAATTTTCAATTGGAAGATTCCATTGACATTGGATTGCCTTTTAATTCGACAATGATCAAGAGTAAATTTCACGTTTGTAGTAATAAATGCCGTAAAGCAGAATCTGCTGATGAAGCAGAACTATATATGTATTCAAAAATGAATAACAAAGTTGTAACGTAATCTGACTGCTGAAATTCAATAGGGCCCTTTAGTGTCCCTCATGCATCATACATTTTACATAGCGCATACTGCTGGCTCAGTAATATGAAAACCACAGTGATGACAGCTAAAAGTAAAACTGAAGCAGCACTGATCAAACACTGAAGGTCATAAGCAGAATTCTGTTGCATTATTCAGAAGAGGCTATAATGTAGAGAGGAGGCTGTTCAGACTCAGTGGTAGACTACGACCAAACTGTTCCGATAGGTATTTTTGTAGAATATTAAGTGCCAACGAGTAATGTTTGTGTGCAGTGTGATCAAGGGGTTCAAATAGATTATATATATATCAAAGAATGAGTATCTGAGAATGAAGAGCGGGTTTCTCCCTAATCCAAAAGTTCAGGTAAAATAAATTGTGGGGGCAAATGTTGAGTGATTGATGAATGTCATCTGCATTATACATACCACTGAGTTTATGGCAGCAGTTGTAACCTTTGCCTGACTCCTCCCAATGTTTTTGAGGCGGGGGTAGAGCTGAGCGCAAACAGGCAAGTGCATTCTAACTTTCAAGCCGGAAGCAAAGTTGACACAACACTTGCTAAGATCCAGGGCCTTTTTAAAGTGGATCCAGCGATCTGCAGGGACCAAACCAGTGTCCCAGCACAGCTTGTCAGTTTCAATACTGCTCGTCAATTGCAGCCAGCCTCTAGTCTATGCCATGTGCGTGTGTAGGGATTGGGGAGCAGGGGAGGTAAAGCAGAGCTGGGGAGTGCGTCCAGATTGGCAGCAATATTTTCATGAAGCCAGGAGGAGCACTCCTACCATTAAAATAGAACGGTGAAGATATTTTGGGGCAGCTTTGGAACAGCCAACAGACAGGTATTTTTACATACGCTGATTCGGACACTCAGTGCCAGGTTATGTGAGTGCAACATTTGTAGCTCACTCTCAACCGACGTGCCTTTAAACTTAAAGCAGGAGGTTCTTCAAAACATTCCAACTGTGACCTAACTAATGTCTTGTACAACCCGACTTCATGTTATTGAAAAGTAGTCCATACACTGCCAATCATTGGTTCAGACCAAAACCACCTGATAGCAATTTCTGACTTCCTGTCAATCACTATGGATTGAAATGTTGAGTGTCACGTTCTGCAGACAATGCCAAGAAACTGATGTACCACCAGTGAGCAGTTTCACTGCCAATGACAGCTAACTTTTCTAATCATTCAAATATATGAGATGACATGCAATGTTGTCCAGATCCATGCCAGGCCAAAGGTTTCAGTGTGCTTAGGGACAGTTCTGTTGAGAGTCCCACCATATTTTTACAAGTATTCTGAACTCTGTTGCAATGGCTCTAAGGTTATCAAAACCACAAATTGAGTAATACTCTTTAAATTTATTCACCTATTATTCTGTATAGTTTCTACCCAAAACTGTCTAATGATATAAAGGATGATGGTTATCAGCAGAGAAAATGCTTATGAATGATCTGAATCATTGATTTGTTAAATATATCTCAATTGATGGTCAATCCCAAGCCATTCACTGTCTAATGTGTTCTCATATAGGACCAAAAGGAGATCCGGGTATTCCAGGTATCCCAGGAGGTCCTGGGGCTCCAGGTCTTAAAGGCGATACTGGATTCCCAGGATTCACTGGTCAGCAAGGTCCCCCTGGTCCACCTGGACAACCAGGGCATTCGTTGGAAGGCCCAAAAGGTTCGCCAGGCTCTCCAGGCCAACCAGGAAGATCAGGTAAGACTAAAAGAAAGATATTTCTTCCACAGGTGTTTTGCCTTGACCCACACGCCTGCGCACTATTTTCATTCAGCTGTATTTGCATGTGTACAATGTACCTGCTTCATGGGAGCCACAGGTCACAGAAAACACAGTGTTTTTCATCTTCAAGCATTCTCATTATCAAACACATCCACAATTTCCTTTGTCTATTCTACATCACCCTTATAGCACATCTTCAAAACATTATGTCCCACATTTCATTCCATTGTTTGTCGGCTCAGTCTCATTCGGATCATCTCACTATGGGGACTATCCCATACCTGGGCAGATCACTGGTGTATATAATATTTTGAGATTCAGTAGTTTCAATGCAACAGTTCTTGATTTTAATAAATCACTTACCCCGTTACTGGCAATGAGATTGGGGCAGGGGGAGGGCTGTGGTTTGGGTTTGGTGATGGCCTGAGGCGAAGGACATCAATCTTTGTCCGTGTTTAAATTAATGAAAGGCATTTGCTTAAGTATTGTCACATTTTAAATTTTATCAGTATACAAATTCTATGCAAGTCTCAAGCATTAAGTGTATGAAGTGGATATTTTTAGTGTGTAGGAACACAGATAGAAAACACACAATCAGGAGAGAGATCCCTAGGGCGTGTTTGTTCAATATTTAGGCTTAAGCGTTTGATGCAGTGTAAATACTGGGTGAATAATTCATTTGGTTCCTTTGAGTAGCTACTCCATAAATGCACGTGTGAGAAGTTTTTTGGCTTGCTATTTCTAGTAGAATTGGAAGTATACTCTAATATAGTATAGAGGCTTACAGGTCGACATATTTATGAGGCGCATGGGAAACCTGGTAAGTCCAAGGATCCAACCTCATCAGCACCTTATTATAATTTAACTCTTCCATTTCCCAACTAGCTACAGGAGGTGAGAGCTGCGGATTCTTAAGATGGCACTGGGAGAGAACACCCTGCAAGAGCAGGGTTTTGGGAGAGGGTGGGGGTGGAGAGTTGGGAGGTTGTCAATTGCAGCCAGGGCTGGAGAGATGAGCAGCAAGGAGGCTGAAGGCTTTCGTGACAGCCCCCGAGAAATGCTGATAAATGTACACCCCACTCCATTTCGTTGCTAGGTTTCCCTAATCTGGGGAAACCCAGCCAACAAGAGTTAAACTTCAACCAGGCTCTCAGTTGTTTATTAGGGACTCGATTTTAAACATGACAATGAAGTCCCTCAGTGACGAGAGACACGCGTGACACATTACCCACTGTAAACACGGCAAAAGGCTTGTCAGGTTCAGGTTCCATTTGTCCTTTTTTGACTTTCACTGCCCCTCCAGAGACCACCCACCACCGTTTCATTTTGAAGGCACAGTGTTAGCATCACCAAAGGAGCTCTTAGATTTTGTCTGTAAAATGGTATTTCAGTGCACTGGGCATTGACACAACGGGGGTAATGTTAATGCCCAAAACGAACAGGTGTGGTCCGGGTCAGTTAAATAGTTAAAAATATGAATCACAACTCCAGGGCGGCATGGTGGCCCAGTGGTTAGCACTGCTGCCTCACAGCACCAAGGACCAGGGGTTAATCCCAGCCCGGGTCACTGTCCATGTGGAATTAGCACATTCTCCCCATGTCTGCGTGCCCCCCCCCCTCCCCCACACAACCTAAAATGATGAGCAGCGGAGGCAAATTGGCCACGCTAAATTGCCCCTGAATTGGAAAAAAATAATTGGGCACTCTAAATTTTTTTAAAAATGAATCCCAACTCCAACCCACCACCAATCTTCCCACATCCAGTTTTAAGGGCCACGTTTTCTAACCATCAGGAAACCCAGCTGCTACACAGGGAACAAAGTACTCTTGAATCCAGAAGCTACGTGCCTTTCCACTAAGCGGTTGGATCCAGTTTACCTGATTTACCAACCCCACTGTGAACTGACACCATCCCAACACTTCAAATCTTCCACACCAACTCCTGCCTCAATCCGACCATTCTAATCTGCCCGTCTTTAACCCTTCCATCCTCTTCACCTCCCCCAACCCCACCAACCTTGCTGCTCCTCCTGCAGACTGTTCCAACTTTGCTCCCCCCCCCCCCCACCCCCCTTCCTCCAACACTTCTGATCTCCTTCAGGAGACCTCTGAACTCACCCATTCCCAGCTTCTGATCTCACCTCTAGCCTCCATTGGTATGGGCCTTGATCTTGCCTCTTGGTTTTGATCTCCTGCTTGCTTCAAAGCCTGGTCCGCCTTCAACCTCCACCTCCAATTTCCACCCCGTCGCAGCCATTTCCAATCCCTCTCTTCCTCCTCTCTACTTCCTGGCTGTAGCCTGGTGTTGAAGAACGGCCTACCTGGCAGCCAGTCATTCTTTAATCAAGCAAAATTAAAAATTGCGAATCAGGCCAGACATTAAATTTCACAGGATCTATGTGAACCCTGTTCTTCCAGGATTTCAGACCTCAAAGTACCAGCCCGTTCCCGTACCAGCCTCCCCGAACAGGCGCCGGACTGTGGTGACTAGGGGCTTTTCACAGTAACTTCATTTGAAGCCTACTTGTGACAATAAGCGATTTTCATTCATTTTCAAGTATCTGTCTATCCTGTGCCTCACCTCAAATTTGATACTCAACCAAAAAACTGCAGGGATGTTTATTCATTCGTTTTAGACAAAATGGGCTGGATTCTCCGTTTCTGGGACTATGTCCCCACGTAAAAACTGTGGCCTTTCACGACAGAAAAACTGGCGTGAAAAGTCCACATATTCATAGCCCTGCAGGGGGCTGGCTGGGACCCGCTAATGAATCTAGCAGCTTTAGCTGCAGATACAGGCACCCGCATTTCCGGGTCAGAGGCCGCGCAGGCGCACGGCGGCAGCCTTTAGCGGCCGCGCCGTTCTCCATGACGGACTCAGACCGCGGAGCTGGACCTCCTAAATCGGCCGAGCGCCCGACCCGGACCGCCAGCCCAAAAATAGCCCGGTCCCGTATGAGGCACACCCTGCCCTCCGATCGGCCCACCCCCGCCCCTGGCGGCTGCGGACTCTGCTACGCAAGTATCCCGAACGGCAGGATCATATTAGATCCACGCTGTCGGTACTTCGGCCGGTCGGGGCGGAGAATGGCGGGGCGGGCCTTCAGCAATGGCCGCAGGTAGGAAATACGCGGCTCGGCGTACTCACCGGGTATGCCGTTTTTCGGGGCCCGGAAGAATCAGGGAACCAGCGCCGGTCTCTGTTCCATGCTTGAAAGTAGATTCTCCGCCCCGGCGCAATTCCGGCGTCGGGGTGCAGAGAATCTAGCTAAATATTTTTGTTTCTAGTGAGATTTTGCTTTCTTTTGTTGACAAGCACCAGGGCCTGGATATTTGCCACAATGGAGAGGCTCTCTACCGTGGCGGAAATCCTAGAAATGGCCAAAATTTTAACGTCCTGTCCCCAAACTGTCATTTTCCATCATCTCCCAAACTGGATTGGAATTGGCCAGGGCTTTGCACATGTGCATTCACAGAAGTAGCTGGCTACTTAAATCATCAGCTGCCTCCACTGACGTGGGATTTTGGGAGAAGGAGTGTAAAAACTGGAGTGTGCAGAATAGAACAGGTAAGAGGAGGTCTAAAGCTGATGGATGTGTTTGGATGACCAGGATATTCCTTTGGATAGAGGTCTGTGACACCTTTTACAGAGGTATGGCATATTTAGGAAGAGGTAAGGCACCCTTTGGGACTGTTAAGAGTACATGATTATGTACTTTTTATGCGCAAACCCAATGGAATTGTCCAGCTGTCAAGGAACTGTAAAGATATGTCAAGCTGTCAGACCTGTCAAAGATATCCAGGAAGTGTCAGATTACCTATGGAAGTGGCTTTAGAAATAGTGGATGCATTGGTGGTCAACTTCCAAGATCTATAGACCCTGGTACAGTTCCTACAGTTGAAGGGTAGCTAATATAACCCCACTATTTAAAAAGGAAGGTAAAGAGAAGGTAAAGAGAAAATGGGAAATTATAGAGCAGTCAGCCTGATGTTGGTAATTGGGAAAATGCTGGAATCTATTATAACAGATTTAATAGCAGAACACTTGGAAGGCAACAGAATCGAACAGGGTCAGCATGGATTTACGGGAGTGAAATCATGCTTGACAAAATTACTGGAATTCTTTGAGGATGTAGTCTGTAGAGTTGATGAGAGGGATCCAGTGGATGTGGTTCATTTGGACTTTCAAAAGACTTTCGGCAAGGTTCCACATAAGAGATTAGAGTGTAAAATTAAAGCGCATAGGATTGGAGGTAGTGTGTTGAGATGGATAGAAAACTGGTTGGCAGACAGGAACCACAAAGTAGGAATAAACAGGTCTTTTTCTGAATGGCAGGCAGTGGGTTACCGAAGGGTTCGAGGCTGGGATCCCAGTTACTCACATTATATATTAATGATTTACATGAAGGGAAATAATGTAATATCTCCAAAGCTGAGTGGGAGGGTGAAGTGTGAGGAGGATACAGAGATGCTTCAATGTGATTTAGATAAGCTGAGTGGGCAAATGCATGGCAGATAGAATGTGGATAAATGTGAGGATAAACAAGAAGGCCGATTATTATCCAAATGGCTATAAATTAAGAGAAGGGAAAGTGCAATGAGACCTGGGTGTCCTCTAGTCACTGAAGGTAAGCATGCAGGTGGAACCGGCGATAAAGAAGGCAAATAGTATGTTGACCTTCATAGCGCGAAGATTTGAGTACAGTAGCAGGGATGTCTTGCTGCAATTATAGAGGGACTTCGTACGGTCACACCTGAATTTTGTGCAGTTTTGGTCTCCTTATCTGAGGAAGGACGTTCTTACTCTTGAGGGAATGCAGGGAAGGTTTACCAGATTGATTCCTGGAATGGCAGGAAAGACTTATGAGGAGAGCTTGAGTCTGTTAGGATTATATTTGCTGGCGTTCTGAAGAATGAGGGAGGATCTCATAGAAACCTAGAAAGTTCTAACAGGACTAGACAGGGTAGATGCCGGAAGGATATTTCCATTGGTGGGGGAGTTTAGAACCAGGGTCACTGTCTGTGGATATGGGATAGACCTTTTAGGACTGAGATGAGGAGAAGTTTCTTCACCCAGGGAGTGGTGAGCCTGTGCAATTTGTTACCACAGGAAACAGTTGAGGCCAAAACATTGAATCTTTTTCAAGAAGTTAGATATCTATCTTGGGGTGAAATAGATCAAAGGATATGGGGGGGAAGGCGGGAACAGGTTACTGCGTTGGATGATCAGCCATGATCATAATGAATGGCAGAGCAGGCCTGAACAGCAGAAAAACCTGCATCTGCTCCTTTTTCTATCTTGTTGGAGTTGGCATGGAGGGGGCAAGGGCAAAGGGTTGTGGGTGGAGGGCATGGGTTAGTATATGTTTGCATGAAGCTGGCATAGGGGATTCGCAAGCAAAGGGGGTGGGTAGAGGGGCACTAAGTTCCCATTGGCGGTATGGGACCATGGGTTATGGGTGAGGGTACATGAATTGGTATAAGGGGTATGGGAGAGTGGGGGCATAGGTTGGCATGGATGAGACATGGGGAGTGTGTTGAGGGGTGATGGCTGGAAGAATGTTTTTTGCTTGGTTAGGCTTTGCACCTTGCAACCTGTGCCTTTATTCCACGGTCGCCACCCCCCTCAAAAGCACAACCTGCAGGCTGACATTTGTAAAGATCTGGGGCTGGATTCTCTGCCCCGCCGTGCCACATTTCTCTTTTACCCCGCCGGCGGGATGCTCCGTTACACCGGCTAGTCAATGGGGTTTCCCATTGTGGGGCAGCCCCATGCCGTCGGGGAAACCCCCGGGCTGCGGGCAAAACGGAGCATCCTGCCGGCAGAGAATCCAGCCCCAGGTTCGCCAAGCCAGGAAATCTGGCGACGAGGTGACCTGGAGATGGAAATCGGTTAAAGCAGAGGGACTGTGTTTTAAGATTGCAGTTTTACGGTGTGTCCCATTTTGCAGAAAGAGGGTCATTTTAACTTCTCGTGTTGCTTTGATGTGGATTTAAACGCTGGGATTTGAGACTTCAGCGGAGTCTGACTACGGGGAAATATCGAAATTTGAAGAATCTTGATCAAGTTTCCAGTAGACGAATAGGTCCCTATATAAAGCTGCTCTCGTTGAGCAGATACAAGGATGTTTGGGAAAATCAAATGTCATACTAGTACAATGAGCAAGTGTTCTTCTAAGATTGAGTTGAAGGTTTCTCAGGGGACAGTAGAGGGAGCTCAGAACTGAAGATAGGAAAGCGAAAAACAAAAATTAAGTTGTCGAACATGTTAATTTTCACTCCTGAGTAATATTGCCTCACATTTAATAAAAAGAACTGAATTGAACAGCAGTGCAGGGTGATTCCAGTGAGTATCTGCTCAGCAAGGTAATTCTGTCTGCATATGGTTGCATGGTAATGCACTGAATTAAATGCTTCCATCTAACAGCTGGTGGCTTTTCATAGACTAACATCATTGCAGTCCCGGCAACCCAAGGTGAAATATTGCGTTTGTTTTGCCTTCTTAATATTGAAAGGGGAACCCAGCCTCAAATTTACATGCTTAATATTTTGTAAAAACACCACCTGTATCAAGTGTTTTGAACTTTTTTGCTCTCGAGTTGTGCAGTTGGACCTTTAAAGTTTTAAAAATATGCTTTTGACCCAAGCAGTTGACTCTCCGCCCCACCCAGAGTAAAGTGGAGCCCTCTAGAAAGCCTCATGGAATTCAGTGATTTCACCTGGAAAAGCAGTCAGATGTTGAAATTGACCAGAACACCTCGGGACTATGGAAAGAATGTGGGGCCAAAATCGGTTGCACTCCGCCTAGCAACAGGCGAGGGGATCACAATGTTCAATTACTGCGCACACGCTTGGTGGAATGCAGGCAGCACAGAATCTTCGTACTGCCTGCTTATTGGCATGATGTCCACACACAGCCAGCGTAAATCTCACTGTTCATTGTCGTCACACATCAGCAGAGAGCCCATTACCATAAGACCATAGGATATAGGAGCAGAATTAGGCCACTCGGCCCATTGTGTCTGCTCCGTCATTCATATCATGGCTGATATTTTTCTTATCCCCATTTCCCTGCCTTCTCCCTGATTTCAGAACCAACATGGGCTCGCTCTACTTAAAAGCTCACCTACACCTCTTAAAGGGAAGGTGCCCTGTGGCTGGAGCATAGAATCATAGGATTTACAGTGCAGAAGGAGGCCATTCGGCCCATCGAGTCTGCACCGGCTCTTGGAGCAGGTCCTTTATGAACTGAATATGACCAGGAGGAAGGATGAAAGAACATGGGAGAGAGCTGGCAGCCGGACTTTCCGACACTGAACAGAAGATTTTGGTGAAGGAAGTGGAAAGGAGGAAAGATATCCTGGGCTGGATTCTCCCAAAATGAGACTATGTCCCCGCGCCGGCGTAAAAACGGTGGGGTTTTACCCCAGAAATTTCTATTAAAAAGTTGGACTAATTCAGTGCCCTGTAGGGGGCTAGCAGGAATCCGGAGTAAATCTCGTAGCTTTAGCTGCAGATACGGGCACCCCGCACTTGCAGATCGGAGACCATGCATGTGCATGGTGGCGGCCACCAGCGACGGCACCGAGCTCTATGGCGGACTCGGACCGCGGAGCCACACCGAGAAATGAGACACCCCCAATCAGCCACGCCCCCGAGCATCTAACCATGCCGATCTAACCCCGGGCCGCCTATAAAGCCCCTCCTGGCCTCCGGTCCACCCGCTCCCAAGCAGAGCGGCCGCGGACTGAGTCCGCAGCCGCCACGCCAGCATCCTGACCGGCAATAGGTGGTTAGTTCCACGGTGTCGGGAACTCGGCCGGTCGGGAGCGGAGGATTGCTGGGCGGGCCTCTGGCAATGGCTCCCCGGCCGCGGAGCGTACTCCGCGGTAACGCAGAATTTCGGCCCAGAGAGTCACCGGACCGGCGGCGGGGCCGATTACGGCGTGAAAGTGGATTCTCCGCCCCCGCACCGGCCGCGATTTCGGAGCGGGGCTGCGGCGAATCCAGCCCCCTGTATCTGCAGGAGGACATGACATACTGCAAATCAATGGTAAAGAGACAATGGGAGCATATAATCGTAGAGGTCAATGCTGGAATGCAGTTCCAAGGACATGGACGTGGTGGCGCAAGAAGTTTAATGACAGCACATGAGTTGTCAGTGAATGCACCTTCAAGTGCCATATCCCACTAACTGCATTACCAGCCCCTGCCACTGCCCAATTCACCACACTTGATTCACTCACGTACCATCAATCTCTATCAATCAGGACTTTTACTGAACATTCATATGATTCATTGTTACTTACTTACCACTGTTGCAAACCTCACACCCACATCTCACATCCAGCTCAGGTTGCTGCCATGCACGTTCACACTTCTAACAGAGATGTGGATACCAGTGCAGGGTGTCATAGCAGTGCAGCAGTCTATCCTCAAAATTATTCTCCCAGGGGTGTCGCAATGGCTCCTTGGAGCATGAACTTGCTGTCCTTCCTCAGGATGACAGCATTTCTAATCCCCACTCCGCCCATCCCTTGCTGTTGTCTGCCAGCCCAAACTTCTGTCACCAATGGTGAAAGCATTCAATCTGAAGTCGGACCTTTTTGACCCTCAGCTGCTTAAGGACATTCGTGAAGCCCATCTGCAGTCTCCCCTGATTGAAAGTCAGCATCTTCCACTTGTCACACTGCTGCCACCAGGATATTACTCTGTCGGAGCAGTAGGGTGATCAAAGGCACCACGAGGATGCTGAAAAATGATGGGAAAAAGTATCAGGATGGAAAAGTGGTGTAAGGGCCACCAGCTCTACTGCCAGCTTTTTACGCCATTTCTTTTGACACTTCAGTCAAAAGAAATCCTGCCTTGGTTTATAAGAGATCAGAGCCCCTCAGGAGACACACACACACATGGGAATCCACACGGATATGGGGGAAAAAAAACTCCTTCCCCCCCCCCCCCCCCCCCCCCCCCCCCACCAGACACGGGTGCAGCCATATGGAGCTTCCCAACAGAAGCCCTCCCCCAAGGGGGCACTGCCAGGGTACTTTTCAGGTATGACCCTCTTCCACCTGGGAGCTGTAAGGTAAAGTCGCCAAAGTTCCAGATGACCATAGGCTGCTTTCCCCTTTGAGGGGGAGAACTGATTGGGATGATTTAACCCGAGGATCACCACACCTCAGGTGAGGGACAAGGCCTAGAAGGCGGGGCCTTCATGAATAATCTCAGCCGGTACGGGAATTGAACATTGAATTGAAAGTTGGCCTCACTCTGCATCACAAACCAGCTGTTCAGCCAACTGAGCAGCAGCTAAAAGAGATCAACCAGCAACTAACTTGTTAGTAGTTTATTATTCTTTTAAATACTGCTGGTGAGGCAGTCCTTTCCTCTGCTCCATGCGTGTTCACCATTTAAGATGGGGGTGGTGGCTGCAGCACCTGACGCATAGAGTTCCAAAGTGGCAGCACTGGCATCAAATCAGAGTTCCATACTGAGTGACATCATGACCTGCCTGTTCAGCGTACTTCAGGCGTGATAGCACCTTTCCCAAGATGGCATTCAGCAGACGTCACATTAGAAATATGCACTCACCCTCTGGGCATGTTTTGGACCCAAAAGTAACACTTATAAAGAAGCAGGTATGCTTCCGAGCCCAGTTTCTCGCCGTGTGTGTCTACGCACGACTTAAGGACAGGTTCAGTCTTGGATCTGGGTCCTTTATGGTCAACTGGTTTGTGAGTGTTCACTATCTGGACTTGAGCATTGTGAATAACCACTTATGCCAAAGACCACTGGCATCTACGAAGTTATACTACCACACCTGCACTCCCGCCCCCCCCCCCCCCCCCCCCCCCTTCCCCCACACGAGGCACAAATCAGTGCTTTTAAAAGCAAGCTGGAAAATAGCTAAAAGAAATTATGATTTTCCTGCTGTCAGTGGGATACTTGGCACAGTGCGGGCAGATGAATGTCTGTCTTTAGCCCTGTTTGTATTTCAGAGCTGTGCTGAGAAAGAAGCATTTTTTTTTGATTAACATATAGATCTCATGGGCAATGCTTTAATCTTCAAAGGACTTACATTTTCATTGAATTAATCCACTGAACCAAAAATCTTGCAATAAACAAATAAGTGGCTTGTCCAATGTTTTACTATCCAGAGCCCATCTCAATAAGTTGAAGGGAAAATCCCTTGCTGATGAATTCACTCAATGGAATTCCTAACATGGAATGGAACATTGTGCTTTTTGGCCAAGTATCTTAATCTAAGGATGGCTGGGTCCCCCTTTTCCCCTCAATTTGAGAATTTACTTTGGTTGTACCTTGTTGCTTTAACTGGCTTATATTAAGTTTCTAACCAGCAGTCTTCTTTTGTGATATGATATATCTGACGTATCTAATGATGACATTTGGGTGAACCTTGACCCTCCTCAGGTCCTCCAGGTTAGACCTTTAAGCAATAATTAACTTGGATGAATTAAGATTTCAATAGCAGTAATGTACTCGGGGTTAAATGATAAAATATAATATGAGCTTTCATTTCCTTTTTATCAAAACTTGCACTATTCCTGCACACTTTGCAAATGTGACTCAGTGGTGTTCCTCCAAAATTAACACCACTAAGCTTTGAAATCCAATCTCCCAACAACAAAAGTAGGTCATTGTGCAATCCCTTCCTTAATGGAGGTAACATTTTGGACCTTTCTGTCAATTTTTAAACAAAGTAAGATTGCACCACTAAGGAATGAAAACTAAATGGTATGAGCTATGAGGTTGGAGCAAAGAGTGCAGGAATAGATAACTTACATTGTCCTAGGTATGCCAACTGACTGAACATAAACCCACCCTCCTGGAAAACTCCTTTACACAGACTTTCTTTAAATTAAATAAATTTAGAGCACCCAATTCATTTTTTCCTATGAAGGGGCAATTTTAGTGTGGCCAATCCACCTACCCTGCACATCTTTGGGTTGTGGGGGCGAAACCCACGCAAACGCTGGGAGAATGTGCAAACTCCACACAGACAGTGACCCAGAGCCGGGATCGAACCTGGGACCCCGGTGCTGGGAGGCAGCATAGCTAACCCACTGCGCCACCGTGCTGCCCTCCTTTAAACAGACTTAATATTGGAAAGATGGGTCTTGATTTAATGGGCAGAAAGGGCCCAGGCAGGCGAGGGTAATAAGAGCCCGAGCAACCCAATCCCACCCGTTTATAATTTTGCAAATGAAAACAAGGCTCTTGCAAAAGACTTAATCTGGCCATCGGGAGCCTACATGTGTTCATTTAAATGGGGACTCACCCGCCCTCCCGCCAGCCATTAAGATTGGCAGAGCTTCCAGATTGCCACATCCACCCTGTTAGTACCAGGGCCATAATGTTCTATATTTGTTCTGTATCGGAATCAAATGCTGTATCACCTGTTGTATATCTGCGATCCTGAGACTTTTTAACCATGGAGGGGCCACAGCAGCATTGTTGCTCTTGCTAAGCTCGACTTCAAGAGACATATTATAGCAGATGCCCCAACACTCATCTGATGCAGCCTGCACAATCAAAATACATACCTTCTTTCAAAAAAGGATAATAATAATCTCTTCCTGAACCCAATCTTAGCCAATTAAGATTTCATTCTGAAGGCAGATTTATTTAGCAACACTAACAGCAGGAACACTGAAGGGAACAGCAAGAAGGTTAATGGGAGAGTCTACGATATTTTGTTTTGACAGTAACAAGAGTATCAGCAGATGCAGTGAGACAGATGGATTTAGCAGTAACATGGTTGACGGTAGTGTTGGTAGATGGGGAGGGGGACGGGGGGACGGGAGGTGGAGGGTGGTACACTAGAAGGTTGGCATGGGAGACAAAAAGCTGATGGACAATTAAATGTTGCAATGGAAAAGCACTGACGTGGGGCCACCAGGCAGCTTATCAGAAGAGCCGAGGAAGAAGCCTGCAGGAAAACATCTGCTTGTGACTTCATGAGATTCAATTTCCAATTTAAATGAAAGTCAAAATCGGACAGAATGGGAAATAAGCAGCCAATCTGATCCTGGGGTTTCCCATTGGGCAATTTCTCTTCCACTCCACCTATGCCTGCTGCTTGATTCTCACATTAATCTGGGTTTTGCCAGCCGTTGGCGCGCTCCAGTTGGACTGCGAGTGCCTTGGGTTAGTAAGGGGATGGGTTCGGCTTGGACCTGGTGACTCCCTCCCTATTCAAGGCTCACACAGAGGTAAATGGCACTTGAGATACCATCAGGTACTATACCCTGATGAACAGTCATGCTTTTCAGAAAGATGTGGAACAGTAACATGGATGAGGCAGGGGCTGAGTGTAGTGAAGGAAATACACCAGGGGGAGAGAGCTTGACGTGGATGCTGATATTTAAATTTGTTAATTTTGCTAACCATAACACTGACTTATAAATATTGGCCTGGAGATGTGCTGCTCTTTTTCAAAGCAGCGCTGTTGTACCTTTTATGTGTAGCTTAGAGGGCAGAGGAGACCTTAGTATAACGTCACATCCAAAAGATGTCACTTCCAACAATGCAGCATTCCCTCAGTACTGGACTGACTTGTCAGCCTAGATTTGCTGCTCAAAGGTGAGACTGTTACCACTGAGGCACAATAAACAATTTAGTAGCACCCATCCTGACTTAATCAATAACTGGTGTGACAATCACACCATAATAGGGTTAAATGGAACTACGCCTCTGCATTGACAGATGCTGCCATACACCAGCAATCCCAGTCAATGCTGACATTCTGTGCAGCTGCTTCAATGTCTATAGAAGTGGAAGTTGTTGTCAATGTTAATTCATACGTGACAAATTCCTCACTGTGCCTCTTTAATGGAGGGCTAACCTGTTTAAAATATCTAGGAATGCGATTGTTAATATAGCAGAAAGAGGAATTTGACTTAAGTGTTTGTATGATAATGTCATCAACAGTAAATTGCACTGTACAAACTTGTTTTATATGGATGCTAGCAATGAGAATAATTCAATTCTAGTCCCAAAGTTGATGCTACACCTTTTTAAACACAAGAGATGGCAGCAGTTGTGGACCATCTGGCCTGTCAACCCTGCTCGCCAACATTCAATATGATCATGGTGAACTTTGAGCTTCAACACAACTTTCTCACCCATTTCCCATATCCCTTAATTCCCTGAGAGACCAAAACTCTGCCTGTCGCAGCCTTAAAATATATTCAACAAGATTTGAAGGTTATTTGGCATACCTATCTTTATTACTAACTTTAAGTCGAACATTTATATTATGTCTAACTCAGTTATTATAATACTATAAGCTACTGTTTCCAAAATGCTTTTTTTTTGCATGCTTTTTAAAACTTTAGACTAAAATTAAAAAGTTAGTTAATCAGCTCTGTGCTTTTTAGAGACTAACCTTGTTTAATCCATTCCTGCTCAAAATTCCCTTTGGGGAAAAAAAAACAGTGGATGTCTTAAATCTTCCAGATGTGGAAGGGTTAACCTGTTTCTGTCATGATAACTGAAGCAAAAACGTTACTCTGATGCTTAAAACCTAGAGGATTTTTGCTTTTGACAAAGTTCTGTAACAGGTTTGTGAAGTTTCTAACCGGCCTTCTCGTTCTTTACTGTGCGATGTGATTGACCCATCTAACGATGAGCCTGGATCTTACTAAACTCTGACCCTTCCCAGGTCCTCAAGGTTAGATTCTTAACTCTGTAAGCACTTACTACTTGGCATGCTGTGGGCGTTTTGGGGGTGTTGGAATTAACCATGTAACCTTTGGGGAGTGCCATGATTTATGAACTAGAATCATTCAAATATTCACTTATTAAAGCAACAACTTGATGATAGAATCATTATTGTTGTAATACTGTCACACTTTATTTGCCAATCAAAAATACATAATTTCGATACATATGAAAGGACTCTGGCAAACTTGTCAGAACGAACATTTTGAAACAGTTGGACAAAGCATCCTCAGCTGGACATTCTCAATCACAATGATTTCTCTTCCATGGGTAATAGAGATGAGCATCAACAGATTCAGTATTGTCACTGCATCAGCCATGGAAAGGATGGGATAAGATAAAGTGCATTAGTTCAACAGGTTTTTTGGTTTTGCTTAATTTTCCCAATGGGAGAAGAACCAGGAGGGTTAATGAGGATAGGTTTGGCTTTCCTTTTGCAATCCTTTGAATGATTGCCCCATTTGCACATTTACTGATGACATATACACAAGTCTACCTCTATCTCTTTCAATCTGTATGTGCTTCTCAAAGGAGTTATCTATGTTTTGATCATTCTTTAACTAGTTTCACTTTGTGAAACGGATTGCTTTAATTCGGTTTAACTTCCCCTCGGAGGGTGTTTGTGGAGAAATGAGGCTGTACAAGGTGGAAAAGAGTAAATTGTAATTCACATTATTCAACAAATCCTATAAGTTCCATTGGTGAAACTTGTACCCATGATTTTATTAGTATCTGTGCAGATTCCTGATAAACATTACTCTGGATTGAAAAGCTTGCCAGGAGATAAGCGCTTTTGGCTCAGATTGTAATGATGTTCTTCACAAGTACACAGCTCATCCATATATCCTGTTCTGTTTAATTATTGAGTGCTTAAACCAAAAAAATATGTGTGGTTTATCTCAATAGTTCTGGAAGTTCTCTCAAAACATTTCCCCTTCATTTATCTTCCCTTTCTGCCGTCCCCTTCCCTGGCTCAAACTGAGGTATAGTTACATAGAACGATGTACTATGGTCCAAAAAGGGAGAAAAACGTACAGGGGAAAAATAGAGACAAGCAGGAGATAGGTGTGTGAGAAAGCACCAGGGGTTATGGTGGCGTGGGGGTGAAGGAAGAGAAAGAAAGAGCGTGATGGCCAAACGAGAGAGAAAAGGGGAGAGTAGAAAGAGAGATAAGGGGAAAATAAAAGAATCAGTCATTGGCAGAGTGGACAAATAGAGAGGTGGAGTGGGAAGAAGAGGAAGATGATGATAGAAAAATGGATATACACAGGATCTGCTCAGACGAGGAGGAGCGTAACAGACATCTACAGACGTTGAAAGATGCACTCGTACGAACGGGATATGGCACTCGACTCATCGATCGACAGTTCCAACGCGCCACAGCGAAAAACCGCACCGACCTCCTCAGAAGACAAACATGGGACACAACCGACAGAATACCCTTCGTCGTCCAGTACTTCCCCGGAGAGGAGAAACTACGTCATCTTCTTCACAGCCTTCAACACGTCATTGATGACGATGAACATCTTGCCAAGGTCATCCCCACACCCCCACTACTTGCCTTCAAATAACCGCGCAACCTCAAACGAACCTTTGTTTGCAGCAAACTACCCAGTCTTCAGAACAGTGACCACGACACCACACAACCCTGCCATGGCAATCTCTGCAAGACGTGCCAGATCATTGACATGGATACCACTATTACACGTGAGAACACCACCCACCAGGTACGCGGTACGTTCTCGTGCGACTCGGCCAACCTTGTCTACCTCATACGCTGCAGGAAAGGATGTCCCGAAGCGTGGTACATTGGCGAGACCATGCAGACGCTGCGACAACGAATGAACGGACATCGCGCAACAATCACCAGGCAGGAATGTTCCCTTCCAGTCGGAGAATACTTCAGCAGTCAAGGGCATTCAGCCTCTGATCTCCGGGTAAGCGTTCTCCAAGGCGGCCTTCAGGACGTTTGCAGACGACACAAAGGTTGGTGGAATTGCGGATAGCGATGAGGACTGTCTGAGGATACAGCAGGATTTAGATTGTCTGGAGACTTGGGCGGAGAGATGGCAGATGGAGTTTAACCTGGACAAATGTGAGGTAATGCATTTTGGAAGGGCTAATGCAGGTAGGGAATATACAGTGAATGGTAGAACCCTCAAGAGTATTGAAAGTCAAAGAGATCTAGGAGTACAGGTCCACAGATCACTGAAAGGGGCTACACAGGTGGAGAAGGTAGTCAAGAAGGCATACGGCATGCTTGCCTTCATTGGCCGGGGCATTGAGTATAAGAATTGGCAAGTCATGTTGCAGCTGTATAGAACCTTAGTTAGGCCACACTTGGAGTATAGTGTTCAATTCTGGTCGCCACACTACCAGAAGGATGTGGAGGCTTTAGAGAGGGTGCAGAAGAGATTTACCAGAATGTTGCCTGGTATGGAGGGCATAAGCTATGAGGAGCGATTGAATAAACTCGGTTTGTTCTCACTGGAACGAAGGAGGTTGAGGGGCGACCTGATAGAGGTATACAAAATTATGAGGGGCATAGACAGAGTGGATAGTCAGAGGCTTTTCCCCAGGGTAGAGGGGTCAATTACTAGGGGGCATAGGTTTAAGGTGAGAGGGGCAAAGTTTAGAGTAGATGTACGAGGCAAGTTTTTTACGCAGAGGGTAGTAGGTGCCTGGAACTCACTACCGGAGGAGGTAGTGGAGGCAGGGACGATAGGGACATTTAAGGGGCATCTTGACAAATATATGAATAGGATGGGAATAGAAGGATACGGACCCAGGAAGTGTAGAAGATTGTAGTTTAGTCGGGCAGTATGGTCGGCACGGGCTTGGAGGGCCGAAGGGCCTGTTCCTGTGCTGTACATTTCTTTGTTCTTTGACGCGAGACAACGCAGAATCGCCGAGCAGAAACTTATAGCCAAGTTCCGCACACATGAGTGCGGCCTCAACCGGGACCTGGGATTCATGTCACATTACATTCATCCCCCACCATCTGGCCTGCGAAATCCTACCAACTGTCCTGGCTTGATGTAATTCACACCTCTTTAACCTGGGGTTACCCCATCTCTGGATCTGTAAAGATTTAATCACCTGCTAATGCTCGCATTCCAAGCATTGTCTGGCATCTTTGAATTTGTCTATATATGTGTTTCTGGAACATACCTCTTCATTCACCTGAGGAAGGAGCAGCGCTCCGAAAGCTAGTGACATCGAAACAAACCTGTTGGACTTTAACCTGGTGTTGTAAGACTTCGTACTGTGCTCACCCCAGTCCAACGCCGGCATCTCCACATGATAGAAAAATGAGAATTGGGTACTCGCATGATCTGACTTTCTTTGTGCCCGAGGACTGACATTAATGCATAAATATATGCACAGCCCACTTGGGAGATCTCACCGCCAGCTTCCCTGGCTGGAGAGTCTAGAATACCAAAACTGACTGTGAACATTTCTATAGGTACATGAAGAGAAAAGGATTGGTGAAGACCCTTACAATCAGAAACATAGGAATTTCTAATGGGCAACAATGAAACGTCTGAACAACTGAATACATAGTTTGGTTATGGCTTCACAAAGGAGGACACAAATGACATACCAGAAATGTTGGGGAACACAGGATTTAGTGAGAGGGAGGAACTTGAAGAAGGAAAAACAGTCTTGACGTCGATAGTGGAGCAAGGTTTGGAGTCCGTTATCAAAACGTTTATAGCAGAGCACTTGGAAAACAATGACAGAATCGGACAGAGTCTGCATGGATTTACAACAGGGAAATCAGGCTGAGCAAATCCACTGGATCTTTGACGATGTAACTAGTAGAGTTGATGAGGGGGGCCATTGGATGTGGTTTATTTGGATGTTCAGAAGACTTTCGGCAAGGTCCTATATAAGACATTTGCGTGTAAAATTAAAGCGCATGGGATTGGGAGTAGTGTATTGAAATGGTAAGAAAATTGGTTGGCCGACAGGAGACAAAGGAATAAACGGGTATTTTTCCGAATGACAGGCAGTGACTAGTGGGGTACCACAGGGACCAGTGCTGGGACCCCAGCTATTCACATTATATATTAATGATTTAGATGAGGGAACTAAATGTATTATCTCTAAATTTGCAGATGACACGTAGCAGGGTGGAAAGGTGAGATATGAGGAGGATACAGAGATCCTTCAATGTGATTTGGGCAAGCTGAGTGAGTGGGCAAATGCATGGCAGATGCAGTATAATGTGGATAAATGTGAGGTTATTCACCTTGGTAGAAAAACAAGAAGCAGATTATTATCTGAATGGTTATAGGTTAAGAGAGGGGAATGAGTAATGAGAACTGGGTGTCCTCAAACACCAGTCATTGAAGGTAAGCATGCAGGTGCAGCAAGCCATAAAGAAGGCAAATGGTATGTTGGCCTTCATAGCGAGAGAATCCAGTAGCATGGATAGCTTGCTGCAATTATGCAGGGCCTTGGTGAAGCCACACCTGGAATATTGTGTGCCGTTTTGATTTCCTTTTCTGAGGAAGCATGATCTTGCTAATGAAGGACTACAGAAAATGTTTACCAGATAGAGTCCTGGGATGGTGGGACTGACGTATGAGGAGAGATTGATTCGATTGGGATTATATTCGCTGGAGTTCAGAAGGATATGGTGTGATCTCATAGAAATGTCTAAAATTCTAACAGGACGAGAGTAGATGCAGGAAGGATGTTCCGATGGTGGGGGTGTCCAGAACCAGCGGGCGCAGCCTGAGGATACGAGGTAAAGCTTTTAGGATGAGATGAAGAGACATTTATTCACCCAGAGAGTGGTAAACTTGTGGAATTCGCTACCACAGGAAGCAGTTGAGGCCAAAATATTGTTTATTTTCAAGAAGGAATTAGATATAGCTCTTGGGGCTAAAGAGATCAAGGGATATGGGGGGAAAGCGGGAACACGTTACTGAGTTCGATGATTAATCTTAATCATAATCATATTGAATGGCGGAGCAAGCTTGAGGGGCTGAATGGCATCCTGCTCCTCTTTTCTATGTCAATATATTTCTAAAACAGGGTCACCCTCAGAATAAGGATCAACCATTTAGGACAGAGATGATCATGAATCTCAGAATTTCTAACCTATCGAGCTGTGGATACTCATCATTGAGTATAATCAAGACAGATCAATACATCTTGGGGTACTTAAGGGGATTAACTGATATGGGGGATAATGCATGAAGGTCGGCGAGGTTGAAGTAGAAAATCAGCCAATATTTAACTGAATAGCGGAGCAGGCTCAAAATGCCAATTTCTCACATTTCTTATGTCAACCACTGGGCGGGCAGCGCAGCCCCCTTGCCCTCCGCCATTTTGACCTGTGGCGCACCACAAAAACTGCCCTTATCCAATTGCTCTCTTTTTCTTCTCTCACGCGACAACTGCCAGGCAGGAATGTTCCTTGCCAGTCGGGGAATACTTCAGCAGTCAAGGGCATTCAGCCTCTGATCTTCAGGTAAGTGTTCTCCCA